>NC_139544.1:35816666-36505478 GCF_965153285.1 Podarcis tiliguerta | reverse complement strand
AGCACATCACTTTGAAGCAGCTCATAAGAATGGAAAATAACCTAGAAATGCCACTGTAGCTGTTGCAGGTGGCAGAAATCAGAAAAAGCTGTGCTTGGCTAAAGTTATCAGGGTCACAGAGAAGATCTATATAGGACCAAGTAGAAATTTGGAAGATAAGAAACTGGACCTCAGATCTTGGATTCCCCATTTTTGCTAATGACTCCCATTATCAAAGTTCCAAAAAAGGGGGGGGGGGGGAATGTAGGTCAGTGAAAAGAGAAATGTTATAGCATCATTTGGCTTATATCCCAACTTGTCAATAAATTTAAGAAAAAATAAGCTAAAGGAAAGAGTTATGTAACAGAATTAAGCAGATCACAGCAGACAGTAATACCATTCCGCTGCACTCTGAACCAAGCTAACCATTTTTTTGCAAAATCCATCTGGCTTCTAAAAATCACTGGAAAAAAGCAGTTGCTTTTTCAGCACAACAAAAAAACCCAAATATTAATAACTGCCTTTTGATATTAAATTATTGAGGCCGATATATGTATGCACATGGGGAAATCAAAGACAGAATAGCATATTTTGTAATTTCTTCGCTAAGTGGGTATGTAAACACTTCTGGTTTTATGGACACCTCCAAAAAATTTCCAGAACTATTGAAGCTATAAGGGAAGCAATGCAAAAATTATGAAACTGAATGAAGTCATAGGGTTATCCAATATGACAATTCTTTGCTCCAAGCTCTACAAAAAAAAGGTTGGGGTGGGGGAAGAAGATTCCAGAACTTTTGTTGGGCAATTATTTCATTGGAAATAATGGCTGCAATGTTTAACCTAAAGGTACCCCTCTAAAACATATAAGATACTCACTAGGAGAACCCCCTTCATTATAAAAGGCAAGGAAGAGAGACAAAAGGACCACATATTGCAAGAAACACCACAACCAGGGCAGCAGCAAGACTTATCCTAATAACGGTCCTGGGAGTAGTATAAAATCACCATTCTACACGTAGAGAAGCAAATCTGAATGCCAGTTTGAAAGGTTTTGAAAATTTAAATCCATGTATATGAATTGTGTATGCACTTGATATATCTAATACTATTCATTCTGAGTTGCTGGTCAATCTAAGCTTTGCCACAGGAGGACACAGCAAATCCATACTTATTTTAGTTTTATCTATCAAAATACAGATTAACCATAGGTTGACCTTAAATCTGAACTTGGTAGTCTGTTATGTAACTAAAAAGCAACAGCTTAAAAGTAGGAGTTTTTGAAATGTCCCACTGAGACATTTTAAACAATTTTACACCATGAAAAATTCAAACTAATGGGCAGTTAAGACTGTGCATTATTGTAATACAGAGAAGATTTATGAAAGTGTTATTACTGCCTATTTATCTTCCGAAATGTTCCATGTTTCTTAATAAAAGTGCAATTGCTTCATAAAATTTAAACTTTCCTATTAAGTGGCAAATATTTAAATTTTTATCTAGAGGGATCATTTAATCTTAAACTCCCTCTCACTGGAGATATGCATGACATTTACACCAGTAACTGCTTTGCTACTCATTGGTAGCTGCAAAACCTACCACCTTCCCTTAACAGTATAAATGAAATAGGACATTTAAGAATGTTTGCAGTCAAAAGGACTTCAGGAAGCAGATCATTTCCCCACTCCCCTACAGAATATATTTCTAGGATATGTTTAATTTAGCTAGCATTCTCAGTAAAAGAGAAGTACAGTATTTGCTTAAGACATCCACAATTACGTACTAGTCAGTAAAAACAGCATTCACCCAAATTTAGTTGTGCGGAATAAGTGAAGCAAACTTAATCTTGAATTTTTATTTACAAATGGTACTTTTGACAGTGCTTTGCCAATTCTACTGTAAAACTGACTTCCATTCTATTACAGTGCTCAGCAATATTTCATCCTGCTACACCAGCTGCTACATAGTCCTATGGTGGCATATATATCTCTGAACAGCAGGTCCATCCCATAGGCAGATCTTGCTCAGTACTTAAATGCACATGGGTAAAACCGTGAGAAGGTTTTCCTTTACAGTCGTACCTTGGTTTTCGAACAGCTTAGCTCCTGAACGTTTTGGATCCCGAACATCACAAACCCCAGAAGTGACTGTTCCGGTTTGCAACTATTTGCTTGTAACTATTTCCGGTTTGTAACTATTTCTGGAAGCTGAACATCCGACGGGGCTTCCGTGGCTTCTGATTGGCTGCAGGAGCTTCCTGCAGCCAATCAGAAGCCGAGATTTGGTTTTCGAATGTTTTGGAAGTCGAACGGATTCCGTTCAACTTCCAAGGTATGACTGTATATACAACACTCCCTGACTCCATTTTGGTAAACTATGAATTGCAGACTGCCAAATTATTGATGACCTAAATCCAAGTACCCTCCCACTGATTTATTAACTTTTCTTAGCTTGTGCCGTACATTTTTAACCTGCCTTTGCATGTAAACCATTAAGCCACCCAGCCTTAACCTCTCACTATGTGCATTTTTACACATGGGCATTTAAAAATAAAATAAAAAGGAAATCATTCCCTATCAAATGGAAATACAAGACCTTTTAGTTCATTTGTAAATTGCAACTAGCGCAGAACCAATTAGAACCACCAGAGCAAAGTAGGCAGATTAGGCTTAATTAAGTGACAAGCTGATCACTCACTCAAATTCTGTAGCATAGTATTTCAGGAAGCCCAGCAACAGGTCTCCAAGGGTTGACTGGTTTTTTGAAAGGTAAGGAGGAATGGTGCATGGGGCTCGATGCACAAGGTGCAGCTGCATAGTAGGATCAAAAGATTCCTGTAAAAACAATAAGAGACAGAGAGACTGATGCTTAATGTGTCTGTGTTGTGGTGCTAAAATCAGTTAATATGTTATTGAAGGTAAACATGCAAAAAAAAAAACCAAGGCCAAGTAATTCAACCTGTAGTACTCGCTGCCAACTAACATGCAGTTTGGAACAATCGGAGAGACTTGAAAAACTCAAACTTAAATTGCAATTTTTAAAAAAGAAATCCAGATTTGAGCATATTATTGTCAGCTTATTTTCAAAACATCATGTTTGACTGTGCAATGGGAAAAACAGACTGCATCAGCATTAGAAGAAGAGCCAGACGCTGAAAAATATAACTCTGGTAACTGGAGGATCAGCTTCCTAGCCTCAGAAAGATTCTCTCTCATCCATCCCAAGCACAAAGCTAACATCTGCAAGGAATGCCCCTCCCTGACCCTTTTGAGTGCTCCTCTGTCTGTATCTTGCATATAAATGTTCTCATCTGTAATACAAAGGAATGCCACCTCAGCATATCTCCTTCTATTTTGCTGATTTGCAGCATGCAGGGAAGTTGGTTTTAAACTCTATCAGGTAATTAAAAGATGCCCATTAAAATGAAGGCACAAGGAATGGTGCAAAGCTTCTGCTTGCTAAACAAAGGAGTAAGTGTTGTGGAGAGAACAGAATGTTAGACATGGACCAAGGAGATCTGAGTTCCTGTCCCAATCAGCCATGAAGGTCAGTAGGTGGCCCTGAACAAGTTACCATCTCTCAGCATATATTTACTTCCTACAGTTGTTGGGCTACAGTGGGAAATTGTTGGGTGCACAAGCCTGAGCAGCCCTGAGTTCCAGTCACCTCAGCTCAAAAAAAAATACCGCAGAATTCAGAAAAGGGCAACCAAAATTATCAAGGGAAGGGAACAACTCCCCTAGGAGGAAACTTGCAACATTTGGAGCTTTTCAGTTTAGAGAAAAGGCGAGTAAGGAGAAAACGTGATAGAAGAGTATAGAATTATGCACGGCATGGAGAAACACTAGGACTAGCGGATTTGCATTGAAGCTGAATGCTGAAAGATTCCAGGCAGATAGAAGAAAGTACTTCTTCACACAGTGCAGTTCAACTGCGGAACTTGCTTCCACAGAAGGCAGTGACGGTTGCCAACTTGGGGTTTTAAAGAAGATTAGAAAAAAATCATGGCAGATAAGGCTATCCAAGGCTGCAAGGCACAATGGCTATGCTCTTCTTCCACAGTCAGTGGTAGTTTGTTTCTGATTACCAGCAGCTAGAAACCATAAGAGGGAAGAACGCTCCTGTGATCAGGTCTTGCTTGCACCTGGTGGGCCACTGTAAGAACAGGACAAGATGGGCCATTGGTGTAATCCAGCAGGCTTTTTTTAACTGAGGGAACAGCAGAATGCAAATGTACAAATTTGCCCCTACAGCTTCACTCCAAAACTGGAGCCCTAATACAGTGGTACCTCGGGTTACATACGCTTCAGGTTACAGACTTTGCTAACCCAGAAATAGTGCTTCAGGTTAAGAACTTTGCTTCAGGATGAGAACAGAAATCGTGCTCCGGCGGCACAGCAGCAGCAGGAGGCCCTATTAGCTAAAGTGGTGCTTCAGGTTAAGAACAGTTTCAGGTTAAGTATGGACCTCCGGAACGAATTAAGTACTTAACCCGAGGTACCACTGTATTAGAAATGTGTGTTGAAAGTTTGACAAAATTATACAAAATACTCAACATGCTGGCAGCCGTAAGCAGGGAGAAGATGACGAAGGGTATCATCTTACTGACTGGGCTAACTTTCTGTGTTGCTTTAACACAGGCCTTGCTAAGGTTTTACTGAAAAAGGTGAGAGGATAGTACAGTACCCAGCCTTTTCCCCAAACCCAAACTGCATAGAGTAGATAAGGTGCATTAAGCAGGAAAGCTCATCAACGCTATTGCACATTGACAAAGCAAAGTAAAACCATGCTATTCAATCTAGATGCAAAAGACTTAGAAATATTTGTTTTGTTTGCCCTCAAAGTTATCAAATGAGGTCCATCACTAGTCACAACTTACAACTGGAGTAATATAGCTAGGAGTACCAGCTGAAGCCCAGGCACAGAAAGTATGCATGATGGGACTCAAATGAAGTTCTCATAACTTTGGGAGGATTATTGCCTTGATAGCCTTCTTGTTGGGCTCCCCAAGAGCATTTAAGACAGCCATTGTGGGAGCAGGATGTTTGACTAGCTGGATCCATAGGGCTTTTCTTACATTCCTATCATGTACCAGAAATTTAGTGAAATTAGGAAGTGATAAAACTCTACTTAAATACTTGCCAGAAAAATGCAGTTACATCTGGTAATTGCCAGAGGTACACAAAAGTAACCAGAAATAGGCATGTAGTCCTTGTATAAGGATTTACAAGTTTCCCAAGATCTGTGGGTGAAATCCAGTTGTGCCCATACATGAGTAAAACAGATTTCCACAAGGAGACTTCTCCTTCCTCTCCAACCCTCTGTAGCTCCCCTTCTCCTCTGGAGAGTTGGGAGGCCCTCTGGAGAAGATGGGGAACACAGGGAGAAGAGATGGGGGGCAAATTCTACCGGCACAGTTCTGAATATCACTGTTACATTTAACTAAACCTAAAAAAGACTTTGGTCAATGCTTCTTGTTTTCTGTAAAACTAACTGCTAAGTTCATAAGACCATAGGAGAAAAAATGAACTGCCCATGATAATGGCATGTACCCAGAGTATCACAAGACCCATGATTGCATATTAACTCAAAGTGCACTAGTGCAAGGCAAATGCTTCAGAATCAGTACGTGGCAAGCAATGCAGTCTGCTCAAACACTTATTTTTCTGTCCACTATAAAGGGGAATGAGCCTCAGGCTCATATCTGCCATCACTCCAAACTGCTCCTCTGAGCAGAATATAATGCCTGGTACAAAACCATGTTTACCCGGGATCTTCCTGAAACTGCTCTAAAGGGTAGTGACACAAGCAGCAGGAGCCTGAGACCAACTCCCCCTTTCATACTGAACCTTTTTGTTTTTTTAAACCGCTTTACAGTGGTATCTCGGGTTACATACGCTTCAGGTTACATACACTTCAGGTTACAGACTCCGCTAACCCAGAAATAGTACCTCGGGTTAAGAACTTTGCTTCAGGTTGAGAACAGAAATTGCACAACGGTGCTGCGGTGGCAGCTGGAGGCCCCATTAGCTAAAGTGGTGCTTCAGGTGAAGAACAGTTTCAGGTTAAGAACGAACCTCCAGAACGAATTAAGTACATAACCAGAGGTACCACTGTATTCACTAATTCTGTAATGCAAGTATCAGCTCAATGACACAGCAGGTATATAACCCAAACCTTCTGACTACCTGAAACTTACTAATCGGGTGTTTATCATATTCTGGCACATATTCATCTGGTATGTGTATTCCAAAATCTCTCAGTGCTCAACTGTAGTTGTGGGCCCTTGATTGTACAGTATATGTAAAAAAAACTACTACCACAAAAGTATCACACCCTAAATAGCCAACCTGAGGTGAAAAGAAACAAGAAGAATGGGAAATTGTGCTTACCTTGGATACAAATTGCGTCTTGTCACTAGGCTTTGTATAAATGCTATTTTTTTCTTATTTATTAAAACAAAACATTGTGTAGGTGGCCCTTGGAACACCAATTGGCCATTGAAGGGCAAGATATACAATTTTAGAAATAAAGCACATGATTAGGAGCTACACCAATACATTGGCCACAACTCCCATTCATTTCAATGGAAACTGAACAGAAAATGATGTAGCCAGGTTATGTTCATAGGCAACAGTGTTTAAAAATAGGAATTTTAAGTTACACAGTAAAGTGTAACCATACAAGTGTGTGGTACTAGCTACACTTAACTGATATGTGAAAGTCAATTAGGCATTAAAAAAATGAATTTTAAAAAGTCAAGTGACATGAATATGTAGTATTAATTACATTTAGAAAAATGGTAAAACAAAATTTCAGATTTATTGCAACATTATAAATGAGTCATGAAACTATAGAGTACAGTAACTAAGTAGTTACTAAACTATGTAATTTTAAAAAATGCTGTATTAACACTAACCTAAGACATGAGATCGCAAGAAGACAGATAAATCTGCTTACTCTAAAATGTTACCATATGTCAGAAAGTTTTCCACTGCTCCTTGCTAGCCTTTAAAAAAAGAGCATGTAACTGCTGATGTTAATGTCTAACTGTGTATGATCAGCATTTTAAAAAAGCAGATTCTCAATATGAGTTGATAAACTTATGCAGAGAGTGTGGAAGCTTTACAGAACAGTTTGCTCAGCACAATTTTAAATAAGTAGTAGGGCACCAATATGGTGAACAACACATAAAGGTTTGATTCCACACAGATACATATGAAGGACAGCAATAGAAAATAATATACTCTTGTGGTCGACAATGGCTATCCACTTTCGCAAAGCAACTTCTAGATTCTCTTCTCCCCGCTTCCAGCCCCCTGTGTGGTTCCAGATTTTAGGGACATGTGGGAAGCTGCAGGGAGAAGGGAGGACAAAAGAGCCCCACCGCATGAGTGGACGCCTGCTTCGACCTTCTCACCCTTGAAACTAAAATACTGTTTAGTTTAAACCTCTTCGCTTCGGCATGCATGCATGACAAACTTTTTTAAAAGATGGCTTTCTCTTGCAGCATAGGGAACTACTTTATCAACACAAAACTTTCCAACACCCATTTCAATCCAACCTTAGCCTCTCTTGTTGAACAAATCATGCAGCATCCACAACACGCTTTAAAGAATGAAATTAAGGCATGAGCAACCTTGCTCATCTCTTATTCTTGCCAAGTTGAGCCCCGGAAGTCCTTACTGTGACCTATGAGGGGGCTCGGTTTTAAGCTGCTTCCACATTAGCCCAGCTTTCCAGAACTACCATCCTTTATTTACTTACTCTGTCATCAGCCTGCTGTCTTATTGTCCTCCCATGTTTCTCTCTCCACCCTGCCCCCCCCCATGGCAGTATCTGATGTGGGTGGGTGTGGGAGAGAGAGAGAGAAAGAGAGATAAAATGTAATTGCAGCTTCAGTCAGGCTGGTCTCTTAATTGCATCAATGTCAGTTCCACTTTCTGCAAGGGGAGGCTTTAATTACATTTCCTCTCCCTGGCTTTTTTTAAATAGCAAAACTGTGCTATTTCAGTAAAAACAGAAAAAGAAGAAAACGGGGGAAAGGCACAGAAGCCAGTAATTAATTCCCCACTAATGGGAACATGCATTGGGGCACTTAAGAGGCTATGCTAATGCTCCAGCTGTGATCTCTCACGTCACCAAAAACCAGTCAGAAGGGGAGGCCCTGCTTGTGCTACTCTCAATGGGCATTTGTTATGGGAATGTTACACGTGGCTGGGCCTTCTCAGTGGTAGCCCTGCAGCTGTGAAACTCTTTGCTCATGGAGATTCTGTTATCCCTCTCATTACGGCTGCTCAGGAAACCATTCTATTCTTTGTCACATAATAAGCATGCGGGTGGTGCTGTGGTCTAAACCACAGAGCCTAGGGCTTGCCGATCAGAAGGTTGGAGGTTCGAATCCCCCTTTGTTCAGTCCCAGTTCCTGCCAGCAGTTCGAAAGCATGTCAAAGTGCAAGTAGATAAATAGGTACTGCTCCGGCGGGAAGGTAAACGGCCGCCCCCGAACCGAGCCGCCCAGTGACTCTCTTCCACGTCACCGGAAATTGCTTCTGTACATGCGCCGGAAATTGCTTCTGCGCATGACAGCGGCACCGGAAATCGCTTCTGCGCAGGTGCGATTTCTGGCGTCTGGGCATGTGCAGAAGCTATTTCCGACGTCAACACGCCAGTCTGGCCCACAGAAGATCTCCGCGGGAGTGATCCGGCCCATGCCCAGTAAGCCTTGCCGACCCGTGTTAGGTTTTACTTTCCTGTTGTATTTTATGTTCTTAATTTTTACTTGCAAACCATGCAGAGGACTTATGTCATTAGGTGGTATGTAAATATTGGAGATAAATAAATAAATATGATTCTAATTATTGTTGTTAGCCATCCTGGGCAAGTTATTATAATAAGTAGAACCAAAACAGCTGGCCCTGCAATTAAAACTTTTAATTGACATTAGGAAGGACCTTTGCGGAATGGAACTTACTTGTAGTAAGTAAATTCCATTCAGCAAAGCAAATACTGTAGAAGGATTCTGCTCCAGGACAAGGGAACTACTACTTAATGTATTACTATATGAAATGCACCTTCATTTTTATTCCAAACTCAGCTAATTATGGGAAAGAAATGCCTCAGCAGCACTAAGCAGCTCTAGTGTGGAAGCAAGCTTATTAATTTCATTAGATTCTGTATCCATTTATGCACTGCGTAGTCCTAACATATACCTACAGCACTCAGTTGTATTGCTTAACCTTCTGGCCTCACTTAAAAGAAACAAATCAAACATACCCCTAATCACTCGGCAGACCGCTTAAATCATCTGATGAAGTGAGCTCTGGCCCATGACAGCTTCTGCCACAATGGATTACTCTTCAAGGTGCCCCAAGGCTCTTTGTTGCCTTTGCAACCACACACCAATATGACTACCCCTCTAGAATGTGAGACAATTATTTCCCAAGTGTCACGCCTCAATTACTGCCATTCACTCAGCTGCTCTGTCCCAGAAAGCCACACAACAAGCGCTCTGGGCACTGAAGAATCTATACTTTCAAATCTATACTTGAAGGTCAAGGAGCACGCTTTCCTAAATACATAGCAAAAGATACTTTATGTAACAGCAATACCTTCCGAATAGATGTATTACCTGTGCAGATTGAGTGAGCTGCCTTGGAAGAACTCCCTAGATACTCCTAACAGGTTACTGTGTTAGCAGTAATAATGTGAAGAAAGTGTATCTCATTGTTCAGCAGTCTGGGACACAGTGGCCTAGATCTCACCAATTCAGTCATGTGAGCCCCCACTTGAAGTCTGAAATAGTCCAGACATAGATTTACTGCCTTGGTCAGATCTAGGCCATTATGTTGGGACATTTTTCACCTGTTTCACAGCAGATTCTGTTTGTTTGTTAAACCCTTACAGCACAAATTTGTGGCAACTGAGCTATTCTAGAATAGCAAACACTCCACTGCACATTTGCCCCAGGCATGATAAGAAGATCTAGGAGGGAGGCAAGCGATCTCTAATCATGCAGCTGCAAAGTGAGCTAACTTAACATGATCTTGAGGCATGCAGATGATCTGGAAAGAAGGCCAGGAGCATGTAAACTACAAGACCACCAAAGATAACTAAAATCCAGAACAGTACTAGATAATCATGGCATGGCACTGACATGCCCTATATGCAGAACAGAAAGGACACAAGTCTGATTAAGCGCAATGTGCTTCACTCCTAAGTGCACACAGTTAGAAGCAAGTCCCAAGGAAATAAATGGGTCTTACTTCCTAGCAATGGAACCTGATCAGAACTATTCCATAAAAATTTAGCTTGTATGAAACAAAAGGGATTGGGGAGGGAGCCAGACTGCAAGGGGAACTTTCTACAAACCCAGGCATACAGTGATGGCTCACTGCACAAATCTAACAAGTCATAGGCATATTTTGCCATTACCCAAATTTAAAAGCAACATTCATATTGTAGATCATCCATTTTTAATAAACATATTATGTAGTAATTTATAAGAAGCACTTACTGGGTAATTTTTTTGGAGGGATGGAAGGATAGGTTCAGGTAGGGCTATAAAAAAAAAGTTTAAAGTCGCTGTGATTCATGTACTTCACAGAAAACAACATACCAGCTACACCAGTGGTGTGAACTGAAGGTCTAGAATTAAATGCTTAACTCCAAATGTTAATTGCTAGGCCTTTAAATTAAGCAAAATTACCTTTCATAAGTTTGTGTGAAACTTGGTTAACCATTCTATAATATGAAAGTTACTCATCTAAGCCAAACTTAGTAATATATTGCTATTTGGTGTGTTTACACAGGGTTTTATCTAAGGCCATGTGGACATTTTTCACTATGAAGGCAGTGGGAATTTGTTACAGAACACAGGCTTCTGAAGAACAAATGTAGATTCTTATCTATGAAAATGCAATGACTCTTTCAATACTACCTATTTCTCTGGTTACAGAAAGCATAGTCTGCCTCCATAAAAACAGCCACTGTTACTAAAAAATACTAAATAAAAAGGAGTCTTCCTAATTATTTACATCTTTTTGCAATTCCTAACAAAATCCCAAAACCATGTAAATACTGAGGATACTGCCTCATAATATATGGCAATGCCAAAAGGAGGATGGGGAAAAAGTTTTCTTCCAGCTGCATTAACTTTTACAAACTTTGGCTGAATGACCATTCTGTCCCAATTGCTCCCCTTCAGTAACTGAAATGGGCTGGCATTTTATTAACTCTGCACCAAATGAAGATGATCTATACAATTGTACTGAGGCAGCAATCTTATAAACTGGAGTGTCAAAACACTTAACTGGGTCTCTTAACATCAAAACACATAACTGGAAGACAAAAAAGTAGCTACAGAAGTCACATTCTGCTATATCCAAAAATGGTTTGCAATACGATACATTAGTGCTCATGCTTTCTCATTTTTTTTGTGAGAAAGCATGAATGAATAATGAAGTTTAGTGATATTCCTAGTGCATTTAAGATCCACCCTATGTTTTTAATCCTGGAATTCAATACATTTTACCCAATTTATGGCACACCACATCCGGCTCCTCAAGAACTGCTGTAATTCAGAAAGTGCATACTTACCAGTTAAATTTGCCAACATATGTATTCCAATTGGTCTAGAATGGGTCTAAAGAAGCTGTGGTCTTCCAGATGTTATGTTAAGGCATTACATCTGCCTTAGCCACTATGGCCAAACATCAGAAATGATTTGTTTTAGTCTAGCAAACATCTGGAGGGCCATAGGTTCCCCGATCCTGTTCTTAAATAAAGCTAATAGTGCTCATACCAGCCTCTTCTAAAATAAATACTTGTCCACTTCCTAATTTCTAACGGAAGCTTCCACAATAACAAGGTGAACAGAGGCTGAGTACTAATACATTTATAGGATTTCTATTTTTTTAATCTTCTGAATTTCCCATTTTATACAGCAAAAGAACTTCCTACCAAAAGCAAGATCTGAAAAAGTTTAACATTTTAATGACAGTTTGGGAACAGCAAGATGGTTTTAGCATATTACACTGATCCTGACCCAACTGCACTGGCTGCCAATTAGTTTTCAGTCCCAATTTCAAAGTGCTGGCTTTGACCTATAAAGCCTTAAGCATCTCAGGACCACACTACCTCAAGGTCCACCTCTCTCCATATGAAATGTACCTGGACCCTGAGATCACTCTCTGAGGCCCTTCTTTGTGTGCCTCCTCCACGAGAGCTTTGGAGAGCGGCCACCAGCCCATTTGGTTTCTATGTTGAGTGACTGGAAAGTCTTTGCCTCCTGCACATCAAGCACAGAAATGTCGTAGACAAGCGGTGGAAGGATAGAGCTATCCATACCTCTGCCACTAGCCCACTTATTTTTGTGCTGGATAAACTAACAAGGCTTTGCCTCCTGCACTTTCAGCATAAACACAAAGTGGGAGTGTGGCCCCTGGAAAAGGAATTTGGTGGGATGCCAATTACTATGCTGCATGGGGGGAAATGGTGAAGTCCTCCCCATTCTATACGGAGCCCAGAAATGCAGAAGGCTGTCAAGGGCAGAATGTTTTGTTTCTCTTCTAGAAGCTTGTTCACTTGCCTGGGTGAAATCCATCTAGTCCTGCCCTTGAGATTTTCCTTGGGCCACGCCCTCACTCCTCATGTCATAATGCTTGGTGCCTGTGCTCCAAGCAGTCCTTGCACATTTTTTTGCCTAGATGGAATGTGTCCTTTAACTGCGATAATGCCACTTCTTTGCTTGGATGGAAAGGCAGGTGTGTGTGTTTTCCACGGCTGGAATGTAACCTATTGTCAAATCCTTTGCTCCACCCACTTTTGCTTCCTGTCCTGCCCAACAATGACCCTGCAGCTCCTGAAAAGATTGCCCCAAAGGGAATGCAGCCCCTGAGGCTAAAAAGGGTTTTCCACTCCTGGTGATGAGGTAAGTGGCTGCCATTATAGAAGAATGAAGACAAGAACAAGAATGGTGCAGTGGGGAAAAAATGAAGGGCTTGCACCCAGAACCAAATATATTCAATTTGCCAAAAATTAATGAATGGTCACTATTGAAACTTCACATCTCTATCCACTAAATGGATATTTTTTAAGGAAGATGAACAGCATTCTATTGCACGTAAGTGTAATAGAAATGTGTAATAAATAATAGCAGCAGCATTAGTTGCTTCCTTACATTAGCTATTACTTATATTACATTTTAAAACGCAGTTAGTTACAAGATTTTTAAGATGGATGGGAGGTTTTCCAATTTGTTTCCTGCTGTTAGCTGTATTTTAAAATATCGCAAGAAACCCAACAATAATCCTACAGTATTTTTTCATGAAGTTAGAACACAGAGGAATGTCAAGACTCTGAAAGAAGAGGAATATGTATGCTTAACGTAAAAAAATATATTCTAGGGCACGGGTGTCAAACACAAGGCCCGCGGGCTGAATCCGGCCCGCCAGACCTCGTCATGTGGCCCGTGTAGCCGCCACCGGCCGCCAGCCTTCACCTTTTATTCTCGCTTTTTTTTTTTTTTTTTTGACACAAGAAAGCCACCTCTTTAGGGCATGCGCGGCAGCCTACAAGCCAGAGAACGTCTGCCCTCTAGCGGCGCCGGCCGTTCTACACAGGAAACCTCCATTTTACATGCATTCAGGAAACCTCCACTTGTTTTTATATTGAGCGCATGCCATCCTGTGATGTGACAGATCCAACGGCTGCCTGAACCCTTCTCTCCTGTACTGTAAGTCCTACAGATACAACCAGCCCTTTGAGGGTGACCAAACTGCTGATGCGGCCCCCGATGAATTTGAGTTAGGCACCCCTGTTCTAGGGTGATATACTGAGAATGTGGCACCACGTGAAGGTGTTAAAAAGCACTTTATCTAGAGATGCTCCTAGAAGTTCTAGAACAGTGGCTAAAGGTAAGCAGGAAGCAATCCAGGTAAGTCAATCAGGGGTCAGGGGCGGACTACCAAAGTTAAAAATATACTTACTTTGTAAATAGTGCAAAACCATCAACACAAGACTATAGCTGCTTAAAGTGCCTCGGCTGGCATCATTTATGCCACGAAAACTTGCCCACTTCTTAACAACAAGCACTAATGGACGCACTCGACTCTCAACTGTGAACAAAACAAAACAAAAATGTATCAGGCAGAGCAGCTGAGCCAATCTCATTAGATAAACACCTATTATAAAGCTCCCCCCCCCCACATACATGTATCCCCACTTTTTCAATGAATATATCATTGCCACCCACAATTCCAAAATTGCAGATACCTAAAGGTATACAGTGGTACCTTGGTTTACGAACTTAATCCGTTCCGGAAGTCCGTTCTTAAACCAAAGTGTTCTTAAACCAAGGCGTGCTTTCCCATAGCAGTGGGCGACTCAATTTACAAATGGAACACACTCAACAGGAAGTGGAACATGTTTTGCTTCCAAGGCAAAGTTCACAAACCAAAACACCTACTTCCGGGTTTGCAGCGTTCTTAATCCAAGTTATTCGTAAACTAAGCTGTTCTTAAACCAAGGTACCACTGTACTGTCTTTTAAATAGTTTTTACCAGTACTTCCTTGCTGTCCCTTATGCTTGGAAGTATCTCTACCTATGAAAATCCACCTCTCTTAATAGTGACCTTTTTGTATGAAGCCTTTTGGCTTAATCACTGGTCCTTCTCCCTGGCCAAAATAAGAAAGAGCAACAATATTTGATCATATTAATCCCATGTTATATTTTCTTTTTTTGCCCCATTTCCCTTCTTTGTTTTCAAACCCTAAGCTCTCCCTTTCCACCTCCTCTCTTTGCTGTCTCCTGGTACAATTTAAATTTAGAATATTTAAGCTTCTTTGAGCCAAGTCCTGTCTTTTTAGCTTATATTGTTCAGTAAAAATGGCATTGATGGTGATGTCCTATAAACTAACAGTAAAGTCGTTCTCTGAAGGTGTATCCTTAGCACCAGCCATGCATTAGAGATATATTCATGGTTGGTGGGGGGTGCCTCATTGTTTGCGCAAGTCCAGAAAAGCTTGAAAAAAATCTAAGGGGAGGGGAGAAGGAATCAGCAAAGCAGCTCAGTGGTCTACTAACTGTTTGTGTGGTGGTGATGGTAGGGAAACTGCACACCTGGAATGGGGAAATGAATGAAGTACAGTGGAAAACTGCAGGCCCATTCCTTGCTACAACATTTTGTTGCAGGTCCCTTTTGTCTAAATAATAGTAATATTAACAACAATAGTAATAGAACAGTAAGTAAATTATGAGGCTAAATTATATCAGGCCTATATTAAACTGAAAGCATTAGGCAGTGAACAAAGTACAATAAAATAAAGTAGCAATTTATTAAAAGTATGCCTCAACAACTGAATTTCGATACATTTGGTGTGTTTTTTAATAATAATATAATGTTTTCAGCTTAATCCTATACAAGCTTCCTCAGACGTAAGTCCCACTGAAATAGCTGGATTTACTACCAAGTATGCCTATCTAGTATTGAAGCTTAGATACTGAGCAGCATCTCAGTTTGCAAACACAGAAAGAGAATCTTAGGTAACTGACCATCTATATATATAAAAAATACAGACTACTTACTGTATGCATAGGTTCTGAGAAGGAATGTATTTCTTATTCCTACAACATTGTTTACATTCAAGTCAAACTCCACACAGCTAGAGGAGAAAAAAATAAATTTGCACAAGGACTTTAACAAATAAATCCTATATATTTATTAGGACTTATATATTGCTTAATCACAAAACTTTAACCAGTGTACATAATCAATAACACACAGCTAAGGAAAACTTTTCAAAACAAATAAAGATCCCTAAATTGTATTTTGCGTAGGTTTGCTGAAACAAAAGTTTGCAGCAGGCACCTAACACAGTTATTTCATTATGGTATGATTAAAAACATTGTTGTGGAACTGATTTACAAACACAAGCCTGCTTTGCTTTTCAGAACACCATCTGTGTTTCATTTGTGTGCAAATGTAAACAAAAACAGGGTTAGTGTTTTCAGAACTGTCACTCGTCTGAAAAAGTTGGATTAAAACCCTATAATTTCTTGGTACAGCATGCTGTCATCTCCACCCAGTAGCTGGGCAATAAAATCAAGTGTTCTTGATACTGTAACCTATTTCCCACTTCAATGAGACATTTTTCTGGAGTGACCATTCCCTAGGGTACATGCCAATGATGAAAAATTTGGAAAGATTTATACCAATATATAACCATAGAATATGCTGAAACATACAGAAGCATCTTTGCTGAGCCACAAACAATTGCAAGTTTTCCAAATATTACCATTTTCACCTTTATGTGATTTACAGATAAAGTCCCCACCCCCATGAAAAGTGTTAACAGCCAAAACATCCTTTAGTGAGAGGACAATACCAGAAATCTGAAGCTTTAAGCAAGCTTTTTTTACTAAGCAGGTTATCATGCCACCTCACATCTGGTACTCTCTGGCCTGGCAGCTCTGCCTCTGAATTCTAGATGTGGAAGGTTGGGCTATGGATCAGTGGGAAATAAAATGCACTTGGCTGCTGCTCAAAGGCATTTGCTGCTTTATGTGTTCCAGTACTGAGCACAGGCAACAATTAAGCGCTGCTCACAATCTGACTCTCAATTTGCTCCATAGCAAGCCACATATTTAAGCAGACACATAATTTATCAAGGTCCTGGGAAAATGGATTCTAATGAATTCTAAAGCAGGATTGAACAACTTAATATAATTAAGGTAACTGTAATGGATTGATCTTAGCTGGAAACCAAAGCCTCGTGACAAGTAGCAAGTTAGCACAAAAGGTACAAAATTATTTTCCACTTTACTAAGAGAACCAGGAAATTCTGACAAAGTTTGGAGTAGCAGAAGTGTAGAAAATAATGCACTTGCCCCCTGATACTTGGCAGAAAACCATGTGCAAAGAGAAACAAAGAGCAATCCATGCAAACAAGAATCCCTGGCAGAACTATCGCCACGTCCAAAGCCCTGCCAACTAGCAGGAGCCAGTGTTGAAGAGAGGGCTCTTTTCCCATTAAGAAGAGTCTTGTGGATCAGGCCAACTAATCCAGCACTTTGTACCGTGGCCAACTAGATCCATAAGGGGAGTCCACAAGCGAACATGTGTGCAGCAGCACTCTCCCCAGCGACTGGTATTCAGAGATATTCTGCCTCCCAACAGCGGAGGTGGAACACAAGCCTTATCCTCCATGAATTTGTTTAATCCTCTTTAAAGCCATCCAAGTTGGTTGCAACCACTCTCTCTTGCGGGAGCCATCTCCCTAGTTTAACAAACGACACTGTGAGTAAGGGTCTGTCCTAAATCTTCCAACGTTCAGCTTCATCGGATATTTGAGTTCTAGTGCTATGAGGAAGAAAAAAACCTCCTCTATCCACTTTTTCCACACAATGCATAATTGTATATACCTCTATCATGTCTCCTCTTACTCGCCCTTTCTCTAAACTGAGAAGCTGCTAACGTTACAATCTTTCCCCATAGGGGGAGTTCATTATCCCCGCTCTCTCATTTACTTTGGTGGGAGGGAATTCTGCCATCTTCAAGGTTCAGGGCATGTTGGGGAAACCAAAGCAGTAAGGATCTTGCAGATCTATGCCCCCCTATCCTATTTTAGGGTTGCCATATTTCAAAAAGTGAAAATCTGGATAAAAGGTGAGCTTTTTGGGAGGACCAAAGTTGTTGAGCCAAAAAAATCAACACTTCCAATTTGGGCTGCTAAACACCCGAATTTTCCCAGACATTTTAACCAATTTCTTAAAATTCTGCTGCTTGGAGCTCTATCCTATTTTTCTTACCACCAGCAGCAGGACAGTGGCAGAGCTTTCCACTGCTGCTCCAGGGGACCTCCAGTGGCCAACATGCCAATCTAGACCATCCTCTCACCCTTCAGCCATCCTCCCAGGGAGTATTTCATAGCCGAGATTAAATAAAATTTTATCCCCACCAACCAGGCAATAACAGAAAAGCTTTAAAAAAACATGCTTTAGAGATCCAGGAAGATAGATTACAAACAAACTTCTATTTAAATGAATGCTTTGAAAAATGCTGCTACATAAAAAAATGAATGTGTTATGCTAAAGGGCTGAATGGTGACAATCGCGTAGTTACTTTATTTACACTACCCAAAAACCCTCTGCGCTGTCTCACACCATCACTGAATATAGCTTGCTGCCTTAAGAACATAGGAAGCTGCTTTCTAAAGGCTCAGATGACTGAGCCATCTCGCACAGTACAGGCTACTTCACTAGCAGCAGCTCTCCAGGGTTTCTGGCAGACGTCTAGTATATCACATCACCTGCCACCCGATCCTGTCAACTAGAGGTGTTGACCTAGGGGTTGGACCTTCTGTGTTCAAAGTTGGTGCTTTACCACTGAGGTACAGCACAGTTAATAGTAAGACAGACACAGAAAGACAGGGGAAAACAAAAACAGAGACTTAAAAGAAGAAGTCTTAAGAGAGAAGCTGGAAGAATCAGCTGAAACAAAAGCAGAAGCAACCCCTGCAGACTTTTCTATTTCTATAAAGAATGCAAATCAGATGTAAACACAGACATGAAAACTTGTGTTTTAGCCACATTGAGATTCTGATGAAGTACAACCTCCCACAAAGACATGGCAAAGCAGAAAGAAGAGATCCACTGTACGCCTTTCAACCTACTCTCCAGCTCTAAAGTGAATTAGGGCCTCTTTATATTGTATTAAAATAATGAATGGAAGACAATCCATTTATTATGGAAGCCATTTATTGGAGAAATTAAATCAGCTGTCACACAGAGAATCACTCTGCTATAAATAAAATATAACAGCAGAAAAGGCAAGCATATCAGAATACCAGGACATACCTTAAGCCCCACTGAAATCCATAAAGAACAACTCACTTTTGATTCATTTCCCACTGATTATGCAACAGGGGCATACGGTGGGTTGGGTAGCAGTAACCATTATCTTATTAAGAACTATGCCACGCAATAAAAAAGAACCCAGCACATTTTTTCAAGAACAAGATCTAAAAACTAATGGAAATTATAGTTACCTGACTTTGTCCCTGAACTTCACTATTGGCACTTTTGCTCGAATCAGCTGAGGTCTCTCAATATAGTTTGCTGAAAGGAAAGGGGAAAAAGAACATCTCACAGATATATTAAACAGCAATGGGCAAAGCAATTACACTGTTTTACCCTGGTTAGATAAGAGTTAGATAAAGGGTTTTATGACACAGCAATTCTTAAGCTGTACTGCACCAAACATGCACACATTTCAATCATTCTTATTCAGTTCATGGATAAAATTGTATTTGGTCAACCATCAGATCTCATTAATTTCCAAGTTCAAGACTGACTGCAGTTGTTTTTTTAAAAAAACACTAAGCATGCATGCAGATTAATGCCTTGGGCACACTGACAGATGACCTTAATAAGACACTTTATGCCCTTAAAGCTGGTTTGGAAGCTGCAGCTAGTACAGAATGTGGAAGCTGTGCTGCTGAGTGCGGCTACCTACCATGAGCCCCACTTCTGAAATAGCTGCACTGACTGCCACTTTGCTACCAATCCAAGGTTAATGTTCTTTTGTTTCCTTATAAAGCCTTAAACAACTCAAGAACAATAGGAACACCATCTATGCCCTTATATAGACATTGTAGAATGTGACCAGTCTACTGAGATCCATCTTGAGATAACCAGAAGGGAACAATGGTGGAGCGTATTGCAGGGCACATGCATGGGAGGAGGAGGAGGAGTTTGGATTTGATATCCTGCTTTATCACTACCCGAAGGAGTCTCAAAGCGGCTAACATTCTCCTTTCCCTTCCTCCCCACAACAAACACTCTGTGAGGTGAGTGGGGCTGAGAGACTTCAGAGAAGTGTGACTGGCCCAAGGTCACCCAGCAGCTGCATGTGGAGGAGTGGGGACGCAAACCTGGTTCCCCAGATTACGAGTCTTTCGCTCTTAACCACTACACTACACTGGTCCCCCAAAGGGTGTTGAGGGAGCCCATTGCAGCTCACCTTGCAAAGTGGCGCAGGGGGCGCACTTGCGCACCAGTGTCCAAGAGAGGGGAGGGGAGGGGAAGCTGCCGCCAACTCTCCTCTTTCTCTCCGCCCCCGGGTCAGACCTTTTCCAAAAGAATGTAAGGACCAACTATGATTATGTCAAACATTTAGTACAATAGGGCGGCTTTACTACAGCTTTTGTATTTGTGCTGTATTTTAATGCACTGATTTTAAGAGAAAGGTATTTGTATTGTTGTGAGCCACCTTGGTACCAGTGAAGAATGGCAGCATAGATATGCCTTAAATAATGAATGAGGGGAACCTCAAATCCAACCCATTCACTTGGGCAGTCATAAATGCAGTCTTAATTAAGTTAAATGTAAACTTTTTCATGTAAGGGTTTCTTGTCCATTAGTGCATATCAGAAAGCATTAGCCAACCATCATTTCACTATAACATAGTCCAGAACTTACAAAGCTTCCGACAGAAGTGTTTTTGGAGTAAGCTGAGTATGTGTCTTGCTTCAGTCTTCTGATTAATCTGAAATAAATTACATCCATTAATACTCAGATGCATTCAGTAAATGAGTGAGAGTTGTATCTAAAAGTGCATGAATTGCATTCCACTCACACAACAGGACTTCCCCTTCCCCTCTTCTTCTCACGCACCCACACAATCTGCTTCAGAGGGTCCCCCAACCTTCTGCAGCAGTTTTTGATGGTGTGCAGGGGGCTGCAGGGAAGAGGGGGAGGTTTTGTTGTGCAAGTAGAATGGCAGTGTTGGATACAACCCTGAATATTTTATACCTATTAAAACAAACCAGGGGAGGCATCTGTTAAAAACACATGAAATTAAATAGAAGCTAATTAAAAGATCACATATTTCTACATCTACCGTTGCAACAACCTATGCATTCATAACTTTCATGTGTCATTTATGAAACAAGACCAAAAGGGTTAAAATGATCAGTGCTTGAATAAGAACACACTGGGAGTCCCATTCAGGGCAGATCCTACAACATATCCAAAGTAAAGAGTCCAGTTTGGAGGTATCATTAAAGGACAGATAAGTGTCATGTGTGTGTGTGTGTTTCATTCCCTGGATATAACATTGGTTTTTCCACCTCAGGCCCCCAAATTATATTATGTAACTCTGATAATACAGCACCTCCATCAGTTATCTTTTTGAGCGCTCAGTTCATAGTGCAAGTTTTAAGGTATTAAATGTTACCAGGTTCCAGGCCAGAGTACCTTAGAGGAAGGGGTCATTGGCTTGGTTTGTTCTAGTTTTTATTATGTATTTTGTATTTTTATCTTGTGAACCACTCTTGAGATTTACAGATGAAGGACAGCATATAAATTTAATAAATAATAATTATAATATAACAAGAACAACAATAATAATGCTGGGAGTGTGAGATACCGGGGATAAAATAATCGGAGCGATCTTGCCCTGTTATTTACATTAAAAATACTTGTTATGCTCACACACCATTTTTCACTTAAGATTAGAAAACAGAAAAATTATCAGAACTAAAGAGAGACACTGTGAGTTAAGTTGCCCTTCCTGGAATAGAACTTAAACCCCTACTTGAATAAGGTGTATTTGCATAATGAGTATTGCTAATCATTAACAGCTTTCATGAGGAATGAGAATAATGCAAGTAGGTCTTTTTAAAAGCACGATTAAAGCTAATGCAGCGTGTAATGCAGTTACATTGTTAATCTAAGTGATAGTATGGTTCCAGAAATGTGATTATTTTATTCAAATTATCTGGTGAAGTTTCCATTCTATTAAGAGGTACTCTTTTTTAAAAAATGCATATGATCCATCACTAATTGCCCTTTTTTCTTCTCGGCTACAGAGAAGCAGATTCATTTTGGGTTTTTTTGCTACAGGTTCTGCTCCTCTGAAGTGTGCCTCCCCTCATCTTAAAAAGCTGTCTGGTGTCAGCTGTCTTGTTTTCTGCCTTCACATACAGAAAAGAATGTATACAGTACATAAATTCTGCAAGTATACCTTTGATGGGGCGGCTATATGTAACCTTATGCATCTGATTGCCCAGTAGGCAGAAGGAACAGCCAGGTAATATGAACTGCCTCTACCATAGGGATGAGAAAACTTTGGCCTGGGGGCAACCAGTTCCAACTTGGCTGCTTCGTCCAACCCACGTCCACCTATCCCACATGTGGCGTGGCTTGCTGTCTCACCAATCAGCTGATTGGTAGTGAAAATAAACCAGCTAGGATCAGTTGCACAACTGAGTTCTCCATGGGCAACTCCACAGCCAGTTGATCACAGCAGAAAAGCAGGATACCTGGGAACTCCATAGCCAGTAAATTCTTGAAGAAACTTGCAAAGAGCTCAGAGTGCTTTAAAGAACAATTATTAACTGATCTGAAGTAGTTCAAAGTACTGTGCAGGGTTCTTTGCAAGACAGGCATGCCACTCTGAAGTCCTTGTGATGTCAGGTGATCGAACGGTGGGTGGCCCTGCCCACCTATCATATTTGGCCTGTAAGGGTTAAGGGAGATAAGGACCAGGCCAATTCTTCACCACCGTTCTACAAGTATAAAAATATTTGCACTTGACCATGATTTGTTGGGGGCCCAAGTCATCAGGCAGGGGCAGAAAATGCAAATGAAAAAGACTCAGGTTTAGAATTTCATTAATTTCCTTTTGACTAAATTTGTTAAAGATTTCTGGCATCACAGCCCCTTCCTACACTGCAGCTCCCCTTCCAACCTCTCTCAGAAAAAAGCTAAGAATCTTGGAAAGCTATTTTCACAGACAGCAGGTTTTCCTTCTAGTACTTACTGGCTGCTCTTTAACCACCAGGCACAGGTCACCATCGCTGCTACGAGTACCAAATCCATTTAGTGAGGATCCAACCAAAAAGAGTCTACTATCTGCAAGGAAAGAACCATACAATAAAATCTTATTCTTTAGAAGAAGGGAATAATTAAAAACATGACTATTTGAATGTCAGAAACATATGGAATGATAACATACTTGGAAAGATCTGCTGAATTTCCCTCTGGAGTTGTGTTCGGCAAAGCTCTTTTTTGTTCAAGTCATAGGTTTGTTGTTGACACACTTGAAATAATTCCAGTATTTGCTGACTTAGCTTAACATATGCAAAAAACAAACCAGAATTTACTATACAACTATCAGTATGATCTCTTAATACATATATAGTAAATACATTTGTGTACAAACACACTTTTAAAAAGGTTTTCCCCCAAATCACCAATCAAAGTCCTATGAGAATTCACTGTAAATAAATGATTTAGCAGGAGCCTGATTAGTGAGACTCTAAACTTTGCTATTCTACAGACAAACATCTGTTATTGCACAGCACACAGGCAATTAAAATTGTTGTTCTTGCTGCAATAATACATGGCTGCATAGTATTACTATTGCTGCTTGAACACAATCAGAACTGTGGATGTTTTACTATTAAAAGCAGTGTTCCTGTTTCATGTGTTTCTTCAATCTATTCCCACAATAGAAGCAGGCATCCTCCTTGCAACCACAGGATAAATCATTTACTATTATCCTTCAACATTCTGCCATTCCCATTGCAGTCAGGGGCAAAGGTGACAATTCAGATGCACATTCCCCAGCATTCTTCAATTATATTTTAACTATTTATTATTATTATTTTTACAAAAAGCACTGGCTGTGGCAAGAAATCCCAACACACTCTCCCTCCCTCCCTTGGGAATGATGTTACTGGTTCTATATTGACTGAAGGCAGGAGTGGAAATCTATACTTGCTCAAAAAGTCATCCTTGCTCTAAGACTCAGTGTAAATGTTTCCAACACATTGGCTCTGTTTGAGATACCCTTCAGCTCCTCTTGCAGCCCAGGATTTGGGAGCCACTGTCTTGCACAGAAAACTTTATAGAAAGGAAAAGAGCACCTGTTCTCAATTTTACCTTATCTTTGGCCACAGGGAGTGCAGTTTCTATAAGGTCAGGAAATGAAGCTTCTTGTAAGGGTGGCACACATCCCGTCAAATCAGAGATGTAATGCGCTGGAAATAATGGCGAAGGAATTGATCCAGGGAATGACCGTCTGTGATCTTCTGGTAAAGGCACTACTTGGTTAGCTGAAGCAGATTCATGATGAGGTGAATGAAATCGCTGGCGCTTCACTTGATAAGGAACATCCTGCTCTTTCAGCCTCCTAAAAATGTAAGAGAGGTTTGACTATTCCAATTTCGGTACTTAACTATGCAAGGGGGGGGGGGGGAGACTGAACTGTCAATGCTACCAATTAAGACTGTGTATTATTTTTAAAGAGGAATGCCCAACTTTGATATGATGCAAATAAAGTCTTGAAACACGGAACTCAAAAGTATGTGCAAGCGCTCAATTTGTGTCCCATAGAAAGACAATGCTAGATCAAATTGCCAAGCCATTCTTATGCACAGCAAATACAGTTCTCATTCTGAAATACTGCAAGAGAGCAGTTTTGAATCTGAAGAGAGTGCTACAGTGAGAAGTTGTGTGCAATGTGTGCCCTGTGATAAAAGTGGGAAGTAAGAGGAAGTAGTCCATGAAGGACAATGACGACTCAGGATCCAGTCTACTGACCAGTTCTTATTCCTCACACACTTCACCCTTATCAGTAGAGCAGTAAATCTGGTTCACACATTCTCATAAGAGCAGCCTTTCTGGACCAGACCAAACTATCCAGTCCAGCATACTGCTTCTGGTCTTGAAAATATTAACTTGGAAAATACCAGTAAAGATTCAAGGACCAACACCTAAAAATGCCAGGGTCTCCTCTGTTTATCTGCATATGGTATGACTCCATTGTTTTCAGTAAAGTTACCAAAGCTACAACAGATGTGTTCACAGCCATTTTCCCTTGTGGGTATGGGAAGGGAATAGTCACTCCCTAGCTTTTCTGTGGTTGCAAATAGAAAAAAACGCATGAACAGTGCCACAAACACATAGCAATATGCACCCTTGAGAACAGTAGAGAAATACTGCTGGGTGGGAAATGACTCCAAACTTCCCATTTTGAGAGTGTGTCAGCATCTAACAGGATAGGCATCATAATAAGCAAAATGTGGGCAAAGTGTCATAAAAAGTCTCAAAGAGTAACACCTTTAATAGGGTCACTTCAGTATTATATTTCTATTATTTTATAGTGCTTTATTCTAAGGGAACATAACATGGAAGAGAACCACAGAATGCACTTACTTTCTGCCTCGGAATGATGCAGGTGCAGCTGATGTATGCACTGGGCTGCCATTTCTATAGGCAAAAGGTGGAGGTGAAACAGGTGGGATGGTCAGAAGATTACCACTTACTGGAGTTCTAGGAAAATTACAGTGCAGTATGATTATTCATGCCAGTGTTTTGAATTTAAATTTAAACATTCATACAGTAATTACTTAAGTAATAAAGTGAACATGCATGCTACCATTCAGTACTGTGATGAAATACAAACCACAGTACTCAAGTTTATTACTCAAACTTTATTTTCACTGCAAACCTAAAGCTCAAATGGACATTAAATTGCTTCTCTGTGGTAGTTTATGTGACAATGTTAACACTGCAAGTAGGCTTTTTAAAAATCCAAGATTTGTTTCTGGCAGGAAATTTCAGATTAAAATTCTACCATACTTACGTTGTATTCTGGAATTGCTGGTGAAAGAGAACAGGAGGTATGTTCACTGGAAGATTAATGAAGAAATTGTATTGTTGATGTTCTAGTGGGAAGGGTGGATGACCCAAGTTGGAAGAATTTGGGAACATGCTCTTCTATGCTGAAAGTAAACATGTATTCTTCTACCTATTATTATAAAAAAAAAAAAACTGAAATCAGGCAACTAAAGTAAGTCATAAGGTTTACATATATTAGCCATTACTACAAGCTGATAACTTCCGAGTGTTTTTTGGCAATAACGTGTTGTTACAACGTAATTTTCCTTAAATACAGTGGTGCCTCGCAAGACGAAAAGAATCCGTTCCGTGAGTCTCTTTGTCTAGCGGTTTTTTTGTCTTGCAAAGCAAGCCCATTAGCGGATTAGTGCTATTAGCGGTTTAGCGGCTATTAGCGGCTATTAAAGGCTTAAGGGATTAGCGGATTAGCTGCTAAAAGGCTATTAGCAGCTTAGTGCGTTAGAAAAAGGGGGTGGGGAGCGGAAAAAACCCCCAGGAATCGCAAGACATTTTCGTCTTGCGAAGCAAGCCCATAGAGAAATTCGTCCTGCGAAGCACCTCCAAAACGGAAAACCCTTTCGTCTAGCGGGTTTTCCGTCTTGCGAGGCATTCGTCTTGCGGGGCACCACTGTATTCACAAGCACAGACACATCAAAATTAGTATTTATTATTTTCCAGATGCATTGGGAAAGCAAGGTAGGCACTCTTAATATTTCCAATTCATTATCTTTAAAAGGGGGTGGGGGTTAAGGCCTAAGCAGACCAGATACATTACCTTGAAATGCCCAATGTTCATAAATAGCACCCACAACTACTCTACAAGCAAATAAAAACTAATCAATCATGAACATAATTTTAGAAACATTTATATGTTTTCCTCTATAAACAAGAGGAACAGGGAGTAGGAGCCAACTGTTCTATAAGAGTAAATTCATTCTTTTTCCTTCAGAATTTAAAACTTCTATAGATTCTAATGACATCTCCCAACTTAATAAAACAATATGCCAATAAAATAATGTGCCAAACAACAATCCAAGTGGGGTTTTTCCCTTCAAAAATTAAACTTGTATAGAATCCAATGAAGCCTCCAAATTTTATAAATAAAAGAATATGCTGAATCCAGTTGCACGAGACTGTTACTATCACAAATCTTGGATACATGCCCCACATTGGGCAAAAGATTCCTGCATTGCAGGAGGCTTAACTAGATAATCCCGCTGGCCCCTTCTAACTCTACAGATCCGAGTCTAAGACCCACTTTTCCACTTGCCAATCTGCATAAGCAGAGCCCGCAAGACAGCAGGCCCCATTTCACCATTATGGTTAAGAACCATTAATAGAGTTGTCCTTCATGAATCTGTTTAATCCCCCTTTAAAGCCATCTAAACCTGTGGCAATTTTTCACATACAAGTATGTGTGATGGGAAGTAAAATGTTATTTTGCTCATCCTCAATCTACTGCCACTCAATTTCACCAGGTGACCAGCTGCTAGCAGTTCAGAGAAAGTCAGTATGTGCGTGAACATGGCACCAATAAAGTCAGTATGTGCGTGAACATAGGCACCAATTTATTCATAACTAAACGTTATTTGCTATTTTGTTGCTCATTCACCTCATTAGACTTCTTAGCAATTTCCTCGTGTTGCTGGTGTCGTCTGCAAACCTAGTCAACTGCTCATCCATTACTCCAGATCACTTATGAAAAAGTTCAACATTACCAGCTCTAGTATGGATTTTTTAGCCTCCACTGTGAGAAATTCCCATTTATTCCTAAATTTATTCAGGAGCCTTTCAAGATGAACTGGGTTAGATCACCCCTACTCAAACCCCAAAAGGCTGCTGGTGTAGGAGTTACTATCCACAGGTAACCTCCCATTTGACTCATCTTCAACAAGGCTTGTTCTCCTATATGTTTAAATCAGGGCCCAAATGCAATTTAATACAGGACACAAATTATCATCTCCCTGTTCAAAGCACTCAAGAGTGAACTGGAGATAAGGAATGAAGTAAAGAAGGTATCTGATGAAGAAAGCATAGTAATGGGCAACTTCAATTACTCTAACACACATTGATAAATACATGTTTGGATCATGATGAAAAGGAAAAATTTCTACATTTCCTAAATGACTCTGCCCTACAGGAATTCCTACAGGCATCTGGCTAACCACTGCGGTTGGAAACATGATGCTACCTGTTCTGATCCAGCAAAGCTGTTTTTCTACGATTCCCTGTCATTTCCATACCTAACCACATTAAACATGCCCCACTGATTTCACCCATTTCCATATGCCTACCTTAATGGTGTCCTCATTTTAGGCTACTAGTATCAGCGCACATATAAGCATCTGTGTGTTCCCTTCCAAGATAGCTTGATACACAATTTTTCCAAGAAGGACAATCTTTTTAAACAGCCTTTTTCTCTGTCTTTTTAAACAGCTGTCATTCATTTTTGTGTGCCAGTTACCAAATTCTACTGCCAGCCGCTTTGGTGACCTTAAAACATCCCCACCACTGTGCGCAGAACATGCCCCACGGATAAAGCATTTCCCCAGTACAGTAATCATGAACGAGCTTGCTCTCGGGTAGAACCTTGCCTGTCGCAAGTGGCCCACCAGATACAGAATGAAACCTTCACATTCTATTTTATTTTTTAATGAAACCGAGCAACCATCCAGCGCGGCCTTGGGAAGAAGCTCTTTCTGCCTGTATTGCAGACAGTTCCGTTCGAAGGATTTGGCAGCACACGCGAGTCCACGCGGGCATCGCCGGCGCGAGCGAGGCAACTTTCTGGTGGCCGCTAGAAAGCAGAGAAAGTAGCAACCCCCCCCCCACACCACTGACGTCACAAGGGCTGTTGTTCCTTATCGGCAATCCGTACCCGGAGCATCTGCCAGGCCTTCGGGCCCCACCGGAACCCCCGCAAGGCACTCGCGACCGCCGGGAGTCTCCCTCAAGTCTACCACCCTGTCTCTCCCCAGAGTTTCTAACACCCCCCACCCCCATTAATAAGTACCTCAGGCCCAGTCGCTCCCCGCCCCCAGCACCTCGAGTATCTGAGAAACGACCCCTCCCTTCCCTCACACACCCGCCGGGTCTGGCGCCCCGCTCGCTTCCAAGCGAGAATCTTGAGGGGGAAATGTGCGAACGGCCACGTAGAAACCGTCCGTCGTCCCCCCCCCCCAAAAAAAAATGCCTCCGCCCCCCAATGGTATTCGTTCCTTCAACTTACTCCGGTGCGGGAGAGGCAGCTGACTGGGCAAGGCCCAGCGCGCTCCGAAGCCAGCGGACTCGGCTCTGTTTTCTTCCCTTCCTCCTCTCTAGAGAGAAAGGGAAGGGAGAGGCGGGATCTTCCGGAAGTAACCCGGAACCGCTTGCAACCAGGCCATCTCTATGGCGGTGGCCTCGTTCTGCCCCGGATCCAGAACCAGCCAGAGCGGGAGCGAAGGTGTTCGAAGACGTCGCGAGCGCCCTTCCGTCGCCGCTCTCTCCGCTCCGCAGGGTTCCTCTCCATAGTAGTGGCTCCCGTCCCACTCTGCGCATGCGCCGCAGCCGGGTTTAAGCGCGGCTAACCGCCTGGAGTTTGCTTGCTATTTCTTAGCGCCAGGCGAGGGTTGAGAACGCGACGTGATCCGGGGTGCTTCCGGGAGAGTGAGGCTTTATTTCGGAATTAAATAGCAAGGCATGGTATTGAAAAGAACATGTTACTCATTTATGTGTGTGCGAGGGTTTCTCCCTTAAAGGCAGCGGGAGAGTTGGCCAGGTGGAAGATTCACACATTTTGCATGCTAAAATTCCTCAGCTTTGCTAAGAAACATGAAGGCGAATCCAGTCAAGTGTAGAGTAGACCCGCTGAAGGCAATGGAGTTAAAACTACATTAATGTCAGTGGGGCTGCTTTGAGCACGACTGCCTTGAGCCAACCCAATACATATTTACTTAGAAGTAAGCCCCTCTGAATTATTCGGGTTTCTCCTCAACTAAAGGGCCATAACAGCCGATAACTTCTCAGGAAGTGTATTTTACCAGCTATGCTTCTTGTTTGCTAGCTTCTGACTTCTTCAAACATTTTATATTGTGACTGATGATGTACAGTGGTACCTCAGGTTGCATACGCTTCAGGTTACATACGCTTCAGGTTACAGAATCTGCTAACCCAGAAATAGTGCTTCAGGTTAAGAACTTTGCTTCAGGATGAGAACAGAAATCGTGCTCCAGTGGCGTGGCAGCAGCAGGAGGCCCCATTAGCTAAAGTGGTGCTTCAGGTTAAGAACAGTTTCAGGTTAAGTACAGACCTCTGGAACGAATTAAGTACCGTACTTAACCCGAGGTACCACTGCACACTGCTTTGGACACTTAAAATGTAAAGGTGAAATAAGATGGATGAATAAATCGGCCATATGATGTGCATAGACATCAATTACAGGTGAGAAGAAGCAGGTAGGCAATCAGTCTTTAATCTCTAAAGGGTGTACCTCCCTCACTCTCTAGTACTGTTAGCTTGCCAAGCCCCCAAACTCTCTTAACTACCAAAACTGCAGTCTATCTCTTGTGGATTTGCACAGTGACACAGAACTAGTTTACACCATCCTTATGTGGAATTGGGAAGTGTATGCCCCCTAATCCCTTTTCTGAATATCCCAGTGGTCATGTATCAAGAAGTCATCTTCTAACCTTAGCTTCCTTCCACAGGGACACATCTTTCCATGAGTATACATCACCTGTTCTGGGCTATTCACACTCCTTTGTCAAGCTCAAGACATCTAGTATCATAAAGCAAAATCCATAGCACTTATAATGTGTTCCTTAAAATTCCAATTTATGTTTGTATTTTTGACTAACAGTCTTGTGAGAGATTGTGGTATATTCTCCTAATTTCTGTATATGATTGGCTGCACATATTTGTTCTATAGGGTTTGTTTCCTGATATTGCTTCCTTGAATAATGCCTTTGCAGAGTTCCATCTTTAAGCTGTCTTTTATGATGCTATTGTCTTTTAGTTGTAGATTTCGCTGTAGTTTTACTAATATCTTCACTGTTTTTATTATTCTGTATTGCTTTCAGGGTTTTTTTTTGGGGGGGGAGGGTTGTTTTGCTAGCTGCCTTGAATATTTATTATAAAGGCCTGGCCAACTACATTGCCAAGTCAGGATATAAAAGGTAATAAGTACATAGCTGTTGCCAGTTAACTATGGTACACAATACCTACTTATTTCCAGGCTGAACTGGCAATAACAAGGTCCTTTTTATCCTTTCTGCCAAAAGCAACAACAAAATGGTTGAAGATTCAGCCTTCCTTCTGGGACAGCAGCCAAATCAAGTGTTCAGCATAAATAAATACAATGCAATGCATATTGGGGCAAAAAAGAATCCCAACTTCCCAGTGATAAAATCTGAACTGGCTGTGAACTAAATAGGAAGCTGTCTTGGGATCACAGTGGACAGTTCAATGAAATGGTCAACTCAGTGGACAGCAGTCGTCACACAGTATTTATCAGAAAAGGGATGGAGTAAAATAAGCAGTATCACATTATTGGTGTGGAACAGTGTGTACAGTTCTAGTCATTCCATTTCAAAAAGAGATATTACACTGAGAAATGAAAATAAGGGGTTGGAGCACCTTATGTAGTCACCTTTAGCTCAGAAAAGGGACAGTTAAGGTGGGGGAGATATGATAACAGTTTTTTAAAATTATGCGTGGTGTTGGAGAAGTAGATGGAGGTGTTTTTTTCTGTGATAGAACTTGGGGACATATAATTGACTTGATATCAATTAAGGATGGACGAAAGAAAATAACTTATTCACACGATGCGTAGTTCATTGCCCTAAGATATGGTGAGGGTCACTGACTTACATGGCTTTGGGATTAGACAAATTCATGGAGGATCAGTCCATTGACTACTCTTAGCCATGTTGACTAAATGGAATCTCCAGGTTCAGAGAAACTGTAACCATAGCTCAATGTTAGTGGCTCATGGTGAGGAATGGAGGAAGGCTATTACCTTTATACCCTAAATGTTGGCTTCTGGGAACCACCTAGCTAGCTGCTGTTGGTAAGAGAATCCTAGCTGAGATGGACCTTTGTTCTGATCCAGCAGGGCTGCACTTACATTCAAATGGCACTGCATTAAGGTTTGATGCGACTTACTCCCAAGTAAACACGCATAGCCCGAACATGACCCTTCTTTCTTGTTGCCAGTTTGCAACAAGACATTTTTGATATTTTTGCATATAATTTAATTTATATGATATATCAGAGGGACCAATATGACCTAGTAAACCAAACGTATTGAATACTCTCTTCTGGCAGCACAGACATAAATTACATTAATTGAGTTTAATTTCGTTCAGTTTCCACAGAGAAAATTGTAGTTTTCAAAATATAATACCCATATGAAGTACTTTGAAGTTCATTCTGGGAAGAAAGCCAAAAGATCAGCTTAGCTAGCAGTAAAGGAAATTTTCTTTTCCAGTGGAAAAAACATCCCTCTGAAAAGGCAATATAGGCCTTTAATAGTACCAAAAATGCAATTCTAAAATGGACTTTTAAGAAACAGGGCAATAACAGAGCCCGACAAGAAAATAACAAAGCTTCTAAATGACAGCCTAGCTTTATTTTAAAGCCTAAAAAATTAATAGGCGAAAATTAGAATGCAACTTTCAGTATCCTTCTGTGCATATCACACACAATATAAGATCAGACTAAAGATCAGACTAGCATTACTTTACTGTTGTCTTCAGTTTCTCTAAGCTTTCATTTAAAGGTTGATGCTGCAAGTCTTCAAAGAACTGGATCACATTGAAAGCTCTGCAAAAGGCTGGCCTTACACCCAGCAGATTGGATCTCCTGAAAGTTTCCCTTAAATAGACAGTGTGCCTGGGCACTTAGCTCTGCACAGCCTCTACCATGCTGTCTCAGGCACAATTGGTTGATTCTCCTGCTGACCCTCAGAGACATGGTATCCCTACTGGAACTGAGCAGGGGATCCTAGCTCCACCTCCTTGATAATTGGCAGGGGTTAATTAGTGGCAGAGTCAGGTATCTAAGGTTCAATTTAGCCCTTCTTGGATCAGTGCTAGAAGGTATGGCAGGGCCAAGGAACCCCTAGTTTCGAGGCCCTCCTCCTGTCAATAAGATCCTATTTCCCCAAACCCATTGATATTGCTGAGGATTCCTCAGTCATAAAGAACACTCGGTTTTGGTCCAGGGTATTAGTGTAGATTGTGAATAGCAAATGTGTTCCCCTGCAGAAGGTTTTGGGCTAGAGCTCCCTTCATTCCTCACCATGCTGGCTGATGCTGATGGGAGCTGAAGTGTGACCACATCTGGAGGGCACCCTGCTCTGGAGGATGGGGCTAATAAAATGTGCATGGATTTCTTGTATTGCAGGGTGTCTTTTTTTGTAGTCAATGATTATTTATTCACCTACCTTTAGCTCTAGTGAGTTTGCACCTTTCCCTAACACACATGTAGTTGGAAAGGGGGAAGCTTTTTCAGGAAGCTGGTGCAACTGAAGCCTTAAAATGGTGTCCAACTTTGCATAAGCACATCAAAGGCAGAACATCTTGAATGTTCTGTGAGCTGAGTATTAATACTTTTGTGATTTAAAATGTTGATGTGCAGATTAACTACAGGGTTAGACACTTTAGAAACGTCAAGCTCCTTAATAATCCTCTATTGGCAAATTTATTCAATGCAAAAAAATAGTATGTTAATGCAACACTGAGGCTAAAAATTTAAACCTGCAAATGGAAGAGAACTCAAAGTTAAGGTTTCTATGGCAACCATAACAGGAACTCTTAATATATGCAATATGCTATGGGTTTAATTACCCCCTTTATTGATCAGCTTTATATAAGAGCTCTGAATTATTAATTTCATTAACCAGTGTTTAATTACTCCAAACATGCTGTTCATACTATTATATTTAAATTTCCCTGACACATGGTTCTGTAGTTCTTTGTTCATTATTACCAGTCTTGTGCTTTTTTTAAACCTGCCTTATGCCAAAAAGCTTTAATGACTGATTTGTAATTTTAATCCTTATATGGACACAAACTCTGTATCTTGAGTTATAAGCTTTAGTTAAGACAGCACAGCAGGTGTTACAGTATTGCAAGCAGTAGCCAGAAGTGGAAGCTGCAACAAAATGTAGCAGTGTGGAGTGTTCTTGTTTAGTGCGCCTGACAGCCATACTCTATGCCATCTTCCACCCAAAACTTGCTCAGCATTCTGTGGCCTGACCACCCTTTGTAGGTTGTATGAGGGGAGGGTTCCCCCCTAAATATTTGTGGCATTTCTGAAAATCCTGAAGTTTCACCGAGCCACTTGATACCACCCTCTTTTGTGTAGATGGTGCCATTTTGGCTACATAAACATTGGCACCCATGCATGAATATCAGAAATGGGGAGAATAAAAAGTAATAGATCCACTGTTATTCCTAGCGTAACAACCATTTATTAAAGCCAGGCCTGGAACCAGGGGTCACTACCATCAGGCAGTTGTAATATTCATGGGCAGTTGCTGAAAGCCGAAGCTCTCAGGAAGCTTCGCCACCTAATATGTCACGATCCCATAATGCCTGTTATGGCCACCTGAGTGCAGCATGTATCTTGGTGCTGCAGCACCAGTGGCTTTGGTTGGTGACTTGCCATCATTCCCGGGGAGAAATTAAATTCAGTTTGCATTTTAAAGGGAACATACTGTATTTTTCCGTGTATAAGATGCTCCCATGTATAAGACACCCCCCACCCCCCTATTTGGGGGGACTCCAAATTAAGAAAACACCCCTTAGTACTACCCGTGTATAAGACGAGCCCCAATTTTAAACCAAGTAAAAAGCCCAAGTCTTATACATGGAAAAATATGATACATAATTTACACTTTCTGTAAAAAATCAAGAACTGAAACACAACCATCATTTGATATTCGGACAAACATAGAAACTTTCACGTGAGGTAAATGCTTACAAAGAGTATACTAAACCACTTTATATACAAAGTGTGCCCCAGCAGTTGTGCATTATAATGAATTCAGCTTATACAATGTTTTTCCTTGATTCTACTATTTTCTAAAATAAGGTTTTCAGATCACTGGGGGATGAGAACTATCTAAAAGCTTAGAATTAATGAAAAATGAAACTGAAATATGTCCTTCCGTGAACCTAGCAGAAAACACCAAGTCTACGGGAGGTTTCCACCCTTTAAAACATAGTTAACAAAAGCATAGCTGGGACCAGAGATTAGCTATAGTTCTTGAACTACAGGAATACACCCACAGTCTGAGATTCTTACAAACACCATTCCAATTTTCATTACACTTTGTATGTTGTGCTCCTAGAGAGTACAACTGTGCCTTTGGCAAAAGAAAATCTAACTGCACTACTATGTATGTCTACTCAAAAGTCTAATTGATTTCAACTTACACAGGGGTTTACATTCTGGGGATCACGCCTAAAGCCAAAATCACATATACAGTGGTACCTCGGGTTAAGTACTTAATTCGTTCCAAAGGTCCGTTCTTAACCTGAAACTGTTCTTAACCTGAAGCACCACTTTAGCTAATGGGGCCTCCTGCTACCGCTGCGCCGCCGAAGCACGATTTCTGTTCTCATCCTGAAGCAAAGTTCTTAACCCGAGGTGCTATTTCTGGGTTAGCGGAGTCTGTAACCTGAAGCGTATGTAATCCGAATTACCACTGTAGTCAAAACTCATTGGGTAACTCTTGCAGTGGGAGATGATGTCATCTGGAGATGATATAATTGGTGAATGTACAAAAATGTTCAGTGTGGAATAGTGGTTAGAGTGTTGGGCTAGGACCTGGGAGACCAGGGTTCAAATCCCCACTTGTTGGGTTGAAATAAACGGCAGACGAGTCGTGGGTGTTCATGTGGGAGGCATCTCCCAGACCAAGTCTCGGAGAGTCCCTTTTATTGTATATTACCCCAATTGCCTCAGATATGCTTAGTGCTGATTGGTTACACGTGGGTTGCGTATAAGCATTACAATATTACATACACATACGAGGGGTTTATATGCAGGCATTACACATCACTAGATAGAAAGAGTGAGTACAGGAACATAGTAATCTATGATTGATAGGGTGGTACGCAGAGATTATATAGAGTGCACTTAACATCCCTCTAGTCTGGGGTGATAAACAGGGGATGTGTATAGTTAGATAGCAGGGTCATGACATCACTTAGAGACTTGGAGCTATCTGTGTCAGGGTTGTTTGGAAGGCAATGTGCCGGAACACCACCTACGCAGGACTCCAAGAATTCAACAGGAAAGCAACACAGGAAAGGAACACAGGAAGGCCACATTCTAGTCACACAGGACAGGGAATACTCTACACCACTTGGCTATGACCTTGGTCCAGAGCTATGGTTTTGGAACCTCCCGCCCAAAATCCAGTGGGGGAGCAAGATCTGCTGGAGGGCTAATGCTGTGAACCCATCCATATTATGCTCAGTCAGTTTATATGCGTAAATAAAACCATGTATAACCAGGAACATGGTGCACCCCCCCCCAAATCACATCACTCAGAGATTGGGGTGTGCATAACAATCCTATTGTTAAACTTGTATCAGGCACACTGGAGAGTCTTTTAGATCAGACGCTCGCTCTCTGCACCAGGGGCATTGTTAAGAGATGGCCTAGGCACGTTCCTCAGACTTTGTTGGACAATGAAAGTGCAACCTCCAGGCTTCTGGAAAAGGAGACTTAGTTGGATTCATAGTTCCCTCCTCTGCCCCATCATCTAGAAATCCATGGCACTATTTCCTGAACTTGGAGAGTCTGATCCTGAGGCCGTTACATCTCTCTTCTTTATAAAATAATTATTGTTACAAATTTTGAAGCATTGAAACCTTTATCACTTGCTGCAGCAGGGGCGGCGGGGAATCCACTGCAACTTCTTACACTATTAGTCCAAATGATACATCAGCATGACCCACAACACAGAAGATGATTCCAAACAGAGCCTAAAACTAGAAAGGAGGAGGAAGCAGCTGCAAAGTTTAAGAGGACTGCTCCTAAGTGCTTGCCAAAGTGGCTTCATTTGGGGGGGGGGGAGGGAATGGAAACTAAGTTCTGGAAGGTCTGAAGCAGGGAACTTGCCTTGCACACATGGGCTTTCTGTGGGATTTAGAACCCTGTGTAATCAGGGTTCTAAATTACTTACATGAAGAATCTATAGCCCTACCTGCACTGTACATTTAAAGTAGCATCCTAGGACTTTAAACAGTCTTGGCTTCCTGCAAAGAATCTTGAGAAGTATTGTTATGGGTGTTGAGAGCTGTTAGGAGACTGCTATTCCCCTCACAGAGCTAAAATTCTCAGAGTTCCCTGGGAAGAAAGATTTAACTGCTAAACTACTCTGCACTTTATGTTCTTTGAACACCTGAATAGTCATATTTGGGCATTAAAGCTTTTACTGTTGCTATTTTTGAGTGGGAGTCAATCACATATTGGCGAACTCAGGATGTGCAATTATAGTTGATTGGGAATTCTTGTGACACAAACTCGCTTCCCCAAAAGACTGGACTTTTGTGATAAGGAAAGGGGTGGAAAATGCACTGGAAAGTGTGGGTTAACACTTGCTTTGTCACAACGTCATCTAACCTCCCCTCAAACAAATCCGGATGCATGCTCAATAAGCAGCATGACCCTTGAAATCTTCCCCCCAATCAGGAACCTGGATTGCACAGGTTTCTCTTCCTCCAACCCCAGCTGTAGCTGTTCATTCTCAGTGCACAGTGAGGAAACAAAGTGAGCTGGTAATGCAGTAGGAGATCTCACGTGGCCAGATTGCCTTTCCTCTCTGTATGCTGTAAAGGGAAAGCCCTGAAATGCCTCACATAGATTAACTCTGTCAAAATCAAACCTACTAAAATCATGAATTATCATAGAATTTGTTACTGCTTCTACAGCAGGAAAGGGCTGGGGTATCAAATGCTTTTTAGCCACAACTCTGCAATATAATGACAGGCTTTGTATCCATTGCCATTTACAGTGTAATCAAATGGGCTGTGTCACATTTTTCTGTATGAAATAAGATCTGAGTTAGAAAGATCATGAACTCTTTGTCTTTACTGCTATCTTTTGCTTTGTGGTAGACACGCTGCTGCCCAATCACAAAAATCCTAGATTTCTGACTTGTTTACTACGTGGAAGCAGTCACTTCTCCACCCCAGAAGAGCAGCAAATGGCTTAAAAATAAACCAGCAAGTTCCTTCTCCAGACAATAGATGTAGCACTCTAACTTTATTTCCATCTAATTAGCTAGCTCTGATTCCTAAATGTGAATCATCAGCTAAAAACACTGAAAGGCAGGAGTAGACTAGTTTCTTACAAAATAAATAGGCAGAATTGTACCTACATCTTTCCCCTTGAAACTTGGAGCATACAACAAATTGAGACTTGTTCTTTTTTCTTCTTTAATTGGAAATCCAAGGATTATGGCTCATCCAGAACAATTGTTTCTCCTGTTTCCTTGCAGACACTCGTGCAGGGAAGGGAGCTGAAGCACCATATATTTATTTCAAATCTTCCTTTAAAATGCTTGAACAAAACACTGTGGTTTTAAAAGCACTCGAAGGAAATGGTCAAATTGCCCAAATGGGTTTCAAGGCATGCTGGATGCTGATGATGGAGACGTTCACACACCACTACTCTCCGCAAGCACCATCGCACATTGAATAGCCTTGCCATTTATAATGGGCAACTAAAAGGCATATTGACTGAAATGCATATCACTATCCTCCTCTTTGCAGCACATGTGAATAAATGCATGAATGCCTCCCTGTTGTGACGCTGCAACCTTGTTTGCAGTGTCTTCTACGGTTAAGTCAACCAAACAGCAAAATAAATGTGGGTGGTAAGGAGCAACAAATATTGAATGAATTTTGCCAAGAGCAAAGATGAAAAGGTCAACATCGTTTGTACGGCAAGATCTATCAAATAATCGGTAAAAGTCCAGCCATGTCAATATGTGTCATCTGGTATTTTGAAGTTGATCCATGATGATGATTGCAATTTCTTGAATACATAATACTTACCCATTAGAGCGCTGGAGTGTTGTTTTATAAACATTTCACATAATGTGTGTTGATTAGGCTGCTCAGCCATCAGTTTTAGAAGGTTCATAAATTCTATTGAAATGGGACCATTACAATGTACAAAACTTCAAAAATGCAAAATTTGCATGGCTATTGCTAACAATATGTGGATTCTTTTGTAGCGCTTGAAGTGTTTTCCAGACATGAATCCATTAGTGGAGCCTGGTGCCAAGACTCCTGATGCACACAATATATTCCCAGCTCCTGAAGGCTCTAAAAAATAACCAAGTGAACTAAAGTATGCCATTTGAATATGAAATGGGCCAAAGCAAATTAAAATATTGTCATAAACTGGTGCTTCTGTGAGTTATATTTGCAATGCAGGTTTTGCAATGGCTAGATAATAACGAACAACAGCAACATTTTCTGCACATTCCTCTGCTACAATCTACCAGAGTTTCAGAGTTTTTGAATTATATCAAGGGCAATTTTAGATTTTCAGTGTACCCCATCACCTACATAAGTAGTTCATCCATGCATTCCAGCTTCGATCTATGGGTGTCCTAGTGACGTGAGAGCACAACATTATGCGAAGAAAATCAATTCCATATAAGCCTTTTATGTTTTGAAATGGTTATGCTGATAAATTAATGCATGTGAAGGCTTTCAATGTACGTCTGTAACTCTGAGATTGGATGTCATTATGGTAGCCCATACATTCTGATACATTTTTTAAAGTTTGCTTGCAAAGTCATATCCTAAATCCAATTTTGCATTTTTTTTGAAAGACTTGCATCTGAATCACCTTTGAATAAAAGTTTCACTACTCAAAGCTCATTGGGCAATAAGTAGTCTCTATGCATCTTTAAGAACTCCTTCCCCTTTGGTTCCTGCATTTGGTGCATCTCCTTATTCCTCCCATTGGATCAACAATTTCAAAATATACTCAGAGTCGCAAAGTGATTTCTTGCTCTTTATTCAGCTCATAGTGGTGAGGAGGAATGAATGAATGTCCCCTCAAAGTATCTGCTTTATATACATTATTTACACAATGGGCTGCACATGATTGGCTAATTCTGGAATTCTACTGTAAGCCAATCAGGTTGTGGATTCACTTATATCTGGAGCATGATTGGGTGGTTCCTGCCAACCAGTCATACTGCTGCATTGTTCTAGGACCAATCAGACTGCTGCAGTTTGGATCCTATTCAACTCAGTACATAACAAATTTCTTTATCATTTACATTCTGATTAACAGGATTTTACCATTGGGCATTAAAATTTTGCAAATAAAGATTTATCATATACCCCGTAATTTTAATAGTTGTATATAGTTTGATGTAATGACACAAAGTAGCACAAACCTGTGATTGCTGCTGGAAGAAAGTCTGCTCCCTGCTGCAAGACCCGTTTCCACCTGGCCTAGGGGGCGGGGCCCAGATTCACCCTGATCAGCTAAAAGGCTCCTGGGAGGCTGGAGAGACATTGTTGGAACAACTCTTGGGTAGGGGTAACTGGCTAAAATGTTTTAAACTGTTCTAATTTTGGATCCTCCATTTCATTTTTGTCGGATTGGTGTTGGTTAAATGTTTAGTTGGGGTTGGTGGTTAATTTGGGTATAACTGTAAATAGTTTATTGTTGCTATTATTATTGTTATTGGTTTTTATTGATGTATTGGTTGGTTTGTTGTTTGCATAGGATATCTTGCTTTTTAGTGTTTGATGTTTTGTTGTGTTTTATATGTTGTAAGCAGCCCAGAGTGGCTGGGGAAACCCAGCCAGATGGGCGGGATATAAATTAAATTTATATAATTAATTTACTTAATTTATTTTTTAAAAAAATAGTCAAAGGTTTTTAAAAATGTGTTTTGGTTTTTGTATACTTGAATAACGTTTTTTTAAAATGTAACCAAGCTTTTCAAAAAACGTCTTTAAGTGTTTATCAGTCATCCAAACGGTGTTGCCGTCAGTTGTCTGGATTTTTGGGAACTGGAAGGTTTACCGATTAATATTTCTGGAACTTAATGGACTAGGTAGTTACTTTAAATAGAGAGAGAGAGAACGAGAACGGAACATCTGTGACACAGCAGCTGGGCCTCCACAGGTTCTTTTGTGCTGCATCTCAGGTTACAAATTATGTTACAAATTAGTGTTCAAATTCTAGTTCTGCACTTTATTTCAAGCACTATGTATAATTTTGCGTTCCATCATCAGGAATGCTTTAGTAACCAGGGGTTACTGTTTAAATGCCCAGCACCAGGCAAATGTTCTGGCCAATAAATCATGTCAAATGCCCACTAGATCCTGTAGTATGCTTACTAAATTTTGACCAAGGCAAACCTTTGTATGTAATGCCCATATTCTACATATATTAACTGCTGCAAGGCCACTTTAGGCAAGAGCATGAAAAGATGCTAATAAACTAACAAAGCAATTACACACACACACATACACACTTTAATAAATAAATTGTATATCACCACCATAAAATATCAAGACAGTGTACAGGTGTATGAAAACATACAAACTCATTCACAGCAATACAAAGCAGTAATTAAAATGGCTACTGAATATAATTTCTAAACAACTGCATAGACTTGTCAGCATAAAATTCTCCGAGACACTATTACTGTATTTTTTGCTCTATAATACTCACTTTTTCCCTCCTAAAAAGTAAGGGGAAATGTGTATGCATCTTACGGAGCGAATGCAGGCTGCACAGCTATCCCAGAAGCCAGAACAGCAAGAGGGGTTGCTGCTTTCACTGCGCAGCGATCCCTCTTGTTGTTCTGGCTTCTGAGATTCAGAATTTTTTTTTCTTGTTTTCCTCCTCCAAAAACTAGGTGTGTCTTGTGGTCTGGTGCGTCTTATAGAGCGAAAAATATGGTAATTAAATATTTATACTGATTAAATATACTTATACACATATGTATATGTCATTTATGATAAATAAATAAGGAACAATAAATGTACCACCCAAATTTTGGACTAACAACTTCCTTACTAACAGACAGTGGTGAAGCTGCATGCTCCACTACCAGGGGCGGAGAGCAGACAGGGGTGTGGCTGGTGCCCCTGGGGGGCGTGGCACCCGGCGCGGTCGAGGGTACGCGACGTGTGTCAGGGGGGCCACCGCAATGGCACCCTACTGGAATAGTGGTGCCGGGGGGCAGTCCGCTCCCTCCGCACCCCTGTTCCTCCGCCAGTGCTAACAGAGCATTCCTAACGACTGTGCTCAGGAGTTTGTTTTTATTTAATGTAGATAATGGCATTGGCAGCTAGCGGTTATCTTACGCTTTCCAATGCAATTTTCGGTTGCTTTTCATACGGGACATTTAGCAGTTAGCTATGTGAAGGGATAATTGCAGTAGAAAGTGTGGGACAGCCAATTTCTGTGTGAATAAATAGCCCATATGGACGAGTCCTTTAAGGAAGGGAAGCAAAAGGTGGTTTTGCTGTCCGCTTCATCTTGCTGTCAAGGTGGACTCAATACTGTACAGTCATGGGGAAAGATATGGTTGCCTCAAAGCTATAAAATGAGCCCCCTACCAAAGTACATATATGTCTATCACTCTTACTTTTTAAGGCAGAGAAGTTGCATATCTGTGACACTTTCAGGAACCTGCAGGTGATGTAGTACTACAGTTTTATTGGCTTTTTTCCTTTAGAGAGTGTTTAGGATTTGCTTTTGATATTTTTATTAATCACCTTCTAAACCACTGTCACAAGTTGATTTACACGTAAAATAATTAAAAACGGTTAAAAAACACAAATATGACAAATGCATTTAAAACAAGATTGGAACCCTAACAAGTGGACACTTGCGGGAAAGACCCATTCCTTTGTGGTGAGCTGTCTTGTACAAATATGTTAAAACAAAAATTAATACTGGACAACTAGATTCACATAACTTTGGCTCCTAGCATCACTGGAGGACTTTCAAAAGCAGTTTCTGTTCTGTGGCAATGAGGGTCTCCTGTTCAAAGAGAAATACAAATTCTGGCAACCTGGAAGGGAAATCTACAGATCCTATTGGAGTTATAGAGCAGTAAAGAGTAGGAGTTTTTGCTGACATGGGGTGGAGGATTCACCTGCAGAGGCTAGATGGGAGATAAACTAACTCTGTGTAGTTTATTAAACTAATATAGAATAAAACAGAATATTGTTGTACTCGTCATAGACCATATCAAAATAAAGAACAAAACAGAATATATTTAAAGTGCATATGAAAGTAAAATATATTTAAAACTCCAGATAAAATATACATTAAACAGATTTTTTTTAAAACTAAGAATTTAACATTTAAAAAATAAAATAAGCATAGTAATATATGTCAAAATGAATTTATATTCTGAAAACTCACTAATCTCCACTACAGTTTTGGGAAATGGATTCCAAACATTTCTTTTCCTGAGGCTTGAGGCCTATACTTTCCAGTTACATACTGATTAGCAGCTTGTAACAAGAGCTTACTTTTTCTTTCACGCTTCAATAGTCCACATTTTTTATTAAGGGCTTTAAATAGTGTTAGGTAAAAGCTTTCTGGTATTCTATTTTCTTGGGATTATGATAGTTTTCATATTGATGCTGCTAATGTTTTGCTCTTTCTGACCCATACTTGAAGAAGAAAGGGCAACTGTGTCAACTCTTGTTTCTGTACCTTACATTTCCAAGTGAATTCCATACTCCTGTCATAAATTTGAACTTTTTAAATGAGAAATTACCCAAAGCTAGAACCTATCTTCACCCATTTGAATTTTGTACCAATAATTACACTTCCTAGTGTGTATTAAGTCAGAGACTGCCTCACCTTTGAGCTGAAAATCAGTATATCAATAAACCATAGAGATAACAACATCCTTCACAGTTTCAAAGTAACTGACATTAAATACCAATTAATACATGTTTCTACATGCACTTGTGTTACTGTATTAGAATACAGTACTTCCTCTCTGGGAAGTTCACTATTATTGCTTGAGGCGATAGGTGTCGATGTGAGGCCAATGTACTTGTTGAAACTTTGAATGGATGCATGGAAATTAAAGCATCCAATTAAACAATGTAGTTAATTCAAACTGTTTTCAAATTAGAAAGCTTGTTACCCATTTAATTTTCTTTGTTGTTTCCTTTATACTCCTTTAAACAGCGGCAGCAAAAGTAAGTCTATAAATAGCAGCATGTATGTTTCCCGTGAGACATTTTGGTTTTTATTAGCTAATCAGAACTAATGTGGGGAAATCTACCTCTTCCCACTTTGGCTGATGGCCTTTACAAGGCAAATGTATAATTTTCTCTGCCTCATTTGGAATGTGCTGTTCTTAAACAAGTCTGAAACAAGGTGTTTTTGTAAACTATTATTTCTTTACTCTGCTTCTGGAATTAGAAGGTTCTAGAGGTTTCCATGGGGACAGCAGTTGAGACCGTTGAGAGATTTGAAGAGTCAGCACAAGAACATCACAAGAGTAAACAACAGGGCTATGTGTGTAAAGACCACCAAAGACGTCTCAATATGAGCAAAGAATGAATGGGGTAAAAAGGAACCACAAGCAAGTGAATAAAAAGAAAAAAGACCAAAAAATGACAAACTGAAAGGAAACAAAAGCTCCAGGTCATTGACATGCAGGTAGGAAGAGCTGAATTGCATTTATTTGGCTAAAAATTACAGTTTTACTCTTCTATCATGTTACAGAATACTATGTTTCAATTTCTTTTCATTCATCTGTGTAAATTCCTGGCCGTATATTTGTATGCAAACAATTAGCATTACAGGATTCCAATATAGAAATGTTTTCCTATCTATATATAGTATTAGATGAACTCTTGTGGAACAGTACTAGCAGCTTATTTTAATTCTGCTTACAAATTCTTCCAGATCCAGCAGTAACAATTATATATAAAGATTTTGAGGCTGCTCAGTCACAAGTCTCTTTAAGCAGGGTCAGTGTGTCCTGTTTTGCCACTTGAGGTGAAATGGGAAGTGCTGCCTGCCCTGCTGCAAGCCCCATTGAAGCATCCTTTAGCTAGGTTGTACAGCGGCAGCAAGTTCTGCTGAGATCTCACAAACATCTTGCAGGAAATTGGTGCTTGCTTCTCCACAGGTAGCGGCAGGGCAGGTGGGGCTCCTGCAGGAATGCTGCCTTGGGGGCTTCCACTGCCCGAGACAGCTGCTACATCCCACCTGTCTCTTAAGTGGTGTACATAATAAAATTATTGATAAAACACAGCTGAATTCCACAAACTGCTAAAAAAACTACTTTGTCTTATTATTATTATTAACAAAAACACATAAAATCAGTAAAACTTTTAATGCAAACAGATAACTAAATTGTCTATTGATACATGAAAAGTGGGTTTCTAGTGGTTTTCTATTCAGTTCCCTGGTTCTGCCCCTGGTGTCTAGATAGGAACTGGGAAATATTTCTGTCTGACACCTGGCAAGCAGCTGCTGGTTAGCATTCACAATTCTGCTGATTTGTTGGTTGATGACTTGGTAGAAACAGCTTCCTGTGTTCCAGTTCAAGAGGAGGATCGATTCCCTTTAGCAATTCACAGCATTGGCTTCTTTCTAAATTTTTAACGTTTTTGCCATCATATTTCTAATTTAAGCTGTAATCATACAAGCCGTCTTTTATTTGAAATGTTTATTATATGCAATCATAGAAGTCATCTTTAACACAAAACCAAAAAACCCAAAGATGTGTAAAATTCTACTAAAAATATTTTACAGTGCAATCTAGTTGTTGCCCAGTTCATCCTTAGACTATGAGTAGCATAACATTCTATTTATTTTAAGTATTTATGAGTTGCTCTTTGAGTAAAAATCTCCAAAGCAACATATAAACAACATCAAAGAGGACGTGACCCTTTTAGCATTGTGCTAGCTAGCTGCCTGCCTGGTTTGCAATTCAAATTGCAACGCTGACTCCCAGCATCAGAGTCTGGATTTGACTTGCTTCAGGGCGTATTTGCTACTTTCACGGCATGTTTTCAGTCTTTAGGTGGAAAACGAAGAGTCAGAGCTTCCCTTTCTAGACAAGCAATTTTTTGAGGGTAACTATGGGGGGTGGGTGGTTAGACGACGCATCAGGGGCAAGCCAAGATCCTGGAGGTGGGTCGCAGAAGCCCAGCCCATCCTTTCCTCCCTTTGCACTCGCGCGCGCCCCTATTCCATTCCCTATTATAGAAGCGCTTCCGGCGGCGTGGACCAACCTGACATCATCCCCCGCACCCCGGTGACGTCAGCGCCGGGAGCAGTGTGTGACGGCGATGCGTAGGGGAGCGTGGTGACGTGCCCTATTTAAAGGTCCCCGAGCAGAGGATGGAGGCAGAATAAGCAGGTGCTGCCGCGCGGGGGGATCGTGGTTGCGGAGTAGCCGAGAGAAGACATTGCACCGCACAGCCCCGCAGGGAAAGAGCTGGGCCCGAGTGGAGGGGCAGACCCCGCGCCTAACTCGGGCTGCTTACACGCCGCTGCAGCCGCAGCCCTTCCACCGTCGCACTCGCGCCCGCTTTTTTAATTGTATTTTTGGGGGTTTGGGTGGCTGCGGGCGCCGGTGGGAGGGACGGAGCGAAGGGAGAGCGGGGCGCCCGTCTCTTCTGTGGCGCCTCCAGCTCTGAGCGCCGCCCTCCCGGCTCTCCCCCCTCACGCCCCCAGCCTGTCCTGCGCGGGAAACCGGCAGAGGGAGAGAGTGAGGGAGCAACCGACTGAGGCGGAGGCGTGTGCGAGGGCGGGGAGAGGAGGAGGAGGAGGAGGTGTGAGGCGGGAGGATGTGAGCGGGCGGCGCGGAGAGGCTTTTGCGGGCAGGGAAGAGCCTGAGCGGCCGGGCACGGATTGACCCTGCGGTTGGAGAGCCCCGCGCCTTGACTGCCTGCCCGTCGGGGGAACGGTGCCTGAGGTGTTGTAGGGGCAAGCGCCCTCCTCCTCCCGCTGTCGCCGCAGCAGCCCGCGCTGTGGCCCCGCTGCTGCAGAGAGGGGCGCGAGGGGGCTCTGCTGCTATCGACGCGGTTACCACCACCGCCACTCCTCCTCCTTTTTCTCCTCCCGCCTCGCTGCTGCTGCTGCTGCTGTGAATGATTGATCTGCCAGCTCCGAGCCGGAGGAAGATGCTCCCCCGCTGCAGAAACAGGCGTGCCTGAAGGGGGACCCGCCACATCTCCTGCCGCCTCTCCCCTTTAGCCCCCCACGTCTTCATCATCCCTCCCTTGCAAGGGATGCGCGGCCGGTGCCCTGCCTCAGCCGCCGTTTTACCGGAGCCCGATGTCAGCGCCGGCGAAACGGCTTCTTCCTCCGCCGCCGCCGCCGCCTCCCGCTGCTGCTGCTGCCGCTGTCGCCGCTGCTGCTTGGGAAAATGAAGCGACACCCCCCATTCTGCTGCTGCTGCCGGCGGGGGTGTTAGAAGGAAGGGCGGCGCGGAGCGCTGCGCACACCGCAAGCCCCCCAATCCCGCTCTGCTGCACCTGAGACGGACGGCGATTCGGGGCTCTCGCCGCCGCTCCAGGGCATTTGTATTAACTGCCGACGGCGTAAGCGCTGCTGTGGGGTTTCTAATCCCCCCCCCTCCTCCCTGCAGAAGGAGAGTTGGCTTGGTGCTGCTGCTTCTACCTCCTGTCCGCCGCCTCCTGGCAGGGAGCTGGAGCTGCCCCTGGACCCCGTGGTGCAGGGGGTGCGGAGGAGACTGGCTCCGGGAGGCTATGGGGGAGAGTCCCCTCGGGCCGACTCCCTAGCCAGACTCCCTGTCTTCTATACATAAGGGTTTCTTCCCCCTCCCCCGGCCACGCTCCCACATGCCTGTAGACTCTAGCGTTTAAAATTCTGCTGAGAAGGATTATAGGGCCCCGTGGATTTCGTGGAAACACCTGGGATCTACTACAGGAAAAGGCAGAAAACCAGACCGAGGAGGAGTGTCAGCACTGCTAACTAGCTGGGGTCCAGTTGCCGCGTTGTGAAAGTGCAAGGCTAATCCATTTAGGAATTGGTCTGCTTAAACGACTCACATAGCACGTCTCCATTGGTCATCATGGGGTAAGGATTTCATACTGAATCTAGGAGTTGTAAAGGAGGGAAGTGGGTGTCTTTAACATGTCCAGTTTCCATGAGGTATGGAATGCTTGCCTTTTAAAGGTAGGCCACGTCATTTCCACTATTATCTGTAAGAGAGGCACTGTAATAGGTAACTATGTTGGAATTTAAATCAGAACTAAGACTACCTTCCGTAATAGCTTAGTAAATATCTTGTTTCTTGGTTAGCAGCACTAAGAAATGTCACAACGGCAATGAAACCAGAGACTTATTTATTCAGCTTTGAATATGGATAACGTTAAATATTACTGGAATGCTTCAGCCATAAAACAGGAAACATTTGTTGCTCTTGTTTTGTCAGCCAGGTCTGACACTTAATCAGTTATCCTGTTTTCCATAAGTACTAGAAAGATAATGGAAAGAGGAATAATATACAGACTCTCTTTTCCTGCAAGCAGTTAACACTCTGAGAAGATCCTCTTTAGTCAAAATATTTTAAAATGCTGGGGATTTTTCTTAGCCCTGCTGGTTGCTTTCAAAAGTGAGGAAAATGGCTCCTTAAGCAGCTTGTGGGTTGGGTGAATGGCTATTCCAAAGTAGTTTGAACACTACTGTACTACCTTTTTGTTGATGGTGCCAACCACCAGTACAGCTACGAGAGTTTTTGAAAGTGCCACTTAATGCATACAGTATACATATGTGTATTTTTGCAGTTGTGGAATCTGTATTGGCTGGAATGTGCATGGAGTTTTTTGGTTTTTTAAAGATGATATTCTGCTTTCTATCCTTGGTTAATAATATTCTTATTTTACACATTCCCCTCTCCTCCCCCAAAGAATCTAAGGATCATGTGATAGCTCAGCTGGTAGAGCATGAGACTCTTAATCTCAGGGTGGTGGGTTTGAGCCCCACGTTGGGCAAAAAATTCCTGCATTGCAGGGGTTGGACTAGATGATCCTTGTGGTCCCTTCTAACTCCACAATTCTATGATTCTATGTGTGATATGAACTGTAATCTAGATGCTTCTTATGTATCAAGATAATGTGTGGTTAGTTTACATAGTAAAGTGCATGTCATGGTTAACTCGTGAAAGGCAACAAATAGTACTGTATGGTTTCTGGTTTCTGTTCTCCTATGGCTTATGGCGTCTGTAGGGCTCGGTCATTAACTAATTGTCCTGGATGGTTTCTTCAAGAAGGCAAAGGAGGGGCCAGCACCTGAAACAGCACGCCCTAAAGTGCCCTGAATTCAAGTTCTGTTGCTGCAAATATAACTTGCAGCACCTCTATTTTTCTCTTCAAGTTGGCAGCTCGGGAGACCAGGCAGTATCTTGGGCTAGGGAGATGTGGTCCAAGTTCCTCATTGTCAAGTCTACATAATGAGCTTGCAAGCCATGCTAGACCTTTCTTTAGTTGATTGAACCCAGCGAAAGGATTCATCTGCATGTGTAATATTTAGTGTACAGGTCTAAGCTAATCATAATTTAACGTTCTCTTCGGTAGATCCCTGTGTGCTGTGAATTTTCAGTGAGCGTAATTGCTAGGAAGCCAGAGACCTTAGTAGAGTGGATGAGCACCTTTTTTCTGTTTCCTCTTAGAGTCACTGTGTGCAGAGTCTTGTTTCTCTCCTTTCTTGTTCTGCTTAAACCAGCCAGGGGCATCTCAATGGAAGAAAGGCATGCAGAAAGAAGCTGCTAGTTTTCAGTTCACAAACTCCCTCCCTAAACTGTCTTTTTATCTATGGGGGAGAGATGGAGAGGACAGGGAATAGAGTAACAAGGGCTAAGCACCTACCTACCCACATAGGCATTGGGTTTTTAAAAAAGTAAGAAGAAATAACTATAAAATATTGCTTAATCTATAACTTGAGATTTAGTGTACCTTGATTGCACCAAGTAGTAGAATGCCAACTTTCCATCTTCAGTCTTTTCTGAAGCCTGAGACTGCATGCTTAGGTTTTCTTTGCTAGCTGGGACAATCAGTCTTGCCTGTAGATTTCCATGGCTTTTCCACTTCATGGGATTTTGTGGCCTTGCTTTCTCTCTTGCTTTTGGTCTACTTGGATCTGAGCTTCAGTATTGCCATTGAAGGGTTTGTATTTTATTTTAGAAAACCTGCTTCTGTCCTTGAAAAACCTAATCTATTACATCCTAAATCTAAAGGCCCGAATCTATGTTGCATGCAAAAAGGCCCGATGACCCCACTGCTTCTATAACATGGCTCTTCTTGGGACAACGAAAACATGCTGTTTTGTGTAACATTTAAATGCTGCCAGCATAGTTATTAGAATGTGGATTCCAGTGAAATCAGTGGGATATTTACAACATACTGCATATGTTTTGTACTGAAGAACAAAGCACAGAAAATCTAAGGCATTAAAAATTATTCCCATTTGTCGAAGGACCTGAAGCTTTACAGTTACTTTTCTGAGAAAGTTAATGTGACAGAGAAATAAAGCCAGAAGAGAAGAGCCACCATGATCAGAACTGGTAGCCCCAGATGATGATCTTGTCAGTCTTATTTAGAGAGTACACAGGTATATTGTTTTTCATTCACCCATTGTGAAAATGTATATGCCATGTACTTTAGGATAGCCAATTTCTGAAATGCTGTCAAGGTTACAAAAAGATTGCCATTCTTGGCCTACCTCTTGCCTTGAACATCCTAAACCAAGTGTTGTGATTAAACTAGCATGCTTTTCATTTCTGCTAATAGCAACCAATGGAGAAAACATGATTATTTTACTATATAACTGCTGTGGTTGAATTGTCATATGTGTGGGAACCCAGAAATGTGAGGGAAAGTGTAGTGGCATGACTGAAGTGGTAAATATGCCTTAGGAAGTTATTAGTTGGTGAATGGATCCACCTAGAAGCAAACATTTGCATTTACATGCAGGGAATATAGCTCCCTGATCTTAAGCTTTGTTAAAACTGCCCATTCCAAAATGTCTCTGTGTAGCATTCAGGTCATTTGTTTTCTGTCTGCTACTTGCCTTAGCCACCCTTGTGAAAAGTTTCCTCCTCATGTTCTGTAGATTTGCCAAATATTTCCCCAACCTGGTTCACTTCAGACTTTGTTGGACTCCAGCTCTCTCATAACTCCAGACAGCATGGCCAGTTGTCGGGGATAATGGAAGTATTTGCTGGAAAGGTGGGCCAGACTAGTTTTGGGGAGTGTGTTTTGACATCTCAAATCCTTGCCAGATGTTTTTCCTCTTTTGTCATTCTGTCCATACATATCCATAAATTAACTGAAACTTCTTGATCATTCCATATCACGTGGCCCAACTTTTTTACGTCATGTCATCCAATTTTCTTAAGATTTTGTACACTTGTTGAATGATCAAAACTAAGTTTAGCAACAAAATAGATATCAAACAACATTATGACACTGCTGGAACTGTTTAACTGGTGCCAAGATAACATCCTTTATATCTAGTTCTTATTTTCAACAAATGAGGAGTACAGAAAAGAAGAAATGCTCCTAAAATGACAAAAAGAGTGAAAGTGATCAAGGGGAAACACAAAGATTTCATTGCTACATCCAGTCCAACAGAAATTGTGACCATGGTGTACTCCTTTAGCAATGAGAGGGAGAAGTTTGACATTGAAGGAGGTACAAAATCTCTGGATATGGCTGAGATAACTGGGTATGCGACCTGTGAATACAAGCAAACATGGGTGTTGACCTATGTGCTGTTGGTGGACTATAAAAGTGAAGAAGCAACTGTGACCTTCTTACACATTTTCCCCATAATTTTGTTTGATATGCATTTTGTTGTAATGGTCACAAGATGAAGTACTAACAAGAATTCTTTCAAAGTGTTAATTCTATCATGCAACAGCAAGCTATCAATCTGCTTTGGAATACATTTTTAAAAGAAAAGCCTGACTAGCTTTTCAGACACCTTTTAAATGAAATGCCTGTAGCGACTAACATTATAGTTGAAGTCTTGTTTATTTTGTTATATTTTCCTCCTAGAAGACCCATTTATCCTAAATAGAAGCCAATAAGGTAGACATGTATGTACTATATAAAATATATGCAATCCCATTGAGATCCCAAGATAAAATTTTGCAGATAGCTACTGTATTAGAAATATTAAATAATCAACACAGGTTTTGGGAAATTTTTAATCATATTTTTTATCACTTTTTAAATTTTGCAACTTAAATTTAAAATTTACATTTTAAAGTCAGTCCACCATGTGACATATCCTGTTAAAGCCCACAAAGTTCTGAAAAGATTGGTGTTTTTAGTTTTGGTGTATCTCAATCCTGGGCTGAGCTTTAAAGGTTTTGAAATTTCAAACCATCATAACTAAAAAATGGGATGATATGAAAAAATTAAAATTTTAGATTTAAACTTAGTTTTGATCATCCAACTAGTGTACAAAATATTAAGAAAATTGGATGACATGAGGTAAAAAAGATGGATCACTTGATATGGAATGACCCCTCTGTTATCTTGATGGCATTCTGTGGGTGCATAACCCTTTGAAAATAACAATAGTATAGACTGGTGTAATATGTTTTTTTAAAACTGAAAACAGAACCTTTGTTGAACCTGTACGGCTTGCTAAAGACCAGCAACTGCTGGAGTGTATAATACTCTTAGTCATGGAATGGTGGTTGTTTTTATCTACTCTTACGCAAAAGCTATAATGAGCAGGCTTGATCATCTAGAGAATCTTCCATAGGCTGTATGTATAAAAAGCCCAATACAAATGGAAGCAGATATCCACAACAAGTTGTGTGTTGAATTTTGCCTAAGCCTTTTTGGCACCTGGCTGCATTCCCATCAGTCATTGGGTTACTCTAATTTTGACTCAGGTATATATGATAGCCAGCTGCTACAGACATAACACTGCTGGCTAACATTTCATGTTTCTACAGAGTATATTAATGAAAGCTCTAAAATCATGTTACCAAAAAGGCCAGACTATATGTGATGGTGGCTCCTACTTGACTTTAAAACCCCGAACTGCTCCAATTGCATATTTGTTGTTGTTTTCAAGTATTCATAGGCTACTTTTTGAGGTAGGGGAGCCTGAGATAGGGGTGTGGCTTAAGTGTGTATTAGTGTGGGGCACTGAACTCTGTACTTTCCTTCCTGCAGCATCTCTTCCTCAAGTACTGTTTCCCTTGGCTAGACATCTGTACCAGAAATGACAATACTCAGTTGGACAAAATGTGCTTGGAATTAGGGACTGTTTTGGCCCCTTTTTTCCTCTTAAAACACACCCCTCTTTTCTATGTGATTGTGGGAGTATTATTTTTAAACACAAGGAGAGCTATCATCACTACCGTGGCCCTTTCTTCTTACAAGGTGATGATAAAGATGCGCAGCCAAGCGCATGGTTTGCCTGCATATGTTTGTGACATTGTTACTGCTTCCCTCTTTGCCCACATTGAGTTAGCATGTGAAAAATGACAATCTGACCTATGGTTTATTAAATGTAACCTGTAACTTACTAGGAGGCATCTCCATTGACATGTGCTTAAATCACAGGTGCAGTGGCAAAAAATGCCACTATTTATTGCCTTTCGGAGACAGAATGATGTTGAAGACTGGCAAATTATTGCAGTTTTAAATCTCTTCTTTTCATAGATTCCTGAAAAATTCTTAGTTGCAGACGTAGACCAGATAGTTATAATTTAGTACTGACATGTGCAGAAAAAGGACTTGTTTTCTTCAAAAGCAAACATGAGCAGCATGGTTTGGCATCTGAAATTCTTCTAACTGTTGTCAGATGTTTGTGTCTCTTGTTTTTCCATTCATACATAGTATTAAATTATCTGAAACTTCAGTTATCTAGGTGGCATTCTATGAGTGCAGAATCCTTTGTAAATAGCACTCCTGTTTACTTGAACCTCTTCTCTGAAATATCTGTCCTGTCCCAAAGGCAAGCAGTCCCCCCTTTCCCCATGCAGCTTAAAGTGTAAAGTCTGGCAGAGAGAAAATGAAAGAAGGAAGGAGTGCTCAGAGAGGCAAGGACAGGGGCAGGTGGGTGTTTGCAAATACAGTGGTGGGAGTTGGGGATGGAAATTGAGGACTAAGCAGTGGCTTCATCAAAGAGGGATTTGGCAAGGAGGTGGCATCACATAGGTGTTCCGGGGTGGAATTCCAGACCCAAGAGGCAATGTTGCAGAATGAGTAGTTCTAGAGTTTACTGTGGAGAGGTTGTTCAAATTCCTTCTTGGGCATAAAGGCTACTTCATGATCCTGAGTCACCCATTCTCTCTTTCTCAGGGCTGCTTTGAGGGAGGAAATGGTGTAAGTTGTATGTACAACATGATTTGTGTTGATTGTATTGACAAACAGTAATATGGAGTAAGGTGTCATCGGGGTCTTAGGGCGAAAGGCAAGCAATAAATAATTAAATGGTGATGATGATGATACCCAGCTCTAATTGTAACATATGAATCAGGAAATGTCATGAAAGCCCTGGTTTGGTGCCTGGACTCTGTGGTGGGCTGTTGAGGGCCAATAAACTGACTCTTAACCATGACAGCTGTCCACGCAATTAGTCAGTTGCCTGCTTTGGAAAGAGTGGGCTCCCCTCATAGAGCAGGCTTGTAGTCAGGGAATGTTCCTGGATCCATCTTCACCACTAGAGGTCCAGCTGACCTCAGTGGCTAAAAGCGCCTTTTACCAGCTTTGGCTGGTTAGACAGCTGCTGACATTTCTGAACTGGATGGCCTAACCATTGTCATCCAGGTAAGCACCAGGTTGGATTACTGAACTGTGCTGTATGTAGGACTGCTTTTGACGTTTGTTCAGAGGCTGCAGCTAGTGTAAAATGCAGCAGCTCAACTTTTGCCGAGAGCAGGGTATCACCACCGCTGAAAGAATTGCACTGTCTGCCAAGTAGCTACCAGACTAAGTTCAAAGTGCTAGTTTTGGTATGTAGACCCTATACAGCTTGGACCAGGATACCTGAAAGATTGTCTCGCTTCTCATATATTAAGTCAATTATTGTGCTTTGCAGGAGAGGGCCTCCTTACAGATGCATCTTATCAGGAGATCCATTCTATACAATAAAGGCATCTGGCCTTTAGTGTTGTGGCACCTACCCTTTGGAATTCCCTCCTGTTAAATATTAGACAGGCACCATCTCTGTTGCCTTTTCAGCGCTTACTGAAGACCTTCTTCCAATAACCTTTTAAGTAGTGATCTTTCCTAGTTTGCATCTGTATTGGAGATGTGCTAGATGTGTCATCATTTGTGTGTTTGCCTCCCTGGGTTCCTTTGGGAGAAAGGACAGGATATAAATTTAATTAATATTAATATTATTAACAACAACAGAGAAGAAATGGTGATTCAGAAGAACAGAACAACAAAGTCAGTTGAGACTGGCAGGGAAGATTACATTGTATCAGTTTTAGATTATTTCAGATTACAGTGGTACCTTGGTTTTTGAACGTCTGTTGACAAACATTTCAGTTTTTGAACCCGAAGGTAAAAGTTTCAGTTTTCGAACACACCTGAGAAGTCGAACATGCCACGTGGCTTCCACTGAGTGTGAGATCCTGAGGCCTAGCTGTAGGCTATTGAATTTTTGGTTTTCAAACATTTCAGAACTCAGAACAGTCTTCTGGAATGGATTACATTTGAAAACCGAGGTACCATTGTATGATTATCCTTGGAATGGAAGCATGGGAAACCATTGTAGAGTTCCTTATATGATTTTAAAATCTTTCAGCAGAATTTGTCATATTCATTTGTTGCATTTAAACCACACAAACAAATATATTTGCAATCTCAAGTACCCACGTGGATTGGACCAGTCGTCCATTTAGTACAGCATTCTGCTTCCCACAGTGACAAATCGTATGCCTCTACAATGATGGCCTGAAGAGAATAGCCCTCGCCAGGTGATTCCACATAGCCATTATGGCCAATAGCTATGGTTGGAACAATTCTTCATCAACTTATGGTCATAATCACATATTGTTATCATGTGTGGTGTAAAGCAGGGGTGGAGAAACATTTTGGTTGGATGGCCAGATGTTCATTTCCCACACCCCTGGCAGGCCAAATTTGGCAGGTAGGCAGGGCAGCCCACCTGTTGTAATACTAAGTCAACCACTCTGTGGCTTGTTTCCCTGTCCGGTTAAAAGAAGCGCTCAATAATCTAATGTAAGTGGATAGAGGATTTTAAGCAGCGTACATTGTTCACCAAAATAAAATCATAGCAATTATCCTAGCTTCATGGCTAAGTGAGGTTTTGAACCCAGGTTTCCCAGGCCCCTAGCCCAGCAGTCTTACCTCTGAACCTGTACACTGCAGTACCTCTATAAATCACAGTATAATAGAAATCTGCCCTGCCCCCTTGCAGTGCCAAAAATGGTGTGTGCATCAGCGATCATGGACATGCCAATTGCACACAAGGGGGTTGGAGGCCTGTATAAGCAAACGTCCACCTTTTCTCACAACCATTTCAGCAAAAGAGAAAGCTGGGTTCTTCCATTCATTTTCTCAAGAATTTCTAAAGTAAACTCAAAGGATTTACAAAAAAGACCCCCCCCCACACACCTCACTCAATGTGCTTGGACAAAATTCTTCTTCCTCTCTTTCTTACATGCAAGCATATTGAGGGAGGGAGGGAGGGAAGCAATAAATGAAACTCTGCACACTCAAAGAAGCAAACAGCTTGGGTCTATTGCAGAAACCTCCCCATTGGATTCCACCTTCAGGGGCTTAGAGAGATTAAATTTAGTTTAAATTTTGCCTCCAGGGTGGTTTCTGAGAAAGATAAAGCAGGGGGAAGAGGAATGATCCTGCCCTGCCTCCCTTGCTTCCTCTATGTTTGGGTTGCTGTTTTTAACTGTTTCCTTCCCTTGGAGACAGCAGGATCTACTGCTAGTGATTTTTATGGCAGGCTAAGCAGAAAAGATGGACAGAATCATCTCAGTCACTAGAAATGTATTGATATTATTGCGAGTGACAGGTCAAAGACTGGACCATGGCGTTGGAGGTTTGGAGAGGGGTTCAGAATCTTGGCAGAGCTATGCCCCACTTTGCACATAAGACAAACCGTCCCTGGTTTAATATAATGTTGTCAGAAAACTCTGCTGTTATGAGCTCCTTGGAGGCAGAACTGTTAGCATTGAGAAAGTGCTCTAAGCTGCCCTGAGCCCATGGAATAGAGTGGGATATTTAATATAGTGGCCTCCTCTGCTAGGTGGCTGAGACTCAGCCATTCACTTCAGTTTTACTTGCTGTTAACAGTGCCTCTAAATCCCCTGTTCTATGTTACTAAAACCGGTAAGAGATTGTGCTGGTGATGGAGAGGCAGGCCCTTAAGTGTAGACAATGTGCTCCATCATGTTCTTCGTGGTATTGGTGCTCTCACAGAGAACACCATCACACCTGCTGCTACTCTGCCAGTTGAAGATTAGAATTGAGGTTCCACTAGTAGAACAAAGGGACAGATTTTGTGTCGATTCAGGAACCCTTTCGCTTCGCTGCCTCTCCCTAATGCTTCAGAAGCATATGGGTTAAGTCTGACACACTTTTGACTTGAAGAGTCATGCCTGGGAAGAGGCATGAAATGCCATTACCATTGCTACTGTGAAATTTTAGAGTGGATGTTTAGTGAATTTGATGTTAATCATTATGTGCTATTAAAGATGCCACACTCTGGCATCATAAAAGTTACTGTCTAAATAGATCTATGCAGATAGAAAATGGAAGAAGACGCTGTTGAAGTAATGAAGGCTACATCTGCTAGCAGTGTCATGGGAGCTGTGCACCTCTCTTGCAGAGGCAATATTTGTGTGCTTCCTCCTGGGCACACAGCAGAGTTGCTTTGTGTTGCTGATGCACAACCCAGTCACATGATTCAGTTGGTAGAGCAGTTGCTTTGCACTTGAAGCTGTGTCAATTGCCAGGTTATCTCATGTCACACCAATCCTGATTTACGATGTACCGAGTACTTACAAACCTTCCTGCATTATTCTCCTGCCTGAGAGCAGAAGCATGGAAGAGGTAGTCATAGTCTTGGAGTTGTTGAACACAGACCATGTCCTGGAATCTTCTGTTTGATAGAATACGGTACTGCCAGATTGTCAGGCCTTTTGCATAGAGATGCTGTACATGAACTATATACAAATTGCTCTTGGCAGCAAGGTCATGCAGAGCCAATTCACATGATTAAACTGACATGTTGATATGTCTTGAATTCACCTTGTAGTGAATAAATTGTAATTTCTTATTGTTATTCATGTCCTACCACTTAAAGATGTCTTTTGCATGGTAACATAGATGATGAGTTGTGTACTGAATGTGCAGTAAAACAGTTGCACAATTTATTGCAAAGTACCAAATTGTATCAAACTAATTTAGTGTCCAGGTTTTGACATGTGGTCCCAAGTCAAACTGTATTATGGTGGAAGATTCTTTCACATGAAATGTCTATACTCAGTTGTTGCTATCAACTTGTAGAGCTTTTTTTTGGGGGGGAGGGGAAGCACAATTAATATGTTCCTGCTGTAGAAGGTTATCTAGAATACTGATAGGAGACTGTTGTCTAGAATACAACACCCAGCTGACACATTGTCATTAGAAAGCATTCCAGACCCTCAATCTCCCAGAACCCAGCAAGCCTTAAAAGTAGGAGAGCAAAGAGCTCAAAGACAGAGGGCATGTAGCAGCACCCGTAGAGGAGACGATGAGAATGATGAATGTGGAAGTGGAAGAGACGGGGAGGGGTGGAGATTCACTTGGGACAATGCCATTATCCAAGAGGCTGGGTTCTATAGCCTCTCTCTGTAAAGATTGAAATAAAAACGGAGGGTAAGAAACTTTTCCTTGTCTTTATACTTTCCTGGGCAACCAGCCGGGAGCTGCTGACCGAATCCTGACACCCTAGTGGGAGCCAGCACAAGTCCAGCTAGTGTAACAGTGTTGCCCCATCACATTTCCCCGTGGCCCCGGAACAGTGCATGAGTGGGAAAAGAGGGCAGATCATCTGTCATAGTGTGACATTGAATTCCTCCCTTTTCTCACTTGCATGACCAAGACTTAGCTCTGATAATGTCCTTTGGCATAGCAGAACTGTCCATTTGGAACACGTGGATATAACTCTGCTACTGTCAATGCTGGTTAAAGCCACTGTGGCATTCCCAAACTATTTGTAATGGTCATTGCTAAATATATGCAAAACCACATGTTTTTAGTGATCCGTTGGATAAGCTGCAATGGAATATGCTTGACACCAGTTTTCATATTGGTGAATTTCATTAATTTAAATTGAGATTACTGGTGTGGTGTTGTAGATGGGATGATGGATACAAGTTGCCTGGGTTAAAGTTCGTTCTTTTAGCCTTGAGTATAACTTGCTATCATTTACCACTCTTCTCTCTAATATTAGATATCTTGTTCAGACTTATTAGGCTAACAGTAAAGCACTTTTTGTATGCTATAGGAGCAGTGTTAGAAACTCAGATATACTGTATAGGTGCCAAATGGCTCCCTAAACCAAGGTTACACTCGCCAGAACAGAATGTCTAGTTGCTATTTTTGGGCAAGTTTGCTTTAAAGTGTTATATTTCAAATGATGGACTGTGACTGATTATCAGTTAAACATCTGGCTAGTTCAGTTGACAACCTTGAGATAGTTGTATAACAACCTTCAAGAATTTAAGAAAAGTCACTTGATCCAGGGACAGTCCACATATAGACTGGCCTATTCCTACCTCTTTTCTTAATGGTGATGCAGACCATTCATAATATAAAAATATTCTTCACAACTGTGAGCAGGAAAGTGGGGTGGGGTAAGTGAAGAGAAGCTACAACAATTAACTATAACATTGTCCAGTGCTCCTGCTCAGGCTGCACAGAAAAAGCATTTTGGTTCCTGAAATTCATCCTGATTGTGCAGATAAAATATAGCTGATAGAATTCTACAGGATGAGGCATTAGTCTGTGAAAACAGTCAAGATCCGATGATCCCCAGGCAAGCACATCCAGATAGTGGAGATGTCAGGTGCTATCCTGGTGCCCAGGTACCTTCACGTGGTCAATAGGTGGAAATTTGAACACTATATATGAGTATATTATACAGCAAGTGGGGACTCATGAAAATTAGCAATGCTTGGTAGGGGCTAGAATGATGGGTACAGGCACACACATAGGTCCTTGGAAACAGTTGGCAGGGGGTGAAAAACCCTTCCAACACATGCTTACAAAGGAACACTCTCAGACAGACACCCCAGCTTATCTTTTAATTCCATTGTAGGTGCATAATGTAAAGAGGTACTAAGGGTATTGAGTTGGAGATCCTGCTCATTACTATAGGATTAGTGATTGCCTGAGCAAGACCAGCTGGATGTCATCCCTAAAGCAATAAGTGATTGTGGTATTTTGTTTTAGGGGAAGTATACACCAGGCCCCCAGAATTTACCGTATTTTTCGCTCTATAAGATGCACCAGCCATGAGATGCACCTAGTTTTTGGAAGAGGAAAACAAGAAAAAAAATATTCTGAATCTCAGAATCCAGAACAATAGGGATTGCTGTGCAGCGAAAGCAGCGATCCCTCTTGCTGTTCAGGCTTCTGGGATAGCTGTGCAGCCTGCATTCGCTCCATAAGACGCACACACATTTCCTCTTACTTTTTAGGAGGGAAAAAGTGAGTCTTATAGAGCAAAAAATACGGTACTTTGTCTTAGGCAAAGCCTAGCCCAGAAGCTTCCCTATGATAACTTTCTATGTGCACGCGATTCTTTTTGCATGAAGGATGATTCTGTTAAATGAGCCATCCCAGTCTATAGGGTTTTTTGGTTCCCTCTGTGGGGAGAAAAATAGAAACCACGGAAAGGAAACTGCTAAGCAGCAGGTCTTCTGCTTTTCATGGCAAGTCCCAAGACTCCTTTTCAGTTAGTTTGGCTTTTCAGTTAGTTAGTTTGTCTCTGACAACTCTGTCTTATTATAGGAAGTGACCTGCAGAAAACTCTGAAGCATAGAGAAGCTCACTAGGTTACTTCAGCATTGTTGCCTCTATTAGTAAACAAGTTCAAACATTAATTGTGAAATTTAAGAAAAAAAATTTTTTTATTTAGCTTGACTACCTGATCTACTGGTACTATCTACCATATATTTAAAAATAAAAAATCCAAACTAGAATTATACATCAAATGTACATTTGCATAGTGATGCATGCAACTTGACTTCATTCGGTTGTATTCTAAATCTGGTGTGTTGTCTTCTCTAAAATAATACATCCGATTTTGGAATTTCCGTGATTCCTACTAAGGAAAGGTGATTTGATTTTTGGTGAAGTTGAGGGTGTACACATGGGGTTTTGCCTCTATATTGCCTTTTGAAGTTGTAGAATTTTGCCATTTAAGTTAGTCAGAGTAATCTAAGTTTTTTAGCAAAATGTTTATAAATATAAAATATAAAGCTTTTTAAATACAAATTTTAAATAAAAACTCTCATACTGAAAAGCTAGCAGATTGTAAACTACATGGGTACAGTAGTCTTTTTTTCCATGTAATAATGCTGAACTTGACCTTTTAAGAGCTATAATGCTAGGCACCAGTTCTTGAGAAATAAAGAGCTTCAGATAAGCACTTGAAAAATAAATCTAAAATAAATGCTGTGAAGATAACAGAAGCAGTGGAGCTTCCTAAAGCTGATTATAGCAGTAGTCCTGGTAGCTCCTTAATGCTAAGCACTATCAGCTGTGGAAATTTCTCTTGCACTGTTTTGTTCTGGTATAGCAAGAATGCATTTAAACCAGATGTGTGTGCCTTCTGTTTAGGGACAGAACTGTAGTTTTCATTTTCCTTTTAAACACACTGAAAACCTACAGCTGTCTCTCAGCAACTGCTTGCTGGTTGACACTGAAATACATACATAGTAAAAATACAACCAGAGCTACCTGTGCCAATTCTGGTATCTTTTAAAAGCTGAAGACATAATATGGGCTCCTCCTACCTTCAAGTTAATGAAGAAAGTATTATGGAAAAATACTGAGTTTTCAAAATGGAGTCTTCCACTTCCTGATTAAAAATGGCACTAGTATTACAAAGGACTAGAACAGAAGATTACCTAATGCCACAATAGTTTTGTCAGGGTAGCTGTGCTGAACATTACTTTACTCTAAATATGCTAAAATCAAATCTGTATGCATCTAGACTCGGTAGGTGTTCTCGTAGTTTAGAAAGGCTTGCTGAAATCAAAAATTTTTTTAAAAAAAACCTGTCACATGCACAGAATCTCAGTTCTTATTAGAAAAGAAGTGCAACTGGATTTGTTATTCTAAGTATATTATCTGTGGGGATAAAAACCTGTGCTACCAAGTGGTGGAAAAGATTAAGATTTGGATACTAAATTAAGAATCAACATCCCAGTCATAAAATAAGACAATGGCTTGTTGAAGGAGATTGTTTCAGTGGTTCTCTGGCTCAAAGGCAGCATCTTTGGTAGTCACTGGAGCCTGGAAGTTTCTTTCTCCCATTTTATGGCTCGCCACATACCAAGCCTGGAGCATCAGCACCTGGAGGCTCATAAAAGCTGGAAGCAAACGAAGAGAGGTTTGCATCAAGGTTTGCTTCTCTGGGGGAGCAGGCCACCCTTGTTGTTTCAGAGTATGCACAACTCCTTCCAAAGGCAGCAGCCCATGGGTGTTTTGATGGAGGCATGCAGGTGTCCCTTTCTTTCACACAAGAGAGTGGAGGAAGCCTGGCTTTTTTAAAATCCCAAACTGGATATATATATATATATATAATCTGATTTTCATGCTTTGCCCTGACTGTTCCTATTTATTCCCTTTTATTCCTCCAATACAAAAAGAAGGCAATGTCCCTAGGCAAGCCCCTACATGTTCCAACTTCAAAATCTTATCTTAACCTTAATAGCTAGTTCTTTCATGGCAACTAATAGAAATTTCGCTCTCCTAAACAAGAAAATGGCAAAGTGCTACAATAATTGTAGTTTGAAGTAGAAATATTGATGCTCTGTGTAGCATCGAATTGTGGTGTGTCTGGGGGAAGAGGGCTAGACAATGGAAGCTCTGGGTAGTGGGCTGTCTGGGGCTGGATAGTAAAGGTGTTCTACATTCTAAATGTTTCTGTCTATATCCTACAGGAAGCACATTCCAAAGAGTTGTTAAAGTTTTCTAGTCTTGATAGTGCTAAATAGCTTATTATCCTGTAAGAAAGTGATAGAGTTTAATAAAGTTTTAGTACAATTCAGAAGTCTCAGTGATCCCACTGAGACTTAATTGGTTAATTGTTTTTGTTTAAATGTGGTATTTCAATTGCAGTTTGGTACACCTAGTATCATCTAGATGAGTATCCCTCTTTGTCTTTGTATGTGTGCATTGAGAACAATTCCATATCCAAGGTTTTGGGGCATATCATTGAATTGATGGAAGAATATGACAGTGTCCAAGGTAGAAATTGCAATTAATGCTTTTGAAGAGCAGACATCACTGAAATAATAGTGTTTACACAGGTGGTTATTTCAAAGTAATACTGTAACAACAACTCCACTTTTAAACTTGCTACTGTTAACATCAGTGTATTTAACTTTTGGAGAACAATTAAGTTAACTTCAGTTAATAAGTAACACCCCTCTGCAAAGTAGTTGTGCACAGAAACAAGTACAATGAACCCTCCTAAAAGTAGACTATAAAATAAATAATGCAACAGGTTTTTACTCACTACTATTCTTAGAAATAAGTTTGTACAGCAGACCTCTTTTCCCTACTGTCTCTGAACAATGGCAAATTAAACCTGCTGGAGAATGTGAAAAATTATTGGATTAACCTGATTCGTAAAGAATGTGTAGATGAGCTTTAAGATGCAGGTGGTGAAGTTCATTGTTCGTGCCCTTCTTTTAACCTGAAGAAGAGTGGTCTTGAGCTCTCAAAAGCTTTCAGAGTCACCATCTGGAACTGTCTCAGCAAGAGGTGCTGTAGTACCTAATGGCTCATCAAGAGCTTTACTCCGCCAAGTGACAGGCTGGTTGAGACAATCTTTCCAGCATTTATTTATTTTTGTCTGTTGGTATGTTAGAATACATACATATAAGATTTTTTTAAAATCTACATTAATAACAAAAGTTACCAATTTTTGTAGTCTTGCAGGCACATCTGGAATTTTAGAGAGTACAGTGGGCATCATCCCTTTCTTTGCTTTTCTCCCCGCTTTCCATAGTGTTACAGATAAAGCAGGGACAGTAGGAGAGAAAGAGAGTCCACATACATATTCTTTTGATTCTCATGAATCTGCCTGATTTTACACCGTGAACTTCAAAACACCATCAAATTAAAGCTTACCTTGGTAGACTACAGAGTAAAATTGTGCTTCTTGTTATTGTCATCACCACAAAAACGTTGATCAAAGGCATGTATCTCAATGTTACATTTTTTAAACATAGGGTGACAATAGAATCACCAGCAAATTGGAGAACACTTGTGTGGAAAAGTGGTGGCCTATTTAATAGTGGCAGTTTTGAGAAGATCCTTTGTAAAAATTGAGTACCTATGCCTGCACTGGGTGGGTTTTTGTTTTTTTTAAGAGAGGTGACTAGTGATGGGAAGAGTAGGAGAAAGACCCCATTAAAAATGATGCCATTTCAAGAGGATCCAGTTTACTGAATAAGATGTATGTGTGTTCATGTGTGTGTGTGTGCTCTTTCTCTCGGTGGCATGCCTCTTTCTCTGCCTTGGTGGCTTTTGTTTTCCTCCCTCTCCCCAGTCTCCCAGATTACTGCCCTTTCCACACTTTCCCTCCAACCCTTGGTTGCTGCACCATCTCTCCAGCTGCTCAGGTGTCAACCTGTGCTTTGATGAGCACACAAAGCTGAATGAGGGCTGTGGGAAAGAGTGTCACTCTTAGTCCTTCAGCTCTGTACTTTTTATGGATGGGGGGTGCGGAAGGTAACCACTTTCCCCAACTTATGACAAAGGGAGCAATGGCAGGGGCTGGTGCTTAGAGGCTTTGTGGGCACTATGTTGGAACCCTGGCTTTATACTGAGTCAGGGCATTGTCTACTTGAACAATATCTATAGTGTTCCTGGCAATTATTATCTAGGGTTTGGACTAATGTATTTCCCAGTCCTATTGCATGAGATGCTTTAACAGGAAATACCATGGATTCTGGGATCATTATATATTCAAAGTATGTACTTCTCTCTAGACCAGGGGTCAGCAACCTTTTTCAGCCATGGGCCGGTCCACCATCCCTCAGACCGTGTGGTGGGCCGGATTATATTTTGGAAAAAAATAATGAATGAATTCCTATGCCCCACAAAAAAACCAGAGATGCATTTTAAATAAAAGCACCCATTCTACTCATGTAAAAACACCAGGCAGGCCCCACAAATAACCCAGAGATGCATTTTAAATAAAAGGACACATTCTACTCATGTAAAAACATGCTGATTCCCAGACAATCCGTGGGCTGGATTGAGAAGGCGATTGGGCCGCATCCGGCCCATGGGCCTTATGTTGCCTACCCTTGCTCTAGACTCCTTTTGACCCCAAAGGAACCAATGTGAATTAGAGTTGGTAGCTCTCAAGCTAAACATGTATCTCCCTCAGATATCTTTTGAAATCTAGTTAGCTCTGAATCTGATTGTACATTAAACTTGCTGATTTATCTACAGCCCCTAAAGGGATGGAGATTTGTGCCTTTATATGGAAAGATTTGACAATGAAAATGGCTTCCCCACCATACATTCAGAACCAAAAGGACATTTCCCCCTGTTCTGGGTTCATATTGTGTCCTGCCCCATGTGGTGGCCTAGTTATCAAAAGAAATAGATTCATAGCTATTCCAGGGATAACTCAGTCACAAGCCAGTTCTGAAAAACTGGTCTCCATGAGTGGTGAAATCATCCATATTATTCTAAATTCTAATATCAGGAACCAACTGAACAATCTCTCCTAGAGAAAGTCTGTGGCAAGTGATCCTGAGTTTATCAAGAAACAATATTCCCTGCATTTTTAGGTTCCAGTGCATCAGTAAAGCTCTGGAGATTATGAAAAGATGAAGGCAGTTCTAGCTTCCATGGCTTTCCTTATGGTATGGTATATACCAGCCTCCGCCATGCTGGTGCCCTCCAGATGTTTTGAGCCCAAAACATCTGGACGTTCCCAGTATGAGGGACACTAGTATATTATTCAAGTAAATACAATAGCTAGGCACATTTTAAAAAAAAAGGTTTGTCATATTGGCCATAAGGAAGAACTTGAAAATCCACAGTTGGACAAAACCTATACGTATTATGACTAGTGTATCACATCCAGGATTTTGCATAGCTGACCTCATGGCTAAAATATCCAACACAATGCTTGTACCTTTTTGTTTTTCCTTGATTTCTACCCCACAACCACTGCTTTGTACAACTTCTTGTGACAATTTTTGTTTTTGTGAGAATTTGGTGCCCAAATGAATTTTAGAATAGTTAAGCAACAACTCCTAAGTTTCAGATCTCTTAACTGTATAATTTTTAATGAGGCTCCCAACTAGTGGTGTTTTTAAAACACTTTAAAATTGAGTGATTTTCTTCATAAGGGGCAGTTTAAAGCTGGCAAGATTGCCAAACACTTTTCACAGAATCAGGAATAGAATATGTTTAGTGATTGGGTTGTTGACTGGAGTGACTGGAGTGCTAATCTAAGCAAGGTCTCAACATATATTTTAATCAACTAAAATTCTTTAAGGACTGGTAGCAGAATTGTTTTTCCCATTTAAATTTGAGTGGGTACTGCATTGGTGTGAAATGCATAGCAGAGTGCAGCTGTAAATGAATTTAGGCCTTTTGATTGGCTTTAAGGTTGACTTGCCAATTGAATATACCTTATATTTATTGCTAGTCTGCCTTTAAATATCACTATCAAATGTTGCTTTTAAAACTGTCTTGTCAGATGTCCTTGGTGCATTCCATATAAGATAGCATGTTATACATGCACACCATAAGAGGAGAAAACGAGTGCATGATACAGATGCCTGGGTCACAATGACCTTAACTGAGAAGCATATTGTCTACTGTTTTGTTTAGCCTGTTATCTAAGGTGGATTTTTTTGGGCATTACTTTACATTGCTTGGCTTGAGATGAAATTTTATAGGCATGGCAAAGTGTAGTAGGCTGTGACATATTTGCAATGTGTTTACACTACCAAGTACATGTAGCAGCTGCTTCCATCTGTGTTCGCCACACAATTTCCCCACTCATTTTAAAACGGTTTGCTAAAATACCCCGTGGCTTAATATTTTGTAGGGAGCAGAACTTGCTAAAGAAGCAACAGCACAGCTTTCCTTGTTTTCGGTGCTGAAAATATGTGTGACATAAAAGTGGGTACCCCTCGGTGGGTATTTTGGCTGCAGGGTGCCATTCTTTTTCCTAGTTTCTCAATGAGAACAACATCTTACACATATCAGTGAATTCAGTATATTCCAGTAGTTAGTCTTGCTTCTCCTCCCATGTTTCAGGTGGACTGCTTGGCTTTTAAAAGAGAGGTGCATTTTGATTGACTGTAGTGAGGACTCTTCCAGGTTGGCTCAGCTGCTTTAAATATTTGTGCTTGTCTTCTTTACCTACCCTAACTTTTTCACTAGGTTTTTCCCTTTATGCCTTCTCTACTGATGAAGCATTATAATGCATTACAATTTTTTTTTTAAAGCCTACTCATTTTATCCACTGTGAAAGAAGAGCAGTATAAACGTAAGCCACAATATTGCCATCTTTGTCACCCAGCGACTAGACTTGGATAGAGTGTAGCTTCATGAATAGACGTTTCCACCCTCCCCACTTCTTTGAGCAGTGAGAAAGGAAAGAACACTGGGAACTTACGGAGTTTCTGTAACACTGGCTTTATTTACAATTACACAAATAGTGTGTGAGAACAAACAACAGGCACACCTGCAAGGAAGCAAATCACACCCCCACATTAGATTCCCCAGAAAGAGATCCTGAGGCACATGTGCCATCCACCACTTTCTTGCTTTCTCTGCTTCCACCTGTTTCCAAATTGCTAGAAATGCTATTTCTCCAAACATTCACTCCCCACTTTATACACACACATGCATGCGCACATAAGCAGGAGTGCTCAATGAGTTCAGTGCAGAGTTCTGTTCAAATTCCGCCCATCTACCACGGTGTGCATGTTAAAAATCAGGGAGTTGATAGTTTAAATCAGGGGTCAGCAAGGTTTATCTTGCCTGGGCCGGATCGGTCCTGCATAGATCCCTCCGTGGGCTGGATCATGCGTGCGAGTGCATGCACCTGCAATTTTCAGTGTCTGCGTCTGCGCATGCGCAGATGCGATTTTCAACGCTGCGGACGTGAGTCCCCGCTCCGCGCTGGTTTAGCACAGTGCATGAGCAGGCAGCTCAGTTCGGGGGTAGCTTGTGGGCCGGTCAAAAGACCTCCGCGGGGCGCTTCCAGCCCATAGGCCTTAGGTTGCTGGCCCATGGATTAAATACATATTTACAGTGGTACCTTGGCTAACATATGCTTCAGGTTATATACGCTTCAGCTTACAGACTCGCTAATCCAGAAATATTACCTTGGGCTAAGAACTTTGCTTCAGGATGAGAACAGAAATCGTGCAGCGGTAGCACAGTGGCAGCAGGAGGCCCCATTAGCTAAAGTGGTGCTTCAGGTTTAGAACAGTTTCAGGTTAAGAACAGACCTCCAGAATGAATTAAGTACTTAACGCGAGGTACCACTGTATAGTATTACAAGGTGGTCCAAGACCTGCTTTTAAAAAACCCCATCTTCTCCCCCACACCCCTGCCCTGCCCAGTATGGTTGCTCTAGGAGAGGGTTAAGGAGTAAACCCTACACAAATCCAGAGTGGAGTCCCTAAGACAGTTGGAATCTTGTATGCCTCCTTCTGGCAACTCCTGCAGCCAAACTGGTGCCTAATGTATTGCTCTGCTTCCCTTTGGAGCACATCAGCAGGATGAAAAGGGGTTGTTATCATCTAGGCAACCCTGGACCTCCATACATGCTGCCCGGAGAGGTCACTTCTGTGTAGCTAACATAGCAAAAACTATGGGAGGCAGTTACGTGTTACCGGTCTCTGCAGGCACAGGAGGTAATGTGATTCTCCGGCGGTTTGCCTTCACCCCCGGAGGAACAACCCATTGTCTCTTGATACATGTGGATGTCAACAACCAATGACATATTTAAATGTGTTTCTGCGTGGACTTTGAATAAAATCAGATTAATGCAGAAGTAGGATGGCACAGATTTAGGAATGATCACATGCAGAAGTGAAATGAACCAGAAATAGACACATCTGTCCACCCCTACAGATCCACTGTAACAGAAGAGTGAGTGGAAGAATGAATGAGAGCCATGGAGCGTGATGGAATGCTGGGTGGAGTCAGAGTGACTGACAGATGGAGGGTGTCTGAGAATTGCATTTGAAGTGGAGTTGTGAGAAAGTGTATGAAAGCAGAGGTAAAAAGTAAGGATAGCCATAAAGAGGAAAATTGATAATTTTAGATTAGGTGATATCTGTAAATATACAGTGCTCTTCTGTACTATCTACGATAGCTCAATAGGTTGTGGGGGCAGGTATTGTGAGGGTCTTAAAGGGAAGTTTAGATGTTTGAACTAATTACTTCTGGGGACCTGAGCCTTCTCACACATACCTTTTGCCTTGAGATGGTGTGATAGGTCACCTCCCCCAAATTCTGACTTGCCCTTTGCTGAACAAGAGAGGTCTCAATATAAAGAAACAATGAACTCCCATAAAAAAGCACCAACCAGTCATTAAGGACTATTAACCAGTGATCTACTAACAAAAAAGAATTATTAGGTCAGTGATAGTGGTGCTTGCTAATTCCTTCTCACCCTATCCTTAAGTGGTAGGAGGAATTCACTCAAATATCATTTTTTCGTATCAGGCTTTTAAGTATTTTAAAGAGTTATTTCTTACCTTAATGTTCAAGGATAAGCATTTTAAGAAAATGATTCCAAGTTCCAAAAGTGACTTTACTAGATTTGAACCTGTAAATAATTAATTAATTTACTTGATGACTCTTGGGGTTCCTTCCAACTCTTTAATTCTGTGCTTTACTCACTACTGTTTAAATCAGGGGTAGGCAACCTAAGGCCCATGGGCCACAAGCTGCCCATGGGGGTCATTTAACCAGCCCACGAGTCGCCCCTGAACCGAGCTGCCCACTCGACGAATCCCCTCGCGCTGCACTAAACTGGCACAGCATGTCGCGGGGACTTGCTTCCGCGGCGCTGGAAATTGCGTCTGTGCATGAGCAGATGCTGGAAATCACATCTGCGCTGACGCCAGAAATCGCGGGGGTGCGCACAATCCGGCCCACGGAGGGATCTCCACTGGAGTGAACCAGCCCAGGCAAGGTAAACCTTGCCAACCCCTGGTTTAAGTCTTCTCTGTGCCCTTATTTCCTCTGTCTCCTAAACCTTTTCCATCCTGTTTCTCCTTAATTATAGATAGTGTCATCAATGTACATAGCACCATCCATCTTAAGGAGAAGTTACCCAAAGTGAACACAATAATCCAGCTTTATCTTTACTAATGCCAAACAGTGTGGAAGTATTTGAGGCTTCTCTTAGTATAACCCTAGATAGCACTCTGGCTCCTTCAGTGCAAATAGAAATGGGAAAAATCAGGCCAGCCAGCCACCCACTCTGGGTTGGCGATAATGCTATTAGGAGAACAGGAGATGAGACTAGATGGTGCCTGCTGGCTGGGTGGGTGTGTTGGGGTTTTTTCTTTATAATTTTTCTTTAAAATATGTCTGTTCAGTCACATCACAGTTGTATTTCAAAAATGGAAACTACACAAGCAGAACAGCTACAAGCAGGCTCAAAGGATCTTTGGCATGGTTTACTGCTGTAAAACCTCGAACGGCGGTTCGAATCCCCGCGGCGGGGTGAGCTCCCGTCTTTCGGTCCCAGCTCCTGCCCACCTAGCAGTTCGAAAGCACCCCCAAGTGCAAGTAGATAAATAGGTACCGCTTTGTAGCGGGAAGGTAACGGTGTTTCCGTGCGCTGCACTGGTGCTGGCTTGCTAGAGCAGCTTCGTCACGCTGGCCACGTGACCCGGAAGTGTCTTCGGACATTGCTGGCTCCTGGCCTCTTAAGCGAGATGGGCGCACAACCCTAGAGTCGGACACGACTGGCCCGTATGGGCAGGGGTCCCTTTACCTTTACCTTTACTGCTTAAAGGTGAAGGGACCCCTGACCGTTAGGTCCAGTCGCGGATGACTCTGGGGTTGCGGTGCTCATCTCGCTTTACTGGCCAAGGGAGCCAGCGTACAGCTTCCAGGTCATGTGGCCAGCATGACTAAGCTGCTTCTGGCAAACCAGAGCAGCACATGGAAATGCCGTTTACCTTCCTGCCGGAGCGGTACCTGTTTATCTATGTGCACTGCGTGCTTTCAAACTGCTAGGTTGGCAGGAGCAGGGACCGAGCAATGGGAGCTCACCCCGTCACAGGGATTTGAACTGCCAAGCTTCTGATCGGCAAGCCCTAGGCTCCGTGGTTTAACCCATAGCGCCACCCGCGTCCCTGGTTTACTGCTTACTACTGGTCAAAAAACTACTTCATTTTTCATCTCTCCAAAGTCAGTCCAAATGAGTGTTGGGATCAAACTGGGGCTGTAGCTAGGGTGGGGAAATGAGGCTTAATGGAGCCTCTGAACATTGATGGGACCCGCCCCTTAAAAAAACATGGGAGGGGGCAAAGTGCCTCAGCCCCCAGGAGCTGGCATTCATGCTGCAGAACTTGCTTGCAACTCTTGTGGGACTCCTTCCATGGCAATAGTGTGTGGTCAGTGGACCAAGGGAACAAGGCTAGTTCCCTAAATGTTTCCCTGGTGTCTCCTTCCCAGAGCCCAGGAAGCTTCAGCCTGGCTTAGGGAGAGAGGTGCAGTGCTCACAGGTATGACATCACAGTGTTTCCCCCCTCCCCATCACCCCTGGAAGCTGGCATCTCTGGCCCTAACTCTTTCCTAAGAAAAAATTCACTGCACACCACTGTTCTGTGGAGGGGCTCACCTGGTACATATTCGGCTATTTTTTATGTATCTGGCCAAAACCTTTCTATTTTCAGGTTTGTTAGGGATGTTAGATTTGAGCCTGCTATTTTTAATTAGAATTTTTATTCTTGTGCAAATTGTATTTCCTGTTCTTAGTAGTAGTGAAGGGTACATATACATTCTGTAACTAAATAAAAATACCTTGGGTAGGATGAAGGGGCAGAAAGGTTCCTTCTGGTATTGCTAATATTTGGAGACAGTGACTGAAGAATGCAGAAAGACCCTGCCAAGAAATCTGATTTTTATTTTTGCTTTGTGTGTACAAGCATGTTTCAGGGTGGTAAATGTTAAGCCTTGTTGCGGCAGCTGTTGTAGCAGCTCTCAGTGCTTAGGATATTGTTGCAAAATATTAAAATAACTTTGTTATGAAGTGTGGAAGCAAGTGAACTGTGAAAATATGATATAACAGGAGTCAGATGGCATTTACCTGAGAGTTACCTCTAATGTGTGAAGACATACAATGTGAAGAAGCTGAACTAGTAAATAAATTATGCCACATCACTAAAATAAGAGGCTATAAGAAGATAGCCAATGTAATACCAGCTTTTTAAAAAAGAATGAGACAGGATCCAGAAAATTACAGACCTATCAGTTGCTACTTCTCCCCTACATAATTAAATAGAGAATGGTGCTAAAGTCTTCAGATTGTTAATTACAATTGCAGTTCAGTAGTAGAACACTGATGAGTAGCTACTAGATAACATCAGCAATGCTAGACAGTCTATATGGAAAAAATATTTCCATCTTTTAAACTTTAAAAATGTAAAGGATTGAACCTGGAAGAGAAAAAATTGGTAGCATTAATACTCTATATCTTTTAAATGTACAAAGTTGCATAAGTCATTTATTTACACACAATCCTATGAAGTTGGCTGGTGGACATTCTGCACTTGCCTTAGGCTATCCAATGAGTTTTGTGACTTAGAGATTTGATCTAAGGGATTAAATCACATATAGGGCACTTAATTTGATATTTCATTGATTAACTATTCAGTACTATAAACAATTCTCTGCTATCACTTTCAAATTGCTCCTGTTGTGCAGATTCTCCTCAAGTGCAAGCAACAAGCCCCTAGCCTTACTTTGATGTCCAAACTAGCGCATTGTTTCTGTCCAAACAAGCCAAGTTTGGGAAGCCAAGGACAAACCTTAGCTTAGCATCATGACTTGTTTGGAGAGAAGCAAACCATTTTGTACAGAGTGCTAGATTCCTGATCACAGCAACACGATTATTGAATTAATGAATTCATTGGTGTTAATGGACAGCTCAGAATCTGTACTCCCCCCCCCCTCTAGGCAGACATAAGCAGATATTTTATACATGCCTCAACAGCCATAATATTAGATTGTGAGATAAAGAGGCCCTAGTTGTGATCTACCATGTGCAGCATTTGACAGGAAAGCAACAAATATTTTTCAGTAAGTCATAGCTCATGATATCTAGGGCTTCTAGGCTATTGAGAAAAGGATGAGAAAAGTCCTCTCACTAGGTTTCGCTCAATGGAAGAAAATCACACTTCTATTATTGACAGTTAGTGTTAAAGAGGTTGACAGATGGAGAATGAGGGAGGGGGAGGTGGTGTATCAGTAGTGCCTCTATATTTAGATATGCCTCCTTTATCTGACTGTACAGCTGGCCACTCAATTTATTTTAAAGGACTTGTGCTTCGCTTTCCTGTGAGTACTTTTCATGTGCTTCACAGATATATCCTACTCCATGCACGCAAGTCTGTGGGGGCCAAGTACATTACTCATGCAAAGTGAAGTTCATAGGGGCCAATGGATGGAATATCCAAATGACTTGTGTACAACCATATTGCGTCCAAATCAGATTCATCACTTTTACTTTCTGCCCTTCAGGGAGCAACCCATCTACAGCACCCGAGCTCATGTCTTCCAGATTGACCCTAACACGAAGAAGAACTGGGTTCCCACCAGCAAGCATGCTGTTACTGTGTCCTACTTCTATGACAGCACAAGAAATGTCTATAGGATAATCAGCTTGGATGGCTCAAAGGTAAGCTATCTGACAGTTTAAACTCAGGTAAACTTCTACATTTAATCTGCCCTCCCCCTTTTAACGTTACTGAAAAGTGATGCAAAATGAGAGCACCACTCTTGGAACTTAACATACAATATAATACTTTATTAACTTTTGAAGTTGGTCGAGAAACCTCTTTGGGGACTGCTTGTCTCCTCTGACTTCTCTGTCTCTCAATTCACTGTAAGTGTAAAGGAGGAAGGAGGCTAAAAGGCATTCTGCTTGGAGTATATATCTTTAGTCCTAAGTAATATGGCAGATATTATGTTGAGTAGTTTTATTGTTTTTATTAATATTAATGTAGAAATCCATTTTCCACCAGAAAATCTAGTCTTATTTTCCCTGTGTGCCAGAATGTCAAAATGTCTATACTAAACATAACACTGCATATTGAGGAACGTTCTAATGTTTGCATTTAATCAATCTGTTCAACAGTTGATCCATTTACTAAAATTTGATTGCTACCCTGGGCTCCATTGGGAGAAAGGGCAGGATATATGTTAGATAGATAGATAGATAGATAGATAGATAGATAGATAGATATGCTGATAATATTGAATGTGAAGATTTCAAGTCTAAATTACCATTTGGAAATCAACAGCTTGATTATTCCAACTGGCATTTTCTCTCTCTCTGAATCTTCTTTAAAATCCTGACATGGTTCAAATATATTGTATCTTAGGTAAATTGGTTTATCAGTGTATTTAGATTACATTATCCAAAACTCATCCTTCCTGACCAGAGTTAAAAAAAAAAAAAAAAACCTTCAAGGAAAAGGCCAACTTCCTGCATACTTGTGCAGAAAATATAGATTATGTCACCCAAGTTCATGATGTAACATAAGCAAAAGAAAAATGGAGGTCCCTGCCTCAAAGGAGTTCACAATCAAAATTTTGATAGCAGGAGAGACAATAGAATACTATTAAAACATCTGCATTGTTTGCTCTGTGGTGGAAAAAGTTTTTTTCTTTTTAAAAAATGGCATTTTACTAATTGTCCTATAATTATTGGGGCTGGGGTGTCTAAAGATGTGCTGATTTCATGATCCACCACTTAGGAAATCCAGCTGCCTGGCCTCTAGTATTATGAGCAGTTTGTATTCTTGGAGTAAATCAGTCATTAAGAAAACTAATTCATTAAGAAAACTAGTTGATGTCAATATGCAAAGCAGATATGGATGCTGTATGATTTATTTCAAACAATAAAAGATCATGTAATTTTTCTATTGTATCCTGTTGGTAAGGCACAAAGTAAACTTCTGATAATATTTCCACTGCCATTCAATTTCATTCATGCTGTAGTGGGACTCTTGCAGACATCAGAATAAACATGCAGTGTTTCATGTAAGGATTCAGTTTGCACAATTATCTAGCACCACCAACTGGATGATTTAAATGTAGAAAGCTAAAATATCCCTTCATTTTTTGACAACTATATGGTACCAACTTCTCATCTGGATGAAAGGCAGCTGCCGTCAATGCAAAAAATATGAACCTTTGACGTAGGCATTTTAATTAGGATTTCATTGGCTTCAGTGTCATTTGTATCTTTTGAAAACCTATTCCTTGGAATGAGGCACAATTTACAGTTACTGAGGTTTGAATGAGTATTTCTTTCTCCAGTTTTGCTGAGTGGCAGATTTCAAGCTGCTGTGGTAAGTCTCGATTTCTAATCCCAGGGAAGATGACCTTTGGATTCAGGAACTGATCTGACTACAGGTGTCAAACTTCCCATGGCCCTGATCTAAATTCAGAGCTAATTATTGCTTTAAAATGAATCTTCTCCGGTTTCTGAGCTGTAGTTTACTAGAACAAAGTGCATAGATAGCATATTTTTTGAAAAACCTGAAAAACACAGAATAGAGTTTATGACACATACTTGCTAATTAGGTTTCGTTAACCTAGACTTCTGAAATAAATTAAATGTGGAGTATTATTGCTATCTTGTTCTTGACTTTTGCTCAACGGTTTCATCCAAAGAGTCACATACAAGAGCACATTACAGAACTACATGTGATGCATAAGATCTGTGGATCGAATCACTCAACATTTCAAAGCCACTGTAGGAGAGCTCAGAGTTGAAGATGTGGGACTATTTTAACTCTATCCTGATCTTACTACCCAAAGCTGCTATTAGCCCAGCAGAGGGGGAAGGTGCTGCAACTTTTTCTTCCTTTGGGGCTAGTGGCTGCTTTGTGATGAGACAGTTAAGCGACCCTCACTCAGTTCCACAAGCTTTGATCAAATTTGGAGTTTTCCTGTGGTTGCTTTAAATTGTAAGGAAAACTGTGTTTTGGAAAACTGAATTACAGATTTTCTGTGGAATGTACAGTTTCACCCCTCTATACAGTGGTACCTCAGGTTACATACGCTTCAGGTTACAGACTCTGCGAACCCAAGAAATATTACCTCAGGTTAAGAACTTTGCTTCAGGATGAGAACAGAAATTGTGTAGTGGCGGTGCAGCGGCAGCAGGAGGCCCCATTAGCTAAAGTGGTGAGCTTCAGGTTAAGAACAGTTTCAGGTTAAGAACGGACATCCGGAATGAATTAAGTACTTAACCTGAGGTACCACTGTATAGCTATTTTTAAAACTAATGCAGCATGTTTCAAAGCCCCTCTTAACAATGCCTTTTTGGTGCATACCAGCAGAAGAAAGAAACCTTCCAATACAAACTCCTCCTTTTCTACACACAGTTGCACATGGTGCTTTGATGTTACAGCAATTGCTGAAAGGAAGCACAACATTCCTGATTGCCTGTTCAGTCTCTTAAAATAATGATAATCCCAGTAAGCTTTTTCAGGAAGGCTGCTAATAGCAAACCTCGCCATGTGAATTAAGCAATAACATGCTCTCTGAATCTTATCTGATGACTGTTTCTGCCACCTCAGCAGGTTTGTTTTTTTAAAGGCTATAATCTTGTGCCCAATTAACTGGGAGCAAGCCTTGTTGAATTTCATGGAAATTACTTCTGAGTAGACATGAACACGATTGTGCTGCACCAGATGTGTTGCTGCCAATCCTGTGCCAGCTTGCTAATTTTAAGGAGGTGCTATCTGCCAAGCCTGATGGGTTTGTAATTCTATGACTTCAATATCTCCAACATTTTTAGTGTAGTGATGCTGTCATACAACAGGCTAATAGAGAGTGACCTTCATCTGAATCTTTGTACTAAGACTCTTTCAAGAGGATGGGTCTCAACCTTCCATAAAAGCCTTAATCACGATTTTTAAGGGTGACACAATGGCTTACTCGTTAGTGCTCTTTCTAAAAGCTGTACTTGGAATTGATTGCAACCTTCATTGTAAATAAAAAGAGTGCACTTGATTGTGCCTTTCTAATTTTTTAACATTTTCCATTTTCTGGATTTCTGAGTGCCATCTGGATATAAACATTTACCTGCTTCAGAGGTACAGACTTTGATTTTTCCAAAGTCCCTGGCTTATTTAGGGACTTGTAAGGGAATAGAGTGATGTGTCCACTACAGATCTCGCTGCTTCCAAGTCTAACTAGCAATAACCTGGAGTAAGGCTAGAGACCTGTCAGCAAATAACTGTAAGGAGAAAAGGTTCCTAAGAGAATATTCCCAGGATAGCAAGTTCAGGGGAGTTTGGGTAGAAAAAAAGGTAGCTTGCTCTGCCTCTTTCAGTTGCTGCTGTTAGCCTATCTCTGAAAAAACTCCTCTGGGGAATGGTTGCATAGCTTTCCACCCCCCAACCTTTATCTCTGTTAATCCTATGGGGGGAAAGATTCCATCATTATTACACCCATTTTACAAAGGGGTGGGCAGGGCTGTGGCTGAAGGTGTCCCCGGTTTTTAATTAAATTTTAATTAAAGGCTAGGATAACAACAGAAAAAGCGCAGCAGGCAAGGCAAAAAAACCCGAGGGTGAGCACAGCTCTCTCCAGCTTTCCAAAAGTGGGTCTAGCATCATTCTCAAATTTTGAGTCTTCCATTCTGCCCTCCTTTTATCCTTACAATTACTCTGAGAGCAAGCAGGAACTGGAATCCATAGCTGGAGCTACACTGATCTGTTAATCACTAACAAAATTCCACCTTCTCCCTCTTCAGGTTGCTGTTCAACAGGCGAAGCTGACTCCTGGCACATGACATTAAGGGAAGCTTTATGAGTATATTACTTTGTTATTTCATAACTTCTTCTTTTCTTTTTTTGCAGGCAATAATAAACAGCACCATCACTCCCAACATGACATTCACTAAAACATCACAGAAGTTTGGTCAGTGGGCAGATAGCAGAGCAAATACTGTTTATGGCTTGGGATTTTCCTCTGAACACCATCTCTCAAAAGTAAGTAAAAGGCAAGGTAATATCTCAATATGGTCTTGAAGTGTTGTCTAGTGTGTGTCTGCAAAGATGCCTCCCTACCCCTGCCCTGGAGGAAGACTCATCAAGGAAACCATAAGTTGCCACTATATTCCTCCAATTCATAGCAGTAAAAGCAAAATAATTGCAGGTTTGGGAAGAATAATGCCATATTAATTCTCAAATTTATTATTTTGCTCTTTTAATACTTTACTAGTATTAAAAGAAATAATTTTTTTTTTAGCCTATAAAAGTTACTAAAACTACTAAAGCCATCAATCATGAATTTGTAGAACCCTGGATACCAAAACTAAGCCTGGGCTTCTTGTTAGGCAGAGTGAGGCAGCTGCCTTAGGTAGCAAGTGCTGGGTGGTGCAGGAAGTAGCAGCAAGACATTGGAGCTGCATGGGCCTGCCCTGAACCCCATAAATGAGCTTGCTGCCCTTGTGGGCAGTGGAAGATGCTTCACCCATCACTAGAGTCCAACCAAGATACAACTGCCGTTCTGCTTAGTTTCTGTACATGGAATGGGGTGAGTGCCATCATGTTGTTTGCCAAATGACCAAAACCCACTCAACATTCAAAGCCCTTAAACTTTGTTCAGGATTGGACTTGGCAGCACTTCTCCATGTGCATTACCTGTTTTGGGTTGAGAGTGCTCTCATCTAGTCTTACAGTTATATAACCTGATGGAGAAGGTGAACCTTATGTGTTGGGTTGGAGTCAGTACAAGTTACATTGGCCAAGTTGAATTGACCAAACCAGTGGCACTGAAGACCATAATTCATTCAGGTTTTGTTCTGATTTCTGCTTTGGTTGGCTTGCTTTCATTTTATGATGGTGAGGCATGAAGCAAAGACCCAAGCTGGAGAAGAGGCAATAGTGAGCTACATGGTCAGAGCACTGATATTGTCTTCCTCAGTTCTCCATATAATCTTGTTCAATGGGTTTATATTCACTTTTAAAGTGGTATGGGATCTCAAATGGAGGACACCCTCTTAAAACCGCACTTGACTATTCTAGTGAACATTTGGCAGGTCCCACAGTTCACACTCCCCCTTCCAGCTGAGAACCTACAGTGGCCATGGTAACAGAGCTGCCTTTGGTGCAAGAGAGATTTGGCAGTGGGCAATTAATAAGTCAGGGTTTAACCCCAATAGTGCTATAGTGTAGCTAGGAATACAGGGAGCTGCATTTATACTACATCATATTGTTTGCCATCTAGCTCAATATAGTCTGCTCTGACTGCCTGTGACTCTCCAGGGCCTCAAGCGTAGGTCTTTCTCATCTCCCGTTACCTGACCATTTCAACTAAAGATGCCAATGGAGTGTATCCAAGACCTTCTAGATGCAAAGCATGTTCCCTACTAAGCTATGAGCTATCCATAGAGCTATTCATTTCTGTGTGGGGAAAGTAGGTTTTTAAGAGTATCCTATATATGGAGCAGAGTATTTGTACAGATGTAGCCCAGGGAACATTGACTTCTTGCACATTCTTTTGCATGCAGCTGTTCTACAGAGAAGTATGTAGTGGGGAACATGTGGTTTTGTGCACGGTATCTGAAGAAAAAGGGGGGGAAAGGGGAAAAAGTGTGTCCTATGGGGCAAAAAATACGGTAGTTCTGTGGAATCAGACAGGTGCTTGAGTAGTGAAAATTAAACAAATGTAAAAGCAAGTGTAAGCCAGTTAGATTGGGAACAAAAATGGCTTCTTGGCAAATTACAAAAGGATTATTTTTCAAATATAGATGCCTGCACATCTATATCTTGGTGATAAAATGGTCAAGTAAACCAGAGGTTTATATGCAACAAAGAATTAAAGAAAATAAGGGAAAGCTTTCCTCTCAAATTTCTCCACTGGCCCTTGGGAATCTGTCCTCCTATATGCTCCCCAGCTCAGAGAGTGACTTACGTGTGAGAACCAATGACAATAATAATAATACTTATTTATTATTTATACCCCACCCATCTGGCTGGGTTTCCCCAGCCACTCTGCAGGTAGAGACATCAGCAAGTGTAACAGAGGAGCATATGCCAGACCCTGTACACTAGGAGAATTCTTCTCTGATTTACTATTCATAATGTCTGAATTCAAAGGTTCTCATCCACTGATAGAGAGAGCCTTTCTCCAGTGGAAGAGGGGAGCCTTTGGCTCCCATCTAAAGAACTGATGATTCATATCATCTGAAGTAAAATGCCATTTAAAATTGATTACTTACACAGGATTAGAAAAAACCCACAGAGCCACTTGCTGGGGGGTGGGGGGGGAGGCTAGCAAGCTGTATTCTGAAAATTAATGGTGACTAGTACTGTAGAAAAATATATTAGGATCAGAACAGCAACAGTTTCCTTATGAATCTCTAGGCAGGAATATTCAGCCATGGCCTTTCAGCAGTCCTTGCTTTACTTCAGTAGAAACCCAGCCAGTCAGTGGGTCAAAGAGCAAGAGCATTCAAGTATACCTAAAGGTCCTCTTCCCTGATACTGCAGGCTCTGACTGGTTAACTGTTATACCAAAAGTTTCGCCGCATAACTGACTTTTGGCTAGAGGCTAGATGACAGTTTTTGAAGGGTATGGGTTTGGACATTTTTGAGAGGTAGCAACCTGGCTTAGCAATCTGAATAGCTGTTCCACATTGCATTTTGTAGATAGAGTGACAAACAGAAGACAGATTCTTTGTGACCACCACCACTAGAACATGATATTTCAAAAACGGTCTCTTCGGATTCTCTATAAACCCCTGTTTATTATTGGAGAGCAAATGTTTTTCTCTAGCCCGCTTTATTATATAGAATATGTTCTGCTTAGCAAAGCTATGCTATATACAGTGTATAATTATGTAATCTTTGCCTTTAGTTTGCAGAAAAATTTCAGGAATTTAAAGAAGCTGCACGGCTAGCTAAGGAAAAATCCCAAGAAAAGATGGAATTAACAAGTACACCCTCCCAGGTGCGTTTGTTCTGCTCTCTGTTCAGATTGGATTCTGAATGCTACTAACTTCTTTGCAGATGGACTTCATTAATCCATTTTACTTTGCAGTTTGGGAAAGACAGGTGCTTAGTTGCATGCAAACTGTTTCACAGTCCTGTACCTGGTTTGACAATAGTTATGTTGAATAATGCTCTGTAATAAATTCTGTGGGGTTTCTGTGGGAGTGTGTATGCAGCCCAAGTAGCAGTAATTTATATAGTCTTAAGGTTGGGATAGCACAAACACTGGGTGAGAGGCAGAGTGGGCTTGCATACAGCCCTTCAGTATTGCAAGTTCAGCCCATTTTTGGCTCTGGCTTCACTCATCATAGAAGACATGTGCATGCACTGTTTTTTCCCCATGGGTCAATCAGTGACCCTTTGTAAGAAGATGATTTCATGCCCCTGTTAACCTAATCGCAAATACCTAAGCTTGGGTTTTAACTTTTATGCTGCACCAAATGAGACCTGCAACAAAATGCTGCTATGCATCATTGCCTCTAGCAGGAGTACTCCTATTCAGGATTCAGATAGCGACTTTCCTGGAATACAGTACTGTAAGAAACTGTAGGGACCAGGGGAGGACCGCAGGATTACCGGTATTTCCTAGACTGACAATTGGCTGTAGTGTGCAGTTGCATTCTTATCTCCAATCTAGGGCAACTGAGGAGCTAGGGAGGGGGCAGAGAGGATTTTGGGCAGTGAGGATAATAGAGGAGCGTAAATCTAAGCAAAGAGGACGCAGGTGGCACTGTGGGTTAAACCACAGAACCTAGGATTTGCCAATCAGAAGGTCGGCGGTTTGAATCCCCGCAATGGGGTGAGCTCCTGTTGCTCAGTCCCTGCTCCTGCCAACCTAGCAGTTCAAAAGCACATCAAAGTGCAAGTAGATAAATAGGTACCGCTCCAGCGGGAAGGTAAACGGCGTTTCCGTGCGCTGCTCTGGTTTGCCAGAAGCGGCTTAGTCATGCTGGCCACATGACCCGGAAGCTGTATGCTGGCTCCCTCGGCCAATAAAGCGAGATGAGCGCCGCAACCCAAGAGTCAGTCACGACTGGACCTAATGGTCAGGGGTCCTTTTAAATCTAAGCAAAGTGGGTGGATGGGGATGCTGAGGAAAGGTGTGCTGTGGAAGATGGAAAAAGAAAAGGCGACTTAGGGGCTCCTGGCCTCAAATTGTTACTTCTTGCCCTCAATAGCTATTTCTTTCCCCAAAAAGCTTGCCAGGGTTAGAGGGCAGGGAATCCTGGGAGAAGTATGGTGGCACAGGGACGCCTGCAAGGAAGACTGGGGACTTAATCCTATCTGCCTAGGCTGTGCATGGCTGCCAAGCAGGCAAGCAAAAGCAAGGAAGTACTAAAGATACTATGTCCTTGCTTTGTCTCACACAACAGCTAGTGGCTGCTTCTCAATTTGCTTTTGAGCATATTTCTCCAAAAACGACTGCTTTCAATTGAACTCTGTCTCAGTTTTTCCAGTCCATGTTAGTGGCAGTTATTGATGGAATGTAGCCCCCTGTGTGGTGGTGTTTACTTCCCTCAGTTAGTACCTGCCTACCTTCCTGAGTTCCAGAAACCTGGGGTCCATTTTGGGGCATGCACACGTGCATTCATTTACCTGTGCACATGGCCATAAAAAGAGAGAGAGAGAGAGATACAAACTTTCCAATATACCAGACTTTCCCAAAACAGACTTGAACAAAACTGTGGATTAAAAAATAATTTTTAAAATGTGTGTGCTGCACCAGTGGAAGTAGAGGGTGTGGTGATAGATGGGAAAACACTACCACAGAAGTTAAAAAAACAAACCACCTACACAATATGCTTCAGTGTGTCTAAAGCTGAGTAACATGTGGTGTTATCTTTGATTTTTTTTTTACCACATTATCCATGGATGGAGAAAAACTGAATTAAATGGGGGGAACATGTGGGCTGCCACTTGGATGAGGACAACTCTGTGTGGGATGACATGAAAAACATGCACACATGGCATGCATCAATTTACACTGTGGTGTGTATGTATCTGGGGTACAATATGTTCAGTGTAAGATATTAGATACCAATGACAAAACTGCACAGGTTGGATTTTTCCTACTGAGCACATGTTTCTACTCAAACTGTTACAGCAAAATATTTCTATTTCACAAGTTCATGAATGATAATGGAAATCAAATGATAAATGCTCCCATCTACCCTACAACAGTACACCCTAGATATTCCATAGGATAGCTGCTTCTACCTTACATTACAGACAATTCCACCTAGGACATGTTTTGTGTCTTGGGGGCCTAACATCCTTGGGCATTTTGGCCTCAGTACAATATGCAGAAACCCTTATATCCTCCTGTGTGTATTCTGGAGTCTGTCTGCCCCTGCCCAAAATAAGATTCTAGCAGGGCGTCCTAGCAGGTAACATTTAGGAAAGACAATTGCCAAGACACTTATACAGTATATGCATACTTTTCCTGGCTGAGGTGAGATCCCTTGAAGCTATAGCTGTAGTTTGGTGTTACGTACTAGCTCAAGAACATAGAGTAGAAACGCAAAGCTTACCCTCAACAATGAGAAAAAATTAATGTTTATGTGTGGTGTGAAATATATGTTACTGCTCTGTGGAAGCTTCCATCAGATAAAAAATTCAATATGAAAATTCTTCAGTTAGAAAGAAGTTGTTATAAATATGGAGGAAAACCAGGATCAGTGTTGTATGTGGATTATATCTCCTCTCACTCTTTTCCTTATGTAGTAATTGACTTGCAAGTATCAACAAGGCTTTCATGAGTGGCATTTGGTATTTATATTTTAATCTGAATTTATTTATTTCTTATTTACTGGTGCATTAATTTAAATAGCTGCTAGAAATGGTCAGTTGTTGTTTTTTATTTGTCATTGCAACTCCGTACCTTTATTACCTATAAGTCTTCTGGTACTGCAGCTTTAAGAATAGTTGTTGAAAAGCTTCGAGGAAAGCTTTTAAGTATACCCAGTGAATATTATAATAACATTGCCCCTGTTAGTATTCTTATCTTCCTTGTAACCACCTCAGGTGTTCAATCTGCTCTGAAATACAAAATAAAGCCTTTTAGAAATCAGGCAACTTTCTGTTAAAATGCAGAATTTCATGTTGCTTTGTCTGGAGTTTCTTGAAAATAAGAAACTGCTATTTGGTTTTACTTAGAGAACACTTCAGTTATAGTTACAAAAGAAATATTGAAAATGTGAACCTAGTGCATGCCTTAAATACTTTTTAAAAATACTAATAGCAATATGTTCTGATACTTAAATGATTGCATAGCAGTAATCATTTGCCCCTCCCCACCCCGCTCCTATAATTGGAATGTAGAAACTGGTCACCCTTTTGTCACAGAGTAAAGGTAAAGGTACCCCTGACCGTAAGGTCCAGTTGCAAACGACTCGGGGTTGCGGTGCTCATCTCGCTTTATTGGCTGAGGGAGCCGGCGTGCAGCTTCCAGGTCACTTGGCCAGCATGACTAAGCCGCTTCTGGCACAACCAGAACAGCACACAGAAACGCCATTTACCTTCCTGCCAGAGTGGTACCTATTTATCTACTTGCACTTTGACATGCTTTCGAACTGCTAGGTGGACAGGAGCAGGGACCAAGCAACGGGAGCTCACCGCATCACGGGGATTCGAACCACTGACCTTCCGATCAGCAAGCCCAAGGTTCAGTGGTTTAGACCACAGCACCACCTGCATGTCACAGAGTAGCATGGTCCAAAGGGTTAGGTTCATGCAATATCCAGGACACTGTGTAAACCTCCCTGACCAGTCAGCATGAATCACATTGCTTTAAATGGCAGTGAGTGTCTTTGAGTTTTTCCTCATACAAGACCCAGGACTCATATATTTATTCCTGTGAATGGATGATAACGTAATAGGGAAAATAAGAAAGTTGGCAGTATGCAGTTTGAACTGAATTGTTTCCTAGGGCTGCCATATATCCGGATTATTCTAGACATTACTGGGATTTCAAAGGCAGAATTGATGTTTGGGGGGGATTTCTGAAAGGTGGTGCTTTTTTGTATTTTTTGTTTTTTAAAAAAGCTCAACAACTTTTGGGGTGCCCTGGTTTTTACTTTTTGAAATATGGCAACCTTACTGTTTCCTAATTCATGAGTTTTTTTCTGTTTACATGTACGGTAACTGGTGAAGACTGTTTTAGGTAATTAATGTTAAATACCAACATGAAGAAGAATCACTATCGCATGATCACCTTTGCTGACAGTTGCACTATTAATTCTGTTCTTCCAATCCCTAACTAAATTTCAGTTACTAACAGAAACACTGTGTTATTTTTTACAAAAAGTAAACCGAAAGTGACTTACAATATAATACAAAAATTAAAACCAATACAACAAAACCCTTAAAACATTCATATATATAAAATACGGTCTAATACATCCCATCCACTGAAGGAGGCCACAATATTTAAAACTCTCCAGGTTGAAGGCAAAAAGCCTGGCTGAAAATTAACGTTTCTGCTTAGTGCCTAAAAGTCGCTAGTCATGGCACCAGACATGTCTCCCTGAGAAGAGCATTCCATAAGCAGGGAGCCACCACTGAAAAGTCCCGTCCTCATGTTGCCACCTTCTGTACTTCCCCTATTCCACAGAGAAGGGCCTTAGGTAATGAATGCAGGGTCTGGGTTGGTTCATGTAGGGGTAGGTGGTCCTTGAAGTATTACGGTCTTGAGCCCCATAAAGCTTTATAGGTCTAAAGCTTAGAACTGGGTCTGGAATTTAATTGAAAATGTACCAGAATTGGCGTTATATACTCAAACCATTTTGCATCAGCCAACAATTTGGTTGCTGAGTTCTGTATCAACCATAGTTTCTGAACTGTCTTTAAAGGCAGCCCCACATATAATGCATTGCAGTAAACTATTAATTCATGAGGTGTTGTAAGTTCCCTGACTATCATATGGATAGGGATGTAGGTGGGTGTGGAAGAAGAGAGGGGAGGGATTTCCATTTGATTCAGACCTAGCCTTAGGTGATAAGGCATCTTTAAATATGCTGCAACCAGATGGTAAAGAATTTTCCAGCTAATGTGATTTTTATTAATATGTGACAAGAAGTATTTGATCTATCTTGGTTTTTAAAAAATTCCTATGACAACCTGACTTACAGAATTTGAGTCATTTATGCAAACGTACAGGACAATTTTGTATTCATTTGCTCTGGATTTTAGTACACATGTTTTTAAGCTGTTGTGTAAAACTCCCATTTCATATTGGTACACAAAGGCTGATTTAAATGGATATCTGTTATATAACGAGGAACATCTTAAATACAGCAAATGTAATAACAACTGTGTTTGAGTTAGTGGGATATACAAACTACTATAGGTATCTTAGGTCTTTTGCATTTGTTAGTTTATTTCCATACAAAATGGAACTTAAATGTGGTGTATATGTCTTTAACTACTAGAAAAGTCAGAAAATGGGATCCAGAGTCCCCAAAGTGGAAACATTACCATATCCATAATATTTGTAGTACTACCATACTGCTCCCAAAATTGAAATTTGGAGCGCACATTATCCTAGACACCCTGCTTAACTAGAGAAAACTGAAAATTGTCCCTCCTGCCTTCAAAAGCAAGGGTCTGAAGTTTAACCCAAAATTGTTAAAGTACTCCAAATCAACCAGAAAGCTGTAATTTGGTATACATGTGGCCCAGGGCATACTGATTACTAGTAAAGATGGAAACATGGTCATATATATGATCTCTTATAGTGAGATGTGACACTTATTTTGTAACAGAAGCCAGTACTCTACCACATAAAACTAAATGGTCTTAATGGGCATTCTAGGCCAGTTCCCTATGGAAGTAAAGATCACCAATTAATTCATTTGTTTTTCTTTCAAATGATGGAGGGAAACGTTGCCATTCCCCCCCCCCCCCCAATATCTGCTAAGGGTGTAATAGGTGTAAAAGTCAACTCTAGTACTTGGATGTTTGTCTAATATTGGAAGTACATTTGTGCATAATTCAGTGTGTAACCATAATTTTCTTTTTTTAAGGAATCTGCAGGAGGTGATATTCAATCTCCTCTTACACCTGAGAGTATTAATGGAACAGATGATGAAAGAACAACCCCAGAAGTGACGCAAAACTCAGAACCAAGGGCTGAACCAACCCAGAATGCATTACCATTTGCGCATAGGTACAGATTTCATTCACACATCCTTATTAAGTAATACGCGTGCACTTTATTGTTAAGACGGCCTCTTTCTCCATTTGTTTAATTTAAAATTTTAAAAGACTTGATGCTTGCAGCGTGGATCTCTGTCCAAAGAGGCATTTGTGCAGAGGGTGCAGTGAAGGAGCCACACTATTACTAAGGGACTACTGTTCAGTATAAAAAGAAGCTTGTCTCTTCAGGAGGGAAACCACTGCAGCAAAAACAAGAAACTTCACAGGTTTTGCGCTCCTGTGTGCATAGCTCATTTATGTCTTACCCTTTCCTTAAAGTAAAGAAAAGGAAATGGAATAGAATGGCTGCTTTTGAGCTTCAACATGAGCTTCAATACAGATGCCTCTGAGACTTTAATACTTTGGACTAAATGCAGATTAGAAGAAGAAGAAGGGGGAGTAGAAGCTGCAACAAAATGTTGCAGTGTGGAGTGCTTCTGTCCAGGGTGCCAGTCAGCCATGTCAGAATTCTTAATTTCTTACCTCCTATCCCCTGTTTTCCTCTCTGCCCCCACCCCCACTCACCCGCTGTTGGTCAGCAATCCAGGCCTACTGAGCATGCTCATTCCTCACTGGGCTATTTTGGGGAAGTGGCTTTAAAAACTGCTTGTGCTTCTGCAGCCCTTTGGGCTCCTCCCAGCTGGCAGGTTCCTCCCTGTTGTGTTTGGATGGTGCTATTACGGTTACATAAGGATCCACACTAGGAGAATTGAGTTTGCTGTTAATATATAGGATGAGTGATCACACTATGCTGCAACCTTTAACTTTCTAGTGTACAAGAATATTTTATACTGCTTCAAGAATTATTGGTCTAGTGTGTGTATTTTGTGGGTAATGAGAATTACTTCAAATTCTTGAGCTACGTGGTATTATTCTCTTTTGCACTTAAAAATGACACTTAAGCAGGTCTTGAATGTCAAAGGAAATGCTAATATCCAAAACAAGTATGTTTTATGGGAAAATATGACATTATATAATACCTTCAGCCTGATGATTAAAACATTGATGAAATCAGAATTGTGATATTTCACATGAATAAGAGCAGGCAGGTGTTTGACATTTATTATATAGTGAACCATCTTTTCGCATCTAGAAGGGCTGAACTTTAACTTTTCTAATGTAATTTTTATATATTGCACTAAAGCACATTAAGTTGAAGCAGAGTGTTTGAATTATTTTGAGCTGCTGTAGTTTCCAATTCTTATCTAAAAACCTGTGGGCACAGAACTGTGCCCACCTTCTATTTTAGATAGTCCCAATCACTTGTGGGATGGGGAAAGAAGACCAAAATACAATCTCATCATCCCCATATCAAACAGCTGATTAATTTGAGATTGCTTACCAGTGATGAGAACTGTATGTGCAGATATGGGCTCTGGATATTAGGATCCAGATTATGGTTAAGGTGAAACCGTACCAAATTTGTCCAGACACATTTACTACTCTAGCCATCAAAAGATATGATCATGAGTTGAGCTAAATAACTTGAAAAGTATATGTTGAAGTGACTTTGGTAACCTATCTTGATTATTGCAAAATGACCAATTCCTATTTACATTGTGGTAAATTGTGTCTGAAGACAGGAGTGCCTGGCGTGCTCTGGTCCATGGGGTCATGAACAGTCGGACACGACTAAATGACTAAACAACAACAAATTGTGTCTGTTTTTAATAACAATTTAAAAACTGTCACTCAGACTAACAGCAGATATTATTATTTCCCTGAAAATAAGTAATTGTACTACAGTTTAAACTGTATCGTTAGTAGCAGAAGTCTAAATTTGATCTATGTACATTTCTACAATATGTATACATACTTTGAGAGAGAATCTTTTACAGTATCGTGCTATCGGGCTTCAAAATTTTGAATTGGTCTTCCAGTACTCAACCTTCTGCTGAAAGAAAAGAATATTTGTTGCCTGAATCTCATGTGAACAGTCTCATCTTAAGTTACTTACAGCTAGATTTCACCAGCAAGTTATGATTTAATATGCAGAGGTGATTGTCAACATACTGGTATATGTTGAAGTTCAGTGTAGATTTTTATAGACAACTGCTTTGTTATGGGCTCTTCTTGATGGAGAGAGTTTGTAGACTTTTAGAAACTCCTAGGATTTTTTTTTATCAGAAAGGTATGTTTCTTTGAAGATCAAAAAAATTGTGTTCACAAATACTTCGGTTTCTATTCTGTAAGTTAGGGGTGTGCGGGTGTATGCAGGTATGAGTGAATGAAAGGGTGGGAGAAGAATCTCAAATTGACTTCTGAAAATGGACTGTTGTGGTAATCGTGCTGATGGGAACATATAACTGAGTGGGAATTACATCCCCTGTTCTGTGGCTCTGAAATGCTGAAGATTTATACAGTGGTGCCCCGCAAGACGAATGCCTCGCAAGACGAAAGGGTTTTCCGTTTTCAGAGGTGCTTCGCAAGACGAATTTCCCTATGGGCTTGCTTCACAAGACGAAAATGTCTTGCGATTCTTGCGATTTTTTTCCACTCCCCAACCCCTTTTTCTAAAGCGCTAAGCTGCTAATAGCCTTTTAGCAGCTAATCCGCTAATCCCTTAAGCCTTTAATAGCCGTTAATAGCCCTTAAACTGCTAATAGCGCTAATCCGCTAATGGGCTTGCTTCACAAGACAAAAAAACCGCGGAACAGATTCTATTCGTCTTGCGAGGCACCACTGTGCTTACTGTTGTATCTGCTGCCCACTTTTTAAGAACAAAAAGGTGAAATTTTCAATAGAGCTCTTTCCCTGATATGAAAACTTTGGCAAAAAAAATGTATTAATTGGGTTTTTGGATATTTTTCAAAGGAGACCATGGGGGGGGCGGAATAGCCATCCTAGATGTTTTAAGTTTTTGCATGTGCATAATTTACTTATTATTGTGAAAGTGGGGGGGGGGGGTTGCTGGAAAGCTAGCCACATTTATAAATTTGAATCCAATTTTGGATGCTTCTAAAATCAACCTTTACATTATTAAATGTTCATTTTACAAGAAAACCAGAACATTGCTTGAAAACAAGTGGAATGTTGTTTAATAACCTTTAAAAACTGGAGATTAATAAGCAGGTTGGAGACAGCTTCTCAGATATTTCGGATGTCCTGTTAAAATTTCTTGTCCACACTGACTTGAAGATGTTCCTAAGTATCTTTTCAGTATCATAAACTGTGTCATATATCTTCTTATTGGAACATTTTAATATATAGTGTGTTTGGAAAATACATTGTAGGACTAACAGAAATAGATTTACAGTGATGTGATTGCTTGCCTACTTAAGTAATTGTTTTTTTCTGTTCAACGTTTTGGCAAAAAAAACCCCACAAACAAACCTGATTTATTGCCATAGTGAAGAGGTTCTTTCAGATCATGGATTTCATTTAATTTTTATTCTCTGTATAGCAAACCATTTGATAATGCTGCATGTATATCCATTACTGTAACAAATTTGTTAAGACCCTGTTTCTCTCCTATGGGTTATTATTAAAGAATGACTATAGAAATTTACCTTTTGAAGACTGGCTTGCATTTTTTAAATATGTATTACTTTTGTACTGAGGCATTTATAACTTTACTGTTTAGCAAAAAGTTTTTTTTTTTAAATTAAAGGCTTTACTATATTCCTTAAATATCTTAAATTTGAATCCAAACATCATCTTCAATTTGCACAACCTTCCTATGTGTGTAGTTTATCCTTGCTTTAAATCACATCAATAAATGCTAAAGATAAATTGGCTTTTTACCTGTCCTTCATCATAAGGTCCCAGGGTAGAAGATTATAACAATATAATGGCACTGCAAGCAAAAACGTAGCAACCCTAGCCCAGTATTAATTTTTCTATAGGTCCTTTCCTTCCTTGGTTCCTCTTTTATCCCAAGTTCTGTTCTTGCACCAATTACAGTTGCTTCAAACCCTTGTTTTGCTTACTACTCCTTCTTCTATTCTATCAGCTACTTTGGCTCATGCTCAGCATTCTTTGTTGTACCACACTCATTTCATTCTTTCCCAGCAATATACAGCTTAGACTATGGATGAGTCTTTTCTCTATACGAAGAGAGGCAGGTGTGCACATGAACAGTTTTAGCTCTGTGAAACTGCTCCTGCAATCCACCAACTCCTAGCTTCTCTCAAAGGACCTTGCATCTGTGTGTTCCATGGTTCCTATTCCCATTCTCAGTTCTTAGAGTGTTTGCAAATATGTTAAGGCGTCATCAGTTGATGCCAGAAGTTTCACCATCAACACAACCAAAATCCTTTTGTAACAGCAAACTAGTCCTTTTTAAATAGAAGTGTCATGCACTGCAGAAAAAAAGCACTCAAAACTCCACCTGGTCTGGTATCAGTGTTGTCATCCTTGTACATTCTGCCTTTTGTTCAAAAGTAAATTATTCAGGAAATTATCAGAATTTAAATTCTGAGCAATATTGTTTCCTTCCTTTGCTTCATGCCCATGAAGCAAAAGTACTTTTGTATAAATTATGGTCAACCCTTATTGGGATCTGGCCAGACATCCCAAGGGTAGCCCTCTTGCCTGAAGGGAAATGAGCAGTGCTAGTTTTCAGGAAAGATTTGTGCGGATTCATATGTTATGGGTCCTTTCTAGCAGCAAACAAACTAATTAAAAGCAATGGTGCCTAGTCACAAATGATAAGTAAAAATAATATAAAAGTCAGGGTAAAAATTGCTGGAGTATTTTATTTACAAATAAATACAAAAATTCAATGATAGAGTACATGCTTTTCATGCAGATGAACCCAAATTCAATCTGTGGCATCTCCAGGTATGGCTGGAAAAGGCTCTTGGCCTGAAACCCTGTAGTGAACCACATGGACCCCATGATCTGGCATTGTAGAAGGCAGGTTTCTATTATTAAACCAGTGATATATCTACACGTCAGCAGACAAAAAGCACACATTATTTTGGAACTCTACATTCAGGGGATAGAGTTTAAAAACAACAATAATAAACATGTTTAATAAACATGTTGCTGACCAACGTTCTTAAAAACCATAATGCAGTGTAAATATGTTTTAATTGAAAGTAACACAGGAAACATCTAATAACAGATAGTTAATGCATTTTAATACATAGTCTTCAATGGCTCAAATTTACAAAGTAGTGTCATATTTCATTTTCAGAGTTCTCCTCCAGTTCAGGCTTGCATATAGTTACGTAGCCTAACAGTAGAAGCCTGTGCATATTTCCTTGGAAGTAAGTCCCATTATGCTTAATGAGGTTTACTCCCGTGTAAATGTGTATAGGATTGCGATTTAAAGCAGGAGTTCTTCTCATTGAATTCACTATAATTTAAATCTTAAATGATTTTCATCATACGTTTATCTCAATCATCTCATGAATATAACAAGCGTTTATTTGGATCTTAAGAGAAATTAATTCAAGGAAGTTCGCAGAAGGAAGGTTTCCCTCCCCTTTTCATTTGCAGCAATCTGCACCCTTCCAAAAAAGCATTTTGTTTTTAATAAATGTTCTTTGTAGAACTGGCAATTCCCTCCTGAACAAAACTGGATGGATGGGGGGGGGGAGGGGAAGGGAGGAGTTGAGCAGCTGGAGGAAAGCAGAATTTCCCAAAATTGGGCTTGGAACTAAAACTATGTTAAGCAAGTTTACAGAAGGAAAGTTTTAATTTGCATCCCCACACACCCCTTTCTGCATTGTTCAGGAAAGTCCCTGACCCTCTTTGCCTGGAAGGTGGAGAGGGCACAGTTGGCTGCAAGGGGCGGGGAGGGGAAATTGCCCTTTCACGAACATCCTTGTTTGCTTACTTTATAATCCAGGTCTTTTGTAGAAGTAGAAGGATACCATGTCAATGCAGGGCCTTAATTGATCTTCAGCATAATTGAACAAAATATTTATTTATGCTTAGCGTAAAGATTTACACTGAGAGAGAAGTGCTCATAGCAGCGGATGTAAATGCTAAGCATGCACAGCAGGCAAATTTCTATCTACACCCCTCTCTATTCTGCTTCCATAGCAAACAGGAGTCATTATCAGAGCTCAGGGATATACCCTCTCAAGGCAAAACACACAAGGGTGTGAAGTAAGGTTGCTGAGGCATGTGGCTTGGAGAGAGAGGATACAACCTAGAGAGAGTCTCAAGAGCCAAAGGCAGTTTCCCAACCCTGATTTTAGAATAATTCAAGTTGAAGCGGCTTCATTTATGGCAAAAATAAAATATGCCAATAACAGCACTATGGGTTACACAAGACACTAATCGTGGTTTTCTCTTGAGTTCTGTATTTTTCCTTCACAAATATGGGAACTAGTTCCAGACCCTCTAAGTGTCCCTGTTTTCCAGAAGCCATTCCAGTTTTGATCTGGTTTGATCCCAGAATGTCCCACTTTTTCTTAAGATGTCCTTATTTTCATTGGAGAAATGTTGGAGGGTATGGAGTTCTTTACCCCTGCCCTGGAATGCATTTGTGTTTTTGTGGCAGTTAATACTACCTTTCATGAGGAAGTAACAGTAAACGAGAAGATGACTTCAACTTGCTTACTATGCAAACTGCTTTGAGAATATTTTGAAGGATAGTGGTGTATAAATATTTTAAATAAATAATTTTGTAAACAAATTTCAGTCTTGAAATTCTGTTATTAGCCAGTTGGGGGCGGGGCGGATTGTATAGATCTACCACACACACTAATTGCAAACTCCTCGTGCTCTAAGTAGCCAATGTCGCACTATCCACACAACAGCAAGTTACCACCAAAGCTGACAGAACTTTTTAAAAAGAAAAAATGGAGGCAAACAGCCCAGTGATGACTAAGCATGCTCAGTGGGCAGTGAATGCTATTTAACTGTGAGGAAATGAAACAGAAAATGGGGTGGGGGGTGGAATGGTTGGAACCCTGAACTGCGCACTACAGAATTTTGTTGCAGGTCCCTTGCAATAAAACTAATGGTAATCCAACATCGCAAGTATACTGTCCTATTTCTTCCTTCCATCCATAATGGAAGGAGAGGAGCCTTAGTGCAGGGGCTATTCCTACACTGAAAAGAATTGGATGGCATGTGTACTTCACCGTTTGGAGAAGAAGTAAAATGACAGACTTCCAGGAAATTGTGAAGGGAAGGGAGTGATCTTGCTGGTTATTACCATTGGGGGGGGGGAATGCCAAAGGGCCACATAACTTTAACACACACATGACAAATACTGTAAGAGAGTGCAAATTATCTGAGAGAACCTTTGCAGAAGCTCACATAATATTGCTGGCTGCCAAGGAGAGAAGTTATGACCTTTTGCCTCCACCAGTATTGGAGGCATTATCGAACAGGTGTGACTCTCGTGCAGTTGCATTCATTATGGTGCTAATGATAGCACTTGACATCTCGGCGTCCAGGAAAGGCATAATTATTTATACTCCAAAATCCCTATACCAGATGCCAGATGAAATGTGGCTCTCTCTTCACACACATTTAAAATATATTTTTCTCAATCTACTTTGAGATGGAAAAATTCAGTAATAGCCCTATCAAAATATTTTTAAATGAAAACCTAAACATTTTAAGATGGCAGCGGTGTATGTATATAAAGTGTGTATTAATTAAATAAAAATAAGTAAAACAGCAGCATAGATTTATTTTAAATAAATGAAAATACTTAATACTTAAAAAAATAGCCCAGTCATTCTTCACAAACAGCATTTAAGAAGCAGTGGCCCAAAATAAGTTTTGAAATCCACTTAAAAGTTTGTGCCCATCTTAGTGGGGAGGAAACTTCATAACTTGGGTACCATCACAGCAAAGGCCCTATCTCTTGGCAGCTGAATCAAGCCTAGATGCATGGCCTCTGAAGCACATTTTTGTACCCAAGCAGGCTTGTATGAGTGTAGGCTGACCTTCAGGCTACTTGATCACAAACTCTTTAGGACTTTAAAATGTGCCAGTAACCAGTACAACTGGTACAGGACCACTGTCACATGGGACCAGAAAACATCTGGCAGGGGGGCTGTCTTCTGCATCAGTTGAGGTATCGGAACCATCATCAATGGTAGCTCCTCTCAGAGTGTCTTACAGTAGTCCAGCCTAGATGTGACTGGTGCATGAGCAATCAAGGCAAGATCTGACCTCTCTCTAAATGGGATGCAGCTGGCATGATTCAGATTCTACTCTTGGTCACATAGATGCAGCTGGCATCAAATTTCAATCATTCCATGATGTAGAATAGTACAAAGGTAGCTCATTTGGGAATCCTAGGTTTACAAGAGCCAAGAGAAGATTTCAAAAACCCTGCATTGCATGCCAAAAGACAGATAATAACTCAAGGTGCTGCAACTAATTGTCACATAAGGGATTATTTAACTAGCAACTATAGAGCACTTTTTATAATTTTAAGAAAGTGTCCAACAGCTTTTATTGTGGTGAATATATTTTTCTGCCTTGAGCATAGAGAGAAGCAGTAAGTAGGGTAATCCAGTTCTTAAGCAGAGTGGCAATGAAAAAGGAAATTTGTACATTTTTGATACCATTTAAAGGTAAAGGTACCCCTGCCCATACGGGCCAGTCTTGACAGACTCTAGGGTTGTGCGCCCATCTCACTCAAGAGGCCGGGGACCAGCGCTGTCTGGAGACACTTCCGGGTCACGTGGCCAGCGTGACATCGCTGCTCTGGTGAGCCAGAGCCACACACGGAAACGCCGTTTACCTTCCCGCTAGTGAGCGGTCCCTATTTATCTACTTGCACCCGGGAGTGCTTTCGAACTGCTAGGTTGGCAGGCGCTGGGACCGAACAACGGGAGCGCACCCCGCCGCGGGGATTCGAACCGCCGACCTTTCGATCGGCAAGCCCTAGGCACTGAGGCTTTTACCCACAGTGCCACCCGCGTCCCTTTTGATACCATTTATGTTATATTTATTTGCTGCTTTTTACAGCAAAGTGTCTTAAACTGACCAACGGGGGGGGGGGGGGGATAACAAGAAACATTAAAACCAAATGTCAGAACAGCAGTAATACAAGTACTCATTCATATATAAAATATCCTACCTATCCCCTTAAAAGATGAGCACAAAAGAGGCCACAGGTATAGCTAGTTACCCATCGAATTAAGGGCCAAAATTTGGCTGACATCTAAAAGTAGACCATAATGGTGCCAGCTGTGCTTCCTTGGGGGAAAGCTTTCCAGGACGAAGCCACCACTGAAAAAGCCTGTTCTTGTGTTGCCACCTTCTGCATCCCTGTGGGCGAGAAACACAGAGAAGGGTCTCATATGATGAACACGGTGTTTGGGTTGGTTCATGTAGGGAGAGGCGTCCCTGAGGTATTGGGGTCCTGAACCACATATTGCTTAATAGGTCAAAACTAGCACTTTGTTATGGACACTTACTGGTAGCCAGTACAGTTGTGTCAGGATACGTGTTACGTACTCAGTCCACCTGGCTGTTGAATTCTGTACCAACCGAGAGCGGTTTCAAAGGCAGCCCCATGTATATAGTACATTGCCGTAATGTTTACTGGAGTTTACCAGAATGTAGACAACAGAAGTCAGTTTATCTCTGTCCAGATAGCCATCTGGACTTAGCTGCATAGAATACAATCTGCTCCACCAAGGCCAGTTGTGCATCAAGCAACAGTAATGGATCCAGAAGTAGCCCCAGGCTATACACCTGCTCCTTCAGAGGGACTGTGACCCAATCCAGAGCAGCCATGGATTTGAGGGAAACACCCACTAACAGCACCTCAGCCTTATTCAATTAAGTTTCAGTTTATTGGGTCTTATCCAGTCCATTACTGAGGCAAGACACCAGTCTAGCAGATTCACTGCCACGACTACATAGAATCGTAGAACTGTAAAGTTGGAAGGGATTCCAAGGCTCATCTAGTCCAACCCCCTGAAATGCAGGAATCATAACTAAAGAGTCGGTGTGGTGTAGTGGTTAAGAGTGGTAATCTTGTAATCTGGTGAACCGGATTTGCATCTCCGCTGCTCCACATGCAGCTGCTGGGTGACCTTGGGCTAGTCACACGTCTTTGAAGTCTCTCAGCTCCACTCACCTCACAGAGCGTTTGTTGTGGGGGAGGAAGGGAAAGGAGAATGTTAGCCACTTTGAGACTCGTTCAGGTAGTGATAAAGTGGGATATCAAATCCAAACTCTTCGTCTTCTAAAGAACCCCTGACCAATGGCCATCCAACATCTGCTTAAAAACCTTCAATGAAGGGGAGTCCACCAGCTTCTGAGGGAGTCCATTCTGCTGTTGCATAGCTATTACTGTCAAAAAGTTATTTTTAACATTTGGTTGGAATCTCCTTTCTTGTAATTTGATTCCATTGGTTTGGGTCCTTCCCACCAGGGCAGTAGAAAAGAAGCCTGCTCCATTTCCCATGTGACAGACCTTTAGATATTTGAAGATGGCTATCATATCACTTCTCAGTCTCCCCTTCTCCGGGCTAAACATACCCAACTCCTTCGACTGTTGCTCAAAAGACTTGGTTTCCAGACCCTTCATTTTGGTTTCCACCCTCTGCACACTCTTCGGCTTGTCAATATCCTTATATTGTGGTGCCCAGAATTGGACACCAGGTGGGGTCTGACGAAGGTAGAATAAAGCAGTACTATTACTTCCCTTAATCTGGACACAATACTTCTGCAGCTGTGATAGAGCAATGTATCACCAGCACATTACTGAAAATGTACTCCAGAGCTCTGGGTGAGCCCATTCAGTATAGGAAAACCTAAACCTGCAAACCTGCAGCACTGAGCACTGTAAGGGCTGAACAACACCCCTCCCCCATCACCAGCCTCTGAAGATAACCACCCTGAATTGGAACCTGAAAAGCGGCACTGCCTACCCTCAATTTGGATAGTCACAAATACTGTGGTCAATGGTATAGAAAGCCACTGAGAGATCAAGGAACAGTAACAGAGACACAGGCCGCCTGTTTCTCCTAACAAAGGTCTTTGTGACCAAGGTGGTTTCCATGCCCAAGCTGGGCCCAAACCCTGATTGAAATAGGTCTGAAAAGTTAGTCTTACACAAGAGAGCCTGGATCTGACCTGCAGCCATGCACTCAAGAACGTTGCTCAAGAAACAAACATTGGCAACTGGTCACTAATTGTTTAGATTTTATGGATCCAGGAGAGGTTTCTATTGAGTGGTCTTACCATCACCTCCTTTTGGCAAGCAAGGACCACCTCTTCTTGCATGGCCAAGCAAGCTGCTGCCTCCTTGTTAGATTTTACCAGCCTTGAAGAGCAAGAGTAAGAACAGAAATGGTCACCTGTGCTGATGCCAGCACCTTGTCCACATCCTCGTGCTTTACTAACAAACTCTGTATGGCTCTTGAGAATCACATGCTAAAATAGTGGAGTCAAGGTCTCAGCTGATTCAAGTGATTTTTATCTTCAAATTGCTCTGCAAACAAATCACAGCAAGCCACCACTGGTTTTAGCTCAGCTAGATTATCATTAGGATTTATTAAATTTGTATACTGCCCTTCATGTCAAGATCCCAGGGCAGTTCACAACAGATAAATACAAAATGAGAATACAAAATACTTTACATACTAAATAAACAAAAGGAAAAACAAACCAATAACCCACAAACACATTGCAAACAAAGTAAGCTTTATATCACCTTCATTGCCACTGAGTAAACTTGATAATGAGCACTCACTAGTTTTCTGTTGCATTCGCCTGAAGATTTTCTCCACTTGCATTCAAGTCGTCTTCCAGCTTGTTTCATTGCCCAAGGCTCTGGCGTATACCAAAGAAGCCAACAGGGTTCTATCAAGTGGCAGAGGGAACTCGGGGGATTGTGTCAGTGGCCCAGATCATCCATGTTTTCTACAGGCAACCAGGGCCAGTCATATCAGCTGGAAAATCCTCCATAGGGTCTGGGAACTAATTGAATCCTTCAGCCTCCAAGGACATTCCCCTGCCTCTGTGGAGGGAGAAAGCTGCTGAAAACCTAGAATGCAACAGGAAGTGATCTGATCTTGACAACGGACTGGATCACTCTCCGATCACCCTATTTCTGCTCAGTTGATGAAATCAGATGTATAGGCTATGGCCTGCTACATGTGTGAGGCCAATGGCCTGTTGAGACAGTGCCATGGTTGTCATGGCAGCCATGAAGTCCTGAGCTGTCCCAGATTTAATGGCCTCAACATGGATGCCAAAGTCCCCCAGAACCAACAGTCTGCGTCACCTGAACACCATATCTATGGTTTTAATTTTTTTATTGTTTTAATGACTTTTACTTATAATTTATTGTTTTATTATGTTGGTTAACTGCTTCAAGGGTTTTTTTTTTTTTTTACAATCAAATGGTATATAAATTTTATGACAGATGTAATGGCAAACTGTGGTTAGTTTACAAATGAAAGCAAATGTTTCTATCTTCCTTGAGGTTGAGCAGGGGAAGGGAGAGTACATGGGCCTTGGGCTTGTCCAAGTTATTTTCCATATTGCTAATCTTTGGCTTTCAAACTCTCTCTTTGCATATTGTAAGATGGTTAACTAATATCATGCAACTAATTTTTTTACTAATTCCTGACCTGTTATTGGAGAAGGTAACAATAGGTGTTTTCATTGTTTACTTTTTATCTTCTATGATTAGGTAATATCTAGTATGGAAATTCAAAAAAATCATTCACATATTCACAGTCAGATATTTGTCTTCCAAAACATACAAAGCTACCTTATATTGAGTCAAATAATTGGGCCATCTGCCCCACTAATGTGGCAGTGGCTCTCAGCCATCTTAGGGAGAGGTCTTTCCCAGCCTTGATGTCCTTTTAAGTGGCGAACCAGAGTTTGAACCTAGAATCTTCAGCGTGCAAAATATGTGCTTATCTACTAAGCTTCCTCCCACCCGAATCCCTAGGCAATGTGTTTTTGCATCATGCTTTACTTTGAAAAAAATAATAATCATAGAACTTGGGAGGGACCACAAGACTTGCTGGCTTCTAAAGACAATTGTATAGGCCGAGCCAGAGAACAAAAATAATCCAGTGATGCTGTGGTCTCCACTATTGTGACAACTGTTTTTTTGTCCATAGTTCAGCAATCGGCAAGCACTGGGAGGCAGAACTTGCAACACTCAAGGGTAACAATGCCAAGCTTACAGCAGCTCTGCTCGAGTCCACTGCCAACGTGAAACAATGGAAACAACAGCTTGCTGCATATCAAGAGGAAGCAGAACGTCTACACAAGCGGGTAAGTTTAAAGCTTTTGACTACATATTGTTAGTGGATCTGCATGTTATGAACTAAGAAAAAGATGCAGTAAAAATCTTCTGGTCATCTGACAATAGCATTCATGCAAGCTGAGCTTTATTTTCTCTTCTGATGAAATATATTATAAAGTTTTCATGTAATAAATTATCCCATAGTAATAAATTATATATTATTGTATTATATAGTTTGAGTGTCATCTAACAAATCATATAAATATGTATTACTAAGTGATGTCTATAGCGCTGGGTCAGACATATAAGATTAATCTAGTGTACTTGGACTTGCCTGTATGTGGAGTCACTTTAAACCATAGCTAAGCATTATTTTGGTTTAAAGGTGAATGTGCAGTGTAGTGGTGCATGGGGCTAAAATTGTGGGCAACTTTGCTTCTCTTCTTCTCATGCTGCTGCTTCACTGCTGGAAGCTAAACCATGGTTTGGTTTAGCATTAGGTCTCCACCTGGGCTCATGGTTTTTCTTTCTCCAAACAAACCATGAGCTGCAACCTACTGTAGGTTTGATTTTGTGAGCTTGTGCCCATTAAGACAACTGAAACCAGTGCAAAATAGCTGGAAAATAAATTCTTTATTCATGGAGAAGTGCAGGGGCAAACTATCTCAGTCCAGATATATGGCAGGCACAGTGTCGTTTTGTCTGTGTATATTTATGTGCCTTGTGAAATGGTAGCAAGCACAATTTTTTTCACTTTATATACTGCATTGATTCATATTCAACCGAGCACTAATTCGATAAACTCATAGTGTAGACAACTGTGGATATTCAAAATGATCTGCTCTCTTTTTCATCTCTTGTTGTTTCATTTATCCTCTAGTTTGTACATTCCTCCCACTCTAAACTATATTCTCTCTTTAGATCTGTTAATAAGATAAACTAAGGCAAGTGCATGAATTAAGATTCTGTAAGGGTGAAGGCATATGTAACATTTTTAGAAGAGCATTTGCCCAGAAAGCACATTCACCGCATTCAGTTCAAACATACCTTGTTGACCTCTGGAGGGAAATAGCTCTGCAAGGATCAAGTAGAAGCCTGCAATGTACTCTTCTGCCCAGCTGTTCCTCTTGGTGTCATCCAGAAGCAAATACTCCTAGAGAAGTTTTGTGCTTTTGAATTTTTTTCCCGTCTTCAATTTATGAGTTGACAAGTGAGCAGATTAAAATAAAATTAAAAAGTGGATAGCCATCTGAAGTATGGGAGGGAAGGTCAAGATTGTTAGCTGAGCTCATGCATGATTTGTTGGTATGTGTGTCTATCATTTCAGCTGTAGAGCTGGAAGGAAGCCAGTCTTGCATTGCTGTTAGAAACACCCTTGGTACTGTTTTGTTACATCAAGTTTTATTAAATGTGTTGGAATTTTGGGTGGGTGATGGTTGTAGACAAAAGGGAGCTGTATTTTGTATGCAAATCTGTTAAAGCCCAACATCACTGGATGCAAAAGATTTTTCTATGCATATCCCATTCTCCAGGGAGGATCACTGCAAAGTATTTATCCCAGCATGCCACTGTGATAAGAACCTTTCAGAGGATAAAGGATGGAAGTTCTGAAACTGTCTAAGGGGCAAACTACATATCATATGCAAATGTTTGTAACAAATCCCTGGCAGCTGCATTTCTGAATAAAAGTGGGTTGGGAGGGGCATATCTTCAGTCGAAAAGTGGGGAAAGGCTTTTAACCCTTTCCCTGACAGCTAGCTTCTCAAACAAGGAAATACAGTGGTACCTTGGGTACAGATGCTTCAGATTACAGACGCTTCAGGTTACAGACTCTGCTAACCCAGAAATATTACCTTGGGTTAAGAACTTTGCTTCAGGATGAGAACAGAGATCATGCAGCGGCAGTGCAGTGGCAGCAGAAGGCCCCATTTGCTAAAGTGGTGCTTCAGGTTATGAACAGTTTCGGGTTAAGAACGGACCTCCGGAACGAATTAAGTTCTTAACCCGAGGTACTACTGTAGATACTTGCATCCTGATAGTAATCAGGATGGTAATCAGCTAGGATAATTTGGAAAAGAAAAGTCTGTCTGTTGGGAAAAGGCTTAAGCGCCTGCTCCCTATCTAATGCTTCGCTGCTCAAAATGGTTCTCTCCCAAAGCCTATTTTCTTCAGAAAAAGTGGCTGGAGGAGCAGCATTCACACGTGGTTCTTTTTGTCTCTAAAAGACTGTAGTCTTGTTCACACTTGTTTCACTAAAATCCATCCAAGCAAGATGTTTCAGTAAGCTTCAATACTGTTTTTTGTATGGACACAAATTGCTGTCAAGCAATATTGCTAAAAGGCCTATAGCCTTCACAATGCTTAGTCGTTAACCCTTGATCCATCCACTTTTCTGGGAGCAGCAGACTTCAAAGCTGTAAGGATGATTTAAACAGGTACATCAAGAGCCTCCATAATATTAATATAAATACAAACTTCAGAATATTTTACAGGTACAGTAAGCACTTTGTGGCCACTGTAGGTCAAGTCGAGTCGAGTAACCTTTATTGGCATCACATAAGAACATTCGCTACTGTAGGTGTGGGAGCGTCTCTCATTCACCATGAAGAAACTACACTGTCCAATTCACTCCAGATGTTTTTAAGCGTGTTCATGTGCCTATAAATACAATTTAAACTTAAAGAAATAAGAAAATGTGTATTTTGCAAAAGCTGGATTTGCATGTGACACCTCCTTGCCACATTGTTTTCTATAGTTTTCTTTCCTTCCTTTCCTAGTATAATTTCTCCTTTGTTTTGTGAAATTATTGACTTAAGTTATAATAACAGAGGGTTAGTTATGAAGTTGGCTGCATGTTTATGCTGAGAAATGTGTATAAACGTGACCATAAATCACACCAGGGAAGGCTCCTGCAGTGTGCTGTCCTCTTTGGGAATTACTAAGCGTAGCTGACAGACACGGCCAAACTAATAAATCCAACTCTCCAAGGAAACCTAGGACATGTTTGTATTTAAAAAACAAATCAACTTCAATTTGCGATCACCTCAATAGCTGTAGAGGTGAAGCAAAACAGGGTAAAGTTGGGAAATCAATGTGCCTATTCCTGTAAAAGGCTGACCACACACTGTTTGCTTCCTTCCTTCCTGGGCTACTTCCATCCTCAGCAATAGCAGGTTTTTCTGGCCCTCTCTCCCCCTGGCATAATTGGTCCTCAGGAATGCTTAGTAGGTGACAGGCAAGCCTTAGCAGAGAGCACAGGTTTTGTGGCATTTTTTCCCCCTTTCCCTTTTCCATCTCGTCATAAAACTATGGCCCTTTACTGATATGCAGTGTAAACCTATCCATGTATATGCCAAAGGAAGTATTCAGTGGTGCTTACATCCAGTTAAGTGTGCATAGGATTTCAACTTCAGTTTTCCTTGTTTTCAACTGGCATCCTTCTGCTGGTGGAAGACTTTGATCCAGTGAAGGCTCTTGTCATCAGAATACAGGGAGAAACCAAGTTTGCTGCTTCCCCTCCTTCTGTACCCACACCTTTGCGAAGGGTCAGCTGGTCTCTAGAGCAGATTTTGCATAGCGATATCCTCAAAGGATGAGGGGGAAAGGTGAAAATTGTCTCCCTTACTGTTTCGCTTCTACTGAATTAAAGAGGCTTTTGTTAGCATGGGGATACTATTGGTTATCCCTTAATTAAAGCAGTTAAATATTATATATTAAATATATTAATGCAATAAAGCATAGTGTAGTCCTTCCACCCTCAGCCAGGTGAAAAAAATGCCCCAAAGCACATATTTGTTCATAGTCCTTTATTGGCATTACTGGAAGACTTAATTTGCTGGGGAAAGTGGGTCCCTTGTTGTTTTTCCTCCATTTGTCCATCCAGTAAGAGCTGGAATTGTAGAATTTGAGGTTAGCCATGCGCATGAGAAGAATCCAATTAATGCAGAATCTTACCATAGTTGATACATTCATATTGTAGGTGAAAAAAACAAACTGCTAAATGTGTCAGCTGTTCTGTGCGTGTTTTGTGCCCAGTACTGTTTAAATTGTCACAGGCATTCTGAATATTCTACATTCCACTCGGAGTGTTTCTCCCAATTCCTGCTTCAGCTTCTTGCCCAAGTATCATGAATGTTCTAGGACAGAGGATATTGTTTTAACAGGTCCTGGAACATCAGTTATAATAAAAACAAGCTAAGGAAACAGAGCAAAACAAAATTTCATCCATACATTTTGCCTGGGGCCATTATCCTTTTGTTTGTTTGCTCCCACTTTCAGTTGTACAACTCTTGTACTGCAGTGCTATGCAATTACTTGTTTTGTAGATTTTGAGTGCTGTATATACAACTTACCTTCCATGCATAGTTTAAGTTGATCATTCCCTCCTGGATACCTAGAAATGTGACCTATAAACTTAGCAAGCCAAAGGATTTCCATTTCAACTGATGTAACACCTATTCTCAATTGGAGTTTTAGAAATAGAAGAACATAGACATTTATAAATGGGAGCTCCACTCTATTTTGCTTCTTCACATAAGGCAGAGGTTACCAACCTTTTTGAGTCCACGGCTCCCTTAACCAATTACATTCTTTCTGCAGCACCCCGTGGGGCCCAGGAGCCCAGTTATGTCCCCTCTTGCCTGCAGAGCTGGCAGCCTCTCACTCTTTTTCAAACAGCCTTGGAGTGTTCCCTCATCCTTCTCCCCTCTCCTCTCTCCTTGGGAGTCCTCTAGGTGGCAGCTGCTGCTGCCCTTGCCCTCTAAGCCCCGCCCCCTGCCCCAAAGAGAGGTGCCTGCCAGAGGCACCATTTGCCTGTAGATCTTATAGCCAGGCTGCTGCAATAAACAGCTGTGCAAGCCTTTGGGAGGCAGAGACACAAGAGAGCATCAGTGGAGGGAGGGATGGAAAGAGGGACAGAGGCCAGGGTACCACGGCACACCAGTTGAAAACCACTGACATAAGGGATTTATTACATACAACAGTGCCTTCATGAAAGTACATAATTATATTACAAGTTGCCTTTTTTAACCTAAGGGAAGTTTAAAAGCAACTTTGGATATATCAGGAATGGATAAGCAGAATTAGATAGAAATTGTTATATGGGTCTTCTATTCATGCTTTGCTGGATTGGGGTTTAAGAGTAATTGTGGATTCTGCTGATACTACCCTTCTTTTAAAGCAACATGCTGGTTGTATATTTATTATAAGCACATTTTGTAGAGAGTTCATATTTTCTTGTGTTTAGGTAAATTAACTAACTAACTAACTAACTAACTAATCAACTAACTATTGGAATTCTACATGTTACCATAATGTGTTAAGGTTAAAAGTGCATGCAAAAATGGTTTCTACACTGAAAATGTAAATTCTAAGCTTTCAGATATCCTTGGACAATTTTTCAACCCCCTGGCAATCAGGAATTGTCTAACTAACATCAAGGAGACATTGCTTGAAATATGGAAAACTTTTATTTGAATTGTTTGATATTTGACTTCGTTCTTCATGTAATGAGTTGTGTGATGTTTCTTTTTCCTCTCTCTTTTTAAAAACTTTGTAACAAGACCCTTGAGATTTGTATTCTGATTAATTTGGAAATCTGGATTAGTCATCTTTAGCAATACCTTTTAACATAGTAAGCACAGCGGAGGGGCCACTAGGGGCGCATCAGAAGATGGCTGACAATAACATCTCTCTGACCCACACGAGGTAATTTGGAGGCTGTGATGGGAGTAAATAGCCTCCCTACCCCCTCAGGATTGTGGGGTGGGACTGCCCTTGCCTGCTGTGCCCTATACCACCCCCAAATTTGTGGGGATGGGGGCACTAGGCACAATGCCCTCCTGTGGGATTTCGGCGCTCCTGGACACCGTCTCTGATCCGCGCCACTAGCTGCAAGAACTTCAAAAGAAATGATTAGGATGAAGCGAATGCACATATTTCAAGGAAGGAGGGGGAGTAAAGACTGCTAACAGAAGAGATCTCTGATAAAACAAGACGAGTCGGAGCAACAAGTATAAATCTTGAGAAGATACGCCAAGACTCGGTATGGCAAAAGGACTGATGGGGGAGGGGAAAAAAACTTTCCTTTCTTTCTTTTATGTGATTAAACAAGAATCCCCCCCCCTCACAAGTCAGAAATGTCGTTTTAAGGACTTAAGCTGTGGATTTAAGGCTGTGTGGAGATAAACCTTCGAACCAAAGCATGTTTTGAGAAGAGCGTGGAATGTATAAGGGCTTTGGAATGACGCAGTTAAAAGTGCCGTTGCCATATTGGGAAGTTCTGTCAGAGGACTTAAGTCTGGGAGGAGAAATAGAGAAATAGAGCTGTTTTTATATTGTGGGTGAAACTCCTCAGAGGGACTTAAGAACGACAGTTCTGTAATTAAAGATGGAAAGAGCAATGTTATCTATAAAGGCGATGATATATGGAAACCATCTCGATTTGAGGATTGGAAGAACGGAAAAATTCACACAGGATTATTATTGGTGTTTATCGGCTTAAGGAGACCATCAGAAGAGATCATAAAGAAAAAAGAGAAAATATATGAACAAGATGTGATGTGGAAACAGCAAGATAAGACTGGATAGAATTATGAACTTTGTTTGGACTGATTTGGACATTAACGCAGTAGCAAGAAGATGATCAGAATCCCCCTTCGGATCTTGAAATATGGGTCCCCTCAACAAAATTTTAAATTCGGCTTTGTAATTCGTAATTTATGTGATGTGATTTGATTTGATTGGCCGGTTAATAAAAAGTATTTTTTTTAAAAAAAAAACCAACAACATAGTAAGCACACCAGCATCTTTTAACAGCTCATTGCTAGAAGCCAAAGAGTAATTTGGTTTATGACAATAGGGCCTAAATCCAGTTAGAGTCATGTGTGCTGTTAATAAACCATTGTAATTATCAGATGATCAGGACCAATACATTGGCAGTAGATCTTAATTAATGATTTTCTGTGAACATGTAGATGTCTCTGGCTTCACTACTCCCATAGCATAGGCAGGAGCAACAAACCACAATCCCTGGTTTAGCATGCTGTCCAAAGACCCAGTATGAAACTGATGGGACTTATATTTGAGTTCTCAGTCAGGCCTTTTGTGTGGTGGTGAAGACAGCAAAGAAGGCTTAGTGTGCTGACTGCACTGCATATTTGAGTAGCTGGCCAGCAGAACTGTTCCATGTGGTGAGAGGAATGTTGACATCTGTCCCAGGGAATAGTGTTGGAACCATGGGAGGCCTGCTGTGACGAGTTTGACAGACCTTTGAGGATAAAAGTACTTGTCTTCATGCTAAGTTTAGTGCCACCATTATTATAGAGCCAGGGAGCTGTTCAGCAAAACATATTGCCCAATCCTGTGGGATTGGTTTCAGCTGATGAGGCCTGAAAATATGGACAAGGTGCTTGCAGCTCTTTAGCCTATAATATGTCCCCTGCCCCCCCCCCCGGCAACCCCTGCCCATCATGGCTTATTTGAGCTGGTCTGGGTTGAAGGTGGGAAGGTGGCCAGGTGAAATTATTATTATTATTATTATTATTATTATTATTATTATTACCCCCCCCATCTGGCTGGGTTTCCCCAGCCACTCTGGGTGGCTTCCAACCAAATATTAAAAACACAATACAGCATCAAACATTAAAAACTTCCCTAAACAGGGCTGCCTTCAGGTGTCTTTAAAAAGTAAGTTAGTTTCTTATTGCCTTGACATTTGCTGGGAGGGCGTTCCATAGGGCAGGCACCACTACCGAGAAGGCCCTCTGCCTGGTTCCCTGTAACCTCACTTCTGCAGCAAGGAAACCGCCAGAAGGCCCTCAGCGCTGGACCTCTTTGTCCGCGTTGAACAATTATTGCTTCTACCTTAAAAAAATGTCCTGGAGTTGTTAGTTACAGGGTTTTTATAGTAGCTATGTCATGGAAAACTCACTTTCTACATCTCAGGCCAGAATTACACGCCAGCCAACTAATTTTTCTATAGGAATGTGAGATAGGCATCATTTTCTCTTCCACCCCGTATTTGTCATATGCAGCACTGTTTCCATTCTGCTGCAGTTCATCTTCCATCAAATACTGTTATTCACCTTGCTGTCTGCTGTGGGAAAATTTCATAATTTGCATAATGAATTAGAAACTTCATCTGCATGTAAAGACAGGCTCCGGGGGGTTGAGTGGATGAGACCAATAGTGGGTCCAGTGGTCAAGAAGGTAGTTGAACAGTGTCTTGTACGCCTCCTTCCAACAACTCCTTAGGCCCAGCTGGTACCAAACGTATTGCTGTGCTTTCCTTTGTTCCACATCAGTGAGACCAAGAGAAGGATCTTGTCGTCTGGGCTGCCCAGGATCTCCATACACACTGCCCAGGCTTGCATCCCAGGGAGGTCAATTTGGTGGCATGACCCTGCTTTGCTTTAATCACAGAGAGTTTCTTCTCTATGAAAAGGGATACAGTCTACCTGACTTCTAGTTTCCCTCTTCTTTTTTAAAGGTTCAACTCCCCACCGCATTCTGTGAGCTCACATGTTGTGGTTGAGCTGTTTTTATTAATTTCTGTTTTCTCTTTCTTTACAAACCTCTATACTTCCGAGTACCTAGGGAGTCCACAAAGCTTGCAGAAATTACAGCCTTGTATTTGAGTGGCCCCATTTTGCTTCCAAAATGATAGGCGCTCAAACACCTGAGCTTGCTATTATGTGGAATGATGATAGTTAAATGAGACCTTTGAAGTTAAAAGCAGTATGCCTCTGAATACTAGATGTTGGCAATAATCAATGGAGGAGGTGTGTTTCTTTCATGGCCTGCTAGTGGGTTTTCTGCAGGCCTTTGGCTGGTCAAAACAGTGCCGGATTAGATGAGCCCTCTTATCCAGCAGAGTTTTTCCTTTGTGCTTATGTTTTAATGCCCTCAAGTCACATTCAGAGGATTTGGCTGCCGTTAAATAAAAATTAGCATTGGGCATAAACCAGAGAAAGTTAAGCATGCTTATGAGTTGTTGAACTTAGTGCTACATTAGTATTTAATTGTACAGTTAGGTCCCACTGAATGGCGCAATCTAGAGAAAGTTAAGCATACTTCAATTCTATTAATGTTTTCTACAAGCACCTGAGTGACAACATGCACATGGTCTGTAGAATTGTAAGTATTGATGTTTAAATCACATTGTTTCAAGCGTCCATTGGTTTTGTTGTACAGTGCTGGTGGAAAAATACAGAGGTTAATTAGAATTTTGGGGAAGTCTTTGGATGGTAAAGGTTTATGAATTACTAAAGTATAGGGCAGTATCTAAATAAGAAGAAGAAGAAGAAGTGGGGGGTTAAAAGCTTTGTGTGAATCATTTTAGCAAACTAGTTACACATCATTCTACTATATAGTGTCAACTAGAAGAGTGCAGTTTGAAGGAGAACAGTCTTCATAATTAAATAAGCCATTCTTAGGTTTGTATTTATCACTTTAATTCCCAACCAACCCATTATTTGATTCAAACTTTGCCATTTTTAGAAGCACTAGCATCAGGCACAGATCTTAAACAGTGCTCCACCATCATTTCATAAAATACAATGCAAAGCTAATGAAACCATTTCAATAGTGTTAATGCTGTGATACAGATGCTTAGTAAAGCAGAAATGTCCCATATGGTCCTATAATTGTATATTTATCATTTGTGTTTATTTTTACAGGTGACTGAGCTGGAGTGTGTTAGTAGTCAAGCAAGTGCGGTCCACACACATAAAACAGAATTAAACCAGACAATACAAGAATTAGAGGCAACGTTGAAGAAAAAGGAAGAGGTACTTGCTTGCATTTGTTAATTGACTTTTTAATAGACCTGATTATTTATCTCATACACCATTCATAGTATTGCATTAGCTTGTATCAAAATACGGGTTACAAAAATAAGTTGTCTAATTTGTTGTTTTTTTATTCTGTTGACTAACATCTAGAATGAGATGCAAAATTCTTTAGATAAATATGGGTTGTTTCCCCCCAAAAACACACATTTCTTTCAAAAGTCAGTAGCTTTCCTCTGTCCTTCCTAGAAGTGTGAAAGCAGGCTGACAAACAGGCCATAACTCATTTCTAAAAGATGGCTTTTATATACTGGTTCAAAGTGCCCGAAGAGTCAGGTGTATTAGAATTGAAAGTACTTCCTCTAGTGATGATGATCTGCAGACTGACCCCTGCAGTATGAGGTCATGCATTGGTGGGAAGTTCAAAAAGCGTCTTTGTTGCCTTTGGCAAAGCACACTCACTTCCCCAAAGAGTGAATAATAGGTAGGGATTGCTTTTTATATCACTTCTCTAGTCCTAGAAGCACGCTATTATTTCGCTGTCAGTAATTGGCGCCAGATGTTTCAGAGGACAGTTCAAGATATCTCACTGCAGTTCTGAAATAGCATGCCTTCAGGGAAGTTTCTTCCTAGTCACCTAACTGGTAGACTTTTATTGCACAAAGAAGTGTTGAGTTGTTCACTACTTCCACAGATGTCTACTTTAATTCTTGAAATCATTCTCTTCACAGAAGGCAAGTTAGGCTCCAAGCCAACGTTATTAGTATCTAGCCTGACTAAATGATTCCAGTGTTGTTTTAGACTTGGTCATGAATTGTTGCATATATTTCATTACGATTCCTCTGGCTTTCTTCTTGCTATAAAATAGACAATTGTTCACAGTCCCTTGTAACTGAAATTTCAACTTTGTTCTTTGCAGCGTTCCCTCCCTGGTGTGTTTAGCCCTGAGAAACTGGCTCTCTGGCAGCCGATTCTTATGACTCAATTTCAGCTATTGCTGCATAATCATTAGCAGATTTCTATGCTTATGAACCTGAAGCACAAATGATGCTTCCTACTGGGAACTGTGCATGTTTTGAGAAGCATGCTGAAGTTCAAAGCTCTAGGGCTGGCCAGATGGCTCTCAGGGTGATACAGTTTGGCCCACTCTCCAATTCTAGTTTCACTGCATAAGTACCTGTGAGAAGTACCAATGGGTTCTGCAGCATTGGCAACCCTGTCTTGTATGTCCTGATTGGATGAGGAGGATTTGTCCAGGATGAAAGTTAGGTTGACTTTGGATAATATGCTGTTTTATCCCCTTTAGGAAATAGAAAAATTGAGACAAGAAATTGACAATGCCAGAGAGCTTCAGGCACAGAGGGACTCTTTAACTCAGAAGTTACAAGTAAGTTACAGGGCGAATAGGGTTGTATCTGCTTGTAGGTAACAATAAAAAAGAGGAAAGAAGTTGGATAATTTTGGATCTTGAAGACTTGTACAGACAGACAGTTTGGGGGTGCAGAATAGCCCCCACCTCCTTACTTCTTTGATGGGGCTAACTGTGTTCTTGCGGTGTTTGTGTGAACATTGTACAAGTGTGATGGAAGAAGGGAAGCTTTGTCACTGCGCAGGGAAAGCCCGTTCACGTTAAACAAACAAACAAATCATGAGGATGAGTGTCCTAGTGCTGAAGAGAAGGACTGTACATTTTTCAAGGGGGGAGCAAACAAATAAAAGAAGTGATGTGCTCTGGTGTGGGTATGTGAATTCCCTTTCAGACTTCCTTTTCTTAATAAAAGGTTACATACCGGTAAGTATTCCTAGAGTTCCAGGGTGGTCCAATGTGTGGCCCTATTTTGGCGCCTTTCAGCAACATTTGATGTCCCTGTACAGCCCTCACTTTGCCTTCCCAAAGCTGGGTAAGCAAGGTGCTGGGCTTTGAGAAGGAGGTGTGAGGGCTCTGATAGGCTTCTGGAGTCCCCCTGCCTCCTTCCTAGTTAGCACTTTCCCAGCTTTGGGGAGGAGGTGGGAGGGCTCTAGGATCCTGCCAGAGCTTTATGCCTCTTTTCCAAAGAAAGGCTCTTAGAGTTGAATTTCCAGATCACTCCAAGATCAGCAAAGAATTACAAGCCCACGAGCACAAGCTGCTCGAAGATAATCCTCCCATCTCATGCAGACAGGTCAACAGAATGCTCAAATGCAATATATTGCCCCTTGAGTTACTTGGGGATATTTGATGGTCGGGAACATGGCAGTGTATTTTCCTGGGAAGAAGCAGAAGAGGGCTGTCTAGAGCAGGGAGGGTTGGGGTACATGTGGGCATTTGAACATAGTTGCGCTCTGACCGCCATCATCCCTGACCATTAGCCATGCTGGCTGAAGCTAATGGGAGTTGGAGTCCATCAACATCTGGTGGGCCAAAATAAAGCCTTATGCTGATGCTTTCCTGAGCAGGTAAAAATGCTGAAATTAGTATCTGGAAATTTGGACTGCATTTGATATTTCTATTGAATGGCAAACAACCAAACTTGTAGGAGTAATTTCTGCTAGAACACAAACACTTCCTCTTACATATCTGTTGCAATTTATGCTGGGAATTTTAGCGTTCATCGCTTTTGAAGCGGCATTCCTTAACAAATTGCTGTAGGCCTTGATGTCTTTCATCTCTTCAAATGAGCGTATGTTTTAGATCTTGATTGCCTGTGGATTCTGTGTTTTCAAAACTGACTGGTCAAGTTACTTGGAGATAGCAGCAAGATTATATACACACTCAAATGATATCATGGTCTGTTATTAGCCAAATGCTGCACAGTGCATTTTCATTTGACATGTATGACCATTCAGTGGAATCTATGCCCTTGACAAACTTAAAAAAAAAAAATCTTAAATAAGTGCAACAAAAGAATCCTTTGCAAAACAATTTTACGTGGTTACATGTTCTTTCCTACAGGTAACTCGTATCTTATGCTTATTTTATTTACGTGAACACAGCTTTGTGTGGGGCCTGGGGAAGGATAAATAAATAAGGAGCAGAGGAATCCTGTTAACAATGACCTGGCTCCTGACACTGCCAAAAACAAAGTTTTCCTTTTAAATCCATTTGTAATTAAATGATGCTTAAATGACTAAAATATATCTTTTAAAAGGTAAAGGTAAAGGTACCCCTGCCCGTACGGGCCAGTCTTGACAGACTCTAGGGTTGTGCGCCCATCTCACTCAAAGAGGCCGGGGGCCAGCGCTGTCCGAAGACACTTCCGGGTCACGTGGCCAGCGTGACAACGCTGCTCTGGCGAGCCAGAGCCACACACGGAAACGCCGTTTACCTTCCCGCTAGTAAGCGGTCCCTATTTATCTACTTGCACCCGAGAGTGCTTTCGAACTGCTAGGTTGGCAGATGCTGGGACCGAACAGCGGGAGTGCACCCCGCCACGGGGATTCGAACCGCCGACCTTTCGATCAGCAAGTCCTAGGTGCTGAGGCTTTAACCCACAGCGCCACCCGCGTCCCCACAAATATATATCTTTACTAAGATATATATAAATATATATATATAATATAAATTTATAAATATAAATTTATAAATATATAAATATAAATATAAAATAAATATATAAATATAAATTTATAAATTTATAAATATAAATTTATAAATATAATTTATAAATATATAATATAAATATAAATTTATATATATAAGATATATATAAATATATATATCTTTACTAAGATGCTAAATCATATTGTGTAGGCTAGTCCATGCATCTCTATCTATCCTCCTTTCCCTTCCTAATTGTATGTGAGGCAGCAGCAAAAGCACACTTCTGTCCATGCTAATCATGGTATATAGCATGTGGCCCTCAAGGCCATTTTTGTGAGCACTCTGATGGGGTCCTAGACTCCTCCTTCCTCCATCCCAAAGCCTAGTTAGCTCTTTCCCAGCTTTGGGGAGGGGGGGAGGGCTCTAGGACCCTGCCAGGGTCTCTGTGTGTCAAATTTTGGCCTCGCCTCTGCCCCCCAACCAACAAAGCAGTGTGGGGCCTACACCTTCTGGGTCAAAGTTCTGTTGCAGCCCACTTGGTATGAAAAGTTGGACAGCCCTGATGAAGATACTATCCTACGTAGATACCTCCATTTAGGAATGTGAGCCTCACTCCCTATTTGTGAGTAAGAGATAACCCTGTTGAGCCTGATGATCATTCCAGCTCCATGTTAACTGTATAGAAAACTGATAAAGATAATACTGCATTTACAAATGACATATATTGCTTCTTCTTCTTTTTTTTTTAAGGAAGTGGAAGTTCGAAACAAGGACCTAGAAGGACAACTGTCTGACCTAGAGCAGCGTCTGGAGAAAAGTCAGAATGAACAAGAAGCTTTTCGCAATAACTTGAAAACACTTTTAGAAATTCTTGATGGCAAAATCTTTGAACTAACAGAACTACGAGATAACCTGGCCAAGCTAATAGAATGCAGCTAAAGAAAACGGGATTTCAGTGCCAACCTTCTTAAAGATGCACTGTCTCTCTTCATAGGACTTTGTTGGGCTCTGCATCAAAGTTGCACAAAATTAGGAAAACGCTCCTCCAGGAGGGCCTGTTTTAAATTTTCAACAATATATTTCAGTGTAAAATTTTAGAATTCAGCTTGTAGCTAGTTGGGGAAAAATAATAACTTGAACTACAAATTACCTCCTTGTATATAATTGGCCATAGATAACTCGAAAGATATTAACAGTAATTGAATGCAATCCTTTTCTATTATTAGCCAGTGAAATAATGAGAAGTGCCCCATATGGCATCCCTTTTAGTGTTAGACACATTGTAGATGATCTGTCTTATTTTGTTTTTATTTTGTTGGTTAAGACACTCAATTGCTGTGTTTTGTGCAAGAACTTTGCGATGACAGCCCTCTCTTTTGTTGTAATCTTAATAATTTCTCAGGATATTTTGCACTGTTAAGAAATAGTGCATTACTAATTAATTCTTGCCAGGAGTGAGAGAGAGTTGCATCTTTAATTCATACCTAGTGAGTAACTGCTTGTATAGAGTTCTTCCCCTTTTTATACTGGAAGATACTGTATTTATTTACGATGTTCACTCTGGTGTTCACTAATATTGTCCAGTGTATGGTTTACTTTTCTCTATTTAAGTTCATGTATGTAGAAGTTCTGTGTTCCATTTTGAAGCCTATCTATGAAGACAGGTGAGTCCCTGAAAAGTATTTTCAAATTTGCTATATACAGATAAGTATCCATCTAGTCTTATTTATTAATACCACATATGTTTAATATTCACTGTTACCAACATATGTTTTAATAATTATTTTAACCAAAACTTCTTCAGAGTAATCAGTGCAGCTTGTTATAGATATATTGTGGATATACAGCAATTGCCAGGGTGTTTACGTTGACCTTGCTCATTCAAAGAAACTGTATAATCACAGGAAATTGGGGATCTTTTCCCCTCCTCTTTGAACCTTCACATCACATGTTTATCAGAACCACACCAGGCAATATTCTGAATTTCAAAACAGGAATTGAATTCAGTTATCCTCAGTGAACATGTTTTTAAGTTGTTTTGATGTGATTTACAAAGACTTTTGCCAAACATGTATTTCTTTATATAATATTTTTTATTTTAAAGCGGAAAAAATGAAAGGTAAGCCAAGTGTCAAATGTCTGCTTACTGAATGGGAGTTGCATTATGGGACAATCTTGCTGTAAATTGTCTAATATTGGAGAGGATTTTTAAAATGAATGGGGGGGAAAATCAAACACAAAGATGCACTGACCTTTTCTTTACACCCAAATTAATTTGAATGTTAAATGCAAAATCCAGCTTGAATATAAACTCTGTACAATAGAATTTTTTTTTCCACTTAAGGACTGCTATTCAAAACTAGATAATATAAGTCGGGTTTTTTATGTGTGTACTGTATGTATATACTGTATAATACACGCATTCTAATTTGTATTCAAAGTGGGAGAAATACATGGTGGGTTAATTTATAAAATGCCATTTTCTTTATCTGTAATATAACAGGTGTCTCCTGAAATGTCAGGATTACTGTTTAGCCAACAGTAAATTATCATGTATTATACTGTATGTACTGTACACATCATTTGAGTTTCATCCATATTTTAGAGTATTCTGCCACTTATTTTATTTATTACTGGAGAAAATATTTGTTCATTGCATTCATAGGTAAAAGCTTTCTATGGTGATTTTTTTTTTTATAGCTAGATGTTAACGATGTGTAACTTTATCAGGTCCAGGACAGTAGTGATTACCTGATTTTAATTTACCTGGAGAAGTTTGTACCTGATTCTCTTGCTATATGAGTGTCAATTGGAAACATCTTCAGAAAAGTATAAAATTGGTGTAATTGTAGGAGGAATGAAGTATGTTCATGAGTGTTATTAATTATAACAAGTTAGAACAGAAATTTGATGGCAAAAAATGTAACATTATTTTTAATGAGATCAAAATTTTTAATACAATGACATTTACATGTGGGAAAATAGTTTACAAAATATTTCCACTGAAATGCTGTGTATATGTGTGGTACAAGAAATTTATTTGTATATGTACACATACACACACATGTATATACAGTACATGGAAAAATTTAAATGTGCACATTTTTAATATTTTCCTATTGAAATTAAATTTGAAAATTGGAAATCAATATTTGAGAATTTCTTTTCTCATGTATATTAAGATGCTTGACTTTGGGTTCTTTTGTTTGTAAAAATAAAATCTATGAGGGCTGCACCATTGAACTCCCAAAAGTCATCCAATATGTATATGGGATAAGTGGAATTAAGTGCACATATAAATAAAATCCTATTGTTAAGAATATTTTAATGTTCATTTACGGTAGGTGGGTGTTTAGAAATTGTATTCTAGAAATTGTATTCTGAAATTCCTAATTAGGTGATCATACCTACTTTAGCCACTACACTTCTGTATTATTAAGGTAATAATTGGCATAATGGACAAAGTCGTGTTTTCCCCAGAGACTGGTATTACATATTGTATCTATCTTAAGAGAAACTGTGGGAATATATATGCCAGAAAATGTTGGGTACTGTGGACAAACAAACAAACAAGAAATTACATAGGAGAACAATTACCCTGTGTACTTGTCATATGACAATTATGGAGACTTGTTTTTTTAAAAAAAACATTCTTTTAAAACCCAACAAATACAGTTTTTATTTTGAAATACAATTGCTGTTCTGGAGAATGTACTTTACTCAATTTTTTCTTCTTCAGCTCTTTTTAAGTATTACAAACTGTTCAATGGATGGCAGCATTTACCTTAATCCTTCAGGTGCTACTGGATTTTGAATTAGAGTGTCATGTTGTGAAATTCTGACTTTGACATAAAAAGGTTTTATAAGTACATCCCCGTCTGGAAGTTGGTTATTGGAGCCTCTTTCTCATAACTCTACTCCAGAATATTCCAATATTTCCCCCAACACCTAGTCTGGATTCAAGTAGATCCATTGAAAGAAATGTGACTGAAGTTAGATGCTTTGAAATCAATGGGAATTATTAATCATGAGTAACTTAAGTCTAATTGGTTTCTGTGGGTCTAGTGTAATAATGACCAAGTCTGGTTCCATCCCAACAGTACCTTAACTACAGCACATGTATGGAGCCTTAGTAAGCAAGATGGAGCATAACAGAAAGTCCAATTGATTGATTGGTCAGGTCTCCAAGAAACCAATTGACAGGCAATCTGGAGTTTACTGTGGCCAATTTCCTCCTTGCTGCTTTGTGAGATCTGTGAGATCTGATTGTAAATGTAAGGTTGGATCCAGAGTTGCCCTTTAATAAATAGAAGGGATGACAATACAGTGAATGCTCCCAAGATGCCCCTTTCCTCTTGCATCATCATCATCACCCCCAAGCTACCTCCCGCCCTGTTCTCCCCTCTGGTGCAAGAGACCAGCTTCTTTGGAAAAGGCTGCACTCTCAATGTCTGGGCTTGAGAAGCAGTCGCCTACATATCATCTGCAGGAGGTAGGGCCTCCACCTTGAGCTCCATTTCAACTTCTTGCCTTGTGGCAAAAGGCAAACCCTGCACTGGGCACAAGAGCCAATAGCAACAAGAAGGCAGCAGCCGCCACCACTGTTAATCCCCCACCTGGAACACAAGCGGCTGCTTTGGAGAGGCACCACCCACTCCTTCCATAAGAACATCCTGGGAACGGAATTCTGCTCATAGGAACCCAAGCCAAAATAACTCTCTAAAATTCTTACGTGAGAATAGATAATATAATTCATTAAAGTTAATAAGGATGTAGTTCGAAGGACACCTACACTTGAACAGCCTCAAATAATTCAGTGTGAATTGCTTTCAACAAAACATGTATGGAACTAGACAGCAAATTAGCTTTTCCCATCCTTTATTGCAAGCCAGCTCCCCACAAAATCAAGGTTCCTTTTGGAAAACGTAAGTAGAAAAATTCATTTCCACACTGTACTGGTTCTTTGATTTTTGTGCCAAAATGGCAGTATTATTGGACAATTTCCAATAGATTTTCTGATCCTGGCAGAGAAGAGGGGGTAATGGTTAGGGAAACTCACATAGAATACTGCCAGAGTTTAATACTTCATAGCAACTTTGTAGCAAGCAGGTCTTTCGTGTGAGTAGTCTGGGTGACTAACCAGTTGCACAGGATCTGATTAATTACATGTTGGAACTCACAGCAATCTGCAGTTCTTAAGTTTGGTCTCAACGGCACAAAAAGCGCTTGAAATTTGGTTTTGCTACCAGGAAAAAGGAAGCATTGCTGAGAGACTACTAGTTCTGTACATGTGATCATAGCAGCGTTCTCAAGCTCTGAAGACATAGCCTTGGAATAAAGAAAGCAAAATACATATTGGTGTCTTGACTTATGTTTGCTCTTGTTGTAAACAGTCTCTTACAAATCTGGAAAATAATCTGTGAAGTGGCACCTGTGCACTTGAATGTGCAGACTAACAAATGTATTCTCTTGTGTTAAATCAGATGTACCAATTCACACTTACACTTGGGGGGAAAAGAACAGACTTACCAAGAGTAATCCTAGGGACAGTCTATGACAGAGGAGCCACCACTTCTTAAGCCTGACCCGGTTCACATGAGCCACAAAAGATGGAATGTGCTTTCCCCTCTTCTTTTTGAACTTGGTCTTTTTATTATTTCTCCCATTGACATAGTTTGTTTGAGGTATGTCAGGGGACTGGGGGGCAGGGATTGGAATCATGCAGATCCAAGACTTCCCCCAAGGTGGTCCTTTTCATTCCCTGCCAGAGTACCATCAGTGGAGTGACAGCAGCAGAGCTTTCTGCCGCTGCAATGATGAGGAGGGTTCTAGTGACACACCACCTTCTCAACCTTCAGACTTGCCTCATTGCCAACAAAGAGGCCCACAACACAAAAGGTTGCAGCATCCCTGGTCAGCCAGCTGCCTCCAAAGAGGACTATCCAGGACTGGAACCAGACTTCAGGGGTCTTGTGGTGCCCTGATGAGTCCTCAACAAACACACAAAACCCCTGCTACTCCACTATAGCCATATTATTTTTCCTTGATGGCACAGGAGTGGCTGCAACACATTTGCTGCTCTCCCCATTCAACTCTGCAGCCAGTGTGAATGGAACTCATGTGTGGTTCCTATCTGTAGTGGTTGCCCACCATTTTTAATTTATCCAAAATGAAATCTTTTGTTTTCAGAGTTTTACGTCTCATTAAGGAAATCTTGGATGGTGGAATGAGAGGGTCAGAACTACCTGTGATCCTTCAATTGCAATGAAAAAATCATCTTCTAACACATCAGTATAAGAATGTACAGAGAGTTGATAGGGATTGCTTATGCTTAACATAACCGTACAATATTATACTAGCATGTCTGCTTCAGAGCTCCACAAGTCCTTTAAATGAATGTGAAAGAAACTGTGTTCAAATAAATATCCTTTATTAAAGAAAAAAAAAGGAACAACTTTTAAGCACCAAAATTTTTAAGTATGTTGTTACATTGCATGTACACGAGACAAGTCATTCAGGACTTTGGGTATAGGTTTGAATTTCGAAGCCATGATAGTAAAAAACATGAAGTACAAAGCAGTACAATAAAGTTGCAGGAAGGCTGCACTTAAAGGGGGAAAAAGCAAAAGGGCAAACAGTTAAAACTTTTAGTTTTCAAAATATTGCTAACAATGCTCTTTTCGTTTATACTTCGTGCTTAATACTTTGGAACACTGAGCATTATAAAGGTATTGCAAGTTTGCTGGAGCATTTCAGAAATGCAATGTCCATTTACAAATGTCCATTAAATACAATTGTTTTAAAGAAGTGCAGCACAGCACACCGATTTTCATTCTTTTTGCACTAAGTTAGTGAATGGTGAATTGGTTTTCTTTTTAATTTTTTAGCTGTTCAAAAATGAGGCGTTCCATTAATGTTTAACAAGCTTTATCCATGCAACATAATCAACAGCCTTCTACATTTCAGCAAATATGTTAACACAGCTCTGCTCTTGGCAACTCATAAAATGACAAACAACAAGTGGGCTGTAGCCATACGAATGTAAGACTAAAGACCCAAAGTTAAGATGTGGTAGTGGGAGATCCATGACAGGTTCCCCTGAGGTTTGTTTTTTAAAAAAACAGAAAGGGGGGGGGGGTTAAAAGCAATCAGTGAGGGAGAGAATTAATTTGGGCCATAATGCTGCTTTGCTTTTATCTCATTCCTAATTTATTATTTCCCCTATTTAAATCTCCTCTCCCTTTGAAATTGTCATTTACTTCACTGAGGAAACATACAGTTTCAGGGGGCAATTCAAATCAGCAAAATAGAGCAGCAGGGAAAGGGTTACAAAAAATGCATCACAGTCCAACTCCTATATGGGAACCTTGTGGATGCTTTCACCTTTTAAAAAGAACTTTGCAAGATCTGGTCCTAGTTCTAATGTCCTGCCTTGTTGAGGTCGAAGTTCTACATCAAGTGTGTAGACACCGCATGTGATAGAAATCATACAGTCTAGGAATGACTGAGTACATGAGGATGATTGCTTCCTGTAAGATTTTTTAAAACTCCCCACATACAAGGAACAATCACATTAGTCTAGGGGCCTCCCCATCTCCTAGCTTTCAATCTGCAGAGAACATTCTCACTTGTAATCTGCCATATCTGTCTGTATATCTGAATCAGCTCTGAAAGTAATATACTCACATTTCCAAAGGAGGAGTGGGGAAATAGGACAATGGAGTGGAGAAATCAGTTTGACTACAACTCTTGTCATACCTAACAATTGTCCACGTTCACGGGAGTTGTAATCCAGCAACACCTAGAGGGCCACAGGTTAGCCACCACTCTACTATGTGCAACACAGCCAACTATTATATGCTCATACCAGCTAAGTACCCTTCACAGCACCACATGCCAAATCATACACGCTTGGGTCTGTTCAGGGAATGAGACAACTTCTAGGATTATACCCAATGTGAAGTCAGGTTGACATGCCCCCTCACTGCAGGAGATTGTTGTTGATCAGTGATGTCTTAGCTGGGCTTGCAATCATTTTTCCTACAGGGAAGGGTGCTTCCCTTCCAACCCACGCCACTGCTGCCATTTCCAAATTCAAGATAATGGCTGGTACATTTGGAAAGAGGCACTTTGTGCCTGGCTCAGATATAATACTAAACCACGGTTTAGCCAGTGTCACGTGAACAAGCCTGCTTAAGAGTTTAATCCTGGTTTGTTTCAATAAACCATACTTTAAAACTAACCACTACTTCAGACCTACCAATGAACAGTGATTTGTTTAAACTAGACAGTGAATATATAGGAGTGTAAGCCCAAGGTTTGCAGCCCATTTCTGTAACATTAAACTATGGCTTAGTGTTACATTCAAACTGGCCCTTGGTCCCTTGCTGTTACTGACAGCTTTTTTTAAATAAACAACATTGTTTTATGGTGGGGCGTACAAAAGGCTTTCTCCTGTTGGCTAGAATTTATTTATGAATGCCACTAGTGATTGTGGCTCAGTTAGCCCTTTTCAGATATTCAGCCCAAACATATGAGGGTAAAAGATGTGTAGGAGGCTGGGGACACATATACTAGTCCTGCTTCCACTTCAGCCATTTGCATGTTTAGCATCAAGTCCTGAAGGAAGTCTCAAAGTGCCCCCAAATCTCTCTGCAACCAGGAGCCCAATCTCAACCATGAGGGTGCTTATCGGCGTGTTGAACAGGCTTAGAACAGGCGTGTTGAACAGGCTTAGAAGCTCCCCGCTCAAGCTGGCAAGGTATTGAAGGGGGTGAGCCCACCATGTACACCCCTGCCCTCCCCTCTTTTTGACCTCACATGTTCAAGCTGAGTGACCAGAGGTTCTGTTTTATCTACAATTAATGGTGGGGAGGGACCATTCTAATCTGCAGCCCACTCTTCAGCTCCTCCTGGGAATAAAGCCACGAAGAAAGTATTTTCTGAATTGGACTCTTAATCAAAGATAGTGTGAACACCCATACTAGAAAACAGAATAAATAAAATGCTGGTGCCCAGGTCTAGAGAGTACATAGACCAAGAAAGGCCAGGTATAACAGGCTGCTAGCCACACTGACCATGTTCCAGGTCCAGGAATGGGTCGACTGCTGCTGTGCTCAGGTCCTGCTTCCATGCTTCTCATGGGCAACTGGTTGGCCACTGAGAACAGGATGTTGGCATAGATGTGACATTGGCCTGATCCAGCAGGCTCTTCTTATGTTTATCTGCTTGCTGTTGATTTTTATGCTCAAAGCTAGGAATTCCCAGGAAATGGTCTTAAATAGCAGAAAAGGTTGTGCAAAACATTATAAAACAGCTTTGCAAAATAGAACGTTCACCATGGCCCAAATTAGATTTTAATTACGTAAGATTTCATGTAGCAACTAATATACATTATTTTTTGTTGGAAGCTTTCAAATGAGTTATAGGATAAAACCGCTAGTGCTTTATTTTTCAAACCATCACACACAGTAACAAAACAATGTGCTTTTCTCTACTAAAGAACACTTGGCCCCAATCCAGGGAAATGAGAGTGCAGCAAAAGGCTGTATGGCTGCTGCTTCACCACAGAGCATCAGCCTGCCTAAGGCATGACCGAAGCAGTCAGAAGAGCAGGACACCATATTGAATCTGGATGTCCCCTTTCATGGTGGTTGGTGCTGCCATCTGCTTCCATGAATAGATTGCTAATAGATTAGGGTCAATATTGATAGCACACAACTACTGACACTTGACTCTAGTAGCATTTTAAAATTCCACATCCTCTCAATAAGGTGCTTACATCTCTTGCAACAAGCATCTCTTATGCCTCCTTTTCAATAAGCTTATTTGCTTGTTAGCAGTTCACCAACACTAGATATACCTTGTTTCATGCTTCTGGGTTCGTTATGAGAAACACAGGTAACCAAATTACAAAAGCATTACAGCGAAAATAAAAGAATGCTCATAAATCCAAATAGTTTTACAGTTTGCTCTTTAAAGTCAGTGCAAATAAAAAGAGAACATTGACTTTGAGTGAAAGTTTCCCCCCTTTTCACTAGACTGTGACAAAAATGCACATGATTCTCTGAAGACAGTGTCTACATGAAACACAACTCAAAAGCAAAAACTTGGAATGCACCAGCAAGACATAATTTAGTGCTGTTAATTTGTTTTTGTGGTTACCAATTTTATAATATAAGCTGCTCTACTCTGAAAAACTTTACAAGCAAATGGTTGAAATAAGAAGCAAAACTATCTATACTAAAGAATATAGTCAGTATACAAATAAACCAAGCAACTAAAATTAAAGACTTATGGGATCATGCTGCAGAAGATAAAACCACTTTAATAAATGTTGCTGTTCAACGTAATTTATTTTTCTAGTGGAAATAAAACACCTTGGCCCCCTTGCTGCCAAACTGCCAAACACACGACTCATCACCTCCTGGCATTTATAGTTCCTTGAGCTAGTCTACCACCAGTTCAGGGGCATCCAGGTAGATCACTACATTTCTTGACAGAATGCATTGTGGACAATAAATTGAGAACAGCGGCTGCAGTACAACCATGTACCACAGTCAGTCTACAGCATACAAAATAATGGAATGCATTTTTTCATGCATACTTGTCAGCTGCATAGATTTAGGTGTGAATGCCAGTTCAAGAAGCATTCATCAATAACTTTTCTTAAATGCCCATATATTTGCTAAGTCTGCTGCAATAAATGTACTAGACTAGAGTACTGTGAGTTCTCAGCCGGTATGCAATGGCTTCAAGAAATAAAATTAGGAATCACTATTAATTAAAAGCAAAAGCAAAACATGTGGGAATATAATTATAAGGAATTGCACATAGATAAGATGGACAAGGTCCTAACTTGACAAATTTGTGTAAAATGCTATCCAGGCACTACTGGCACCCAGATTAATCTCTTCTTATGGAAAAAAACTATACTCAGTCTAAAGGAAAACTCTGGATAGGAGATCAGCCACAGTACAGTGGTACCTCGGGTTACAGACACTTCAGGTTACGAGTTTTCGGGTTGCACACGACGCCGAACCCAGAAGTACCAGAACAGGTTACTTCCGGGTTTCTGTGCTCGCGCAGAATCACAACCCGCGCATGTGCAGACGCGGCGCTGCGGGTTGTGAACGTGCCTCCCACACGGATCGCGTTCGCAACCCAAGGTTCCACTGTACAGCAGCCAGGTGTGTATAAAATATGTTCCTCTGAAACAGCCATTTTTATAGCGCCAAAAGCCAGTTTTATTTTTTTGCATTAATTAAACTGTCAGAAATAGTTTTTTAAAAAACAAAAAGAAACTAGAGCTTTCAAGGCAAAGATTCCATATATATAGCCTGAACATTTCACAATCATCTTGAGAGCTTTATAAACTTTCCATATGAATTTAAAATTTATAGTTGCAAAAGAGTGTTAGCGTAAGGAGTGTTACTCTCAATTTTCAATAAGTTATGTCTCCTTGATTATGTGAATTGTCCAGCAAAATTTGTCATTCAAAGCTCCTGCTGCAACTGATTGTGTAAAGCTTTACATGATCCATCTCATCCTAATTTTTAGAAGTTCGTGTTTCGGGCTACAACTAAAATTTCAAACACAATATATTATACAGTGGAAATCTGGAGCGTGACTAAATGGAGGTGACTAAATGGCAAAGGCACACCAACTACATATATTATGGTTTATGCTAAAGGTCAACAGTTATATTTTGCAGCTATTTAATTATTGCCACCACCAAATCTTGCATTACCTGTGATTGTAACCACACAGTGCATAATGCGATTTTGGTTAATATGCAGTAACTTGGAAAGGAAATGGGTTGTCTTGTTTTTCAGAAAATTAATGTTCAGTTCCTAATACAGTTCTTTGTCTCCCCAACAGAAGGCGTTCTCACAATAATTGAACTCATGCTATTCTCAAGCTTACCTTTGGGAAAGGACAGCATTTCAGACTATATAAGGCAATAAGCTTTTTTTAAAAAAAACAAAAAACAGAATGGCAGGTATCCCGATAAAATATTTCTCATTATTATTACTGACCTAGGTAGTCATTTTTGCACACCCAAATATTTCCAAGAGTTGACCTGGACTGTTACATGTACTGTCAAGTATTCAAGGTACTCCCAAGTATTTTTAAAAGGAAAAAGAGCAAGACATTTAACCTCTTACTATGAAAGGTGAGTGGGCTTACTAAATGCATTCCATTCAATATGCATCTACTTACAACAGGGCAGTGAATATAGTAAATCATTTTAAAATGGATATTTCCTATCATAAGGGATCATAGTTTGTCAAGCACAAGATTCTCCTACAAGCAGAAATTTTCATTAGAGAGCATTTTAATAAGGGTAAGATTAGCCCTGGTGCAGAAATACTATTCCGTACAGTACTCTGTTATTAAAAAATGAGCTGCCTGCAGCTATTAGTCATGCTGTTTGGGATTACGTTGCTTTAGATATTCACTGTACCAAAGGCTGTGCCTCCTTTAGACCATTATACAACCAGGGTTAAAAATGAAGTGTTTTTCAAATAAGCAGGCTGTTACATAATTCAAATATTTTAACAATGATAGGAATAATGAAAACTGGAAAAAAATTATAACTTCCACAACTTAACAGTAAAATTGGATTTCAGTTTTGAATTTTCTTTAAATAAAGGTTCCTTAGAGTAATCAAAGAACAGTCAAACTAATAGACAAAAATAATTTTAAGTATTCTCATTACAAAATATTGCTTCTATAAATAAAATTTTATGTAACTTTATTATCTATCACTCAGTCCTGCAATTAAAATGTTTCTATTTATACGAGCATGGGAAATTCTAATTTAAAAATACAAGATGTACACAGTATACATGGCCTTCTAAAGGGTTTTGCTATATGCCATTTTAAATGTACTAGGCTGTAAACAATACATTCTTAAGTATATGTATTCCACTCTTAGGGGGCTTCCTGTTATTCTGTAGAGCCATTTGTTCCCATTTTCAAAATAACTTGTATTTTGTAGAATGAATAGTTAAAATGCATTATATCTCTGAAATCCACTTCCTACATGACAAATATAGTGAGAAATAAAGACCTTTAGGAGAATTCCTGTTGCTGTAATAGAAGCTGATGTGAAAGTAGCAATTTGTTGATTAAACAGTGAAGTCTTCAGTGAACCAAAGGTCAGATTGCATACCTGTCCTGGTAAATTATGTTGGGAAGAAGCTCTGCTGCAATAGGTGCTGATTTAGTGTTTCACACGACTGTAAAAAGTGAGTGAAGAACCAGAAATATCTTGAATGGTTCATTCTCCTCAGTGTTCTGCAAAATACACATCTAATAAGGTAGTTTTTGATCCCATCAGAATTTTGTACCATAATTTTAAAAAATGCATTTTAAGCTCTTCTGCACATATCAAATTGTTTGTCAGATGACGCCTTTCCCAGACAGAAGGTGGTGATCAAACTGTTGACTATGGATGTTCAGAAGTGAAAGGAAAATCATTATTCTGTGGAATCCTCACCACCTGTTTAAACAAACAAAAAACAGCTGAAGGACAAACTGTAAAGTTGCTTTTTAAATCAAATTCTATTCCTTTAGAGGCCACATCAAAATGTGCTTTTCAAGCACCTATTCCTCCTTGGCATCTGAGTCTGCAGGCCACGTTCTGTGACAGGCTGCTCTAGCTGAAGATATGATAGAAACAAAATTAGTAGAAGAAAATGAGAGGCTTAGCTCTCCCAACAGCTCATCAATATGATTAGTCTTTCCCTCCCCACATCACCTGCTTGGAATACTGAATCAAGAGGACCCTTTCCTCCTCTGCCCACGACAAGAGTGCTAGTGTAGAAACTCAATGTCAATACTGTTTTGCAGTTGTGCATATGAAAACACAGATACCACAGCAGTACCTGCTTTGCTTATTGACAGTTCCATTTTCAATCCCCCAGCACCTCCAGTTAATGTAATCTCCAGTTAAATATCAGGGCTGGCAGAGAATCTCCTTTCTGAGAACCTGAGAAGAGTTGCTTCCAGTCTAAGTCACCTATACTGGGCTAGAGGGACTCATGAGCCGACTCACTGTAAGGCAGCATCGTTTAACTCAGGCATAGGCAAACTCGGCCCTCCAGATGTTTTGGGACTACAACTCTGTCAGGGAACTGCTATCAGTGTCCGAGGGAGAGAGCAAGCTCCAAAGGGATTCCAGAGAGCGTCCCGGGAGTGGGAGAGGCAGCCCGTCTTCTGGGGAAGAGAATCAACGTAGCTCCAGTGGAGAAGGGGGGCAGATGGGGGAATCGGCGAGGCGGTCCCATGATTCCTTGCCGGGGACCAGCGAGGAGAGGAAGGGTCCTCCGCTGCCTACGCCCTCCTTGCGCAGAAGGCTTCCGCGCAGGGAGAGTAAGAGGAGACTTGGCGTCAAAGAGTTTCTTTGCTAGAAGAAGTTTAAGAAACGCCCACTGACGGATTCTGCCAGTGATTGAGGCAGTCACGGGCGAGTGGCTGCCCAGACAGGAAAGGTTCACTCAGGCAACCCAGCCAGAGGTTGGGACAAGCTTACGCACGAGCAACTCCTAGAACCATTACAAACTCCCATCATCCCTAGCTAACAGGACCAGTGCTCAGGGATGATGGGAGTTGTAGTCCCAAAACATCTGGAGGGCTGAGTTTGCCTATGCCTAGTCTAACTACTGTACGTGAAGATCTGTGGATGAGTGGAACATTTGTAGCTTTAATTTATGTATGCTTTACTTTTTATAGAGATTTTTCCACTGCAGATTGATTTACAGAGTAAATTAGTAATTTCATCCTTTAAATTGATTCCCCCTTTACGGGAAAACTTGCCTTGCAGACTTTGGAAGTGACCTTAATTTTGATTAAATATATTGCAATTAGTTATTGGCATGCCAATTCACACATTAGTCCAGTAGGGTCACCTCTGTCAAATTGATAACAACCGTGATGAGACAAATCTTACATTCCACTAATGCAACATATGTTTCCACCTGCAACCCAGAAATCAGATTAAGGTTTTCACACAATTTTTCACTAAGTCTTAACCCTCTCCATGATCACAATCTCCCCCACTTTGCTCATGCTGTTGATTCAGACAGTAAGGTTTGCTTGCAAATACTGCCTTTCCACATTTCCAGCATCCTGAAAACGTATCACCATTTAAGAAAGATGCTATAAATGGGGAAAGATCTTGATTTTCTTTTAAAAAAAAAAACATGTCTAGAGCTTTTGTTCAAATAAGCACAAGCATCAATATATTCCAAAATTCCATATCATCAAACTGTAATTTAGATGTTTTAGAAGAGTTAGGGAGGAATATAGTGTGCATCTCTCTTCTCCGATTAGAACAGTGGAATATAACACCCCTAGCCAGCCAGCTCAACAACCCAGAAAAAATGGGCAACAGATCTCTGAATTAGGAAAACTCCTCCCAAATCAATGACTAGAAAGGAGGCCATATAACTCTAGGAGTACTGGCTAAGACACACTTTGGTAAAAATGGAAGCAGCAGAGGCATCTGTCAGTCAGAAATAAGGAAACTATATCCATTCTGACAAAGCAAGTTTCCTTCAGAGAAGTATCTTGTGAGAAGTTCCAACTTTCTTTTCCCATACACTTCCCGCCCCCGCCTCAATCCTACTCAATTAAGGAATATAGTTCTGGGATTTCCTAAATGTACTAACATCCTCGTCTCTTCTGTGAAAGTTCAGGAGGGTGGCAACACGAGAGCAGGCCTCTTCTACTATGGCTCCCTGCTTGTGGAAAGCTCATTTTTAGGTGTCAGGCTAAAACATTCCTCTTTTCCCAGGCCTTTGGCTACTTAAACAATATTTGGCCTTTTAAACTGTGGGGCATATTGTTTTTTCTTGTTACTATGGTATACGTATTTTTGTGTTTTTATATTGTAAACCGCCCTGTGTTGCTCAGGTGAAGGGTGGTGCAGAAATTTAATAAATAAAATTAAATAAAATTACCGTATTTTTCTCTCTATAACACTCACATTTTTCCTCCTAAAAAGTAAGGGGAAATGTCTGGTGCGTGTTATTGAGTGAATGTGTGGTCCCTGGAGCTGACTGGCCCGAGTACAGGGGCAAAAATCAGATCGCAGAGGAGGGAAGGCTAAAGAGAGGAGATTGCTGCTTTCCTGCATTCTGCCTCAGGGTCTTACTGCCCACTGTTTTCGCTAGGAGCACAGCCGACAGCCACCACCTCCTCCTCTCCGTGCTCCGCGGCTGCTGCGTCCAGCATTGCAGGCAGCCGAAAAATGCAGGTGGGAGAGAGAGAGAGAGAGAGGGCTAGCTTGGGTGGGTGGGGAAAAACTTTTGCCTTCCTTTCCTCCCTCCCGTTAAACCCCTCTCCTGCATTGTTAGCCAGCTGCTTCTCCGCAGCTGGCTAACAATGCTCCTTGTCCCTTCTGTGTTTTTCCTTCCCTCCCCACTGAAAATGTGGTTACAAAGCACGGATCCACATGGATCCTCAGGATCTTTGCATTGGGTCACCCCAAATTCACCATCAGATCACATAGCATGTCCATGGCTACAGCCTACACCAATAAAATCACACACCCACTGTTGCCTGGGGCTGCAATGGTGCAAAAACATGGTTACAAAGCATGGATCCACATGGATCCTCAGGATCTTTGCATTGGGTCACCCCAAACTCACCATCAAATCACATGTCTGTGGCCACAGCATGAAGCACAAAAATGATACATCCACTGTTTCATTCAGATTCCCCCCCCCCTTGTTTTCCTCCTCTAAAAACTATGTGCGTGTTATGGTCAGGTGCGTGTTATCGAGCAAAAAATACGGTAATCTATTTATGCACAGCAGTGCTCTGCACTGAAATATTAATATACAAAAAAATTGCCTGAACTTGAAAATGATTTATTGCTAATAAATATTTTGGATAAAACCATTTTGTTTTAGTCTAAAAGCAGAAATAAACCCAGATACATTAATCTGCCTATTTTGAGTTTATACAGTGGCTGCGGATCTTAAGCCACACATGCACTTCTCCTGTGTAAATGTAGGAGAACTTAGGCACATTCCTAACAAGCATCTACTATTATAGGTGCTACTACTATTTGAGGAAACCAGATATATACCAAAAGATGAAAGATTACTCCTTAATTTTCCCAGTCTGTGCAAGGCAGGTTCTCCTCTTCATCTTCAGACTCTGGTGATGCTTCCTTAATTCGCCGTAGTGCTTCATGGATGCTGCGTGTCAAAGGGTCATCATCAGGTAGAATTGTGAATGATTCTCTCATAAGGTCCTTTTGCACTTTCTTCAGTTTCACACCTTTTCTTATCTGTGCCAAGATGTTATTGCTGTCATCTTCGTCAGGGAAAGGCGGGAGATTTCTCTGCTCAACTTTCCTCAGGTGGAAGCTACCACGTTTCAAGGAAGCCAACACCTCATCCATTGGGGAACTCACTGCAGAAAATCAAGAGTTCAGTAAGCACTGCAACTTTTCATATTTTATGCTATGAAATTTCAACAAGACATTCACAAAAGCCAAGGATGTCTGAAATCTCCTTTTCCTCTCCTCCTCCTTGCGGCTCCACCTCCTCTCCATTGGGTTCCCCAACCCACAAAGCACATCTCCTATATGGAAGGTAAAAAAACCCTGCTATATATTTCTAATGCACTGTTTCCACAATTCTGAAAAAAAGGTACATTATTTTCAGATCACAATAATCAAGCCCATAAGAAAGAAGATCAAAACAATTGGAGGATTATGTAGTTCCAAAGGTGAAATGAAGCTACTGCATCGAGAGATGAGCCCCCACTGTTGTCTTTGGTTCTCACAAAATGTCTGGTAAGTATCTGGCTCAACTTTCTACGTTAGGACAATGCAGCTGGTATTGAGGGAGGCTGCCATTCCTTAGAGAGCCAACCCAATCCCTCTACATACCCAAATGCCCTTGTGTACAGGGGCAACGACCAAACCTGGACACCTCCTGGTCTACCTGCCCACACATGCATGTCCACCTAGGGCAGGGGTCTGCAACCTTTAAGACAAAAAGAGCCACTTGGACCCGTTTCCGAAGGAAAAAAAACCTGGGAGCCGCAACACCATTGCGACATTTAAAGCATGCGCGCCGCTGCCCTCCGATCTGACAGCGGGCGGGAAGGTGACGTTGGGACAGTGCGTGACTAACGCACACACTGCCCCCATGCGACGTCACAGCCAGTACTGCACCCACCACAGTGGGGAGTGTCGGGGCGCACAATGCGCCTCCTCCCCTCGCTAGTATCCGCCCCAGAGCCGCGGCAAAGGTGTAAAAGAGCCACATGCGGCTCCGGAGCCACGGGTTGCAGACCCCTGACCTAGGGAATAGGTTGGACTGTGCCCTTAGTTTTTAAGATCCACTGTATCATGTTTATTCTTTTCATTTATAAACCACAGATCTGTTAAGATACACCACTTCCTACCGGCAGAGGTGTGGAACCTTGTTCTTAAAAGTTCTGTTTAAAAAAAAACAAAACTTTTGGTACTAGTACAAAATAAGTACTCTGAGCTGTGGACTAACACCCTGTACTCAAGCCATTGAAAATGTCACCATTTATTAATTAAAATATACCAACGCCACCTTTCCCATTGTTCAATGTTGACAAAACAGAAATCAAAATTTGGATAAAAACATCAACAGAGTTATCAAGAGTTTTCATTAATTCCACCAGCTGGAATCCAGAGATCTACTTCAGGTGTAAAAACTGTTTTGTTGCTTTTTTTTGCTCAAAGCCACCAACACCCCCTCCCCTGGGAAACATCACAAAATGGTATTAAAAGACACACACACCCGTTTCAAACATGATTTGGGGGGATCATGTTCAAAAATCACAAAGCCATGGTATCTTGGGGGGTAAAGGTAAAGGTAAAGGTACCCCTGCCCGTACGGGCCAGTCTTGACAGACTCTAGGGTTGTGCGCCCATCTCAAAGAGGCCGGGGGCCAGCGCTGCCCGAAGACACTTCCAGGTCACGTGGCCAGCATGACATCGCTGCTCTGGCGAGCCAGAGCCGCACACACAGAAACGCTAGTAAGCGGTCCTTATTTATCTACTTGCACCCGAGAGTGCTTTCGAACTGCTAGGTTGGCAGGCGCTGGGACCGAACAACGGGAGCGCACCCCGCCGCGGGGATTCGAACCGCCGACCTTTCAATCGGCAAGCCCTAGGCGCTGAGGCTTTAACCCACAGCGCCACCCGTGTCCCATCTTGGGAGGTAGAGACCCTTTTTTATTACTCAAGGTAAGGAAAACTGCTTTTTCTTTTCCCTGAATCACATTCAAGAGAAATGAAGTTACCTCTTCTCCTCTGCAAGCCTTCCATATCGCCCATTTTCTTTAGTTTCTTCTTGGCACTGACCAACTGGCTGCTATCAAAGAAATGAGCTGATGGTGCTATAGTGGTCAGCAGTGCTGGCTTCTCAATGCTGGGTTGTTTCACAGGGCTACTGCTCTTCTCAGAGCACTGAGTAGACTCTTCCTTGGTGGGCAGAGGTGGTGGCGGCGGCGGTGGAAGAGGAGGAGGCATTGGGGCCTCATTAACTATATTGGGCTGAAGTTCATTACTGAGAAGAGCAGGAGGAGAAGGAATTTGAGAAAATTCAGAGATAACGCCACAGGGAGGTGAAGTATCTTCAAGTGGTCCTAAATTTCTAAACTCCTGGATTTGTAAAGGTTGTATTCTTTTTTCTTGCCCCACCACATCAGTCTGTGTAGTTACAGGTAGCGACAGACGATGATCAGCACATGAAGTTGAACTGGCTGTACTTTTTCTTCTTGCATGGGCCAGTCGAAGTCTGGTTGATTTGAGTATTACCTGTCCAGGATAGCGCTTAGGAGGGGGGGGAGAAATGAGTTAAAAATTAGGCAAGCATCAAAAGCATGGTGACTAACAGCACAATTTTAACCCTGTAAACTCAGAATGAAGTCCTACTGAATTCAATGGAACTTACTCCCAGGTGAGTGGGGTTAGGATTGCAGGCCAAGAGACATTACTGCTAACCTCAACTGCTCACATATAATTATGATTCAACCCTTTCAAAATTGTCAGGTTAACTTGTAAATTGAGAAACATAAACATGGGAATTAATTAATATGAAGAGAAGTATAACACAATTTTTTCCTAAGAATAATTCCAATGTTCTTTTCTATTTTCTTGTGAATATGAATATAGTTTAATAATTAAGAAGGCTTGTTTCACACATTATATAGCAATGATTTATGGTTGCCATCACATATACAAACAACACGAAGCCATAGCTAATGCATGCTCTCTGGAACAAGTACTTGTGTCAAAGGCGCTATTATTGGTGGGCAATCATATATGTATATGTATATGTATATGTATGTGTATGTGTATGTGTATGTGTATGTCTAACTTATGTATGTGTGTAACTTACAAAGCATCAGTAGAATGTCTCCCTTCTTCCATTTACCTGTTTAAATGTTCGAAGTCTGTCCAGTGTTATCTGTCGTTCCTGAGTAACCCATGAGCTTTTTCTTTCTTCTTCAGCTTGCAACTGCTCCCTCTTCTAAGAATGAAAACAAAAAGATGAAAGTTGGAGGTTAGAAACACCAGGCTGGGAGGACGAATTTGGATGGAATAACTTTCACCCACTACTGCTTAGTCCCAGTTAAAGTTAACTTTTTTCTTCCTTTCGTTAGAGGTTTTAAACCAAAACCTCTTAATCCAGGCATCATACACAGCTTGTCTTTGATGAGACAGGAAAATGGGATTGTTAATCTTTGTTTTCATTTTAATCACCAGGAGCTCAATATTAAGTGTAAAACGAGTTGCTTTTTGCCTTAGGAACCATAAATCTTTGGAACCCCCTGAAGAAACTTCACTACTTCCACACAACACCACTTCTTGTGGAAAGCTTTCTCTTTTCTTTTTTCTTTTCTCTTCTGCCCTCTGCCTCTTCTCACTCCAGTGCAGAAGAGATCTCCACACCAACCACCCATCGAAGTCCAGCTTTGCAAAATAAGGACAGGTACTAAATCTCTCTTTCCCCTCTCCTGGCAAGTACCTCAGCTGACCATGTTCTTCCCCACCCTCTCCACAGGACTCCAGTCATCTACCTTCTTCCCCTCTCCCTCTTCCCATTCCCTCTCCATCCTTCCATCCCTCCCCTCCCCTTTTTCATGTCCCCAGACATCCTACTGCTTTGTCTTTCTGTCTTTCTTTCTCCTTCTCCCCACCCGCATTTCTGCTTTCTTGAGGTGATCTGCTCTTTGCCAAGCCCTTTTATTCTTCCTTAGTAGTTCTGCTCCTTTACAAAAATGGAACTTATTTCAAAGCATGTCCCAAAGTCATCCAATTGCTTTCTTCCAATTCTTGCCCTAACCCCTCCCCAAAGCCTTCCAAAAACAATATACCAACCTCCTTCTTCTTGACAATTTCCCCATCTCCTCTAAAGCAACTGGCCCTAGGCCCCAGTCTGTATTAATTGATTCCAATCAACCCCTTTTTAATGAACATGCTGATTCCCTTTTATTGTAATAAATTGTTTGAATGATACCCTGTGGTATTCTTTGACTCCATAAACTGCCAGGTATGGGACATGTTCCGGTCTCAATGTCAAAAGATCGGAAATGGCTTGTCAAGGTTGCATGTGAGAACTACAAGTTTACAAGTTTACAGGCAAACTGTATACTTCATAACACCTGTCAGTTAGCTTCTAGCTAGCTGTAGGGTTGCAGCCATTTTTATTTTTAAAATGTCAGTAATTATCAAATACAGCATTCATTGCTTTGTAACAAGAGCAGGACCAGACCGGTCATAGATGCAAACTAGGATACCACCAGATACCAAAATTATAGGTGAACGTCCCTCAGCTGCATCATGACTTAGAAAGAGGCATAACCTGCATATTTAGACTCCTTCATGCTTTTAGAAGAAATTGGGATTCTAATTTATGTTAGTGATGCTGCCTAGGAATCTGTAGATAGTAGTTAGTGCAGATAAACTAATGTAGAGTGTAAGATGACGATGGTGATAAATTATGCTACAAACTGATATTTTTCTGATGCTGTATTTTAATTGTATCTTATTACAATGATTTTATATGTGAGCTTCCAGAGTACAATGTTATTGCGCAGCTTTATAAAAAAATAGCATTTTTTAAAAAACAGAATTGTGGTTAGTAACATGAAAAATGAAATCAATAAAATAATATTCTTGTCAGCCCTTGGTCATTTAAGATACAGTTCTTTAGCCACTTACCTTGGACCAAGTGTCACTGAATTCAAAGTGACCTACTTCTGAGGAGATGTGCATAGAATTGCAGTGTTAATGTCCTATTACTGTCCTATTGTATATTGCTCAGTATACAGTAACATTCAAAAACAAGGCAGGGGGATTTAAATTTGCTTAAGTTGGGGGGAAACCTTGAGCTGGAGCCTTATTTTAATATTAACCAAGATAAAACTCACAAACTGTGCAGTATGCTGTGACTCTTCTTCACTCTGAAAGTGCTGCAAGAATTTTTCATGATGTTTTGCAATGCAGATCTCCTGTCAATACACAAGATACTGTATAAGATAATAATAATAATAATAATAATAATAATAATAATAATAATTTATTATTTATACCCTACCCATCTGGCTGAGTTTCCCCAGCTTCCAATCGAGTGTTAAAAACAATACAGCATTAAATATTAAAAACTTCCCTAAACAGGGCTGCCTTCAGATGTCTTTTAAAGATAAGATAGCTACTTATTTCCTTCACATCTGAAGGGAGGGCATTCCACAGGGCGGGCGCCACTACCAAGAAGGCCCTCTGTCTGGTTCAATTGAAATGATCAACAGTAATCAAGCTAAGAAGGTATAAAATGAGTAGCACAAAATAATTTCAGTCTAAACACAGCAACAAATGTGAGGTTTGTTTTAAAAATACGCTTTAAGTATTTTCTGTATGTTTGTTTTTTAAAAACCCGGAAAAGCAGTCACTGGTAAGGCGTAGATGGACACAAAAGTCAACATCTAGACTAAAAGAAAGCCACAGTCAGGATAGGAAAGGAACTAGATATGCTTCGTGAAGGGTTTTGTAAAGGGAATACATAATAACAATTAATCATGCCCTGGAAAAGAGTGTGAAACGTTATCCAAGTTTATGCATTTCAGTGAGTTTGTTGCAAAGGAGATTTCAACACAGCAAAGTCACAACTAGGAGCAAATGGGCAATTGTGTGGCTTTGGAAACTTGTGCAGTTTTCTGTATCTTTTTGTAAAGTGGGTCTGTGGGTCTGTCGAATCTGTAGCCTCAGCTTGACAGCCTTAAAGGTGTCAGTGAGTTTATAGAAACAATCCAGTGTGTGTGTATGTGTCTGTTTGCTTAATAGTTTAAGAAGTTTGCAACATTCAAAATTCAAAGAAAAATACAGCATTTATTTCAGAACACATATATCCACTGGCTGCTGTGCTGATTTAGTTTACTACAGGAAAACCTCAATCAGTACTAAAATATTCTGCCAAACAGTGTGTACAATTTCAGCATTTATCTCCTATTACCAATTTATTTCAAAACTAGCTTTCCTAACACCAACAGTTGCTTGATACAATAAACCAAGACTACCAGGGCTTAGCCAGCAGGTGGTAGCACTGGGATAATAGGAAACTGTTTGCACAGTGATCCCATATCAACCTGCTATCAAGACATTGTCAGGAAGGTAACATTACATATAAGTAGCTGTTATAAAAGATACTAGGAAAAGAATTACATTATCCAAATAAATACACACACACACAAAATCTCTAACCATAGCAAAACAGACACCACCTATAAAGGAATTTCTAGTCTCCACACTATGAACATGAGCCTGAGATCCCTGCATGTAGGAACAGGATACATGCCCACTGTGTATAGTAACACCAAATCACCACTTTGATGGTGCACCCCCTAAAAAAAAAAACTGAACAAAATATCCCTCCTCTCTCCACAGCACACAGCTTACAGAGGAATGTGGGTGAAAAATTAAAAAGGCAATCTAGAATTTACTCCCTTAACTTTAAAAGCTAATGATTACTTTCTTTGGAAGAAAAGGCTGTTAAATTATATCCATGACTTTGCTTACAGCTGATCAAAACAGCAATATATTAGCTAAAACTCGGTCAATTCAGGGAACAATAATATCACTTCTATAATGCAGCTTGCGGCAAGAAAGCAAGTACTTACAACTAGCATTATTCTGTGCACATCTCAACATATTTTAAAATAAAAAAAATATTTTAAACTGCAGGCGATGGCCACCCTAGAGATGCTGCATGAAATGGCTTTACCATGGTAAGGGCTTTCCCCACTCCCACCCACAGCCCCACAATTTGAGCTCTAATGTTTGAAAGTAGCATGTTGTGAATCAATATGCTTCCCAGTAATACTACGTTTGGAAATACCATTTTTTACATCCACATCCTGCTGCTAGTGGCCTCCCTTCCCTTCTACTACTCCCAGGTATTTTCTTTCCCATCCGCCTCCTATTCTAAATTTCATGTTTTATCCATTTAACTTCTGCTGCCCCCAAACCTTTATTACCTTTTTCCCCTATGTGTTTAACAAAACACTTTGCTGTATGTAAAAAGAAATAGGTTCCTCCACATTAGGGACAAGGAGTTTAGCCTAGTTTGTTCTTGATACTCTATGCTAACTTTATACATGCAACAAAGCAAAGGAAAACAGCAAAATATGTCACACACACATCACCAGTAGGCTGAAGTGACAAGACTCTTCCCTTTGTGCAATGTACTTTTCATTATTACCAAAACAAAACAAAAATTACTGTCATTACAGTGCTTGAGTGAGCTAAGAGGTTTAAACATCCCTGACAAGAATGCAGGGACACGGGTGGTGCTGTGGTCTAAACCACTGAGCCTCTTGGATTTGCTGATTAGAAGGTTGGCTGTTCGAATCCATTTGATGGTGGTGAGCTCCCATTGCCCTGTCTCCAAGCTTCTGCCAACCTAGCAGTTCGAAAGCACATCATTGCAAGCAGATAAATAGGTACAGCTGCAGTGGGAAGGCAAACAACGTTTCTGTGCACTCTGGCTTCCATCATGGTGTTCAGCTGTATCAGAAGCAGTTTAGTCATGCTGGCCAAATGACCCAGAAAGCTGTCTGTGAACAAACGCCGGCTCCCTCAGCCTGAATTGAAATGAGCACCGCACCCCATAGTTGCCTTTGACTGGACTTAACCATCCAGGGGTCCTTTACCTATTACCTTTTTACCTGCATTAACCCTCTACCTCACCCCATATGAACTGAAGAAAGTGCACACGACCAATGGTCTGATCTGATATAAGGCAGCCTCCTATGTTCCTGTGCCAAATAGGCAAGAAACTCTTTGCTGAGTAGTGAATGAATTAGTGTTTTACCTTTTTATTTCTGAGGTAGGCTTTCTTGGCTGAAATGCGCCCACGCCTTGCTTCTAGCTGGCGGACTTTCTGCTGCAATTTCTGTAGCTCTTCTCTTTGCAAGTGTATAGATGCTGCCATATCTTCTTTTTCGAGCATGGCTTCCATACTTTCATAGGTATCATAATACACTACTTCATCTCTTTTCTCTGTTAGAAAATACTAACAATTTTAATAATTTTAAACATGCACACACACAAACTACACAATGCAATAAAATCTAGATCAACCTTCAGTTGTGATAAACAGAATTATGTAGAAATAAGTTGTTTAATGATATTGGAATGGGTCACAGAGCCAGAAGGGCTTGAGGGTTGTAGTCACACACCAACACTGATCTAATACCACACAAAATCCCAGCTATAGTGTGACCAGAGCAGGAAACAGGAGCAACTAATGGAAATTACATTACAGGTGACTGAGACCAGGCTACAGAGGTATTTTCTCCCAAACAGATATAAGGATTGTGGTGCTCGAACCGACTCCAAGTGTGGCAAACTCCATTCAACACAGAAGTTACATCTCTCATCACCCTCAATAATAAATTCAATTTATCCAACATTTTGACTCCAACTAGGACAATCTTTGATACCTCAGAAGGAGAAAGAAATCAAAAGCCAAACAGTTAAGGCCACAGTTCTGTCCACGCTTACCTGAAAGTGAGCCTTATTGAATACATTTAGATTCACTTCTGAGTAAATATGCATAAGAACTGGAGTGGGAAATTTGCAGCCACAGGATAATCTCAATAACCAACTTGTACTACAGCTGCCTATGGCATATTGTTATAAATAATATACATGTAAAATGAATGTATGTCACCTGAAATAAGTCTTTTGATGCTTTCAAGTTGTGCTGTCAGCAGCAGTTCTTCACACTTCAAAATTTCAAACTGTACTTCATACAACTGAAGTTGCAGGTCATAATAATCAGATTCAAGTTGATCCAAATGGGCTATGGCTTCTGTGCCACCTTGTAAACTCTGCATCTGAACAGGAAATATATAATAGTTACAACGAGATGACCTATTAAATCTTAACTCTGTCACAAAACGTTTACAATGCCTCCTATCAAGAAGTATTGTGAAGTTTTTGAGCTTTATGGGGGGGGGAAGGGTTATTGGTTTGTTGTTTTTATTTTAATTACGTCTTTGTGGTTTTATGATTTGATTTTATTCTGTGAACCGCCCTGAGACCTCTGGTTATAGGGCGGAATATAAATTCAAATCAATCCATCAATAAAATAAAATAAAAACTATTTAAAGGCATTTTAAATGAAAAGTATATTAATACTACATAAACCTTAGCTTCATATGCATCATCTAACTCTCCCCACTTTATTCAAAGGGACTTATATCTCCAATATGAGGATAATAATATTGACCTATAATGCAAGCCTTTTGGAATGACCGAAATGTACATAATCACACTGAACCCTTGGTGTGAGCTGTAAAAATGCTAAGTGTAACTATTGTTTTCTAAAGACAGCCACACAGAAATTAATTTTCACACCGAAAAGCTTATTGGAATAAAACAAGGGCTGAAGAAAAACAGGACACTTTGTTTCTTCTGCCCCATGAAATACACCATCACTTTTGGCAATTTTTCAGACTGCAGAAATGGGAACAACAGTATTTGTATAGAGGGAAGTCTCCCTGGCACACATTCAGGTGCCCCGATGCACATGATGTTCCCTTGGCACTTGAATTTCAGGCAGCAATGACATCACAGAACGGGCTCTTCACAGCCCCCAAAGGCTGCTGCTCCGGTACCAATTATGGCAAAAAGAAAATCTCCCAAGTAAAACAGTGACACTGCCACACAATTATTTTCATTTCCCCTTGCTAATATTGTTGCACAACCAAACCTGACTAGCTACATGATAGCAAACAAGGCAGCAGCTATGTTTTTAAAGAAGAAGAAGAAGAAGAAGAAGAGGAGCCAAACCTGCTGTGAACCTCTCTGAAAAGGTGAGCTTTGGAGAAATCTATTGAAGAATTTTTTTGGGTTACCAAAAAAACCCCCTATTTTTACAGTAAGTGGAAAATGTTTGCCTGTGAACATGCAGTTTAGCCCTTAATGCAATGTCCTAATATTCTATTCTAGGTACCTGCGCTGTTTTACACATTTAGAGAACTACAAAGACTACTTGATGATTTGGCGTTTCTAGCTGTCATCACAAAGACATGGCCTGGCAGCTGAACTGCAAAACAGGATCTGGTATGCCTCCAGGAAAACTCTTCACTGTTCCCTTTCACGCTATAACTACCCATATTCTATGCATTTATATACAAGTGCTTAAAGGAAGAAACTAACTGTGCTCATGGGTTTAAAAAAAATAGCTTAAATGTATTTGGTATCAAGTAAAATAGAAACTCAGTCTTGTTTTCTTCCCTTGCATCCAAAGTCTTCATCCGCACTGTCAAATTAGGACCCAAAATCCAGCAGGGACTGCTAAATGATGCAAGCAAGGGACAAAAAAATCCCTAATTATGTTATCAACAACTTTTATGAGTGATAGAACCACAACAATGGTCAACGTTATTTCAGTATGCCATTTTCAAAGAAGGGACCCAAATTTTAAAGCACAAATAGTTAAAGCAGAATTATCTAGCAAAAGAAAAGCACACTGGAAAACATTTTTTAAAAATGACAGCATATAGGACACTATGGCAAGACTGCAAAGTGTAACACAGAGAAGGAAGAGATGTCAGAGAACCATCAGTTCCCTCTATAGGGCATGACACAAACCAGAGGTCCAAGAACCAGAGAAAATATCCAGGACCAGATTTAAAGAGGCAAGTAAAGACTGCCAACAGAAGCAGATCCAAGGTGGGCCTGGAGTCTTCCCAAAGTTATTTTAGAAGGAGAATTCATAGCAAATATCCAATGATCCATTCTCTGGATAATGTCTAGGAGTTCTCCAGTGCCACCATGGGATGTGCCAAAGCTCAGCCCTTGAGGACGGGAAACACTCATCTACCCATGAAAACTAGGAAGCAGGAATAACCTTTTAAAGTACCTTTCCCCCAAACATTGCCTCAGCTAAAGCACTGTCGATTTTATGCTTGGTAAAAGTGGTTGAAGTAGCCCATATAGACCTTGCACATTTCCAATGAAGAGGCATTATTTGAACAGGCAGCAGAGGTAGCTGCAGCCCTAGTAAAAAGAGCAGTAACATTAAGGGGTGAAGGGCGATACTAAGCCTCATATGCTGTAGTAATTCAGGCACTGAACCATCTAGATTCTAGACCATGTAAAGAAGGACATCTTTGTACCCAAAGTTATGGAATGAAAGATGAACAGAAAGTCAGATTTCTGAATTAGCTAAGTTATTTAGAGATATAGTTTGAGAGCCCTTCAAACATCTGGTTAATGCCCTGGCCACTCTAATGAGAGAGTTTAGGTAAAAGGAAGAGAGCAATTTTTCCTGCAAACAGTGAAATGAGTTCACTTTAGGCAGGAAGGAAGGCTAAGTTGGCGAAAATACTGAATCCAAATGAAAAATGCAAAAACAAAACAAAACATCCTACCCACCCAAAACTACTGGGCAGGACCTCAAAAAATCCTCCTGTTTGTTCTGCGTTCTCAGAATGTACTCAGTCTTGTGGGACAGGAGATTGGACTCCCTGTGCATTGAATGAGGCCTAGTTCATTCTCCCCTACACTTTCCTCAGTTGATTCTATGTATTGGCCACATGCTATCATTGGGTGAAGGTAAAAGAGGCTGCCAAATGACTGGAGGGGAAACTAGATGGTCTTTTCCAGAGCCCCTAGGGGCAATATTGAGTCTAAAACAATCAGAGCAGCCAGTGGATGTGACGAGAGTGGAACTTGGCCCACGGCACAACTTTGATGCTGGAAATCAGGAAACCAAGCACATTTTGTTGGCTAGATTGTCGCAATTAAAATGCATCTTGTATCTTTAAACATTGTATTAGTCAGTTGACAACCCCAGTAAGAAGAAGCACTAGACCCCAACTTGTGTATTTGATAACCTTGTAAGTACATGTTTGTTAGATAAATTTATGTTCAAGCATTACATATAATGCTTTTAAGAACATGCATCTTATCTCTGTATTCTATTATATCATTTTGAAAGTTAAAGTTGCATTTTCAGTTGGACTGAAAAATTGTTTGTGAACTTTGCAGAACAGAATGTAACAACTTTGATAAGAAATAATACAAGCCTTAGTGACTTCATGGAAACCAGGAGTTACATATGTGTTTTTATGAGAATGATTTCCCTTAAAGAGGGCTAAGAAGCAAATAAACAGATGTAGCCTAGCAGATGAGCGAGCTGGCAATGTGGACTTTGCTATAAACAAATGGAGGATGTTCCTATGCAAGCGAAGAGAACAATATTGAAACAATTCAAACCTGGATCTTGGCAGAGAAGAATGATGTTTTCACAAACCAATTGAAATTATAGATTCTATGGGAAAGAACTTTTGTATGCCACAACACATGACTATAAAAACAGTTCTCTATCAATATCAACTCAGAGGAAATATGGGGCAGAAACACCAATGGTGGAGAAGATCAAGTAGAACCAAGAAGGCCAATTGGAAGAAGCCAATTGGGAAATGAATTACAATTTGAAGAAAGGATTATAATTCAGAGATTTAAAACTGCAGAAATCCAAAGAGGCAGCAGGTATCTGCAGGCTTCATGTTTTTCCTTTTTTTTCTCTTACAGGATCTCTAGCTCAGGTCTTTGGTGTGTGGGTGTACTCCATCCTCTGTGTGTGAATTTAGGGTTAGTGTGCTAGTATCTTCACTCCAGCTTCTATTTCCCTTTTCCTCCAGAGTCAATCTTCACAAGGGAGAGAACACCTCACTGGGTAAGTATTTTTAAATAATAAAGCTTTGGCCCTTCATTTTTGGTCTGGTTGTTTGTCCTTGTATTTCCTTGCAAAGGAAGACCACAGGCTGCTATCTTTGCATTCCCTGTGCAAAGAAATATCCTGAGCTATCTGTTTTTCAGGCCTGATCACTTTGACACACACACATACCAATGCTGTTGCCCGAGGTTTACCATCCATCCCCAAACTGTGTTGTAACAAGTTCCTCCCTCGCTTGAAGCAACAAAGGGGACCTGACCAGCAGGTTGTCTAGATAGGAATAAATGTGAATACCTTGCAGACTTGATGCAACACCTTTACCATCATTATCTTTGTTAAGACTCTGGGCAGTGAAGCAACATTGAAGGGTTGGGCTTTGAATTGAAAGTCCCTAGAATTTATTTTCAGCAAATACTATTACACAATAAGGATGGGTGTATGTTAAAGAATCCCCCTCTCCCAGAAGGCAGATGTTAAAACTTTGCAAAGAAGCATAAAGGGTATGTGTGCAAATTCTATGGCAATAATCATGGACAGGAAGATTAGGTTTCTGCTACCTGAAGAGCGCTGCCTCTTTGGTAATTGACAGAGGATACCACAATCAAATCCTGAAGCTAAGGTGGTGTTTGCTGACTTTGCTGATCCAACAAGACAGCAAGAAAATCTTTTCCCCACCTACATTTGCTGCCTCATCAATCTGTCCTCAGTTAAAACCATTGGTGGAAAGGCAACAAGGATTAGAAATGTAAGAAGGAAAGCAGAGGCAGGGAAAAGAACTGGGGATAGAGCTGAAACAGCAGTTTTTACATTTCTATCATCTGACCTGTCTATTTACAGCAGCCTTAATCCATGGCTATACTGAAGGCCTCTAGCTTGTCACCCAGAGAATCTATGTATATAATAGCATGCACATTTATTTAAAATAACTAATGCACTAATTCACAACAAGCATGTTGAAACAACTTGTGTGCTTCAAACTTCCAATGAATTACTGAAGTAGTATTTACTTGCAGGGCTAGTTTTTGCAGTAATGCAGTCTGGTAATAAATTTCAACATGAATAAGCACTTTCTTTGATAAATGTCCCTCAAAATGATCAAGAGAATCAGAATCAATTAAGTGAGAGAGACATAAGTCAGATTTTGCAGTGAGTCAGTTGTACAAATCAGTTCATGCTATTCCTTTTAAAATGGAGCTCTGGAGAAAAACAGAAAATGCTCAATATTTTTCTATACCGGCTGCAAATGGAGACTACAGTTTTAAATGATGCCATCAATGTGTATGGCCACTTCACAGAGTTCTATAATCAAAAAGATTGCTCCTGACTCAAGAGCTTATAAGCTGCGTTTTGACAACATGGAGACAGTGGGAAGAAAAGGAAGAAAGAAAATGCGGTGAGTATCACAATAATCTAATCACAAATGGGGCACTCCATATTTTGAAGTGATTTTTTTTCTATACAAGGATAACTTCCAAGTGGGGGAAAATATTCATACTATCTTGCCATCCAAATTTTCATAGAAAGTAAATCACAATTAGCTCCCGCATTCCTGAAAGATAAATACATTTATGTAAAAAAAAAATCCAGTCTCTCCAATAAGTCAATGTAGTAGCGGATTTTATATTGTTTTCAAAGCAGTTTGAGGTAACAAACCAATTTATTTTTGTCTTTTAAAAATCTAATTACTCTAAAAAATTACCTCTTCTTTTAACGCATGTTTCTTCTGTTCCAAACAGATTTCTTTTGCTCTCATAAGCTGCAAAGTCTCCTTAGACACTGCATACTGAAGCTTTTCCATTCGTTCCACTGCTGCGGCCCAAGCTGCCTTACCAAACTTTTTCTGGTCTGCTCGCATTCGATCATATACAGCTGTAAAAAATGATTTTTTAAAAAACAGCAGATTTGTCATATATGGAAATGTTTCATATTTCATTACAAAACTTGGACTTAAGCATATGTTTGTGTAAAGAAATAAAACAAAATCTTTATTGCTTAGCCAAGGGCATAATCCTACACAGGATCAGACAGAGAACTACAGGGACTAAGGTTGGGCAGGTATGGACATAAACTAATTTACTGCCCCCTAAATAAAAGGTATGGTATATCCAAAAGCTACTATATATTTTGGAAAGTGGTTTGTTGTCTGTCCATTTGTTCTCTATACATTCAGACACCTTGGCACAAGAGTTTCCTAGGTGAGGGTGGCACTCTTTGTCAATGGATGCCAGACGCCATTCTGAATCAAGATGGTGGACCAAAACATGAATTTGGGTGAACTCTTTTAGTATAGGTTCAGACGCATCTCAACATGACATCGCCAAACACGGCACGAGAGCTCCTGAGGCCAGCAAACTTTGTCACCATTTGGATGCCATTTTGAATCAAGATGGAGGACTGAAATGTCACAATGTTTTACGTGTCTATCAAATTTTGAATAAGTATTTTCAGATAACCTATTTTGCTGTTTACTGACAGATCCTGAGAACAAGGATACATTTCACAAAGGTTTTACTTGTGAATGAGATATTACATTGCTTCTTATACTGCATCATCCTACAAGTTAATTGATTCACAAGAAAAATTAATTATTTAATTCACAGGAACATTAATTAGCAAGAACAGGCTAATGTATATGTTAGAAGTTTACAAAATCCCTTTTCACTTTGTTAGCAGCCTATAGCAGCAGTAATGTCAAGATCTTTCAACATCAATATCATTTTCAGTCCGAACATACAAGTACTCAGTTTACAAATCAAATCACAAACCAAGAATGGTTTTTAAAAATATAAGCGATCTCTCCAAATTTAGTGTGAAATCTCAATACCTCAAGCCTGAGAAAGAGTTGAGTAACATGGAGGCTATGAACACAAGAAAGAATCGGACAGAAGGATGCATAAATGAATATCAGGGCCTTCCAATCTGAGAAGTGGCTAGTACACTATAAGGCATAGAAATACTATCCTAGGAGGGAGGGGGTGAGAAGGAAGGAAATGACTCAATTAAAGCCTATGCCAGCCCCTTTCCCTACTGCTATGAACTATTGTGTAAATGTTTTTGAAGAGTCTGAGGAAGGAAGGAAACTGTAAGATTCTCACTTTTCCAAAATGATTAAGCTTCAAGAGCCAAGAACCATTGCATCAATCCACATTCTCCATATTATACAATGGACTTTGCACAAAAGCAGCATGACTGTCTCCATGGAGGCAGCCCGCCATCTTTTTCCATACAATGTTCCTGGGAGATCCTCTGTTACAATGCAAGGAAAAAATATGGCTGCCTCCCTGGGTACAATACCATCTCTCTCACTCTCTCTCCTCCTTTCCTTAAACAAAATCATGTTCCATTGCTAGCATGGGCAACACTGGACCCATTTTAATGCATTTTTTTCTGGCCATCCCAGACAGCTAGTATGCGGGTTAATAATAAATAATTAATAATAATAATAATAATAATAATAATAATAATAATAATAATGTAACGTTAGACTTCAAATTGTAAGTACTTAATGAAAAGAATGTGCTAAACCTGTACTGATTTTTATAATCCACATGGAAGGGCAGGTTTAATCTACAGATGAATACACGTGAAAAGTGACACAAACCAGATGAAGTCTTATTTGTCCATCTCTACTAGCAATTCATAAAAAAGCAATGACAGTGATTTGAGACAAAGTAAGAAGGTGCAGCTATAAGACCTTGGATCATGTAAGTAAGACTTCCTAGTTCTTAAAAGGCCTTTACTGGAAAACATGAAGTAGTAAAACTCCATTACCTTTCTGTGCTTTTGCTGTTATTTCAAAATATTTAACAGTGAGGTCTTGAATAGAAAGCACAGCCATGTGGGCCTTCCGCTGCCAGTCTGCATCTTCTTTTTGTAGACTCTCAATTCTTCTAGGTCCCAGGTAATCATTCTCTATGGATATCTGAAAATAGATCAGTACATTATATCCACCATCAAAGCTTAAAAGCTACACAGAAAACTTCAAAAAGTTAAACTGTTTAACAATTATGATATAGATGAAATAATTTAACTGGGAAGGACAGATGAATGATCATGTGCTTTCCGGAACTGCTTAGAAATAACTTAGGGAGATAAATCTCACGAGCAAATGTTTCCCAAATTATTTGCTCTTAGCTACTAATCTGAGTAAGCATTACAGCATGGGTAAATCTTCATAAATTTGCATCGGATCCAAGCATGAGAAAGGGACTTTTTGAAGTGACAAGCTCAGTCACAGCACACGCATTTATTCGGACATCTGTTGTCTACCAATGGAAGGACTCAGGTAAAAGGATGAGAGCCATCCTTTAGATAAAGGTTTGGAAAGGTGAACAATACAGCTTCTTGCTGAGAATTCACAAGCAATCAAAGCTCCCACAGAATGCTACTGTCTGGAAGGAGAAATTTCCAAGACATAATTTGTACTGAGAGGCACTCTGCAAATCAAGTATCACATGAGCAGTTGCGCACAAATCCCACTCTACTTCTAATGAAAAGCTTTTGCAGGGGTCTGCAACTATAATATATCACTTTTCTGTGGGGAGAGCATGCTTAACTTGGGCTGTTTTTCCTCACAAATGAAAATGATTAGCATGTTACTATGGATAACATGCCATTCATATATTAAAAGCATATTTTGGCATATATCCCAATCTCTACCCCTTAAATGATCTAACTGATTTGGTTTGAAGAGATTTATAAAAAGGCGTATTAGGAAAGCAATCTTACTCATTAAACACAATTATACCCTGTGTTCCCTATCCTTAGAACACTACAGAAATGTTAGAGTGCCTAAATTTTTAACTATTCCTTGTACAAAGGACAAGAGCAAAATGAAACATCAACTTATCTTTGCTTTAACAAAGGTTTTATTACACTGGTAGGTAATAACTTCCTGACAGTAAGAGCTGTTCGACAGTGGAATTTGCTGCCAAGGAGTGTGGTGGAGTCTCCTTCTTTGGAGGTCTTTAAGCAGAGGCTTGACAACCATATGTCAGGAGTGCTCTGATGGTGTTTCCTGCTTGGCAGGGGGTTGGACTCGATGGCCCTTGTGGTCTCTTCCAACTCTATGATTCTATGATTCTATGAATTTGCGCTATGGAAAATGTGATTGGCTGGTTCACAAAGTACATCCACGGAACTGTCTTTTAAAGATATTAGTATTGTTTCAGGATTTTCTATATGAAATGTGCTTGCATGACTATTAAAATTTAAATCAAACTTCTAAAATGGACTCTGGTGTCTCCTACATGATTCCAACCTTTGTTCAAAGAAAGAGGCTTCTGCGGGAAAATACCGGTACTTTGAAACATGTAGGCCAGTGCCCTGAATGATAGTCAGGGGTGCCACGGGCAGCACCAGCCTCTGACCCTCTTTCCTTCTCCCCCTCTTCTGATGCCCTCCTGCGTCTCTGCCTCCCAAAGGCTTGCACGACTGTTTATTGCAGCAGCCCTGGCTACAAGCTCCCTAGGGAAATGATGCCCCTGGGGCTGGCCAGAGGGTGCTAGCCAGGCCCCTGTGGGGCAATGTGAGGAGGCACCTCTCTTTGGGGCGGGGGGGGGGGGAGGCTCAAAGACCGGGGTGGCAGCTGCAGTGGCTCAGAGGACGGCCAAGGAGAGGAGAGGAGGCTGAGGAAACACTCCAAATGGGAGGGTGTTCAAAAAAGGGTGAGAAGCTGCCAGTTCTGCAAGCAAGGGGTGACATAACTGGGTTCCTGAGTCCCACAGGGGTGCCGCAGAAAGAATGTAGCTGGTCAAGGGAGCCGTAGACTCAAAAAGGTTGAAAACCTCTGATGCAGGTGATTAGCTACTAAAGAAGAAGAGGAGGAGGAGTTTGGATTTGATATCCCGCTTTATCACTACCCGAAGGAGTCTCAAAGCAGCTAACATTCTCCTTTCCCTTCCTCCCTCCAGATGTTGTTGGACTATTACCCCCATTAGCCACAGTCAGCGTGACCAGCAATTAGGAATGATGGGAGTTGAGTCCAACATTTGGATAGCACTACATTGGCTATCCCTGTGCTAAAGACTCAAAACCCATAGTTGAAAAGGTAGAGCTAGAGGTGTGTTTCATCTGTCGCAGGCAAACTTTTTGAAAGATAAAATAACCAAGCATATTGAAGGACAAACAACAGGCTCTGCTGAAGCGGAATCAACACTCAGACCCTGCTTGTGGGCTTTCCATAGGCATCTAGTTGACCACTGTGAGAACAGGATGCTGTATGAGATGGGCCAATGGCCTGATCCTGTTCTTATGTCCTTAGAGGCGTTTGCCTGTAGTGGCTGTATGCAAATGCAGACAGGTACAGAGTGAAACATTTGCATATATCAAGAGTTCTCTTATCTGAGGCAATGAGGGTAAACATACCTCAAATTAGAAAGGGGTGGGGTACTTCACTGTTCAGTCCCTTGCCCTGCCTTGCATAAGTCTTTGCTCTAAACAGTCACCTACAGCATGAAGCTTCTTGTGTCAAGGGGTTCGGGTACACTCAGAATAACAGTAGGACAAAGCACTTCAGTAACACCTCAGGTGGTTAATGCTTCATTATAAGAAGAGTGGTCCCAGACACCTTGTAGGAGGCAGTCATCAGATCAACTCTATTAACATTAGAAGCCCTCCTTTGATGGAGATTATTGTAACAACAATGGCGTGCTCTGGTCCTGGAGTGCTCTGGTCCATGGGGTCACGAAGAGTCGGACACGACTAAACAACTAAACAACAACAACATTGTAACAACTATAAATATCAACAACTATTAGCCAGTCACAAGTTTTCCCTTTGGGGGATATTTGGGGATTCTACAGGTGGTAGAGCAGAGCTTTTGAAACTGTGTTGGAACACATTAGTGTGTCGGCTGCAGTATGTAGGTGTGTCACGCGACCGCTTCCCGCACTCCTCCGGGACTGGAAAGGGGTTTGTTTAACCTCTGGTTTGCTAGTAAAACTGAATTAATGTGTCATGAAATGATGCATGTCTAAAAAGTGTGTCATCGACATGAAAAATTTGGAAAGCTCTGTGGTAGAGGATCAATTTTAGCTTTTATGAGCACCATTAACTATCTGGACCCATTCTGATTTGGCACCCAAACACAACTATTTTTATACACAGCAGGTCAGTGGCTTTTTGTTTTTCAAGACTTCTAGTCTCTGGCCTGTGGTTCTGCCATTTTCAGATGTTCACGTGACTTTTACTAGATCTCTATTCTGCTGCATATGGCTGCTGCTACCTGTACTGTTTTTATTGTTTTAACTGGGCCCATTTTTATTCTAAGTCACTCTGGATATTTTAACAAGAAAGCAGCACAGAATTTAGATCAATCAATAAGAGCAATAAAAATATGGAATTCCAAATAAAAATTCCAAACTCTCCAGATACATGCCCTAATTATAGATCAGATAGATAAGACAGGCAGAACATGCAAGTAAATACAGAACTCAAACTTTCAAGAATTTCAAACAGAACCATCACAAGGTGATTTGAAAATGACCAAAATTTCTAAAAGACAAAAACAGATTATGCATAAACACATGTAACACCTTTTAAGATTTATATTCATTTTATCTTCTTTGTTATTTTTCAAAATAAATAAATTTAAATTATAAGATTTATGTTAATGTGTACCTTTATCTGCTGTCTTCTGAGCATTGCAAGCTCCCTCATATCTCGGAATGGCTGCAGTAAGTACTGATAAAGTTCTGTAGTTGCTTCAGCAAGAATGCTATATGCTTCATCTTCCATTTGATATAGTTCAAGCAGCTCTACCATGCTTTCGGTATTCTTGTGTTTCTCTAGGAGCTAAGTAAGGAGAAATAATAATACATCAAAGCATAAACACATTTTCCTGCTATCAAAATGCAACCAGATATGACGACTAACATTTTCAAGTTTTGTATTCTGATAACCTCGGTGAATAGCACCAGTATCACTTAATCCTACTCTCTCTCTTTTGCATAAAGTTATAAAACTAAAAAAGGGTTAACAGGGCAATCCAACTTAAAAGTAAGCCAGACTGAATTCAATGAGGCTAGATAAGTGTGGTTAGGATTGCAACCTAAAATATTTGATCTCCAATTTTATGTCAAGCATGTAGGAAGTACACAGCGTTAGGGAGGCATTCGAAATCATGGTCTGACAAAATGAGAGGAGTCTGAAACAAGGAAATCTCTGGTGGCTCAGTCTGGGCTACAGCATCTGAAGTCCCTCATCTTGTCCAAGTCAAAAAATAAGCTGGCATAAGCCCCCTAAAAGGGGTCTGGTGGCACAAGGGGAGACTTACTCCTATTCCAAACACTTTCCACTCAGTCATGTGGCCTAGCAATCCAGTGGAAGTTACAATGGCAAAAAGGGTAGAGTAAGTCATATTCTACTTTAAAGGCTTTGTTCCCCTCTGCCAGGCTTGGGCTGGCTCAGCCAGCAGTAGCTTCACTCCTAAATGGCTTTTGAAATAGGGGTAAGTTACACCAGTATAATTTACCCCAGTGTAAATTACACTGGCTTCCTTTGGTTGGACTGTTATGCCCGTATATTACTTACAATTCTATCTTTAAGATTTTTTTTGTCATTTAGCAAAAGACATACCATTAGGGACATGGGTTGCTCAGTCCCTGCTCCTGCCAACTTAGCAGTTCAAAAGCATGAAGTGCAAGTAGATAAATAGGTACTGCTCCGGCAGGAAGGTAAACGGCGTTTCCGTGCGCTGCTCTGGTTCGCCAGAAGCGGCTTAGTCATGCTGGCCACATGACCTGGAAGCTGTACCCCGGCTCCCTCGGCCAATAAAGCAAGATGAACGCCACAACCCCAGAGTCGGCCATGACTGGACCTAATGGTCAGGGGTCCCTTTACCTTTTATACCATTTCTACATTGCACTAAGTTTTTTGTTCTTTCTGTAATAATAATAATAATCCATCCTGCAAACCTCTGCAAACTAATTTTATGTAGAAGTAGTGTATATAATATCTGTTCCGCATCATTTCTTTGTTCTCTACAATTTTATGATGAAATCTTCCTAAAGTAGGAAACCTAGTTTGATAAGTAGAAACTAAGAAAGCCAATTTGTTTTTCTAAACTGTCCAGAGCTTGAAGATGCATAGTTTGTCTGTAAATATTTAAGACATTGAAATATCTCACTGTTAAACAAGTAGTAAAATATAAAAATACATAGCACGATCTACTCCCAAGAAGGTACAGCTGCCCATGCACAGAGGGACTGCCACAAATCTTAACAGAGTGCGCTGTTCGCACTCCCATCACCTTGTGGGTGCAGACAGATTTGCCACACGAAGTACACTAAACATGAGTAATTTGTACCAGGCAAGGAGCTGTGGGAGGCGGACAGAAGCCTCCCATTCCCAGTAATGGCTTGGCAGATTGCAATGTGGGTGAGGGGAAGAAGCAGGGAACTGGGTTCCACTGAGTCCCATGCTGACCTTTTTGTGCACCTGCAGCTGTGCTCATGAAGAGGTGGATCATACTTTTAGATTAGAATCAGGAAGAAAATTGAAAGCACATTGAAAGCACATTTCCCAACTTCCCAAGAATCCCAGGAACTGTAGTTCTGTGAACTGTTAGTGGTATATTACAGCTACCAGGATTTCTTTTTGTGGGGGCAGAAGGCTTTAAATGTATGCAGCCCCAGTTTTTCAGAGGCCAGGTCTACCCAGCTCAGTAGACTCTGCATCCAAGGCCTCTCAATCAGGAGATGTACTACAGCAGATATTCTCCAACACTATGTAAGCAAGTATATACTGTACCGCTTACCCCCATCTCATGGTACCAAAACCTGAAGTGTTAGGTCCTTGAATGCAAAGTATGCCCAAAATCCTGCTCAGTCAAAGGACAAGAGCTCTTTATCTTTGTTCCTCCATATCCTTGTTCTTATCTTTTAATCAAGTGACTCAAACTACAATGAATAGCGCAAACCATATTCTAAAACCCTGAACAGGAAACAGCTGATCAGAGAGTTTAACTGCCCATACTAAGAAATGCATAGTTCATATCAAGACAAAACTGGAATACAACTTCTCATGCTGTTTTATCTACCAATAGAAGTATAAAAACTCTATAAGGCTATGCCTTGATGTTACTTATTTAAAAGTAAAGTGGAAAGTGTAGGTATAAGGGGGAAACAATGTCCATGCCCCTGGCTGCTTTTTAATGGTTTTACAATATGTAATCAATATGCAGAACTTAAAGAACCTTCATAAATGCTTACAGTGGAAATCTTTTCTGGACAGTCATTAAGCTAAATGATGCCAAGATAAGCATCTGATGGAATTAGAATATATATTCCAAGATAAAAGATGCAAGAAGATACTTGCATTTATTATTTGCACAATATTTCTTTTATATTCTTCAAAGAAATCTCAATAAAACTAAAGCTTTGACTGACAGAACTGCCTGGCTAGCTCTGCTCACACAGCAGGGCTTTTGTCTTTTGGCTCCTCCCCGAAGCAGAAGTACTCAGCATCTTATGACATACTACTTGTGAAATTAAGTAGAGTTTATAAACAGCTTGCAATGTGGTGTAGAGGTAGAGGGGAATTGGGACAAGGGAGTGGGAATTAGGCAAAAGTGTGCTGTGTACACAAACCCTCCACAGTTGTACCCACTGAATAAAGTAAATTGTTACACCAGCAAGTTATGGCCTTGAGGCATAAAGAACTTCTCTAAAATATGCAAGGCAAATTTGTCAGACCAGCACACATTTTGTTTAATATGACATCTGTCTGACCCACATGGCAGCAACACTCCTGAGACATTATTCATTACTTTTTATCCCATCCATCATCCATCCCTCCATGGAACTTAAGAGTGGCTTTCTACCCTCACAAAAATCAAGGCAGAGGAACAGAGACATATCTGAGGCCACACCATTTTTACCTGGATATACGTTCCAACCCTACTTATTACCCACTGTTAAAATATTCACTACTTGATTTGACTACCTTGCCTAGGTAGACAGAATGTAGATTATACTATGCTCTCCAATACTCTATTATATTACTATTTGTAAATATCAATTATTTTTCACCAGTAGCAAAAAGTAGACATACAGTGGTACCTTGGTTGAAGAACAGCTTAGTTTATGAACAACTTAGATTAAGAACACTGCAAACCTGGAAATAGGTGTTTTGGTTTGTGAACTTTGCCTTGGAAGCAAAACATGTTCTGCTTGCTGTTGAGTGTGTTCCATTTGTAAATTGAGTCCCCTGCTGCTATGGGCAAGCAAACTTTGGTTTAAGAACGCTTTGGTTTAAGAACAGACTTCCGGAAAAGATTAAGTTCGTAAACCAAGGTACTACTGTATATGGTAACTAAAACTGTGAGGTCACAAACTTGCATCACAAAATAAAGCAAGGGATGTACACACTTAAACCATACCCTGTAACCCTCCAGATCAGAGCTATCTCACTTCTGACAGCACAGCTGGATATGATGCAAGAAATTTTCCTCCCTTTGATTTCCAATGAGGGGGGTATTAAAAATCCCCACTATATTGAGGACCACCAAACATGGGATATAATGTTAGCACCAAATCACAGCACACCAAACCTCCAACAGGAAGACCATAATTCAAATAAGACATATGACACGGAGTACAACTCTCTGTCCCTGTTTATTTAGAGCTGCAAAGGAGAACTTTGCACAAAACTGTCCTCAGAATATTCTGGGACATTATTAACACTTCTCTACCTAGAACCTTGAGAAGGACTCCTGCCTCAGGACTCTCTCGACACAAACAGCCAACACCCCACTCCACAACTAGGACTGCCAGGCTAAGCAGAAGTATAACTTCAGAATCCTCTCCCTTGTCTTCTACCTACCCCTTTTGCCATACAGTGGTACCTTGGGTTAAGAACTTAATTCGTTCAGGAGGTCCATTCTTAACCTGAAACTGTTCTTAACCTGAAGCACCACTTTAGCTAATGGGGCCTCCTACTGCCACCGCACGATTTCTGTTCTCATCCTGAAGCAAAGTTGTTAACATGAGGTACTGTTTCTGGGTTAGCGGAGTCTGTAACCTGAAGCGTCTGTAACCTGAGGTAACACTGTATATGAATATCAAATCTTGTCTGAAATGTACTGCTCTAATGCTGTTCCCTATTATCAACAGCAGGAAGCAGGGTCTTTCAAGAGGAGAGGCACTTATTCCCATACAGTTAAGCTCCCAGTTGGCAAAGGCCAGGCACTCTGTCCCCAACTGTCACCACTGCTGGCCAAATACTCATCAGCAGTTTGGCTTTAAAGGAACAACTGCATGCATGTTCTGGATTCCACTGCAACCCCCAAGGGATGGATACACGGTAGATACAGAGATATGTAGATAAACACACACACACACACACACACACACACACAGCATTCCTCTCCTTCCCACATGAGAGAGGGGAGCCTGAGGCATAAGTGCTGTCTAAACATACAGGTGGCACCACGCCCTCTGCTCCCACCCACGTTCAGTATCTTGATTCAGGAATGATGAGCTCCGGCTGAGGTCTATTGCTCATTCTCCCTGTCTCTCCCTTTGTTCTTCACAATCTCCCCCACAGCTACAGGATGAATTTTACACCCTGTTCTATGCAGGTCCCAAACGAGATCTACACCATGACCAACAACAGTGACCAGGATGTTCCAGTTATTCCTCCTCCAGTTATTCCTCCTATATCTTAGCAAGCTCAATGAGCCCAACAGGCAAAGTTGTTCCTACCAATGGCGTTCCTGAGATAGCTCAGGTGGTAGAGCCTACTAGCATGCTTAACCTCAGGGTCACGGATTCAAGCTCCATGTTGCAAAAGACTGCATGGGGTTGGATTAGATGACCCTCATGGTCCCTTTCCAACGGTACGATTCTATGATTCTAAGCATAGAGCTGGTGCTGGAGCCATGAGTGACACTGAACCTAATATGCTGTTGTCTGTTCAGCCACTGTCCAAGGCACAGAAAACTTGCAAGGGTGACTGATACACATGCGACTTTTTAGAGTACATTTCATCCTGGATAAAAAGTCATTGACTTAGCACAATTTTTTATCTTGTAACAAATATTAGGTGGCATTCTTAAACATTTCCCCACAAAAACACATATCCAAAAACTTACTGTTTACAATTCCAAACTTACAAATGGATTTCAACAGCCCTGCTTGCAAAAGAAAATCCCCAAAAAGATTACTAGCTCAAAGAATTACTCTTTTACTGTATTTTTAAAAATGCCACTCCTCTGTGAGTTCATAGTTAGTGTTATGGATGCTCAATTAAGAAAAAGCTGCAGTCAGAAACCTTAGTATTTTAAAAAACATGGCCAACGTTGTCAACAACAAAAGGAAAAGAAGCAGCTAATAGGGTCAGGATGCCCAAGGCTGAAATTGTACATAATATTGGGGCATTTTGTTTTGTTTGAATGACAGTTCATTATTTCTTTAAAGAAATAAAGTCACTTATCTATAAGAAGACATGCAGCTGTTAGAAATGGAAAGCCATACATACTGTACTAAAGAAATTTTAGAGTAAAAATGGGTGAGCAACATTAGTCCCTAGCCTAGAATACTATTTCCTGGCCAAAGTCACTACCCTCACTACCACCACTAGGCAGGCCTGTGCAGAACTTGTCTGAGGCCCAGGACGGGAGTCTAGTTAGAATAAAGATATAAACTCAAACAAAAAAGCAGCCAGTCGCTGGCGGTGTTCCCCGACCAGCTTAGCCATCTGAGGCCCAAGGCAAGTGTATCTAGCTGCCCTGCTCCTCTGCACGGACCTGCCACTAGGCCCATAACCACTGACACGCACACACATGAAGGATGATTCTCCATGTCATGGGAGCAGTTGTAACAAGCCAGAGCCTAAATCTAGGCTCATGTGTCAGCAGCGGCAGACGACATCTTGGAAAAACTCAATGATCATTGGAATGAAAAATTATGGAATACTATTAAAAGAGAATATAGGTTTGGCCCAGGAAAGCGTCCAAGCAGTAACACTTTATAGGAAGAGAATTATTTAGATTAAAAGGAGACGAAGTACAAGAACTAAAGAAACCCAGCCAGATGGGTGGGGTATAAATAATAAATTATTATTATTAATTATTATTATTATTATTATTATTATTACATCAGCTATTAATAAATAGTGAGAGCTGGACCATAAAGAAGGCTGATCGCCAAAGAATTGACGCTTTTGAATTATGGTGCTGGAGGAGACTCTTGAGAGTCCCATGGACTGCAAGAAGATCAAACGCATCCATTCTTAAGGAAATCAGTCCTGAGTGCTCACTGGAAGGACAGATCCTGAAGCTGAGGCTCCAATACTTTGGCCACCTCATGAGAAGAGAAGACTCCCTGGAAAAGACCTGATGCTGGGAAAGATGGAGGGCACAAGGAGAAGGTGACGACAGAGGACGAGATGGTTAGACAGTGTTCTCGAAGCTACAAACATGAGTCTGACCAAACTGCGGGTGGCAGTGGAAGACAGGAGTGCCTGGCGTGCTCTGGTCCATGGGGTCACAAAGAGTCGGACACGACTGAACGACTAAACAACATTAATAAATCTCTTCATCTTCTTAGAAGTATACCGTTCTAAACCCAACACAGATGTTTTGTGAGAACAGGCTTGCTGTATCAGATCTAGGCACCCATAGCCTAACACATCTTCCAACAGAAGCTATTCTAATGTGTCTGGGAAGCTCACATGCAAAGTACAATAAGAATAACCACCCCCTATTATTTTTCTCTATGTGGTAATTAGCAGTTTGCTCCTTTTGAATACTGTGATTCCATATAGATGTCAAAACAACTGGTAAGAGGTAACCTTCATTAATTTTGAAAGATATCTAAGCCATAGTGCATACGTTATGACAACTATGGAGATGCCACCAAAAATGCCAACCCCATTAGTGAGCTCTGGATAACATTTTGAAGTACTCAATATGTGGAATGACATCATAGCACTGAGAGTCTCCACATCTGTACCAAAAGCCACTAGTAACATGATATGAGGGCATGGAGAATCACATGACGGTAGCACCCCACATGATGCACATGGAAGTTTCATTGCTTCTGAAAAAACTACTCTTTTAACTTACACAGAACTGAGAATTTATGACAGATACGTTGGAGTAGTAGACTATTACAACCTAAGCTCAGTTTAAAACATTTCAGATGGAGATAAGAAGTAAGCAAAGCATTTTAAGGCTACTGCCCACACACAACACATGCCACAGTCTTTACCAATTCGGATTCTAGATTACTCTGGGCTTAATTGAGCAGAAGTTTTATCTTTTCTAAAGTGCAAATGCAGTCGTTAATGCCCATTCAAATTATTGATCCTCTAATAAGGTATTTTAATAAAGATAAAGCATTACAGTTGTTATATAAAATAAAATGACTGCTCCTCACTTACTTATTACATTGTGATTAAAGCTGCAGAAGGATAGATAAGGATGAAAAGCCTGGAGTTACATTTACTAGTTTTTTTTAAAAGCACCTTGATCTACAATTGTATACAAATTTATACCTATTGAGAACAATGGGACTTACTGCTGAGTATACATGTATAGGCTTGCACTGTAAAAATCACAGGTAGAGGAAATCACTTGGCTACTGAGCTGTCCATCTTGATCCCTTGGGCATGTATAGTAGGGGAAGATGGGGCTCGTCAACCTGGGAAGGTAGGGGAAGGAAAACTCTGATCCTAAACCTCTGCTGCCTTGCGCATTCATGACAAAGGCTTTGGGAGTAAACCCCAACGAAAAATCTGCAACTGATTCCTTGTGCGACATCTTCGGGAGAAAAAAAAGACTAAGGAATAAACCCTACACAAATCTGGAGTAGAATACAGTTGGATGGCACCTTGTATGCCTCCTTCCAGCAACTCCAGCAGTAAAGCTGGTGGCAAATGTATTGCTGTGCTTTCCTTTGGGCCACATCAGCAAGGCCAAGAGGGAGGACTTGTCATCTGGGCAGCCAAAGACCTCTCCATACACACTGCCCAGGCTTGTGCCCCAAAGAGGTCACTTCGGTGCTTGTGAACACAGCGAAAACCATGTGGGAGGCAGCAGTTATGAGTTACCGGTCTCTGCAGCCACAGAGGGCACTGTGATTTTCCAGTGGTTTGACTTCATAGTGAAGAATTTAAGCAAATGATGTTTTCTTTTTAAACATAAATCTCCTGTGTGGGAAGATAGACCAGAATTCCGCTCCCTTTGTGTGATTGGCCTTTTTAAAAATTACTATACTTCCTTTTAGCACAAATCATAGCCATTCTTTTATTTTCATGCCTTGAAGAACATTTACGGTGAAGTTCTCATATTTTATTTGTTTATAATTTTGAGCTTTCCAACCTGGATTCTAATGCACTGCCTCATTAAAAAGCATTGCATAATTTAGAAAGATTTAGAATTTAGCAAATAAAACTAGTACAGTACTGATCAGAACAAGTTTTAAATGTTGCAGAGTTAAACTAAATGATATATTAACCAACTGAACAAAAGACTGGCAGTGTTAGCACTCTAAAACAATAAGAATTTTGTTCAAACAAGTTGAGTCATACATACAGTAGAATCTGTCGGTTAGAACGAGTTTTAGCATACGTCTAATAACATCACACATTTTTGAATATCTTTGTTTTCTGTAATGTTCTTCATTTGTTTTATGCTAATAAAATATTATCTTCATTATTATTTATTAAATTTGTACAATGCTCTTCATCAAAAGATCACAGGGCACTTCACAATATATCATTTTATGAACAATGTCAACTTTTATAGTTTCCCTTTGAAACCAAGGCCACATTTTCCTGAAAGTTCTACTAGCTTTTTAATCACACAAATGCCAGAATCCAGTATCTCTATCTGCATCTCTAGTCTCTTGAAAGCTACTTTCAAAGTGCAGGTGGCAAAAGTAACGTGGAAGAAAATATATGTGAGCTTGGTTAGGTTCATATTTCAGGAAGAGAACAGAGTCTCATCCTGAAGTATGGAAAAGCACTGCATCAGAATTACACATTAATATTAAATGGCTGTCATCTATTGTTCCATTATCATGGAATAACTTAGCCAAATGAGATATGAGCTTCTTGTTTCAAAGAAAGCCACTATCAAGCGTGTAACAGACAGTAGAAACCTGAGAGCCAAAGGACAGAGAGCTACCTAAATGATCTTCTTTCTTAAATATGAAGCACATTTTAATTAAAGATGGGTCAATTTACACAGCATACATACACTAACAGAGATACTGACACCAGATATGGATTAATATTCACTGGATTAAATTAATTGAGTCACCAAGAGAGCTGCCTTGCAATTAAACACAATATCCTACCCAGTTGGATCATATCTACACTACAGGTTGTGGTGGGTGGCACTGTGGCCTAAACCACTGAGCCTCTTGGGCTTGCCGATAAGAAGGTCGGCGGTTCGAATCCCCACACTGCTCTGTCCCAGCTCCTACCAACCTATCAGTTCGAAAGCACACCCGTGCAAGTAGATAAACAGGTACTGATGCAGCGGGAAGGTAAACAGTGTTTCCATGCGCTCTGGTTCCCATCATGGTGTTCTGTTCCACCAGAAGCGGTTTAGTCATGCTGACCACATGACCTGGAAAGCTGTCTGTGGACAAACATCGGCTCTCTTGGCCTGAAAGCGAGATGAGCGCTGCAACCCCATAGTCACATTTGACTGGACTTAACTGTCCAGGGGTCCTTTACCTTTTTTTTACACTACAGGTTACTTCACATTATTTTGGAAAGTTCCACACATTTGCCTTTGGTTCTTAGCATCTCACCTATTCATGTATCTGCCTCACATTTTCTCTGTCTCCATAATGCATTTGTCCCACAGAACTACAGTAGAGGAACTGAAATTTTACTGAAGTCGCTTGCTTGTTACTACGGGTGGTAACAATTACTCTTTCCTAGCTTTCAGTATCAAAGTTTTTAGGCACTTAGGCAATCAGGTGTCTTCCACCATCCTTTTTTTAAAAAAAAATGCCAGAAGTGAAGTTTTGCATATATTCATGCCAAAAGAATATACCTGTGGCAACTCTGTTTTGAGAAGCTGAACATGACCCTAAAAACCAAAAAAGAAAGAGGAAACACAGAAGGCATTGAATTTTAACATAAACTAGCAACTATTCATTACCCTGGAAACAATTAACACCAATTAACACTAAATTACAAATACAACAGATTTTCACTAAAGTTAGCAGCCTTCAATCCATGCAGATTATTAAAAAAAAAAAATGAATCAAATCACACTTTTCTAAAAGTAACCACAACCAGCATTTCCTACAAATGCCACCATACAATAAAAGGCATATAATCATCAGAACTCTGAAGCAGCCAAGCCAATGGCTCTAGAATCACACTTAATTCAAGCCAAGCATGCCCTTCACATCATGCTGCAAAGTTTCACTTGACAAGCAAGTTGGGCAAACAAGAGTAATTAGTTACTTGGGAAATGAGTGAGACTATTTTTGGTCCTTACCCAACCTCTTATTCCAAATACTGTAAATATATATCTTCATGAAAACCACAACTAGACAGACTCGTGAGGTATTCACACAATAGGATAACAAAGATCAAACTCAGAGTCGAAATACTGTGGGCAAAATGTTGGTCCTCTGCTTCAAAACTGACAATGTTGGAAACATCATTCACTAATTATCTTCCTCATTAAGTTCACTAATAATATGATTTCATCCTAAATGGAAATATATAAAAAATTCTGTTGCAAAATTATGCATGTAATTTTTGCCCAATTAAAAAAATACGAAGTATTGTTTGATGTATCCACCACCAACTATAAATAAAAAATGCACAAGGTGAATAGAAGATATTGACTCACACTGATGCTGATCTCAGATGTAAATCTGACAGGACAATTTAGTTCTGACTGATTTTATTACAATCCATTTCCTTGTATTAGGAATAGTGTCTAGCTAGCAGAATAACTGGCAAACATATCCAAGTACCAGAGTAAACATGGTCAAGTCCAGTACCCACCCACCCCACTGACCCAGCCAGTTAAAATAAAAACATATGGCTCCTCCTTAAAAAGTCAAGATACCAGTAAGTACTGTATAAGAATACACCAGCTTTTGAAAGATACAAAAAGGGCCTTAGATACAGAAAGCCAGATCCTCTGGAAGTTTACTTGGAAGCACATGTGACTGGGTATAGATATAGATATAGATATAGATAGATAGATAGATAGATAGATATAGATAGATAGATAATGCACTGGATTCAGCTTTTAGCATCTTTCTGCCCTTCTCCGAAGTCTTATTTCCCCCAATAAAGACTTTACATGAAAATATATTCAAGTCAGCAGCAGTGTTGGAGGCAGAAATCCAAAGAAAGCTTATACTGAGAGTAAGTTGCATGGGACTCAGGGGAACTTAGCATGTTCAGGATCGGGCTGAAGGGGTTTCTATTTTATCAGCACTGGGGACCTTCCTCACCTCCTGGATGCGCTTGCGGGCCCGCTGCAGCACTTCCTCGTAACCCTTTTGCCGCAGCTCGCTCAGGCTCTCGTAATACTCCTCCGGGTCGTCCGTTTCGGTGAAGAGCACCTGGGAGAGGATCTTCCACCCGCAGGTGTCCAGGCAGTGGCCCAGGTAGACCTGCAGCCGGCAGCACAAAGTGTCCATCTCCTCCTCCGACATCTCCGGAGCTCCGAAGAGGACCGTCCACATGCCCGACGGCTCCTCGGGAAGGACCGGCAAGCAGGGCTCCAGCTCGGAGCTCACCGAGCACAGCTGCTGGTGCACGGCCCGCAGGTCCTGGAAAGAGAAGAGGCCGGCCCAGCTGCACTCCTCGCCCGACGGCGCCTCGGTCTCCGAGACGGCCGCCGAAGGCGGCTGCGGGGCAACCGCAGGCCCGGCGAGCGGGGACGGCAGCAGGAAAGCGGCGCCTCCCGCAGGCTCGTCTTTCCCCAGCTCCAGCACCTCGATGTCCTCGGCCGCGCAGGCCGCGGGGCTGAGCGGCGCCTTCGCAGCAGGCTGAGGCCTCCGGGCAGGGCTGCTCCGCGCCCGGGCCGGGCTCCTCTGCGGCGGCGGTGCCTCCGCCACTCGGCTGCCGGGGCTCCTAGGCAACGGCTCGGCCCGGGCGGGAGAAACCGGCGAGCTCCTGGCTTGGCCAGGCTCGGCGCTGCTCCAGGCCGGGCTGCTCCTGCGGACGGTGGGGCTCCCGGGCACCTTGGAGGAAGAGGCGGCGGCTCGCTGGTGCTCGAGGCCGGGGCTCCCCCCGCGGCGGATCTCCCTGGAGCCGCTGCGCTGCCTCTGCGCCGTCCGGTTGTGGCAGGTGATGGCGAACTTGCCCTCGATCTCATTCCAGGCCACGATGAAGACGAACTTGTGCTTCTCCCGTTCGTGGAAGGCGTGAGGCCTCACGGCCACCCAGTCCGCCTCCAGGGTCTCCTCCAAGGCGAAGGTGCTCATGGTGGCCGGGAGGGCAGCCGCTGCCCGCCGCCGCCCGGCTCCCTTGCTTCCTCACGACCACCAAACCGGGAGGGCGCTCAAGTCACTGCCCAGCAGCCTCAGCCATTTTAGCGGCGGGCAGGGAGGGAGGGAACGTGAAAGGAAGGATGCGCTACTGGCGGGGCCGGGTGGGATGCGAGGGGAAGGGACGACGAGGGGGATAGGCTAAGAAGGCGCCAGAGAGTCGTCAGCAACTGCAGCTGCTGCTGCTGCTGCTGCCGCCGCGGCGCGCGCTCCCCTCGCGCTCTCCCGCTCGGCTTTGTTGTCATGAGCCCGGCGGCGGCGGCGGCGGCGGCGGCTCCTCTTGCTGCTGCTGCTGCTGCTGCTGCTTGCCTGCCGGAGACAATACGAGAGGCAAGTCAATACAGTCCCCTCACACAGGTACTTGAGGCGGTCACGTGGAGACCCCGGATCTGTTTACAAGCCGCTGCGGCGGCGACGACAACGACGACGAGGAGGAGGAGGCGGCAGCTGCGTTCCGGATGCTCAGCTCTTGCCCCGCCTCCAGGACTCTCTTCTCCCCCCCTCACGACACACACATACACTGCGCCCCGGCGCAGACGGCGACTCCTCCTCTCCGACGCCAGCCCTGGGTATGGGGAGGCGACGGAGCGGGGGGGGGGGCGCTGCCGGAGCCGTTTGCACAGTCCTTCCCTCCCCCTTCCTGTTGTCTCCGGCCCGACCAGATTGCCTCCTTTCTCCAGTTTCTCCCTCTCCCGCCTGCCAGGAGCGCCTTCATTATCCCTCTCCCTCAAACAATGTTCCTATTATTCAAGCCACGCAGGCAGCGCACGTCAAGCTTAGCCTCCTGCTCCTCCCTCGCTGAGGGACTTGCACCGTACCCGAAAAAGCACAATAACTTCACCGTCCTCCCAACATAACAATACCCCTAGCCACGGCCCTTGTGCCTATGGAAAAGCAATGGCGATTGTGGACCTGGTGTGTGCGGATAAATATGGTAGCCCAGCTGCTGGAGGCTCTCCTGACAGCTGCATCTCACAACCGCTTTGCGCCTCATGAGGACACGCCAGCTTTTGCTAGTATGAATGTTGGCGGTGGGTGTGTTATTCGGAGGAGGGTGGTGGTATTTTATTCATTGTAAATGTCTATATTCCTAAATTAAATCTATTCATTTCAAATGAGTCTTTGTTAATATCCAAACGCTTTGGGAAGGAGATGTGTGCAACAACACAAATGGGCATTCATGTGCTGCTGGTCAGGTGGTCAGAAAGGACATCTCTGATTCTCCTGGAAATCAGGAGGACTTAATTTTGAGCTGGTTTAGTCTGTAGAAGCTGTTTTGTACTTCCAGCACAAAAATGCCTGTCTCTGATCCTGGAATATATTGTAGCAACCACACCAATCTCCAAGCGGTGCAAGATTCCAGGGGCACCAGGTGCTTACCCAAGCTTTGTGCTGCTTTTTGGAATGAGGTACAGCAGAGACTGTGATGTCTTTATGATACAGTGGTACCTCGGGTTACAAACACCTCCGGTTACAGACTCTGCTTAACTGGAAGTAGTACCTCGGGTTAAGAACTTTTCCCCAGGATGACAACAGAAATCGCACGTCAGCAGTGTGGCGGCAGCAGGACACCTCATTAGCTAAAGTGGTACCTCAGGTTAAGAACGGTTTCAGGTTAAGAGCAAACCTCCAGAACGAATTAAGTTTGTAACCAGAGGTACCACTGTATATGGTTTATTAACACAGGTATACAACCTGAGCCTAAAATGGAGGAGTTCACAGCATGGACACCCGAAAAGGGTCTTGTTTCTCCCATAGCTGCAGCCTTGGATTGAAATCTTGAATGCCTTGAGTCTAGCCCATTAGCAAATTGGCAGCCGATACAATATTTTCAACACACGTGTTGCATGTTGCTAGTAGGTTGCCCTGGAGAACAATCACACAGCAGTTTTCTGCACAAGCTGTAAGTGGTGTAGCATGGGTTGCCAGTGCCCGGGCAAGGCAAGTATGCTCTCCACCACCTGGCAGTAGATGGAACAAATGGGCAATAGCTTGGCAACGTACATGAGTGGCAGGCATAGTGCCCAGTGAGCACCGAGCGCGGCAGAGAGCAGGTATATTTCTAAAGCCCATGTAGAGGGCACCCTAGCAACCAGCTCTTGCCCAAATCCACTCCTCAGTCTGCCCATGCAAACATTGGGAGATTTTCTGTACAAGGGGGAAGGCACACTAATTTGCATTTAATTAATTAATTGATGATGATGATACATTATTTATACCCCACCCATCTGACTGGGTTGCCCCAGCCACTCTGGATGGCTTTGAGCATATATAAAAATATAGTAAAACATTAAACCTTAAAAGCTTCCCTATACAGTGCTGCCTACAGATGTCTCCTAAAAGATATAATTACTAATTATTATAATGATTCATTATGACTACTTTCTTTCCTTTTCTTTTGAAAATTTGTACCCCAAGAATTTTGCACCCAGGGCCCCTGCCCCTCCTATGCTCCTACAAGCTGCAGCTTCCAGACCAAATTCAAGGGCAACCCCAAATAAAGTGTATTACAATAATCAAGTCTATTAATTAATCTAGTTTCTAATGCATGCACCACAGTATCCAATCAATCCCTGTCCAGGAGCAATTGTAGCTGGAACGCCAGCCAAAGCTGGCAATAGTCATTCAAAGACATTGAAGACACCTGAGTAGTACCCCCCCCCCACAAGGATTTCCCCTAAGCTATGCACCTGTTCTTTCAGAGGGAGTGAAACCCCATCCAAAGCAGGCAACAGACCATTTTCCCAGACCTGGCAGTCACTCACCCACAGGGACTCCATTTTGCTAAACTTCAGCTTCAGTTTATTGGCTTTTATCCAGCCCATTACTGAGTTCAGGCAGTGGTTCAGGACTTGCTCAACACCTCCTGGTTCAGATGTTAGAGAAAAACAGAGCTGTGTGTCATCAGCATGTGTATAACCCTGTGCTCCAAACAGACTGCATACTGAGTTCCAAGCAGATGCCTTGGCTACTTAGCAGTCCAGGCTCTAATGCATAGTGTTATTAGTTGCAAGTATTGACAAAGCTCTCCCAGATACCGCCCTGCAGCTTATGCAACTGAAGCACATACAGTCTTTCTTTCTTTCTTTCTTTCTTTCTTTCTTTCTTTCTTTCTTAATTTATATCTCTCCTTTCTCGTGTATTTGCATTATTCAGAGCATCTTACAACAATGAAACTACCACTTCCCTAATAAAACAACCATATAAAACCAAGCAATATAAAAACCAGCTCAACAGATATTAAAACACGCTCAGCAGTTTAAAAGCCCTAAGCAGCGTTCACCATATGAAGACTCATCTGCCCAACAAGATAAAAGCTTTCTGGTACTTGAAACATCACAAGATTATAAGACCATCTCCAGTTAAAGCAGCAGTCAATTGTAATCCTGTGTTTACACAGCAATGGGTTATGCCCTAGTGCAGGGATTGCCAGCCTTTCTGGACCTAGAGACACACCTGGAATTTTGAAAAAGTGCCATGAGTGCCAGTCACAAAATGGCTTCTGTGGGGATATGTCATTGCAAAAAAAAAAATTTAAAAAATGGCTACAGTGGGATAACACAAAATGACTGCTGTGAGAACAGGAGTAATGGCTGCCATATTTAAAAGAGCAGAAAAAGAGACAAAAACACAAAATGATATTGGCATGCCACCCCATCAGGCACTCCATCAACGAGCATATTTCAGAGGGGGGTGTTTAATGTGGGAGAAGCTGAACCAGTGCAAACAGGAACTGAGCAGGGGGGGGGGAAGGATTTTGAGGGGATATTGACATTTCATGGGCACCATAGCAGGTACTAATGGCCCCTGCCATGGTGTGCTTTCCAAGTGTTTTTGGAAATATAATTTTTCAAAACACCCAAAGGCTATTTTGAGGGTTGTTCCCAGATTCACTTATGCAAATATAAAAGGGAAAATGAGAATTAGTCCTGAGAATTACATTGGTAAGGAGAAACATAGTGAGTTTGCTTAATAAGGATACTCCTGTCAACTGTGAATCATATAATAGCAGGTTATATTCTGGGACGCGGGTGGTGCTGTGGCCTAAGCCACTGAGCCTCTTGGGCATGCCAATCAGAAGGTCAGAGGTTGAAATCTGTGCGAAAGGGTAAGCTCCTGTTGTTCTGTCCCAGCTTCTTCCAACCTAGCAGTTCAAAAGCATACCAGCATGTCCTGGAAAACTGTCTGTGGACAAAAGCTGACTCCCTTGGCATGAAGCAAGATGAGCAACTCACCCCATAGTCACCTTTGACTGGACTCAACTGTCCAGGGATCCTTTACCTTTTTACCCAGGTTATATTTTAATGAAACGATGGAGAACCTCACTAGCCGATGAATCTCTACTTCCCTTTCCTACAAGAATAGAAGTATCCCATTCCAACAATCATGTCCAGTTGTGTGCACAGATATTTGCCCTATAAAATAAATAGGAAAGACTGCATCAGGACACTCTAGATTATGGACTAATGCTATAATTTCACTAGAACAGAAGACTTATTCCAAAAATGAAACAAAATTAAGTAATTTAGCAAGTAACCACAACTGGAAGCTGGTCCTCCAAACAGTAAATCAGGAACTGAGGGAAACACCACAAACCACACAATATGTATTATGTAATAGCTGCTGGGTACATTTATTTTAAAATGGAAATGTACCGTAACTCATTCATAAAAGAAAGGATTGACCAAGGTTAACTATGAAAACATTACTCTAGCACTGGTTGGGACCCACTATCTTGTCATGGGTTTGGGTCTTATCCCTAACCTATATCCAAGGTGGGTCATAACAGCAGTACTATCACCATACAAACATATGGTAAAAAATTGTAATAAATGGGTCTCAAAACACTAGGTGGGTCCTGACTTTGAAAAGGTTGAAGTTTACTACTCTAGTACAGTGGTACCTTGGGTTAAGAACTTAATTTGTTCTGGAGGTCCGTTCTTAACCTGAAACTGTTCTTAACCTAAGGTACCACTTTAGTTAATGGGGTCTCCCACTGCCGCCATGCAACTTCTGTTCTCATCCTAAGCAAAGTTCTTAACCCAAGGTACTATTTCTGGGTTAGTGGAGTCTGTAACCTGAAGCATCTGTAACCCGAGGTACAACTGTATTCTTTAAACTAAAACATCCAGGCCATTTCCCCATTAGCTTTCCAGAAAGAAGCAAATAATATTTTACCCTTTCAGCACTGCTTTTTAGATGAATCTCCCAGTCTCCCATTCTTCAACAATAGTTCTTATAACTGAGGTGACAGATTTTGACATGGATATCTTCATGTCACTTTGCTTCCCAGCACTGTCACAATGGAAAACACTAACCCTTGCAACTTGGGAGGCGATAGGTTTGCTAAAGAAGATGGAAGATATTTGTTCTCTGTTGTTTACAAGGGTAGGGCTAGAACCAAGAGTCCAAACTGCACAGAAGCGTATTTCAGCTAAATATTAGGGGGAACTTTCTTTGGTAAGGGGAGTTCAACAATGGATCAGACATCCTCAAGGGTGGTGGACTTACTCTGCCAGTGATATTTAAACAGAAGCTAGATTAGACAGCCATCTGTCAAGGCTGCTGTAGTTACATCCTGCATTTTGGATCCTGCACTGAGTAGCAGGTTGAGCTGCATGAACCTCCAGGATCTCTCCCAACCCTATGATTCTATGAGAAGTAACAACTATGTTGAAATATGGTGTCTAATTAACAGCAGGCTGGTATGTTATTGTTAAGGCAAAACTTCCTTATTGTTAACGCAGACACTGATTCATAGAAAACAAACAGTATTGTTTAATATAAATTTTTACCTCACCTCTCAACCTAGTTTCCAGGTGAGCATATGCTAATGATATACTATGAATAAATGATGGCCTATTTAAGCTTGCATATTGTATATTCATAGAAACATTGTGCCCTTGTTTAGTGAAACAAAAGGACCAAGGATTCATCCTACCTTGGTATAACTGAGGAATTACAGATTAGATATGCTATGACATATGTGTCAGGAAAGTAGATATTTAAATGTTATTCCATTTTGGCATTTTTAGATCCTAAAATAGTTATCAGCTTAAAGCGCTTCTCTGAAGTAAAGCCAAGCCATCCTTTCTCCCCCCAATCTCTATCTGGTTTGACAAGTTATTTTGCCAGCGCTTTGCTGCTAGAGGTGTGTCAGAATTTTTGCATTCTTTTTCATATGAGGCAGTATATAAATGATATCTCAGTTGTCATACATTCCTGTTTGGTGACTTAGTATTGCTTGGCTTTAGGGAACTCTTTGTCAACAGAAGTATTTGTTTGAAGCATTCTTGGGGAATGTAACTTGGGCACATACAGGCACTTTTAGTATATATTATTGTTTTTCATTTCTTATTTGTAATAAAATTTTTGTATCCTCATAAATAAAAATTAAAATTAAAATTAAAAATTGAAACTTCTCTCGTTAATTTTACACATTTTCTCATCAAACATTGCATATCTGGTGAAATTTAAAATCAACTGAGTGATGCTTCCTTTATTGTTCCCCAAATTGTAATTATGAATTGCATAGCTTCAATTTACCATCTCTCTGAATTATAATTATTTCAGAATTTCTTTAATAACAGTTTACTAATTAATCCAAACACTGTATTTGCTGCAACAAATTAAAAGCTACATCTCTCAAATAAATTAATATAATCAGCTTACTTCCTTTCTTCTATAAAACTATCAAGCAATTTCAGCCAAGTACACTTAAAAGGTATCAGCTATGTGCAGATCTTCACTTGTTTTGGCTAAGGAAAGTAAAAAAGCTCGGTCTCATGAGCTTTTTTAGCTTGTCCATACAGCTATACAGTAAAGATGGATGGATAGATGGAAAATCCTAAGCTGTCTTGGTTTTAATGGATGTGTCAGCAATGTCAGTACTATACATTGATCAGAATGTTTTTTTTTAAAAAACAGTTTATTTAACTTTACACACAGTATGTGGGGAAATTTAATATTCCTTTGTGTAATGAAACAACATTTTGTATTTACTGGATCAAAGATCACTGAGTTTTTGCAATATTAATGACCATGTGTCCCCATAATAAAAAATGTTCTTTACTCCAAATTAGAAACATACTGTTGCACACAACCTCAATTTCAGAGTTGTGCAAGATTTCAGGGTTTGCAGGCTCTTTACCCTGGTTCTGTGTTTCCTTTTGGAATTGAGCAGAGGAGATTGTGGTGTCTTTATTATATATGTTTTATTTACACAAATATACAGTCTGAGCCTACAATGGAGAGGTTCACAGCATTAACACTCCAAAAGTCTTGTTCCTCCATAGCCTTGGATTCAAGCAGAAACCAGCCATGGCTTTCTCTCTGCCTTACCAGATCACAGCTTTCCCCTCTAGCTCACATCACAGCAAGATCTGCTTTCAAACCAGACTTTTGTTTTTCTCACTATCTAAGGAAACTGAAAGAAGGGCTCCAATCATTTCCCTTCTGGCACAGAGCCCCCTTTCCTCATTTCTCTGAATGGCCCATCAACCCAGACTGCATTGGCTATTTCACCCACTGAATCCACAGAATCACAGAACTGTAGAGTTGGAAGGGACCCTAAGGATCATCTAGTCCAACCCCCTGCAATGCAGGAATATGCAGCTGGTCCATACAGGGATCGAACCTGCAACCTTGGTGTTATCAGCACCATGGTCTAACCAACTGAGCTATCCAGGCTTCCCTGCTGGATCCAGGAATCAGGAGGTCTTGCATTCAGCCTACTTCCACCCTACCTCCAGCAAACTGGTCTGGCACCCACAAACTCATAAGAATACATATTGGAGCAGCCCTGATCCTCAAATCTAGTGGCTAAAGGGGACTAGGACTAGGCTGAGGAAGCCACATTTACCACAGAGCATCCTGCTGTGGCTCAACCTACAATGTAAAACAGAGAACAAAGGCAACAGATGAAGTGTGCTTGAGTCCACGGAAACTTATTTCATAGGAAATTTGTTAGCATTTAAGATATCACAAGACTCTTTGATTCTTTTTTATCAGTGTTGGCCAACATATCTTGAATGTAGAAGCAGTTGTAAATCATTGAATGACTGTGGGAACAGGAGATAGATGTTGATGTGTACTCTTCATGTGTATGTTCATCACAAGGTGAGCACGTGTAAAACCGGGGTCTAAAATTACCTAACTGTGCTGCTCAGCATGCTGGACAAAATAAATTGCTTGCCTGAAACCACAAACTGAGTACAAGGCAGTACAGGTAGGGGTCTTCTGAGCCCCACTTATTTGAGCCCAAATTTGCTGCTGCAACATCCATTCCTGAAGGCAAGCTAATCAGAGTCTGAGATATGTGAAATAAAAATGAGAGACCCCAGATCCCAAACTTAGGTGGAAGGTAAAGTTCTAAGGTTTCCAAAGTACCATTTTCTGAAATGCTTCCTATTCTATTTACAAGCAAAACTTTATGGTCTCAAACTGTCAGTGCATGTATGACAAGATGGAATTAGGAAAGAGGGATTACATTTGTTAGGCACAGATAAATATTCTTAGCTATAACTAAAATGTGACTCTACTGCTGGTACTTAAAATGAATTAGGTTGCAGAGAGGCTTTTAAACTAACATCTGGAGGAAGGCTGACAGGTACTGAGTTCAGTTTGGGATGACTCATCCATCTGGCATGATAATAAACACACACAGCTAGCGTGCTCTAAAAATGGTTATAGAATAGAAGCTAACACTGTGTACATAAAATCCAGTGAGAGGCAACCAAATAAAGTAAAGTGTCAGGTAACAAAATATACAATTGATGGTTGTGTGGGTCACCACACAGTTACAGTTGCTAGAAGTTCCAGGCCCCTTAACCAATCTGGTGATCATGGCTTTGAAACATTAAAAAGAATTGGGGCAAAAGTAAACAAGGGAACAAAATTGGCTGACTTCAGCTCTCCTTGTATTGAACAGCATAAATGTTAAGAATCAAGGCAGGTCACTATTAAGTATTATTGATTCCAGATAATGATAGGTATTATTCTTCACATCAGTGATCTGAAGGCAGGCTCTTGTCTAAACACCTGGTTCTCAGAATTGGGTAGAAGGGATAAACATAGCGAAACGACTTGATTAAAGTAACTTCAGTCTACCTGAGATGTGCAAATCTCCCCCCAAATCAATATTGACACTAAAATTGAATGGGAAATTTGTTGTGTGTGCTTTTGAAAGGACTAGTTAAGAGGAAACATAAATGTATGTGATGTATGGAAGTGAGAGCTGGACCATAAAGAAGGCTGATCGCCGAAGAATTGACGCTTTTGAATTATGGTGCTGGAGGAAACTCTTGAGAGTCCCATGGACTGCAAGAAGATCAAACGCATCCATTCTTAAGGAAATCAGCCCTGAGTGCTCACTGGAAGGACAGATCGTGAAGCTGAGGCTCCAATACTTTGGCCACCTCATGAGAAGAGAAGACTCCCTGGAAAAGACCCTGATGTTGGGAAAGATGGAGGGCACAAGGAGAAGGGGATGACAGAGGACGAGATGGTTAGACAGTGTTCTCGAAGCTACAAACATGAATCTGACCAAACTGCGGGTGGCAGTGGAAGACAGGAGTGCCTGGCGTGCTCTGGTCCATGGGGTCACAAAGAGTCGGACACGACTGAACGACTAAACAACACAACAAATGTATATTATGTGGTGGGTCCAATCTCTTCAAGCAACATGATAGTTATCTCAATAGAAGCTTAATTTAGCATATGCACAAAATTCTGCAAAGCATATACAGAACCAACATTATGTTTACATACAATAACTGAGAATATGAAAGTGACAATAAAGTTGATTTTATCATATTGAAGTGTAAGAGTCTCCCATTCTTTGAATTAATCTGGGCAAAGAAAAGACAAAGGTAAGTGAGTGAAATGGAATATGAGATTTGAAAGATCAGAAACAGAATGAGTGGATCAGGATGTATGAAAGGAAGAAGCGACTATTAGGTTCTAGTGGGGACACAAGACACTGCGCTGGGCAATGTTCTCTCTGTCTTGCTACCTGAAGAGGGCACCTACAAAAGATGCAGTCTACAATTCGGAATTGTGGCACTGGCCATCACTCTCAACTGGCTTGGGATTCTAGTCTCTATGCTTCCAAATAAACTTTCTCAATAATGGTAGCGACAGCAAATTGGGGTGGAAAATAATGCTAGGAAGGTATTCAATATAGCATGGAATTTCAAAGCCAAGGTTGTTATAGATATAGTCAAGGTGAAGCCATTTCAGCATCACCCACATGGATCCATCCAGCTGGTCAATTTAGACCATGCAGGGCTGGATCAAGGCAAGTTCTAAGTTATGTCAAGTTTAAGAGATGCCATAGCCTTAACAACAACAAACTGTTATTTTAACAGAAAGGACAATGAAAATAGAAATAATTAACTTTCATATCTGCGTATAAACTGGTACATAGCTGAGGATGCAACTAAAAGCTAACAAAAATGTGTACCTTGCAATAAATAAGTCTATTTGTTTTCTTAACCAATTACATAAAACTTGAAATTTAGTTTAGTTTAGTTTTTGTATTTAGAGACCCTAAATTGCAACCTACTTAGCCTACTTAATCTGAGTCCCTAAACTGCAGCCCGCTTAGTTTGAGAGCCAGTGTGGTGTAGTGGTTAAGAGCGGTAGTCTCATAATCTGGGGAACCGGGTTCGCGTCTCCGCTCCTCCACATGCAGCTGCTGGGTGACCTTGGGCCAGTCACACTTCTTTGAAGTCTCTCAGCCCCACTCACCTCACAGAGTGTTTGTTGTGGGGGAGGAAGGGAAAGGAGAATGTTAGCCGCTTTGAGACTCCTGAAGGGGAGTGAAAGGCGGGATATCAAATCCAAACTCTTCTTCTTCTTCACATATATCTGGCCCTGTGGACCAGCAACGATCAGCCCGTGGGCTACAGGTGCCAGCTGCATAGAATCATCTGGAAGCGCTTCAATCTGGAAACAATTCCAGCATGTCTGGCTACCATCTGCGCAGCAGATTCACCTTTCCAGGTTTTGAACACAAGTCTTGAATATAGGATTGTGGTATTCGATTGACACGAGCCCAGAAATGACAAGGCAGTTATAATGGCGGCCTACATTTCCTTCAATTAGTATGCAATAGCTCTGTCTTCCTTACAGTCTGAAGGAATGTATCTTCCATTACACAGACTGATCGCTCCTTTTATGTAAGTACTGTATTTGGTCCTCTTGTAAACAAACTTTGCTTCAGGAACTTTTTGGCTCCCCTGTGCAGTAACACAAAGAGCCTTTGTTATGCTCTGGTTAAGTCTGCCAATTAAAGGAAAAAAAGGAGAAACGTTCTGGAGCTATGAACTAGTTCTGCAAAAGAGTTTTCTGCAAAATTATATGAGGCAGTGATGTTGCAATACTAATGGAGTGGGTCTATAGTACCGTTAACATTATTCTGATGCCACTTTGCTTAAATAACAATTTTACAATCCTGCTCTTGCAAGTTGTTACAATTGTTACAGGTTTTTGCTTCAAGGATTCTACCATTTCCCCCAAATTCTACATTCTACAGTGGTACCTCGATGTTCTAATGCTACATACAGGGATAATAATTAAATCTATATAATTTGAATCCCTTAAGCTTGAATCCCTCAACATTTGTTTTATTTGCTATTATATGCTTTTACACTGCTAATTTATTGGTATTACATTGTATTTTTGTTTTCAAAATATAGATCTATAGAATACTGCTAACAGGTTTGTAAAATATCAAGCAGTTTATAAATCATTTTAAATACATAACTTAAAAATAAAACAACACAGAATAATAAAGTCAGAGATTATCTAAACTTTCCTAACATCCAGGAACAGTAAGGGAGACACCAAGGCATATGCCTAATTCCTATCAATTATAATGAGCACATTATAAATCCCTTAATATAAGCCTTGTTGTTTTCTTCTAACATGCAACAATATGCCTAATTGTGTATAGACCCAGTTTGTATCAGGAAATGCCTTCTCTCTCTTACGTTAGCTTTCCTACACATCCTGAAACATCCCAGAATTCCTTCCACTGCTTTGGTACCCATGATCCAGACTTTTCCGTTCATATTTATACATTACAATCATACCAAAGAGCCAAGACTTACAATTAAAATCACAATTGATCCCTACATTTAATTGTACTCAATGAGAGATAATGGAATAGTGAAGTGGTGGCTTATTCAGGGCAAAAGCAATTTATAGTCCAGCTATTTTGGTGATTTTGATTAGTTTCCTGTGGTTATGAATTTCACTCTGGCTGTCCTAACATATTGGCTTGCAAGCTGATTTTGATTGATCATTGTTATTATTTCGCCTAACAGAATTGTCCTGTTGTTCCTTCCAAAAGCTACCAAAGTACAAAAATAGTTTCCTACTGAAGTAATTTGCATTTTTCATCAGTAAAAAAAATGTTTGGATGCAAGTCACAGATTTTATAGGTTTTACCCCTTCGCACATATCCTGGTCACACGTCACTTTCTGCCCTTTCTGATACATATAAAAATCTGACAACGGTGATGGATGAATCTCAGTTATTCTGGGTCTATCAGAACAAGGAAAGAAGCTGAAAACACCATGACAAAATAAAACCAAAGCATTAACAGCTAATAACTGTGTATAGTGTCAACATTGTACATAATGCCAAGCTCCTAAGAGGGCAAGGCCCTACTGGACTCCATAAGGCTGTTGTTTCTCAAAGCTGCTGCTGAAAGCCAGTGCCAAAGGCAAATACCTTTTAAATAGGGTTGCCACACCTCCAGGTCTGACCTGAAGTCCAGTTGGAGGGCTTGAATCTCCAAGTGGTACATTTAAAGAATAACAGCAGCAGCAAAAACAGTAGTTTAACAACAACAACAACAGCAACTTATACCTGCCCATCTGGCAGGGCAGGTAGGGCCTCAGCCTGTGTACCTGTTGGAGCTGGTAGACAGCTGCCCTGGACACAGAATTGACCTGCGCCTCTATGGACACCTGTGAGTCCAAAATGACTCCTTTGCTGCCCACCTGGTCCTTCAGGGGCACAGTTACCCCATTCAGGACCAGGGAGTCCTCCATACCCACCCGCCCTCTGTGCCCCAAAAACAGTACTTCTGTCTTGTCAGGATTCAACCTCAATCTGTTTGCCGCCATCCATCCTCCAACTGCCATTAACTTCTGTTTCTTTATTCTATAATGTTTAAGTTATTAGATTTTAGTTGATTTAAAACCTCTTAACACCCTTTGCCTTCTTTTTACCTGTTTGCTCATGTCTCTTATTTGTCTTCTTGCTGTCTTTGTTCTTCCCTAACTTTCCTCATAGCTAAACCTTGAGTCACTTATTCTCCTTCATGCCTCAGCCCTTCTCTCTAGAAATCACAGCCTCCCAGCATCTGAGCCTCTCCCTCCTTGCTGTTCAAAAAGCTTTTAAAGTTTATATCTTATTCTCCTGTGCCTTTGACCTCTAATACTAGCCTTTCCTTTCCTTAACCCACTTCTTTTTGTATCTTTCCCTATTTTCTAAGGTCTTATGCCCTCTGTTTTATTGCATGTCAATAGACAGGGTTTCTTCTGTTAAATGTAATTGGTGCCCAGTGCCCAGTTCTTCAGGCTTACTATTATTACTGTATTGTTATTATTTTACCCATCATTAGAACTTCTCTGGGTCCCTCCTCTTAGGAAGCAGCAGAGGGTGGTGACAAAGGAGAGGGCCTTTTCAGTTGTGGCTCCCCATCTGTGGAATGTTCACACCAGTAAGGTCTGCTTGACACCTTAAATGACATATTTCTGGCTCCAGATAAAGACTTACTCTCCCCACCCTCCCCCTGGCATTTTTTTTGATTGATTGAGATCAGGTTTTGTTATTAGTGTGCTGCCAAACTTCACGTGACTGCTATGGGGTTTAGAAAATCTGAAAAATATTTGCCATGGAATGTATGACTATATAACTCATACATGTTTGCAGGTGACACAGAGCACATTGCCTCTCAAAAACACCTATTCAATGCTATGTTTGTATTCTGTTTAAAGACATAATGAGAGGGCACAAAAACATAAAAAAGCTATGCTGCATATATGGTAGTTAGGCTTATTCTAAAATTGTAGATGTTACCATGCATATATTCATACTGTAAATGAAAGCGCATTAGTCTGGTATGCTAATTAAACAAGGCATAGCATACCTAATTTTCGAGATGATGAATAAGGAGGATCTCTTAGACTCTGAGGTTATTAATCCATCAAAACTATTAGAAACACATCCTTGTAAACAGCAACACACCTCTTGCTATTCATTTCTGAAGCTGTTGGTTCATTTCTCAATGCAATAAACAATTATCCATTCCTATTTACTGGATTCCTTGATTTGTTGAAATTCAAGTACACCTAAACATTAGAGAATATATTTTTATAGAGCAGGGTTTTCCTTTGTGCTTCTTAAACAGGGTAAAATAGTACACAAAACCAAGAGAACAAAGTCTGACTTCCATAAGATAAATGCTCTGTGAAAGGCATTGCTTCAATGTGTAAAGGTAGATTGTTATCCTAAATTAGCTTACTAGGGGATAAATCCCACTGGAAGAAGTGTGACTAATTTCTGAGTAAATATGCTTCTGATCCAGCTAACAAATACATTATCCTAATAATCACACTAATGCACAAAGCAATATACACTTGCTTACAAAGTGTGCAGTTTGCCCCAAAACCTTGAGGTGTCTTTTGACACTGAGACCCGAATGTGCCCCTAAATTGGCATTCTATGAAGTCAGAAAACATCACTGAGTATCATTCAAGCAATTTAACACTAACAATAGTTTTAATACTTTAAATGATTCATGCCTAATGATTCAAGCTGCCAGTTGCAAAAGCATGCATCAAAACACATAGAAACTGCAAGATGTAGAGAAATGGTCAAGGGGAAAAAAAGATGTTGACTAAAGGTAGAAGGGGAAATTTTAGCTGGAGGTGGAGGGCATCCAGAAGGGAACCAGATGCTGACCAGAGCCACTTGCTTTAGAAATAGAGAGGAAAGTTGTCAGAAGAAGGAGAATGCAAGACTTTGGGACATGGCCAAAGGTTGACGTGAAAGTGGGAATGGGAAGAAAGAGAGCAGGTCTACTCAAGAAAGAGGGACCTGATAGACACTGAAAGCAAAAGAAGATTGTTCTTCATATTTTGAAGATCAAAAAAGCGGACACATTTGCTGACTTCTACATTTCACTATGGATCACTATGACTCTGATTTTACATACCCATGAAAAAAAGGACCTGTCCTGGAAAAAGAGGACATATGGCAACCCTAAGATGGATTTGCCAGAGGGATTAAAAGACTAATTGTTCAGCCCGGACACTGAGATCCAGCATTCTGGCAGTTCCCACACTGCAATAAATGAAGCTACAGGGAACCAGGCAGAGGGCCTTCTCGGCTGTGGAATGCCCTCCCATCAGATGTTAAGGAGATGAGTAATTGTATAACATTTAGGAAGCACCTGAAGGCAGCCCTGTATAGGGAAGCTTTTCAAGGTTTAATGTTTTACTGTGTTTTTATATATGCTGGGAGCTGCCCAGAGTGTCTGAGGCAACCCAGCCAGATGGGTGGGGTACAAATTAATGATGCTTATGCTGATTAATTGGGGAGGGGGGGTCAGCCTGGATGAGACTCTGGGTACCCTTCCAAACCTGAGATCCTGTATCTGTGAGGGTAATGACTTTGGCTGACTAGTTTAGTACCATGATTTAGCATTTCCAACGAAGTTATAGCAGAGATTGGGTTCTGTTTTGGGCCACTGCTAGCTGATTCTATTTGGAAGTCTGATGTGGAAGCAGTGACCTTTGTTTGTCTGCTGGAGTGTTTTAAACTGTGCCTTCACCTATGCTAAAGCAATACATTAAAACAACAACAACACAGAAATGTTATAAAATGTCAATAAGCCTCTAGTGACATCCTTTCAGAAGAAACTGGACCCAGGTAAATGCTGCACCCATTGAACTTCTCAACAGGTCTAGCAACCTACCTGTTAAATGGTGTGAATTTGCCTCGGCGTAACTGTACTCTGTCTTGCCGTGTTCACACACCAACTCTTCCAGATAACAAAGTAACTTGCATAATGTACAGTTATTTATTGGAGGATAAGGTCCACATGTAGAGTCTGGGCAGTTTTGGTTACTGTATGACTTTTATTGTGCTTTTATTATGAGGGTGACATTTGTTCATCTGTATTTTTTTAAAAATCAGAATAACACACCAGGAATTTGATTCAAAGCAGAATGCTAAAACTTGGGGCCGAAGAGACCACTGGGAGAAAATAAATTACACTTTGGTTGCTGTTGTCCACATTGGCACTGTCCTCTGGGGAATGGCCATAGCTCAGTGAATAAGCATCTGCTGTGCATGCAAAAGGTCCCAGTTCTAGCATCTCAAGGTAGGGAGATGACCCTATCTGAAATCCATCTGCTAGTCAATGTAGACAGAATTGCTCTAGATGGGCACATTTCTATGTAATAATTTAAATAAACCATGGTTAGGACCTTTCCAAACTGTCCTGGAATTCAAGAAGCAAAGTGTGGACAGCAGGAAAATACTGTCCACCCACCCAACCCACCAACATTTATGTGGCAACAGTGAACTTTATATGTCGATTGTGTACGCACAAATGTCATGGGCCGCAACAGAACAGTATGTATATTGCTGTGAAGAGCAGCACAATCCCGTCAACCCACATCTTCTTGGGCCCTGGCTATGATCCTCCCCCCACCCCCCCACACACACTATGTCCAAGAAGGAAACAGTCTCCCGTGTTTCACAATAGTGATGTTCCATTGCTATACCCCCTTTGGACATCACTATTGCTGAGTGTCTGCTCTGTACTACCTGAAAAGCCACATGGGAGTAGACCTTGAGCACTTGGTACTTGCATGGAGAATCTGTCCCTGGAGTGTATTCACCACGACAATGTGGCGAAGGTATCATCAGTCCGTTGCTCCTAGAGCAGCCTCCCACCTGACAGTATATTTGTTGTTAGGTGTGGAGCAGGTAGATATGTGACTTGATCAACTGCATAATTGAGTTGCCCAATTGCCTGTGGGGCTCTTGGTAATGCAGCAGATGCTTTCAGAAAGTAGAAACTGGCTTCAAGCCTGTTGGCTAGAGACTGTGCAGAACCTTTTGCAAGCCTTGTACGAGGCACTGAAGTCCCGATTGGAAGTCGTTGTGATGCAATATTGGAACACATTAAAGATATAACAAGTACAGTGGTACCTCAGGTTACATACACTTCAGATTACATACGCTTCAGGTTACAGACTCCGCTAACCCAGAAATAGTGCTTCAGGTTAAGAACTTTGCTTCAGGATGAGAACAGAAATCATGCTCTGGTGGTGCGACAGCAGCAGGAGGCCCCATTAGCTACAGTGGTGCTTCAGGTTAAGAACAGTTTCAGGTTAAGTACGGACCTCTGGAACGAATTAAGTACTTAACCTGAGGTACCACTGTATTGTGAATGCAATCAGATACTTGAAGCCTTTTTCTCAGTTCGCAAGTATATATCCTCATGGATATAAGTAGAAAAATTGTAACCAGTAGGGCCAAATGGCAATTAAATGTATAAACTAGCACCTGTGACAGTTGAATTTAAGCTTAAATGTATGCAAAATAAGCACAGCAACTGTTCACAACTTAATTAACTGGGAATAAATCCCTTGGGAGGATTGCCTTATTTTTCACTGCTCCTGTAACTATCTCGCTTACCACAAGGAGGCAGTGCTTTTACATATTTACAGTACTTTAAAAAAATCCACCTAGTGATGTGTAGGGTGGGGTGGGGTAGGGAATGCTGAGATGGAAAAAATAATTATAAAGATGTTTTCTAGGGACATTACCTATTACCTGCTTTCCTAGATTATGATTTTGTATTAGTGCTGAACTACAAATAAAGAGGGACACGGGTGGCGCTGTGGGTAAAACCTCAGCGCCTAGGGCTTGCCAATCGCATGGTCGGCGGTTCAAATCCCCACGGCGGGGTGAGCTCCCGTCTTTCGGTCCCAGCTCCTGCCCACCTAGCAGTTCAAAAGCACCCCTAGATAAATAGGTACCGCTTTACAGCGGGAAGGTAAACAGCGTTTCTGTGTGCTGCGCTGGTGCCGGCTCGCCAGAGCAGCTTCGTCACGCTGGCCACGTGACCCGGAAGTGTCTCCGGACAGCGCTGGCCCCCAGCCTCTTAGGTGAGATGGGCACACAACCCTAGAGTCAGACATGAGTGGCCCGTACGGGCAGGGGTACCTTTACCTTTACAAATAAAGAGTGTGAGATTCTGCTTTGCTGCCAGAGCAAGACCCTTACGATGGTTTTTCAAGGCAAAATGCCTCACAATACCACATAGCTGTCTGCACCACTTTCTGGGACAACATAACGAGAAAGAAGCCGAAACTGTTGATGTCAAGATTCAGCACAAACACATCCATTTTGTGCTAATGCATCACCTTGGGTTTCACCAGTGCTTTAGCTCATGTTTCTTCTGGGTAAGCGCCAGTCTTCGGTTTGGGGCAAGGAAGGAAGGATGGAAACAGAGGCTGCAGAACTACAAATACTATTCCATTAGTTCATCATCAGATAGTAACTGTTGGATATCCCTGTTGAATTACCGATTTCTTCTCATTCTTCACTTTATGGCGGACAACTAAGGGCACTTCTAGACAGCCACTGTTTTGGCCTTGCAATTTACACAATAAAAGTTTATTCTGATCTATTGTGCAGCAATCCTGCTTCCTCCTCCACTCCCCCCCCAACCCCCCCAGACTTTTTGCAATAAGAAAAGCAGTGGGGGAAATGCACTGGAAAGTATGGGATAAGATTTGCTTGACTCAGCGTCAACTAACCACCCTGCAACCAAATCAGAATTAATACTCAAAAAGTAGCTGACACCGTCTCATCTCCCTGCAAACCTTCTGCAAACAAATCTGGACGAATGTTCAACGAACAGGTTGTCTGGATGTGATCCCAGAATGGCAACCAAAAAGCTGCTCTAATGTGAAGATCCTGGAATTCAATTATCTTTAATTAAAAACTGACCGTCATGCACATTCAGTACACCCCAGTGCAGCGAGAACGTTAATGCATTTCCATGATCCTATCTCACTCAATGGTAGGGAAGAGTTGCATTGTTACCACAAACTGCAAACAGATGTGCAGCGATTTTGTGTTTTTTTAAAAAAAATACTATATATAGAAACAGTCACACTATTGTTTATGGCCATGCATAGCTTAAGGAAAAATTTCATGTGTGTTTTAATAAAAAAACCTGTTTCACATTTTGTTTGGTTTAATTCACTTTATTGCCGGCTGAATGGACATTTTATATGTAATGGAAAAGTTTCTCAAGTTGAGTGGATGTGGATTATCATGACTGCTTAATGGCGCATTCTTCTGAGGCAGCCATCTATTCCAGTTTAATAAGCAATTCATGTTATTTACTCTTGCTCAGAGACATTCGTGAGGAAGAAGCAGGAACAGCATTCCATTGTTACTATTAACATTCACTTGTAAATGTTTTTCCACTTGAAGGCTCTCTAAACAGTGGATTAAAATACAGTCAATGTAAAGCAAAGAACCTGTGGGCCACCATATATTGTTGGACTCCAACTCCCATCAGCCCCATCCAGCATAGCCAATGGCCAAGAATGAGGGGAGCTGGAGTTCAACATCTGGAGGGCCACAGGTTTCCCCACCCCTGATTTAAGGAGCATATATTCCTAAGGACTGTTTATTACCATGTATATTACCAGAACAGAACACCCTTATGCCCAACCTAAAGGCTGCCCCAGAGAATTGTGAGACGGTGTTATATGATTTCCCTCAGCCAGCTCCTCCTTGTGGAGAAAATAAAGAATGAATCCAAATACCTTAAATGTGTGTAAAGGCAACACAAACTCTTCCAAGTAACTGCTGCAGAAATGCCCTATTTGGCTTCCAGGATGTGCAGCAAATGTTCAATTCTCAGCGGATGGTTAACTGAAAACATTCAAGGCTTGAAAACTTGTCTGTTGTTATTATTTTTAAACAAACTATGGTTGCTCCAGAACTCCCTGGCAAAGCATCTTCTTGGACACAAGACACACAAAGTGAAGTAAAGTCCTAGATTCAAGTATTTGATGGCTAAAGTATTAGACTATTCCTTTTGGACACCAGTGACAAAGAACAGGAATGATATATATACAGTCAAACCTCAGCTCCCAAACGCCTCCATTTTGGAATGTTTCAGCTCCTGAACGCCGAAAACCCAGAAGTAAATGCTCCAGTTTTTGAACATTTTTCGGAAACTGAACATCTGACACAGCTTCTGCTTTGAAGAGTTTGGATTTGATATTCCGCTTTATCACTACGGAAGGAGTCTCAAAGCGGCTAACATTCTCCTTTCCCTTCCTCCCCCACAACAAACACTTTGTGAGGTGAGTGGGGCTGAGAGACTTCAGAGAAGTGTGACTGGCCCAAGGTCACCCAGCAGCTGCATGTGGAGGAGCGGAGACGCAAACCCGGTTCACTGGACTACGAGACTATCGCTCTTAACCACTACACCACACTGGCTCTCCAGAGTGCAGGAAGCTCCTGCAACCAATCAGAAGCCTTGGTTGTTGAACATTTCGGAAGCCGAATAGGCTTCCAGAACAGATTACATTTGACAACTGAAGTTTAACTGTATATATATTGTTACAGCTACATCTGGAGGGCCAGAACTTCCCATTCCTGCTTTATTGTTACAAGATTGATGCTGCCTTTTGTGTGTGTGTGTATGCACAATTACAAAAGAGTTCTATAATGTGTCGTGGAGAAGAAAGGTGGCAAGGCAAACATATTCAGGAAGAATATTCTGTGCCAAACGAAGCATGTTAAAACATTGTGTTAGGTACCTTTATTCATTTTTCTTAACAATGCACGTTTTAAATATAATTTCACTCTTAAAACAGCAAGACATTAGGGTAATTTGTAAATCTTTATTGGTATTAATACAGAACATTGCTCTTAGATATAAAAGAACTGAATGATGTCACATATAGGCCAATTCCCTCAGTATATAGCAGATACTAGTCATTTATTTAGCTATATCAGGCAAGGTGAGGCAAGCACCTTAAGTGGCAGGAACCACAGAGGGCAGCAGATTCCAATGTAGATCTTTATTTCCCCCCTTGTTCCTGATGTATATCTTCACTCAGCCCTTCTTCCCTGGCAAGGAGGGTGGTGCTATTTTGTGGTTTGCCTCAGGTGCCAAAATGTCTCAGGCCGGCCCTGAGCCACATGCCAGAAGATTTTCAGTCATTAAGTCATGTGACCTTAGTTTCAGTGAGCAATGGAGATCTCCCTTTTTAAAAGCGGGTACCAAAGCCCTCATACGAGATTAGATGTAAGAAAGATTATTTCAACTTCTTGATCAGGTGCACCAGTGAAGTATATTGGAATGGATCAATCATGCTGAGTGGTGAAAGTAAATGTGATCAGCTTCCACAGATGCTACATGGTGAAGAAATATCTGCATAGTTATAGAGTGGTATCCAGTGGCAACTATCTATTGACAGAAGGAATTGGTCAGCAAAACAGGGAGGGATTTTTGTGTGTGTCCATTTCACCTTCCTGCATAGCACCTCTCAAAAAACATACTGGGGGGGGGGCAAAAATCTGCCCTGAGGGGACCCCCCCCCCAACCCTTGAGGCAGATTTAGAGAGGGCATGGAATTTAGGGGTCATTGAAATGGCCTCCTCCCCATTCCACTGGTGGATTATTTCAGTACCATCACTTTTGGATACCACCCACAGTCTGGGAAGCTAAGCAGCTCAAGAGGAAACTTCATTCATGATCTATATAAGACTTCTTGCTAATTTGTAATGGAAAAGCCAAGTGGATTTCATACATTTCCAGAAGTTACCTGTTTGGATTTCACATGCAGAAAAGAGTTTTATATTCTTGTATCTTCTTTACATTTTTCTGTTTCTAATTGGGACTGTAAATAACCCTTTTTAATAAACTTTCCTTTTTTTAATGCAGAATAATTTTTAGCTTAATTTGATCTCCTGCAATATGCATTTAGAGATCGCAATGGCATCTCAGGCCTGGGAGAATAAAACCAACAAATATTTTGAAAATAGTCTGCTGTTTATCAGAAATATTTTATTTTTAAAAATTTTATAATTGCAATGATTTAAGCTATTCTTATCCTGAGAAAAATATATCTTTCCAAAATAAGTATTCATCTCTTTTAGCTTTCATAAAGAGTGCTATGATTATAAGGGGGGAAATGGAAGATAAAGCTTCTCCATCTAAGATATTGGGCACAATCCATATAAAGTTCCAATTAACCCAAGTTCTTTGGTGAAATCCTAAGCACATTCACTAGGAACGAAATTCTGTTAAATGCAGTGTGACTTAATTATGAGAAAAGTTGCTTAGGATTGGACTATTTTACATGTAAGCATTAAATCCCAATTATTTCAATAGGATTAGAGGATGAACGTGCTCTGAATTGTGTGTACTGCAAATAAGTTGGAGTATTCAATAGAAGTGCAGCACATAGCATGGGCGCATTTTAATTTTAAAAAAGTGTTTTGAGATTTATTATACTTCCAACTTGCAATTAATAAATTCTGTCTGATCTTTCCACTGAGTTGTCAATTATAGAATGACATGCTTGTTTTTGCATAGACAAAATTGCTAATAATCTATGCTACAGTGCTGGATTTGAATTTCTGTCTTTTGAAGAGTTCTTTCTGCTGTTGTTCAGATGTTGCTTCTTTCTGCTGTATCAACTCAGCATCCCCTTTGGTCACCCCCCAGGCATCTGGCTTTGACAGTGAGGGGCAATATGGTCTTCCTGAAGCAGGTAAGAGATTCTCCCAGTATTCCTTCCTAGCCCTAGGTTAAAAAAGGGACAAATCCTATTCAATATATTTTTAATCAAAGAGGGATACAGTACGAGATATTTTGCAAAATGTTTTAGCATGTAAATCAACAGATTGTCATAGAATACTTTTGGTTGTAAACCTAGCAGTGCAAACGATTGTTTTAATAACTAAATTTAAGGTGTTCTACTTTTAACTATGGGCTCACTATGACGCCTCTGGTTTTACATACCCATGAAAAAGAGGACCTGTCCTGGAAAAAGAGGATATATGGCAACCCTGACTTGCCAGAGGGATTAATAGTGTAATCATTCAGCCAGGATACTGAGATCTAGCACTGAGGGCCTCAAACACTTAAGGGGGCACATTGGTAGTGCTGTATCGTTGCTAATTCTCCCCACTCCACCTCTCCAAGGATATTGAGGCATAAAACCCTAACATATCACTTCTGGAATACAGGTGCTTTTGAAAGGTTTATATGCATATTTCCTAGTTTCTTTTCCTCCTAAGGCCAGGTCAAAAATAACATTGACATAAATAATATCGTGAAAAGGGGGAGGGGGCTAAAATGAACTTTGTAGCCCCAGGAATATGAACAGTAGGTTTCCAGAAATCTCGACTATAGCTTTAAACATTGTTGAATGTTCAAAGGCAGCACATTGTTGAACTTCAAAGGCAACCTATATAATGATTGCAATGTAAGACATTTAAATGAGGTTTCAGGACCTCAGACAACCTTCACAACCATGATACAGATATATGCTGAACTTTATAGTGGCCCTCTGGCTTAGCTGCAACAAAAAGGAAGGCAATACCACACAATAACAAAAGAATCCCCAACATTTTGTGTCAGGGAGGGAGAATATTTGGAAATCTAAGAAACTGTTATGAGCACCACAAAATACCCATTTCACAGAATGAAAGTGGTGCTGGTCAGAACTGCCTCCACTCCCTGAAACAAAATCTCCCCAGGGGCCCAGCAACATATCTACATACAGCTCAAAACAAAGAAAACACCCCCCCAAAGAAAAAGTCCCCCCCAAAAGAGAAACCCCTGGCCTGAAATAAAACCCTCACAGGTTTTTAAAAATAAATAAATAAAAATTGGTAGGGACAGAAGGCCTTGATGGGCACTGCATTGGGCGCCTAAGAAGTAGTATGAACAGAACAAGTTTATTATGAAATTGATATCTAAATGTCCCAACATGTTTGGAGCATGAGGGGAAACTAAGTAGCTAGTATTCTGATTGAATTCAGTCTCTCTAGCTTTACTATACATAGCTAATGCTTCCAGCTTAACATGAAAGGAACAACATTTATATCATCAGGAAATCTGAATGAAACTTTACTGTACAATGGCTGAATAACAGGTACTCTAGTAAACTGGAGGGTATTTAACTCAGTCACTGTATTGATCTAAATGCGCATGTTTAGTAATATCCTGCATCCATTACTTCCATCTTGGTGTTTAGGTCTATAAAATTACTGTTCAAAACTGCTTGTGTGCATGGTTTTATACCATGACATAGAGTTCTACTACTACTACCAAGAAATTTGCTATATGAAGCAATGCATTTCTGAAAAGGAAATATATATATAGTGGGTTATTTTAGTATCAGAGTTAAAAATATACTTTACCTTGCTCTGACCCATGGTTTGGTATGCATGCTCAATTCGCTCCCCCAGCTGCCATGTTTTTCAGAGGCTTGTGGTAAAAATCCTCTTTCAGGGGCCAGCTCCTCTGCAATTGCTCTGATGTGATATGGTTCAAACCCACAGCACCCTCCAATATATCGAACCCCCAAATTATAGGCCTCTCTTGCATATTTGTGAACATCCCATCTGGATAGAATTCTTGGCTCCAAAGCTGTAATGATATGTAATTACTTTAACTTCATTATTATCTGAACATTCGGTGATAAAAATCTGTGCAAAACACTACCATTGTCATCCAAATGTTTTACAAAATAGGTTTGTTTTCTTTAGACAGCGCTAACCAGGACAGACAATTGTGTATTTATTCACAACTATTTAGTTTGCAAACAGCAGCAAGGAGTCTCTTTCCAGGTACCATAAGGCAGAGCCACAATAGCCACTCTTGGGGAACAGGTTTTCGGTTTCCAAACTGACTTTTCTAAGGTAGGGCTCCCTATTCCACAAAGTGATCTAAACAAATTTTTCAGCACTCTTTTCTAGTTCCAAGAATTACCTACATGTTTTCCCAACCAAATGGAATAGATCATCTGAGGAACAGGGAGATTGTATTTATTTATTTTTAATCCCCAGTTCAGCATGCAGGGTGGGAAGCTTTAAGCATACTGAGATGGGGATGAAAATCAGTAGCTTTCTCCTGCTCCTTAGATGATATTTGTAGATCATCTGGGAAGCAGATGGCCCAATTTCATCCCAGTCTCAGCACGGACATCAAGCCCAGCCCTATAACAGGATGAAAATAACACACACACCCCTCAGCTGATCTGCATGGTAACTGGCCCTATCTACTTTTGGGCTCTGCCCACGTATGAAATGTGACCCCCCCCAATAGCTTTTTGCTGAGTAACGTGGTCTGTGGCCTGAAAAATGGTTCCTATTCTTGCTATAGACGTTTACCTGCCAGCAATCTTTAGGTTTAAATATTTAGACTCTGACCCTACTGTTTTAGTGTTGTATTTTATAATTAATCTAAGTAAAGGTAAAGGGATCCCTAACCATTAGGTCCAGTTGTGACTGACTCTGGGGTTGCGGTGCTCATCTCGCTTTATTGGCCGAGGGAGCCGGCGTACAGCTTCCGGGTCATGTGGCCAGCATGACTAAGCCGCTTCTGGCAAACCAGAGCAGCGCACGGAAACGCCGTTTACCTTCCCGCCAGAGTGGTACCTACTTATCTACTTGCACTTTGTCATGCTTTTGAACTGCTAGGTTGGCAGGAGCAGGGACCAAACAAATGGGAGCTCACCCCGTCGTGGGGATCCGAACCGCCGAACCCACAGCACCACCCGCATCCCTATAATTAATCTAATTGACTATAAATCACTCTTGAAATATGAATAGAATGATGGTGCATTTAAAAAAAAAAATAATACATTTTATACAATGCAACATGGCTTCAGTTCCAGACCAACTGTATGCTTTTGAAGGCAATGGGGCCTATTTCCAGTACATGGACTGGATATTTGATGTATACTGTATACTGCTATTTGATGTATAAGTGCTATTTTTCTCGCAGCTTCACGCTAAGAACAGCAGCAACAACAAAAGTCTTACCAAAAGGAAATTCAGGTAGATCAATGAAGCCCTGCTTCCCACAGTCCGGAGTATGAAACGCAAGTGGCTGTGACATGAGGTGCGCTTTTAGTTTAGCAGCTGCCAAGCCCTCCTTCATGAGTTTCAGAGTTTTGAGGGAAGTAGCTGGATCAAAATGGCAGTTCACTCCAACAATAGAAGCACCTAAAGAACAAGATGTGAAGTGTTTCACAATATCTTTCAATTCAATGTTTTTAAACTAATGTGATCTGTGTATAAAGGGCCCCTTGCGATGCTATGGTGTTTTTTTTATCTGCACTTTAAATATGCATGTATGGAAACAGACATAAATAGCAAAGTACTTATTATCTTTGAAACGCTGGGAGCGTCAGATTAAAGTATGAGATCCACACCTTGCAGGACTGGGCTGAATGTACTCTAGACCTGGGGTGGGCAGACTTCAAGCTTGAGGGATTTGCTAAGTTCCCACCCACAAACCCAAAGACCACAAGCTGGCATCACTAAATAAATAAATAAATAAGTTTGTGTTTGTTTGTTTGTTTGTTTGTTTGTTTGTTTGTATCCCATCCTCCCCAGCTGAGGCCAGGCTCAGAGCGGCTAACATCATAAAAACAACACAATATGCATAAAAACAGACATCAATTAATTAAAATACATCTTAAAATTAATTCTTACAAGTTAAAATCTGGGGCAGGTGGCAATTATCAGGTTGGAATCAGATGCAAAATACCACCTTAGAAAGGGAGGTAAATGTATACTTAAAATTAAAGGGCAGGATGTACCTCTTAGTGATACCTCCCAGTCCAGAAATTTGGTTGTGTGTGTTTTTGTTTTTTTTGCTCACAGTCCTTTCACACAAAAACCCATTCCTGGTTCCTCCCATCCAAAGCTTATTCGTTTTAGCCACCTAATTTAAGTGTGGAATTGTTGGTATTGTAAAGCAACCAAGTATGGGTGTGGGGTACAAGCTTCAAGTATTTGTGCCGGGATTTGCATCTCGTGCACCTTTTCAGGCAGAATCAAGAGATTGATAGCTGTTCCCCACTTGCCTGTGGATGGGGCCACTTGCCTGTTTTTCTGTGCTGCAACAGCTAAAGTGGGCGACAGGGTCATTTGCAAACCACTTGTTAAAATGCCATTTTTACTTTGAGCCTTAATAAAGCAGATTCGGAATTTTAAAATAAAAAGTAGAACTATTTGAGTAATTGGTCCATTAGGGAGAATGAGGCAATGCCCCCGCCCCACAAGCTGGGTCCACTATGAGCCAACAGGCCTTCCCTTTCACCTTGTCCAATATTTTCCTACTCAAACATGCACCTACTTTTGCTGAGCTTCTTTCATCTCATTCCATATCGCTAATATTTTAACTTGTATCACGATGGATACGTCAAATATAGAATCTTACCAGCGTTTACAAGTTTGACAGCACATTCTCCAGGTAATATGCCATGCATATCTCCTTCTGGACCAATACAAAGAGTTGCTGCAACTGGAACCCCAGCTTCTTTTAAGGTTTCAACTGCCCACACAGCTTCTTCCACATGTTCAAAATACTAAAAAGAGATGAAAGGAGTAAGTAAGAGAGAGAGAGAGAGAGAGAGAGAGAGAGAGAGAGAGAGAGTTCAGAGCATAATACTACCTTTGGTGTGGAAATGTGACAGAAACAAACAAAAGACTAAAAGAAAAAGTACTTTTTTTTTTAATTGGGATACAATGCAAAAACCCCACCCCCTGACAAAAGGGCTTTGTGAGGGTCAGAGCCATTGTTGCATCTGCCCCATATCTATGCATGGTGGCTATGATGAAATGGAGGTGGACTACGATTAGCCCTGATCACTGCCGGAGCTCCAGACTGGCACATTGATGGACTCCACAAGGGGCCTAATGCCTAGCTCTGCTCCCTCCCCACCTTTGGAATGCTCCATATTTCAAGGCTTTCTGCTGCCCTCCAATGGCAAGAAGAATACCACCAGTGGGCCACTCACCTTCAGTTGGGAGACACCTTTGCTGAAGCCAGTGCTTCCCCTTCCCAGCCCAGTGGAGAGGGAAATGAGGATTCCTGTTATTTTCTAAATATTCAAAACTTTCCCTCCAAAAATTGCATTTGCTGAGTATCTTTCGTCATATACTAAACTCATTTGTACCTCAGGGTATCTGTTTAAGGGTTCTACCAACCTACTCACTGAGCATCTATCCTGATTTGTTCATGTAAAATTTATGTGGAGGCTATATGATATCAGTTTATTGAGCATTCATTCTGATTTGTTTGTGCAGAGGCTAGGCCCAAGACATTGTTATCCCACACCTTCCAGCATTGGAGGGGGGGGGGATGAGGGGAACATGGCCCTGGGTACAAATTTCTGAGGGGGTGCCCCACCCCCAACTCTGGCACTCTTGGATGAAACAGATTTTCTAGATCCATTTCAATAGGGGTTTAGGCCCTGTTTTGGCATGCCTTGGTCACTCTTTGGGGGTAGGTGGGTTGCAAATCTGCAGAGCCCCATTGTGCAAGCAGTTTTTCAATTCACACAAACTCTGGATATGAACTTATCACAAAAGCCGTTTCCCCCATTATCACCACTTACTGTTTCCTTAATGTTTGCATTTACCTCTGCAATTAAGAAGTCCACATTCTTTTTAGTAAAAACCTCTAGCTGCTTTCGAAAGATTGATTTAACTTCAGCTTCACTCTTGCTACTTAAGTATGAAGGGGTTTGGCTGACGCCTCCAGCCACCAAAGCATCCCCTTCTTGAGCCACTTCTTTTGCAATATCACAGGCTGCTTCGTTTACTTTCTTGCCCTGATAATACAGAAATAGCATTAGTATGGACTTACACCATACACATACCTACACTTTTATTGTAGGAAAAATGAATACACGTTACATTTGTTGTCCAGCTAAGAAGTCTCACATTTTACCCATCATCACAGTACAGTTTCATAAGGGGGTGGTTTTTATTAGAGGACAGTGTAAATGTTTGCCTGCTTCGTTTTTGGGTCCAAAATAGTATCTTCAGAGGTCCCAAAAATATTTCCTGAAAATAACTCCTTCTAATCACAACATAAATATAGTTCGCCTCTCTTTGCTGCCATTGAGCCAGCCTGCTTCTGTTTTGGCAAAAGCAACTAACCAACCAACAACAACTAACTAGGTCTTCATCAGTAGTCCCACCCAGACAGTCAGGAATCATGCAGCAAATGTCATTTATTCTGTCACTCCTGGCAAGCAAAGGTAATTTAGAGGGAGGACATATGTGATCCTAACCAACTACCTAAAAATAGGCAGATGATTCTTAAAATATTGAAGTGGCGAGTGCCTCTCAGTGTTGACAAAAGTGTCTGTAACTCTTTTCTGGTTCTGTCCTGACGTTGCTGACATGTTCTCAAGTGAGAGATTTAAAAGCACCTGAGGAAAATATTAGGGGGAGGGAATATTTTCAAGCCTGAAAGGTAACCACAGTGTTACGATATCTCTAAGGAGGAGCAAAGGACAAACTGGCCTCCAAGATTAAAAAATGGTAACTAGGTTTTACTGAAAAATCAAACAGAAACATTCTTCTTGGCTATTCATGTCTTGCACATAATATTATTTCACACTATAAGGAGTTACTTCTGTATATGGGTATACAAACTTTTCTTTGTCACAATTAATTGATAAATATAGCCCTTGTCAGCTCCTGTTTTCCACAGTATTAAACAACTTGAAAGTGCTTTGTGAGAAATAACTACAGTAAGAGTAACTAGCTTGCTTCTTTCATCTGACAGGTGGTTGTCCCTGTTTTTTTGGAAGGTAATCCAGGCAGCATCTCTGTCTTGCCATTTCAGTATACTAAATCTTCATATATTTTATTTCTATTTGAATTTTTAAATCTACATCTTTGAATTAATGAGTTATGTCTTGCAAAGATGACCCATGTTTCTGCATTGAGATCATGTAACTCCGCTTGTCAATAAAAATAAAAAGCTGTTGAAACTACTCACAGAATGTTTATCAGCTACATAGTTCCCCCTGTTTTCTAATTTGTCATCACTGGCATAAAAGGTGAATGTCTGTAAAACATTTGATCCAGCCCTGAGGAATTCTCGATGCAGCTGACGAACTGCAAAATGTTTAAAGAAAACGGAGAGTCAAATATGATGTTAATATTGTGGCAGCAGCTCCTTTTACATGGTATTGCCTTATCATGTTCCATTTTATGACCTACACATAGTGATTCGCTTCATTTTTTAACTGAGTTGTTATACTGTTAAAAAGAAACACTCCCATTGATTTATTAATAAAGGGTATGCGTATTTAATCAATTAAAAAATCTGCACATTAATTTCCCAACTTGCAATTGGTACATGATTAATGCAAAAGGCATCTGAGACTGCTAAACCATTTCACTTGTAGATCTGACAGTTGGACAAAATTGGATTTGAACCAGGGAGGTTTAAGGTTCATCTCTATTGTAGAGATATCTTGGGAAAGCAAAATCACTCTCTCTCTCATCATCTTTTTCCTGCCTGTAAATAAGAACAATGCTGACTTGAGTAGAAGTATAAATAAATAGGGTTCATATGATAATAGCTGATGAAAGACTTCCAGGTAGATCTGAAGTTGCAAAAGAAAGGCACATTCTTTCCTTTCCTTAGAGCAATAGCCAGTGTTATCCAAGCAGATTTCCCCTTCTTCTCTTTCCCTCTGCAGCCTCCTGCACTCCTCCCCCAAATTGCTCTAGACTCTCAGGGACATCCAACTCCCAAATGACTGCGATCTACTCAAAGTTATTGAGCTTTTTTGGGAAAGGCAAAGTTGTTGAACTTTTTTTAGGAAGCCACAGGTTTTCCCCCCTTCTGGGGGGGGGGGAGATCACTGAGGGGCCAAAGATCTACCAGGAACACCCAGCGATCTACAAGTAGATCACCTGCAGAGGGTCCAAAACCCTACACAGCAGTTTTAGTAGGCATGCAAGGAGCTGCATGAGGAGGAGAGGAAGGGGAAGTCCTGTTGAATGGCTAGAAGTCTGTTCACTACTGGATATTGTCTATAGCCAATTAAGCTATTTTTCCTTAGTCTACTGGTGCAATATGCAATAGCATTTTTAACAGGCAGTGTATCAGAAGTAGATTTTAAATGGGAAATGTGCCACCCACAACTACAATGAATTTATAGAGACAGTAGAACACAGCCAGCCAATGCAGTGTCCTCCAGATGTTACTGGATCCCAAACTCAATTGGCCGTAGTCAGCATGACCAAAGGTCAAGGATGATAGAAGTTGTATCCAACAACACCTGCAGGGTAACCATGCTGGTATCCCTGCAGTGTGGGATACTTAATGTGCACAGGTAGGTCACTAATTACTTCTACTCGTTACCTCATTTAGGAAGCATTTTCTGCCACAATAAAAAGGACTTCATTCCAAGCAAATGTGTTTATAATTATGATGCCAGAATAGCTGTCTCAAACCCCACAGCAGTTACTGTGCAATAGCTGGCACCATCCGCACTCTAACCAAAGGCAAGAAAAACAGGCTCTGTTTCTTCACTTCAAGACTGTTTGGTTTCCTATCCAGTTTCGAGTTCACATCTGACACACTCTGTCACCCCTCCCCCCCCCATTTTGACCCATACAAATGTAATTTAAGAATGATTTAAGGTCACATCTATTTCACACTTAGAACACTGTTTGCCTGACTGGTATGGGACTTTCGCAATACACCCCAGTTGTGAAATAGTTGTTTGTTGCATTTTTAAAATCTTGCCTTACTTTAAAGGAGCTGGAGTGATACATGGAAAATTGTAGTGGTGGACAGAAGTAGCAGCATCAGGCTTAATTTCACTCTCCCCATACTGTGGCAGGGACAGTTTTGTGTTTGAAGAGGTACAGGTTTTGCCAAATGATTTTGAACATAAAGCTACTACTGAAAATGGTACCATAACACCTAGTATTCGACACCATCAGATACAAACAATGTGGTGGGTTACTACTGTTCACCTGACCTCCTGTTAGTTGCATCACTGCTGCTTACCAGGAGGCAGAGGGGTGAAGTGCTGGCAAAGCCTGCATGGTGCAAACGCAGAGGCAGAGCCAATCCAATACTCCCATTAGTGCATTTGCACCATAGCCACCATCTCCCTCCTGGTAAATATCGGCAATGCAATGACCGCAGGTCAGGTAAGCAGTGCCGTCCCACCACATTGTCTGCTATTATAGAAGCAGAGGATAACCAAAAGACCACTGATTACATCAATATGGCTCTTTTGTGATTATCACAGTATTTGCTTGCATCCCCTTGTCTTTGTAAATCCAGGACCCTATCTTCAAAGACCTATAGATGCCTTCAGACACAGGATAACAAACAGTATACTGTAAATCCTTATTTTAAGACAGTCCCGAAACTGCAAAAATATTTTTAAAAAGATTAAATTTTACTGATATAATGTTAAAGCAATATTTCTGTAATAACCAGTTCAAAGTGTCATAAAATACAAAATCAGGTATAAATCAGAAAATGTGCCCATTAAAGAGCCCATTAAAATTTGTTGAATAGAATCAATTTTCATTGGCCTGTGTGTTGTGCCCAACAGCTCCTATTTAGCTAAAGTGGACTATGATTAAGTCCATTGAATGAAATGGGATATGAACTAATTGCACCCGACTTATTCCACTTATTTCAAGGAGCATAAAGCACAATCCTCTACAGCCTTACTCATTGTATTTAATGATGTTTACTCTCTAGTAAGTTTGTTTAGGATCACAGCTTTTATCATGACTAACTTTATCAAGCATAGGGGTCAATGTGTATTCTACAACTGGGAACTTTACACAATTCATACTGTATACATTGCAGATTAAACTAACCTGCTTCTGGGTGTTCTAGAGCAGCTTCTGGAGTCCAAGGTCCAGCTTTTACATATCCCCTCTTTTCGAGAGCAATGACAAATCCTCCATCACCAATCACAATTTCTCCAGCATCTAGACGTTCAAGAATACCCTAGAAGAAGAGGAACAACAACTACATAGTGTTCATATAATATTTTAGAACGTTCAGATAAAAGGTCTGCAAGCAACTTATATCTGAAAACATATACATAAATACATTATATCATGGGGAGGAGAAAAAATCATAAAAGGTATTAACATTTCATACAACATATAAAGTTAAGCCGCTGCACTTAAGTGATCTTCCTGGGGTGCAAGGCTGGGCAGTGTGTATGGAGGTCCTGGGGTGTCTAGACAAGACCCCACTTGTTGGTGTGGTCCAAAGGAAAGCAGAGCAATATGTCTGATTCCAGCAGGGCAGCAGGAGTTGCCAGAAGGAGGCATACAAGGCACCATCCACTCATCTTAAGACTCCATAATGGATTTGTGTAGGGTTTACTCCTTAGCCTTATCTTCTCCAAAAGATATCACACAAGGCAGCGGAGGTTTGGGATCAGAGTTTTCATTTTCTGAAAGTAGATGGGCTACTTTCCCAAGTTGATGAGCCCCATATGCCCCTAATTTCCCTCTACAGGATATGCGGAAGCTGCCTTCTTGACCGTTGGACCCACTATTGATCTTGTCCACTCAATCCGCCGCAGTCTGTCTTCGTGTGTAAGGGAAGTCCCTAACTTGCCAAGGGTTTGAGACTCATCGGCTACCCTCATCTGGTTTAGCTTGCCAGTTGAAGCTGTTCCTGAAGCTGTCGCATACTGACAGCTTCTAGGAGCCACAGATGAGAGCTGATATTTTCTGAAGAAACTTTGTAAGATTCCACTGGTGGATTGCCATGTAGAAAGCAGCTACCATCAACCATGCCAACACATCTGTCTTAAATCTCTCTTCGTGTGCTAGTTTTATATCATTCCCACTGATAAGAGAATGCTTGCCAGGAGGCCTATGCCAAGTTTATTACTCAACCCTCTGAAACTCACACAAAATCATTTTGCGTCATTGCATTTATTCTTTAAATGCAGGACTGTTACAACAGCCACTAAATTCACCAGTTGTGTGCTGGATTCACAGAGCACAATTTTTTAACTTGCAATGGACTAGCTACTTTGAATCTGCATGACAAAAACTACAGGAAATATGTAGAAGGTCACATTCAGCTTCCAGGATGGAAATTACCCATTCCTGATTTAGGAGGACTATTGAGACCCTGATAGGTCAAAGGAACACAATCTTCACCCTTCATGACACTTCATTATCACCAATGCACTACTTGGAAATCATCTCCATTACAGCAACTTCATATATATATTTATTAAAAAAATTATTTGTACAAAATATTTTACTACTTTGTCTATAGAAATATATCTGGTAGTTATTATGGGCCTAAAAGGAAAAACAATACTTGCATTCTGTAAAATACCTAGTCTGGAGGTGATTCTTACCACTGACGGCATTTATAGTATATCATACTAACACCTCTTAGGCGACCAGGTAGACTTGAACCTATTTGTGCCCTATATTGGTTTTATATCAAGTCTCATCCATCTAGCTCAGAATTTTCTACCCTGACTGGCAGTGGTTTGCAGGATCCTGTTCAAAGGATTATTTCCCCTTGAGTATGTCATGCTATTTATTAGGAAAAAGTTTGCTGACAATTGCCTGGGGTGCCATTTGAACGGCTCTTTTTTGTGATCCCTCAGTCATAGTTAACTGAGGCATTAGTGACAGCTGTCCTGTGTTTCTTTTCATAGCTGCAGTGACAGTTGCTGTTGAAGCTCAGACTGACCTCTCCCTAAATGTCTGTGCCCCCTTTTTTATTAACCGCTTCACGATTTACCAGACCTGCTTCATAAAACTCTGCTTCTGAAGTGAAGACAGTGTGAATTGAGTCTAACAGTACACATGTTATACACCACACATGCCCATATGTTCTAGGAACATATAATCTGGATGCTAACATTTTTTAAACAAATCTGATAGGCGATGCATTTCTCTATTACCAAAAAGTTCACCCTTCCATTAGGAAACAGCTTAGTTCTATGCTTCTTTTTCTCCTTCTCTCTCTGTGAGGCTTTTGGGGCAGCATGATTGCCAACACAGTCTTTCTAAATCTATACAGTATCACAATATAATCTCCTGCCCAAGCATTATTTACACTTCTCTTCATTTTCCATGCTTTGTATGCAAGAAGTGCCCACATTTTCCACTGTAGTCAAATATTTTTGTTCTTCTATCCATAACATTGCCCAGATTTACCTTTCTTTCTCTATTAACACTGCCAAAATCATGGCCAAGGAGCTGTTTATTGGTTGACTGGTGCTACTTTTTTATCTCTGTTTTTCTGAACACTATCTAGTATCATACGCTAGATTATCCATCTTCATAAAAGCTGTATTGATAAACTCTAATAATCTATTTCTTCAGGTTTCCCCCTGCATGTGACTTTCCTTCAAACATATAACTCCATAGCTATGCACACATACATACTCCATTTTCCAACAGGCATATTATCCATAGGTCTAATATTTAAGAGTACTTTTACCTCTCCTATTAGGTTTTAGTCATATACATGATCAAGCAACAGTAACACAAATATTTAGATGAATTCCTTTGAAATCACACGGAGTAACGTTTACGAAAGCAATTAACAATGAGTCTTCTAGTGAAGCTTTCTAATGACAATGAAGATTCATATCTGCGGGACTGCAAATTTGCATATTCATGGCATAGGAAGTGACCCAACAATTCTGACTGATTACATTTTTATGCAGAATCCTGGCCAAAGCATGTAAAAAGTGTATCTATCTAAATCAGTATCACATTCAGTTGTTCCAAATGCAGAAAACACACTTTGCTATCATACTGAACATTCCCATAGCAATGTGAATAATCACATTTATACACAAAATGAATGAAAAGTCCTGGGATATAAAAAATTTGTCAGAACCAGGTGCCCCTGGCTTCAATACGCCTCCTGGCTTACACTCAACAGCCTCTAGGGCAGCTGAGATAGTTAAGAGTGTAGACCAGTGGTTCCCAACCTTTTTTTTTTTTGCCATGCCCTACCTAAGTATCTCTAAAATCCTGATGCCCACCCCCATATAATTCTTATTTTTCGAAAAGTGAACTCCTATTCAAGTGGAGGAAGCCTAAAACGCCATTCACTGTTAATAACTCATTCTCGAATTGCTCCCCTTAAAAATCAAATTGCTCCACGTTGAGAACCACGGGTGTAGACCGAGGTGTCTATTTCTATACCTCAACTCGTGGAGCGGACTTTCACCTTTGACCCTCTTGAAGCCCCCAGGGTCTGCCTATTAGCAAAGCCCCAAACAACCCCTCTCTCGCTCACAACTTTTCTATTAAAGCACCGTTGTTCTTTTTCTCGATGACGCCTTGCAGGAGATAATAGACCACTTCTTGCCCGAAGACTCCGAAGACAGAGAAAGGTCTCTAAGCTTGACGGCTCTATTACACCTCGGGGCTTCTCTTCACCACAAAAACCAAGCAAGCAAGAGCCCCAAGCAGCCGGCAGCTTTACCTTCTTGTTTTTCGGGGTCCCTCCAATAGGTGCCATGATCCGCCGCCCTGTCGATCCTTGTCGGGAACTGCACTTTCACTCCTCTGCCGCCGAGACAAACAAACGCAGCGCGCCCCAGCAAAGAGGCACAGAGAGCGCTGCAAACCGCTCGGGCGTTTTATATCCTTTTGAAGGGGCGGCCGGAGGTGGGTGGATCCTGAGCTGGACGTCGATTGGAGAAAGAGGCGTCTCAATATAGCTGCGTTCGCCCGGGCAAGACCCTGCTCGGACTTGTTCCTTTCTGCGATGGGCGAAAAGTAACGGTGCCTCGAGAACTCAAGCACCGGGTAACGTCTCTCTCACTCTCGAAGAAGCAGCAGCGTAGAATCACGGCTACTTAAACGCTCCATACATTTAAAGCGCCGCTTCGGGCATTTGGCAACACATAGCTACCTAGAAATAATTATTAGGGTGTTAAGCGCTAACGGCACAGCATTTTGCCTCGCATGCAGGAGGTCCCAAGTTGGGGAAAACTCGTGACTGAAACCCTGGGCAGCGGCTGCCGCTCAGTGTGGACAATACTGAGCAGGATAGACCCGATGGTGCTGCTCAGTATATGGCAGCTTCCTACAGGGTGGGAGGAAGCAATGCTTCAAATTCCCACGTAATTCCCCTCGCCTCCCTCAAGCGCCTAGTTCATGGATGCCACAAATGCATCATATTTTTAGTGTGCTGTTAGAAGCTGGCTCCCAACGGCCATTTTCAGGATTTCGTGTATACTTCCCAAGGTTTTGATATCCCTCACTGCAGGAAGCAAGTCATTTTACCTAAATCCCATCCACCCACCCATATATTTATCTTTACCGGGTATAAAAACATGGACCGCTTGCAATGGGTGGGAGAGGGCACAGGAGGAAAAGCACTTTTTAAAATACTAAAGAGTTGGTCTTAGGTTTGGGTGCGCCTCCACCGCGTTTCACCTCCCCTCACGGCGCCAATGTCGTTTTCTTCCTTAACTTGCCCTGAGCCCCCGTTCTTGTCCCGCATCCCTAGCTCCCAAGAAGCCATTTCGGCGGGGGGAACCCATCCCGCAATTGCTCCCTTTCCCCCACCCCTCAAAGGGAGAAAGGTTTAAAGATAACAACAACACCCCCATAAGCGTCTCTTTCGCCTTCGAGGGGCGGTCCTGGTTCCCTCCGCCGTGGGGATTGGCCGCAGAGTGAGCTCTGCCAACTAGAAAACGACGGCTCAGCCTGTCTGTCTTGTGGGGAGCAGCGGGAGCGGGGTGCACATTGGGAAGGAAAGAGCCTCGGCTGGCCGAGCCACCATCTCCTGAGACAGACAGAGAGAGAAGAAGCCATGCTCCGGGGAGCCCTGCGGTCGCTCCCGCCAAAGCTGTGGGGCAGGGAGCCCGCCTTCTCGCTCCCTGCTCGGCCTTTTGCCTGCAGCCCGACCACTGAAAGGTGGTGAGTCCAGCTTCAGGCTCTTGCCTCCACTTCTTCTCTAGCCGCGTTATTCTCTAGTCTGGCCTCAAATAAAGGCTGATTCTGTGTGCATAGGCAGCCAAGCTGCTCTGTGGTGTTGGTGGTTGTGTAATTTGTCCCAGACCCGAGACTGGGAAGTTTTGGGGTGCTCCTGACTTAAAAAGGGATGTTTTTCCTATTTCGTGAAATTGGTCTGAGGCAGAGAGACTTTGGGTTGTGTTTTACATGCGTAAAATTATTAAAACATAGCAGGGCGAGGATGCACTTAATTACACCTGAACAAATTTAATGTAGATCCTGTGAGAAGTCAAATTAATATTTAGTTACATTTTTATTGTATTGTTCCTTCACAGAGTTCAGAGTAGCATACATTGTTCTTTCATCTTCACAACAGCGGAGAGAAACTCACCCCTTTTTCACCTGGGAAGCTTTGAGGTTGAATAAGGATTGGAACCCAGGTCTTAATGTCCTAAGTCGTTTCTAAAAGGCCGCTTGCCTTTGATCCATTCTTGGCATACTTAGAACTCTACAAAATTGCCTTTTTCTCCTCTAACAGTGTCTGTGGAGGTGTTTTTGGCACCCTGTTGTAGCCCATACCTTGTAACTCCTATGCAGGTGTGAAATGCCTTAGCTAAAAAGGTAAATACTTTCTCCAAAATCCTTGCATGTTGGTGACACTGAGATGTCCCTCCCTCTTCCCATCCCACAACTATAACCTTTCTGTTTAGAGATCAACCAAAATTAAGAAAGGTCCATTCTGTCTCCATTCCCACATGGTGTATTATTAATACACACTGAAAGGTAAACACAATTGAAGACTTTTGAACATTAACTTGGTATACCTTAGCTCAATATGGAAGCTGCCTTTAGGGTGAATGAACCTGTGAATGGTTGTGAGTGGTGGTTGCTTCTCACTTGAGCTGGTAGGGCAGTGGACAGGGCAGCTAGCAGCAACTGGAGCTAGGGATAAGCAGAGCTAGAGGTCACAAGAGGCAAGCTCACTTAATCCAGAAACACACACTGGGCACTTCTAGACTGTCGCCATTGTGTAACCTCCCTGCCAATAAAAAAGGAAAAAAAGAATGAATGCTCAATAAATAGCTCCATAAACATGTACAAACAGACAGGGCCAGCCCAATACATTTTGGAACCTGAGGTGAGCCACCAAATGGTGCCCTCCTCCCCACCAAGAAAAATGGGGTGAGTGAAGACCTACATCAGGAACAAAGATCCACATCAGAATATGCTGCCCCTGTGCATCCTGCTGCCTGAGGCAGTCATCTCACCTGTCCTCATGGGTGAGCTGGCCCTGCAAACAAAGCAGGATGAAAGCTCGATAAGTAGGTTATATGGAAGCAAATACAGAGTTGACACATACACAAGTGAGTGTGTGGCAGGGGAAGAAAGCAAGGCTGGGGACTCAGAGAAGGACTAATGGAGAAGTTGAAGGCAGGCAGGGGGGTTCTGCATGGCACTGCAAGAAAGCGAGTCTTTCCCTCCAGCACGGAAACCAAAAATCTTGTTGTGGCTCATTGCCTCTGCTTCAAACAAAAGTGGCACAACCTGCCTGCTCTTTCTGTTGCTTCCTACCCAGTGTCTGGAATGGTATGTTAACTAAGCTCCTCTCAGATTTGCAGCAACGGCAGCAGCAATGTGATTAGCTGAAAGCATTCTCAGTGAATCCTCGTTTCTCAACCTGGATAAAATGGGAGGGGAATATTTTGAAGCGCTCTTAGCTGATTGGTAGTGGGTGTCATTCTGAAAGGAACAGTGTTATGAAGGAACAGTGTCATTGAATTGTAGAGTTGGAAGGGACCATGAGGCTCATCTAGTCCAACCCACTGCTATGCAGGAATCTTTTGCCCAAAATGGGGCTCAGACCCACAACCCTGAGATTAAGAGTCTCATGCTCTACCAGCTGTGCTATGATTTTGCACAAAGTGCAGCAAATAAGTCTCATAATTGCACAAAGTGCAGCAAATAAGTTTCATAATTGGCTAGCTGTTTTCATTCTCTAGGAAAGAAGAGAATTTGATTTTCATTCTCTAGGAACGAGGGGAATTTGATTATTTATTTATTTATTTATTTATTATATAATTTGTTTTTTAAACTGAGGCTTCTTTCACTCTGCTATCTTAGGGATGACAATATGCTTTTTGAACTATTTATGCAAAATACATAAGAAATACAGTATATAAAAAAGGCAAAGAAGCAAGATTCCTGTTTCTATGTTTTTCCTAGGGAAGAAAAACCTTCTATAGAAGCAAGATGGAAAGATGCAGCAGAAACAGTAATTATTGGAGGTGGTTGTGTGGGTGTGAGTCTTGCCTACCACCTGGCCAAGGCTGGCATGAAAGACGTACTTCTGTTGGAAAAGTCTGAACTCACTGCTGGATCTACATGGCATGCAGTAAGCGAAAGTTCTAACATATTAAATATGAAACAAGCCATCTGATTTCTAGTTGCTTAGATAATAACAATTTCATAAATTATATAATTATTGTCATTCTAAATATAGCCTTTCGCAACTCATTGAATTGTCTCTCATAAACACAGTGGAAATTTGCATAGAGCTGAAACTCATTAATTACTGATGCTTACTATGGGAGTGTGACAGAATAGCTCATCCATTGCATGTTTGGCAATTGAAATTGGGCCTTGCAAATGCTACCATTATAGCATGTAACCTAAGCAAGCGGAAGCAGGGTTTTTTTGTTTTGTTTTTTAAACTAACGTGTTTAGTTACAGCTCCTTGTCAAGGGTGAAAGGGAGCCTAGGTACACCTCTGTGTCTTCTGAAGCAGCAAAATCCTTCTTGTGCCATCTGCATTTTTCAGGGAGATTGCTCCCTACCCATACAACTGAAGCCAATAGAAGCCTTTTTGCAACACTGCAAAAAGATGTCCCATGCCACAATTATGCATGAAAAAGGCAATTATTGACTTCAATAGAGGGCTTTTAAAAAGACTAATGGGGGGGGGGAGGCAGAGGGACGAGAGATCTGCAGGGTGGATGAAGGGGCCCCAGGGGGCGTATCTGATTCATGGGTAGGGATGTTCAAGAATTCCTAAGAAAACAGAAACAGGAGTGGCAATTGGCAGTGTTTGCTTAGTTTCCCATGTCTGGAACAGAAATCAATCCAGCAAATGTGTTTAGCATTCAGTGTTGTTGTTGTTGTTGCTTTCAGCCTGCAAGCAATACGTAATTGATTACCTTCCCCTCACAATTTCATTGTGTTTCCTTTGCATTGAAATGAATGGGGTGGAATAATGTAACGACAACATAATTTATATAATTAATTACACGTTAGGTAATTTCACTGCAGTTGACAGCAAGACGAATAGCATAGTTTTTGGCAGATGATGACTACAATGGAGTGGAAGCAGCGCTGCCTGCTTACAAATACAGGAATGGAAAACAATGCCTTCTTACATCACCAGCAATTCCACATCTCTGAAAGTGACAGGACTCCAATGTTTGACCTGAGTTAATGTCGTATCTTAATTCTGCCTCTGCCTTGTTAAGATTGTCAGGATTGCATTGAAAGGTGGAAAAACTCTTACACTGATTTAATGGAGAGAGGATGACCATTTGGCAAGGTTCCCTGCATATACTAACCATAGCATTCACAGAAAAACAATCTATTTATATTTCTGTAGTTATGCAAGGCATTCTGCTCCATGCGGGAATTACAGATTAGTAGCTGGATCCATATTACGCAAACTGTGCAGTGACCTAGCTAGTTACCAAGAAGAAGTTGTTTTCAGTAGCTTGCAGCCTCAGGGTAATCCTAGATATCATATCGTGTGTCAGTGGTGGTGGCTGTAGTAAAGCCAAATTAGACATTACTAACATGTACCGTATCTGCTGAAGTGGTATACATTTCTAGTCACCTTGCATATTCATATACTATTGTAAATTATCAAAGTAGCACTTGATAGGCTTTATGAAATATTGTGTCTCTTTCTCAAATTTTGTGTGCATAGTTTTGCACAGTGTGTCCTCCCAAGACCCAACTTCAGTGTGTATTTTGGTTCCATAAGTTCCTTGAGCATTTGATGCTGTTCTCAGCATTTGATCCTCAAGCTGTGTTGATGTTCTTGCCATTGAAGTTTTAGGCTGAAATCAGATACACACTTAGCTGGGGGTAAGTCGCATTGAACTCAGTGAATTCACTCAGTGTTAACCACTTAAGTGATTATGATTAGATGAGCTTCCTCTGGCTTGCTTCATAATTAAAGTTGCTGCAAACTTTGAACAAACTCAAGTCTTTCCAAGAATTTTCTGAGAATGCTCAGAAGATGCTGGGCCCAGTAGAGCTCTTCATTAGCTCTCTTTTATCACTAATTCTCCATCCCAAACTTAGGCATCAAAGCGGTGAGGGAATTGGTCTAGGTTGGCAAAGCCTATTGCAGATGTTTTGAAACACTCCTGCAGTATTGATATCACTGAGGATATTGATCATAGAAGTACAGGCAGCACTAACTAGTATGATACAGACAGCACTAGAGCAAAATTATAGTAAGGCATTCCTGTAAGGTAGAGACGACTGTGCTGGTTATGTTGTGCTAGAATGAACATACTTCTATGCCGTTCGTTTCCATCCATAGTTTGGCCAAAGAATAGGATCAGGTTTTTAGACAAAGAATAAATTGAACTCCCAGAATTATGCAGCTTAGATTTGCAGAATGCAACATACAGGGATTATTTCATCTTTCAGTGAAGTATGCAAAGTGTAGCCTATATAAGAATACTGTTTTTAGTCTTCCTATGCTCGTGCTTATGCAGCTGATGCACAAGAGAGAAGTATAGCCCTAAGGTATGAACAAGTAAAACAAATCTGATGGAAAGAAAAACCTTAAGAGGGAAAATCCTTACCTCCGCCTCGTCCCCCAACCCAGCTCCATAATAATTCAGTGGCATGGAACATTGAGGGACTAAGAGGGGGGAAACTGGGTGGAAGGAGTATAGAGTAAAATGGCTAGAACTGAGAACAGAGAAGCATAGATACGTAGAAGGAACTGTCTCAATGTTCAGTGTTCTCAATGTTCTCATGGAGAAGCTCTTTTTCATTGTTCCCAGGGGTGGAGGAGAGAGTTGCTCATAGATGGAGCAGCTGGAACCATGAATAGGAGCATTCCACGATGCAATGTTTTGTTGAAGACTCCCCCATTTGTATCCTTCTTTTTTTAATTCTTTTTTAAAAGGCAGGTTTGACAACGTATTTCCACCCTGGAATAAATCTGAAGCAGATCCATCACTACAGCATCAAGCTTTATGAACAATTAGAAGATGAGACTGGACAGGTGTGTATCTTTAAATATATTTATTACAGATCCAAAATCTTGTGAAATACAGCATTCTGCACAAAGCAAGAACATTTTGCATGCTTGGGGTTGTTTAGCAACTTTAGAAACTCCCTAATGATTGCTCCCAGTGGCTTCATGTAGATTTTAAATAGCACTGAAGACAACATAGTGCCCTGTGGCACACTATAGCTCAAAAGCCAAGGGGTTGAGGTCTAGATAATTGTCCAGGAATTATTGCAGCTGCATCAACCATAACCATCTCAAATACCTCCCCCCAAAGGGGGTATTTGTGACCAGGTGGTAGTAGTTGTTGAGTCCAGGGTGGGTTTTTACAGAGGTGGCTGCACTATTCCTTCCTTCTTTCCACCTCCTCCTCATACAGATACCCATTCACCACATCCTGAACTCACCCAATCATATCCCCCACCTTGCTAGCCTTAATCATCCAAGAAGGGCAAGGGTCCAAATGGTATGTCATTGGGAGCATACATGGGAGCATACATGTACCCAGGCTCCCTTGCACTCTTGGTCAAGAAGCTGGCCTGGCTATTCCAACAATTTAATCTTTGCTAGACCCAGGAATTAGAAGTGACTCAGGGATACAGGCTAACGTCTCCCCACCACACAAACTCACAATACTATGATAATGGCAATTTGTCAGTGCCCTCTTATTCAACTTCATGAAGGTGGAGCGGCAAATAATTTCTCTTGTTTTGTTTTAATGATTGGTTTTATTGTTTGCTACTTTGGAAAATACTAATGAACGTTTAAAAAATATGTTTGAACATTAAAGTATGACTTGTATTAGAATAATAGAATTGTAGTGTTGGAAGGCACCCTGAGGGTCATCTAGTCCAAACCCCTGCAATGCAGAAATCTCAACTAAATCATACATGTCAGATAGCCATCCAGCCTCTTATTAAAAACTTCTGTTTGTCCACCACTGTCAAACAGTTCTTACTGTAAGAAAGTTCTTTCTGATCTTCAGAATCTCCTTTTTGTAACTTGAAGCCACTGGTTTGGGTCCTACCTTCCGGAGCAGGAGGAAGCAAGCTTGCTCTATCTTCTATGTGGCAGCACTATAGATACTTGAAGATGACTGTCATATCTCCTCTCATTCTCCTCTAATCCAAACTAAACATACCCCAATCCCTCAACTGTTTCTCATAAGGCTATGTTTCCAGACCTTTGATCATCCTGGTCACCCTCCTCTTCACATGTTCCAGTTTATTATTGTTTATTATTTCATTTCTATACTGCTTTATATTTTCAAGAAAAATCTCAAAGCAGTTTACAGCATATTAAAACATCAATAAAACAATCTGAAGAAAGTAAGATATAGAGTATACAGTCAAAGCAACATAATTAGCGAAAAACTAAAATATGATCTTAAAGATTTCAAAATAAAACATTACAAAGGAGGTCAACTACATATTTAACACAAACAAAGTTAACAAAAAAAAATAAGCATTAAAAAACCCCATTGCTAAGTGAATTCAAATATAAAATGCACATTTAAAACAGCATAATGAACAAGAGAATACAATATCATAAGCATGATGCAGCTGTTTAGCAGGCACAAAAAGATGGGGCAAAAGAATCCAATAGTTAGGGTTTGTTGTCAGGCATATCCTTCTTAAATTGTGGTGCCCAGAATTAAACAGAATTGAAAAGAAAACTAAAAATTAAAGTGGTTGATCTTTTGTTACATTTCAAATAACTATAAAGTTAATTATAGCAACTTATTATTTATTCTGTAGCCTCTTCTGAAGATACACCATGCCATGGTTATCATTTAGGACTTTATTGGACTGCTTGTAAGTATTCTATATTGGGAACCTGATAGTCTTTTTTCTGTTCCTGTTAGGCTGTTGGGTTTCATCAGCCAGGAAGTATTAGAATTGCTTCAACTCCAACGAGGGTGGATGAGTTTAAATACCAGATGTCTCGGGCTGGTTGGCACCCAGCAGAGCAGTATCTTATCAAGCCAGAGAGAGTACAAGAATTATTCCCTTTAATAAACATGGAAAAGGTAAACAAATTCAATTATTTTATTTCCAAATGATGTGAAATTTATTTTACATGCAAAAAATATGTCTCTATGATTCAATATCCCTCTTCAAAATTTGAAGATTATTTTATAGTACACAACTCTATTAAATCTTCCTAACATGAAACCATTTGAAAGAAGTTGCCTCAGGCAGCAGATTTTACAGAGGGTTCCATTTTTATGTATCCAATATCCAGCTTAGTGTGTCATTTACAGAATGAGCTTCAGTCTGGGTGAGAGGTCATTCTGACAGGAGCTACAGGTGCGGAAATGTTACTTGCATTCTGCAGGCTGTGCTGGGTACAGTAGCAAGACTTGACTATTAGGATTTATTGCAGAAGCCTCAGCAGCTGACAGTATTGTAATGTTCAATGGACATTTGTGATCTGTTCAAAACCAACTTTATCAGTGTTTCCAAAATGAAACAGAGCAACTTGGACATAGTAGAAGAATCCTTTATTAATATGTGTAAATATATTGGTCTCTTGGTTTTACAAATCCTTGGTAATTCCTAAGGTTTTGATCAGAAACAGCCACCAGATATTCAGATGAGGAAACAAAGGACACTTTGAGTAGTTATGTTGATCGTCGTGACAGTAAAAATGTATTGTAGGGGCCAGTGCTTTTTTTCTTAAAAAAATGTTTAGGGGTACTCTCATTTTCCTACTCATATTGAAATACTGCCCCTGGATGAGGCCAAACTTAGATTCACAAAATGTTTAGGGGTATGTGTACCCTGTGTCCTCCCCCCCCCCAGAAAAAAGCACCGGTAGGGGCCTATGGGAATTGTAGTTGAGCGACATCTGGGAGGCCAAAGGTTCCACACACCTAAATTGGTTGTAATTCTGTTCTCCTGAACTGAGTAGCAAAACACCCATTGGCTGCATTTCCATGTCATGGAAAGCCACCTACACTGTGGCTTACCATACATGAGCTGAACCTGTTTCACTCTTTGCATTCACACTGTTGAGAAACAAACAGTGAACTCTGGCATTGCATTTTATCTGGATTAGGTATCGGGGTTTGTTTCTCTCCAAGAAAATACAAGATTTGTTATTGGCTTACCAGTTGTGGTTTATTTGAATGAAACAAATCTTAATCCCTGATTTGGAAGTAATACTAAGTAAAGGATCATGATTTTTACAATGTGTAGGAGTGAAGCAAGTCTGATCAGTTCATGTAAAAAAGACAAGATTTTTGATCTACTGTTATGTGTGGATACAGCCATTGATTTTAATGAGTATCTTTGATTAACATTGAGGTAAGTTGAATTTCCATGCTATATTTGTTCTATTTTGGTTTTTTGCTGAAACCCTTAGCTATTTTGTTTTTTCTTACATCCAGATTCTGAATTTCTCTTTCTTAGAAATTACACACAAGTCTCCAGTTCCTTGTTCAAAGAAGTCCTAATATGTAGATATCCTCCATTTCTAACATGTTGGTTAAGAAAACATAACAATACTAACACAGTTTCATTTTGTTTGACCCACTTAGGTTTTAGCTGGTTTGTACAACCCTGGAGATGGTCATATTGACCCTTACTCACTCACCATGGCTTTGGCTGCAGGGGCCAGGAAATATGGTGCTCAGATAAATTATCCAGTCCAAGTAACTGACCTAAAATCTAGAGCAGATGGAACATGGGAAGTTGAAACTCCACAAGGAATAATTCATGCAAACAGAGTTGTGAATACAGCTGGTAAGAAATGAAATATATTTGCATGTCTTTGGAAAATTTAATACCCTAACTAGGCCAGATGAAGTAGCTCACGCTAAACACAGATTGAGCACAAATGCTCTAACGAATGCCATGCAGAACGCAAGTGATATATGCTTTGCATTAGCTATTTGATGACCTCCTGGAAGATAATTTGGCATGAAGCAGTGATCCCCCCCTCAAAAAAATAATTTTAATAGTTCCTAGAATAGCATGCTTCATTGCTTAATAATAGGATAATGTGCATTCCATGTTATTAGCATTCTGGTTTTAAAAAATGCCGTTATGTAAGTCTGTGAATCTTCCTTCCATGTATATTAGTTTAGGACCAGGATATGAGAACAGGGCTCCTGCCTGTAGATTGGCCTTTGACTTTGAAAACTGAGGAAATAGGCCGCACTGTTAGGCAATTCCAGTCCAAAATGTCTCCATGAATTGTGGAAACACTTGCTTGGCATTATGTTTACACATTAGAAACACTTAGAAGATTAAAATGGGCTATGTTTCCTGGAAATAGCTTTTGTCTTTTTATTGAGTTAAGATACTGTTACACACCACCCCAATCTCCACAGCAGTGCAAGATTCTAGGGGTGCAGGCGCCTACTTAGGGTTTGTTTCCTTTGGAAAAGAGACATAGCGGAGACCGTGGTGTCTTTATGATATATAGTTTATTTACACATATATACAACTTGAGCCTAGTATGGAGGAGTAGACACAGAATTACACTCCAAGAGGGTCTGGCTTCTTCTCATAGGCACAGTCTTGGGTTCAAACGGGCATCAGATATCTTGTCTGTTGCCCTGCAGCTTACCCTTCTCTCCCTGTCACGTAACTCTTAACTTTGCACTAGGCAGCTGCCTAGATTGATTCAGCTTACTGACTGAAAAGCCATTTCCCCCAGAACACACCAGGGCAAACTGCAATCCTGAAATTCTACTACTGGCCTTTGTCCTTCTACCTAATTCTGAGCTCAGGGAGAGGTTCTCCTTTTTCCAGCTGGCACAGAATCTCTGCTTTATTAATCACCCATCTCCCTGCCCCATTTGTTTGCTTAAAGAGTTGGCCATTATCAGGCTGACCTGGACATGGAAAGCTGAGCCCAGCACTTATTAAACCCAGGCACCCACATATTCTAGCACCTCAAACCAACAGCAGTACTTTCGGCTCCTAAATGTAATGCAGTTGCTGTCATTTAGAAAATGACTTATTTTTGTGTGAGTAAAGGAGTATTTTATTTGGTATTTATAATAACGGAACAATAACCTTATGCACAGAATGCCAGAGGTGTTTTTTTTTAGGTCTTCCATTCATTCACACTTCCACATATTTGTGGAAACTTCCTCTTCCCTTTCCCCTCCACATTACTGCTACTTACCTGGATGAGTCAGGACATCTGCAAGGTCAGGGCTGCACAGGTACCCCAGCCAATCCAATCCCACAGAGCTCCAACCTTGCTGCTGCTCTGCCTCACCCCTACCTGGTAAACAGCAGTGATGCCAGCGGCCCCAGTCTACTGTTCTGGTCATTCCTGATGGTAGTTTTTGCCAGTAATTGGAAATTGTTTATATTTGGTGCTTTTGAAAACAAAAGTTTAAATTCCTATTTATGTATTAAGCATTTGGCTCTAATGTATTAATGTTTATAATTATAGCATAAATACCACAAGCAAAAAGGTCTGCAGGCCTCTGATGGGTACACTAGAACATGGGAAGCTGCCTTATACTGAATCACATCAGTGATCCTGCTAGCTCAGGATCGTCAGTGTTGAGTAACAGGCTGCAACATTACAGCAGATGGTCATAGGCAGAGACTGTCCAGGGTTTCAAACAGGGTTTATTTCCCTGCCCTCCCTGGGGATGCCAGAAATTAGACCTCAAATCTTTTCCAAGCAAACCATTTACCCTACCACTTTTCACAGTTCCATATCATCAGTATCACCCCATTTATTCAGTGCTGAGGAATAACCTACAACAGTAAAATGAATGGCACAGGAACTCATTCTTGCAGGCACTGCATGTTACTTGGACCTTTGACATGCATACCACAGTTTCCTCATTGCTATTTCATATATCTTCTTACATACTCAGTAATTAGCAATGTTTTACTCTTGAGATGTGAAGTTGTGACATCTCTTCAGGCTCTTTCATTTCTTTTTAACTTATTAAACCAAAGGCATACTTGTCAAGTTACAATGTTCAACCAAAGGGAACATTTAGAGCTGGCATTGATTAATGTCCTGGGTCAGGGTAGGTAAACAGCTATGATGTTCCTAATACTCTAGCAGCCAATCTTCTTCCTTCCTTCCATACCCTCCTCTCCAAAAGAAAATAATAATTTACTGTGAGCTTTCATTCCTGTTATATTGCTAAGTTTATATTGCCAACTCAAAACATAGCTGGGTTCATTAGACAGCCGCTTACCTTTCAACCCCTTTCTCATCCAGTTGCTCAATTAGACGGTACATTTCACATTTTACAAAGCGTGGTCTGGATATTTCACTGAATTATTTTATTGTGTTCTGTCTTGTTGCCTCATTTGCTCACCCCTTCGCTGCTTTTTTTACATACCCTCCTCCATTTCCTAGCTTTTATGCTGTTATTTGCAATGATGTTTGACTCAGTAACCCGTGGTTAGTGCTCATCTCCAAACAGTTTGCAAACCCACTTTGGAATATGGTTTATAATTATGGTTTGGGGGCAATTTGTACATCATGGCAAACTGTTAGTAGAGAAAATTAGGAAAGACCAGCACCCCATATCAGTGAAGTAGATATAAGGGTACAAGCCCTTCTTATTATTACAAGAGACCAGGGCCCTTTGGGATTTGACATCTTTCCGCAGGGCCTGCAAGACAGAACTGTTCCACCAGGCCTTTGGCCAGGGCACAGCCTGACTCCCTCCCTCGGCAATCTTCGCAGAGCTCTGGCCCAATGGTTGCAAGTGGCTTGAATTAATTAATTTTATAATGAATGATTTTAGAGTGTTGTTTGTGCTGTACTTTTGTACTATTTTATTGTTGTTAGCCGCCCTGAGCCTGGCTTCGGCTGGGGAGGGCGGGATATAAATAAAATTTATTTTTATTATTATTATGCTCCCAGCCTCCAAATCACTATTTGGAAACTAGTCCATATAATGTCTGCTGTTTTGATATTTGGGCTTATTTTTAGTTAAATAAGAAATTACTGTATACACACCCACCCACCAAATCTCTGGCACAAATCCTGCCTAGATCCCACAGCCACTTCTTATTGCCAACTCTTGCCTCTGGTATTGGTGCACGGATAGGAACAACCTCAGTGTTTTGTGAATGTTCTAGGGATTGTGGCTCATTAACTACCTGATAACTTATTTCTTGATTGACCTACGCAGGGTCCTTGTTTAGTGTTAAGTTATAAAGTGGGACAGAGGGTTTTAGCCAACAGGCTTTCGCCTCATTACCAGCTTCCCCTCCATTCCTCTTCCATGTTTCACTTTGTCTTTTTGCTCAGCATATACTTCATGTAACTCTTAATCTTAGGGTTGTGGGTTCAAGCTCCACATTCGGCAAAATATTCCTGTGTTGCAGCGGGCTGGACTAGATGGCCCTCACGGTCCCTTCCAACTCTACAATTCTATGCACCTATGATTCGTGGCCAAGACTAAATTGGCTGTTATCAGCGGAAGACATTTAGTCTGCTATTTCAATCACAGCAAAAATCTGAGGCAAACCTCAGCCACAAACAACTGTATTCATGGTTAAGCTTGAGAAATAGGAGCATTAATAGAAATGGGTGGACATACGCTGGACTTAAATTTTTTTAGAGACAGCCCCCTAAGAGGTGGCCTGTGGTGTTATCTAATGCTCAGCACTGTCCTATACTGTTTATAGAAACTCTGTGTGCTATTAGTGGTTAGTTGGAACAGTGGTAGTTTAACTAGAAAAAAAGGTCAGTGGAATAAAGTAGGGGAAGTGAAAACTACCAAAGCCATGGTGCCCATAGATGATGCCTTGTTTGCCTCCTCCAACACAGAAATAAATTTTCTCTCTACAGGCAACCTCTGCCATCCTGAAGCAACATTCCCACCAAATTTAGGCATTCTGTTTGTTTTTCCTGTTTGGAAAACATGATGGCATAAGGAGGAGTCCTCCAATGAGTTGTCTCTTTGTCAAAGACAACAACCCAAACAGTTCCACACTATTGAATCATCTCCTTGTTTAAGTAATATTCTGCTTATAGTATTAAAACTCCTCTTCCAAGGTTCATAAATAGTTACATACACAAAAACTTGACAACGTTCCCATATGAGGAAGTTGCAGCTTGGTTGCAGGGAGAGACAGCAATGAAATTTGGTTCCCCTCCCACAAAAGCTTCCTAGCATTAAGCTCAGGTTGACTGCAGAAGAGCAGGGTTTAGAAATGTGAGATATCTGGGGTGAGCAGGAGAGCCATTTCTGTATTATAAGCAGCAGAGAAAATCAAGGAGGGGAGAGAAGAGAAGGAATTACACAAGAGAGAGAGGTAATGAAGAGGAACCATAGTAGCAAAAATTTCAGAGGTCAAGGAAGTTGCTAGGAATGGTTAACTGGTTTGCAGGACACAGACAGAGAGAAACTATCTTCAACCTTTCCCTATGCTGAGTAGGGAGTCCTAGATTTAACAGCTGAGATCAGCAGTGGTTCAAAGCCTTACCTTCTGATGTAAGAGGGGATTGAGAATACACTCATCAACAAGATTGTTCCTTTAGATTCCAAGTATTCTGTTCTAATACTTTCTGTCCTTTGTGTTTTCTAGGTTTCTGGGCTCGTGAAATAGGGAAAATGGTTGGATTGCCCCATCCACTCATACCAGTTCATCACCAGTACATTGTTACTGCAACTATTCCTGAAGTGAAAGCCCTTAAAAAGGAATTTCCTGTGATTCGTGACCTAGAAGGTTCATATTATCTAAGACAAGAAAGGGATGGGATTTTATTTGGCCCATATGAAAGTCCAGAAAAAATGAAACTACAGGAATCCTGGGTGAAAAATGGAGTCCCGCCAGGTACTTTTGCTTGAAAAATAATCTCAGGCTTTAGCTGCAGTTATATTATTGTCATAATCCTAGAGTAGAGGCAGAGTTCTCTGGCACATGCAGGCTCAGAGAGAGATGGATCCTCTCCCTGGCTTGATGCATGTGTGTTCATGGGCAGCAGACCCCCCCCCCATGGTACACCCCCCAGGAGCCACTTCTGCCACCAGATTCTGGTGGCTTGTCCATAGACTCCTTGGGGATCAAGAGAGCCCTGAGGAGAGTTTCCCCACAACTGGAAACCATATACCCCAATGGCTGCAGCAGGAGGCACCTTTAACAAGTCAAGAGGCATCACTTAGTGGGTGAAGCCTCTAGTCAATAACTACCTAAAGGTAAAGGTAAAGGGGACCCCTGACCATCAGGTCCAGTTGTGGCTGACTCTGGGGTTGCGGCGCTCATCTCGCTTTATTGGCCGAGGAAGCCGGCGTACAGCTTCCGGGTCATGTGGCCAGCATGACTAAGCCGCTTCTGATGAACCACAGCAGCGCACGGAAATGCCGTTTACCTTCCCGCCGGAGTGCTGCCTATTTATCTACTTGCACTTTGAGCACTGTCCATGGGCCTGAACCCATACCTTTGAGTCTTTCTAAGCTACTTTTGCTGCTCAAAACTTCCAACCTCCCATTGCTTGGGCCATCACGCCTCCTTGGTGGTGGGGATCCTCATGGATCACAAGCATGGGATAATAGCCCAGTTCTGCTAATTAGTGCTATCCTTTGTGTAGATCACAGTGGTACTATTTTTGCCATTGCGCTGATGGTTGCAGCCAGATACAGTCACTGATACAGGGACAAAACTTTATATCAACGCTGTGAATGAAACTTTAGTGGCACTGGTGAAGTGTGGAAGGCCATGGCTGCAAATTGCATGTCTGCATCTGGGTCTTTTGTTGCAAATAGCATGGAGATCATGAACATATCTGTGTGTCCCCCAGATGAAGAAAGTAGCATTTGGTGGACTGGGGGCGGGGAATGGATGTCTGATGAACTCCACATAGGCATGTCTTTGCATCAGTAAAATAGCTAAAAAGATTTGTGTTAAATAAATGCCAAATATTTCTTGCATTGTTTTATGCGATTAGTTTATTTTCAGATGCAAGATACAGCTAGGTGTATTGTTATTTTTGCAAGAAACAGCTACAAAGTTTAGTTTTCAATGATGCAAATTATCAAGCTCACCACTTGTTAGAATTAATTGAATTTATGTTGGCAAAGACGTTCGGTGACTGGAATCTGTGAGTGACTATTATATATATGTATGTTACACATGCATATATATAAAGACAAAGAGCCTTTCTGGCATCATTAACTTGTTCTCAGATTTCTTATATAAGCCTGTCTTTCATTTTGTGCTCTTCAAGGGGGCAGATGGGGATTCTCAGCATACAACTCCTATCCTGCAACATTTGTGTGTATCCTGAAAAAATAAGCACTTTGTTTTGATATCAGCACAGTGTGTAACTACAGAGCTTTTGGAATTGGAAAATAACAAATGCATGACTCAAAACCTTTTTTTCTAGGATTTGGGAAGGAGCTTTTTGAGTCTGATTTGGACCGAATAATGGATCATGTTGAGGCTGCTATGGAAATGGTCCCAATCCTAAAGCAAGCAGACATTATCAATGTAGTTGCAGGTCCTATAACATATTCTCCAGATATCTTGCCTATGGTGGGGCCACATCAGGGTGTTCGAAATTATTGGGTGGCTATTGGTTTTGGGTGAGTAAATTTATCTGTGGTTAGGAGAAACCTTGTAAATGTTAAATTTATACTTATACACCTGTCTTCACTGGGTCTCGGATGGTATCTACATGAGTTTTTAAAGAACTCAAATTTAATATTGCTGATCTTATAGCACAATATGTATCTTGTCCCAAAGAGTGGCCTCTGTAACACCATTTTGTTAAAAGGAATTTGTGGGTGGGGGTGAGCTCCAATAAGTTAGTCCTGTTAGCTTAGAGTCTGTTATCAAGCATAAGTGCAAGTTTGGGTGAAGAAGAATCAGCATAGCTTCTGCAAATGTACGTCTTGTCTCATTTTATAATTCTTTGAGAGTGTTAGCATAGCTTCTGCAAATGTACGTCTTGTCTCATTTTATAATTCTTTGAGAGTGTTAGCAAACATGAAGATAGGGGTGAATCTGGTTTACATTCTTGGACTTTCAAAAAGCTTCTAACAAGTCCGTGGCCAAAGACTAGAGGGTGAATGTATCACAGCTTTTGAATTGCAGAAAGGAATGTGAAATGCATCCTGGTACAAAGAAAATTTGTCTAAGAAATTTAAGCCAGTGGGCTTAAATTTGTGGCATTTAAATTTGTGGTAAATGTTGGTGGTATTAGTTATTCTTCCTAGGCAGTCTGATCTTGCTTAACATATTATTTCATCAGGACGTAAAAGCCAAGGTTATCATGCTGTTACAGAGAAAACAGAGCAACAACACAAATTTAATTCCAGCCAAATGTAGCTGGCACTCAGATGTTTGTTCTGTTGCTGTAATCACTTAATCTTTAGTTCAAAGCCTAACTGGGCTTTGCCCGGGTTTCATGCACCTTACATATATATTATTTGTACTTATACGTAGTCAGCCCTGTCACTGAACTGGCCCAGTGCAGGTTACAAAAGATCTCAGGTATAATTTAGCTTGAAATCATAAAATAACACAAAGCAAACTAATGTTATAATTTACAAATGAGCACTCTGTCCCATCTTAAATTCCAGGCCGCATAAGTGCTCCAGATTTTTAACAAGTCTAACTTTCCAGTAATGAGAAAGCACCCCCCCCCAAAAAAAAAGGTCATAGAGAAGATAATAAGAAGTGAGTTTATAGTCCTCAAAGGTTGTAATGAAATGTTATGTGAAATAAGCTAGTGGGGGAACTGTCTATCTCTTCTTCTTTCCCCAGATACGGCATCATCCATGCTGGTGGCATAGGAAAGTATCTCAGTGACTGGATACTCAGTGGGGAGCCTCCTTTTGATCTAATAGAATTAGATCCAAATAGGTATGGAAAGTGGACCACTCCAGAATTCACGGCAGCAAAAGCAAGAGAATCTTATGGATTTAACAATATTGGTAAGATGCAATTTTCCCCATAGAAAAATAAATAAAGTAGCACTTGAGTAGAGAATTCTTGTGCTGGTTTTCTTCACCTTCCCCCCACTAATAGAGAGCAGGCCTTTGCCTTGTACAGTGGTACCTTGGTTTATGAACTTAATCCATTCCGGAAGTCCGTTCTTAAACCAAAACATTCTTAAACCAAGGTGTGCTTTCCCATAGCAGCGGGGGACTCAATTTACAAATGGAACACACTCAACAGGAAGCAGAACATGTTCTGCTTCCAAGGCAAAGTTCACAAACCAAAACACCTACTTCTGGGTTTGCAGCATTTTTAATCCAAGTTGTTCATAAACTAAGCTGTTCTTAAACCAAGGTACCACTGTAGTTTGCTGGGACATTGTCAGGTGTGGAGAGTCCTCCTTTCCCTTCGGTAACTTCACAGACAAGAATGAATGAGCAGTTTATATTTTATAGTCATTTTTATTCAGTCATCTGGTTGCAAGCAAAAATCCACATCTGTCAGGAGTGTGTGCAGGAGCCAGGCCCTGTGACTGGTAGGGCTTTGCAGGACTGGGGCTTTTCTAAGTTTGCTCTGAAGAGGCAAGGCGCAGCCGCACAGGTGAGGCCAATTGGTAATTCACAGCACCTGGTGGCAAGAGCCTGGAAGGGATATAAGGTCAGCATTTCCCTTTGGCTCTTTGCCACAGCAACACGCTTCCTGCCTTGCTGCATTTGGCTTGTTGATTCCTTGCTTCCTGATCCTCAGACCCTTGGCTTCTTGACTCCTGGTTTCCTGACCCTCGGACCCTTGGCTTCCGGACTCCTGTTCTTGCTCCCACCCCGCCGTCTTGCCCCCTGTCCCGACATCCTCCACCAGGACTTCGACCACCCATAAACCGGACCGTGACAACATCTCTCCATAAGGAGAGCAGTTGGCTACTCTCAGTCTTCCCCTTTCTGTCCCCAGCAACATCCTGGGAGCCAACAGAAAGTTCCTCCTCCTCCTCTCTGCATTCTTTGTTCTCTAATACGGACGGACCTCCTAGTGTTTTTGGGAGGAAGGGTCCCCCACACTCTCTAATGACGTCTCTGCTGGCTGCTCCCTCCCTTCTGTTTCTCTTTCCATTATCTTGTAACTAGGCAACTCCTGTCGAAACTGCTCAGTGTCTGTGTCTCAGTCTGCTCCTGAAACCACCAGAAACTGGGGGGGGGGAGTTGAATCCTCCCCCCATCTCTGCCTGAGAATGCATTCCTCACTCGTCTGATTCAGACCATTCCCTGACATCCAGTTTACACTGTACTGCTTACCTTGCTTATTTTATTTCCATCATTATGATATTTTGTCTGTAGCTACATGAAAAATACTCTGTGTATATGTGCAATAAGTGATTCATTGTCATATCTTTTACCATTTTGCTTTTGTTTTGCAGTTGGCTATCCTAAGGAAGAAAGATTTGCTGGGAGACCCACAGCGAGAGTCAGTGGGCTTTATGAAGTCCTTAAGTCGGAATGCTCCATGGGATTCCATGCAGGATGGGAGCAGCCTCATTGGTTCTACAAACCTGGTGATGAGATTGGATACAAGTAAATGAAAAATATTTATCGATTGTTCTTTTGTGCCAAATTAATAGCATTAGCGATATTATGTTCCGGGTTGTTAAAATAAAGGATTGCGAACCGTAGTCTGAAACATAGTATCACTGTTCTGTTGGTCAAATGCACATTAAGAGGAAGTGGTGTCATTCATTTAATAAAATTTATGCACTACATGATTGTAGAAAAACTTTGAAGCAGTTTAATTGGTAGTTACAATAAAGAAAGAGGAATATTTTCATGTTTTTACAACACCAAGTGCATGGCCAGTGGTTAGGGATGACATGAAAACGCCTCCTGGTGGTGCAGCAATAAAACTGCTAGTGCATTTGCAAAGCTAAGCAGGGTTCAGTATGGTTTCAAATTGGATGGGGGTTGGACTAGATGACCCTCGGGTTCCCTGTCAACTGTACACTTCTGTGACTCTGCACTCTCATACATAGGCTATGAGAGCAGTATGCGTATTCACTGAGGCCACCTAGAGGGGGCCAGCACCTGGAAGAGTATGAAGAACAGCAGCTTTGGTGACCCCGCCATGTAAAACAGCAGCGGGGCAGGAGGTTCCTTTCCTCCTCAATGCTGTCTCTCTTCAGGTGCTGCCCGAGTCAGCTGCCTCATCCCACCTCATTCATGGGCCGGCCCTGCAGACGGTTCATATGTTGGTTTAGATGTGCAGTTGGTGGCTTACAGAAAGCATAGTCCCCATTACGCTTCCATTGTTAAATTTGTATGACTATAGGCATATTGCAGATATATAAACATCCATGCATATGTAATGGGTGTGGTTTGCTGCCATGATCCTACTCAATGGCGCTTGTTAGATTTCACCCTTAATCTTCAAAACATACTATAAGAACTTGTGATAATCTCCAGCTGATAATGAAATGCAAAACAACAAATGACAACATTAAAGATTAATTCACTGGAGCTATTGGGGTTTTTTTTGGGGGGGGGGTAACTTCAGATGAAAAAGTTACAAATCTTAAAATAGTTCTTCCTTCCACATATGCTTAATCCTTTTGTATAAGAAACGGAAACAGCAGAAAGTCTCCTACAGTTTTACTGGGGAGGTATGTTGGGACTCCAAGTGACCTTAAGGGTCTAGCCATGTAATGATGACTGAAGTTTCTATGTCATGCTTACGCTTGTACTGTATTGCATTTATATTCTGCACTTCTATACAGTAATAGCACCTGCATCTGTGGAGTTCCTAGTTTTTGTCTATAGAATGCAATAATTAATAAATTTTAATGTAAAACATCCACTTAATGGAGTTGAACAGCATTTGTAATTAAATTAAGCATTAACCTAAAGTTACAGTTAGGGAAACTATTGATAAACTTGCCAAAATAAGGTATGCCTATGATTTTTCAGTTTCATTCCCCTTCCCTACTCGTCCAAAGGGGTTGGTAGACAAAAGGAAAGGGAGAGGGCTACTTACAGTTAAGCTGAAAATTACTAGGCACTTTAAAAAACAATGCACTTATTATTTTTCTAGGCCAAGTTTTCGACGTACAAACTGGTTTGAACCTGTGGGCCGTGAATATAAGCAGGTGATGGAAAAAGTGGGTGTGATTGATCTCACTCCATTTGGCAAGATTAGCATCAAAGGCAGTGATTCTGCTAAATTTTTGGACCGTCTGATTGCAAATGTGATCCCAAAGGTAAATGGAAACATAACAGCAATATAGGTCTTAGATTAGTTTTAATATATGCTGAAAAATAAGTTTATAGTCCTACTCATATGAAGTCCCAATTGCACTGAGACTAAGAGTGGTAAGGAAGTAGGATTACATCTACCTCCACCTTCCTGTGTGCACTTGGCCTGACCTGGATCAACCTCATACCCATACTATAGATATAATGTTGGCCTGGAATCTATACATTTCACCTTGTGGAAACTGCATGCCTCAAAATTTAGTGGCGCAAAGATTGCAGGAATTGGAGCTAAACAAATTAGATGCTATGCACCTAAGCCTCATTTAAACATTACCCCAAATTTGTGGATGTGAATTTGTTCCAAATCAGGTGGACAGATGTAGGGATGAATGAGGAATTCTGTTAACCAAATTTTCTCCCCATCCTTATGTTAACATGTGAACCTATTTAATATGTACTTTGCAAAGCAATGCATAAACTGAAACTCGGCTATCCCTACACAATTCTCCATACTTTGCAGTACAGTTCTCCAGCCAAGTCATGTATACCAAAACATATATACTGGAGTAAGTGAGCATACAAATACATGCACTGTGTTAGTGAAAATAATATATATAATGCATTATATTAGGGGAAATTGCTTACAAAAATGTGTATATTAGGAGAAATTTGCACTAAAATTCTGCTGAATTTTCAAATTGCAAACTGATGTGGTAATGTGACTAACTGAAAAACAGAAAAATGAGAAACTGAGAGAAACAAAAACTGACATTCACCCATCCTTGTGTGCAACAAACCAGAACTGAGGCCTTCAGGAATCCCATAGAAATCAGTGGTGCTTAAGCATGCCTATGTCTGTGTTGGATTGCAGCCTGTGTATGCTAGGAAGAGCTCAATTTCCTTATACTGTATAATGTCTGCTGTACTGTATTATAATTTCTTTTCTTTCTTTTTTTACTATTCAGATAGGTTTCACAAATATAAGTCATATGTTAACCCCAAGAGGCAGAGTCTATGCGGAGCTCACAGTCTCTCATCTAAAGCCAGGGGAATTTTTGTTAATTACTGGTTCTGGATCAGAGCTTCATGACTTGAGGTCAGTGTACATTGTATCTACTGAAGTTTAAAAAGCCATTTGTGATGGTGGAAATGGGGAAGGAGCTGCAGGAAAGTTTCAAGAGCCAGAGCACATAGGAACAGATTAAGTTGCCTTGGACTGAGCCAGACTATTGGTCCATCTAGCTCATTAATGTCTACAGTGAGTAGCATTGTCTCAGGCAGGGAGTCTTTTCCATCCCTACCTTGACATGCCAGAGATTGAGCCTGGGACAGATGCTTCACCATTGAGCTCTGGCCTTTATGCATACTGGGATCTTCTGAATCAGAGATAACATTGTAAACAGCTCAGAGTACATCGTAAAAATACTGAGATTACAAATCTTCTCTCCAGAAGTTGCTGGTATAAATCAAAAGTATTGTTCACCTCTCGCTGAGAGTGCTTAGCCTATTTATCCTGGTAAAACAAAGGCTTCAACAGACTATGATTGCACACTGCAAATAGTGTAGAGGACACATACTAGCAAGGCGGGTATTTATTTGGGTAGAAATGACTAATGGTCCCAACTAATTTCTGTTGGCTGCCCCTTGATAAAAAACTAAATGGACCTCAAAAAGAGGTTTATAAATATTTGTAGTGATAAATGTGATAGCCTCAGAAAAGCTGTGGGAATTGGTTGCATTGGCAGATGATATTATTCAGTTGGGTATCTCATGCATTAAATATATATATATCTGGAATCTGAATATGGGACAGTAGGGAGTGGGGTGAGCTTGTCTCAGAGGTACAAGAGACGTTCTTCATGACTTGGGTTTACTTGATAGTCAGAGTTGTCAACCTAGTTCTTTTATGCATTTTAATGTTTGGATTAATAAAGTGTTGCCTTTTATTTTCAGATGGATTGAAGAGGAGGCATCTAGAGGACAGTTTAACGTTGAGATCAGAAATGTCACGGAAGAAATTGGAGTATTGGGTGTAGCTGGTCCATATGCACGAAAAGTCCTCCAGAAGTTGACAACAGAGGATCTCAGTGATGCAGCATTTAGTTTTCTACAATCCAGGCATTTAAACATTGCGGATATTCCTGTTACTGCAATTAGAATATCCTATACAGGTAAGGCGGGAGGGGGAGGGATTATTGTTGTTATAAGCAAAACAGGTGGTTTCTATACAAGGCAGCAGTGGTTGCAAGTAATACCACTATTACTTGCAGAGACGGGTCATTTAATGTTTATTTTCATGTTATGCCTTTAAATAAGCATGACCATAATTTAATTCTAGACTTGATTAAGATGTCAACCTTTGGTTTGTAATAGGTGAACTGGGTTGGGAGTTGTACCACAGGCGAGAAGACTCTGCACCTTTATACTCTGCTATCATGGAAGCAGGCCGTGAAGAAGGAATTGACAACTTTGGAACATATGTGATGAATACGTTAAGGCTAGAAAAGGCTTTCCGGGCATGGGGAGCAGAGGTTTGAATATAATTCTTTCTTTTTTGTTCTTTCTTTGGTGTTATTTGTGTATTGGTCACAGGTAAATCATATTTAACTATTCTGCTTCTTCAAGGCCTGATAAGAGTAAAATAAGAAACAGCTACTATTATGATTTACACCTTCTATTTTTCATGAGGGCAAACTGTTAGTATTTTCAATTACATTTGTGGCACCAAGGCCTCCTTTTTAATTCACTGATGTTTCTTTTTCCTCTATATTAAAAAGTCTGTTCAATTAAGAGATCACAGTAGTATGTGTGGGTGGAATTCTTATTTAGAGCATACTCTGATAATTAAACTCTGTGCCGTTTCAGTCTAAAGTGTTTTCAGCTCCTAAGGGGCTTTGAAATTGTGCCCAGATCCTTACACCCATTTTAGCAGGTTACTCAGAAAAGAGCTAAGGGTTTGTCTTCAGAGAAAACAGCATGCACTGTGGAGTCAATGAGACCTACATTTAGGTAGCTGTATCCAGGATGCAAACCTCTATTCTGAAGCATTTCTAATTCATTCCTCTGCTGTATGAGGAATTTATAAAAACTTTCTCATTTATCTCAAGGCATTTCTGTTCCAGCAGTCAAAATGTGCACTGACTGCAATTTCGCCTTTGTACGACACACTTTAGATATATATCATCACAGAGAATATGAGGAATAGCTATCCTGTTTGCCCCAATCCTTCTCATAAAATGTTGGATATTATGAAGTCCCTTCCATTTTAGAGGAGGCGGAGCTCACACCTTCCATAGATTTAAACAAAATAAAACTCAACAAGTGTTTTTTAAAAGTTATTGATAACGTTTGGAGATAATATACCCTTGCTGCTACTTCCCCCTTAATACATTAACACTTGTATGGTGGATGTGTGTAGCAGAGGATGAACAGGAAAAGCAAAGAAAGAACCGTGTGACATGCTCCTGTTCAGTATTTTGCTTGCTTCTCTTCTGGTTCCTCCATTCAGTTCCCATTCCTACCTAGTCAGGATTCCACATCAACTGAGGCTGCTCATGCTACATTGGACTGCTGCTTGCTTGCTTGCACTTCAGGGTATTTTCCTAAAGACGTTTTGCATTTTCTGAATTGGTATAACCCAGCTTCTTATTTTCCCTAACATTTCTCGGCAAAAAGATGCTGATATTACTATGACACCAGCTCTTTCAAAATGCTGTGACCGTAATTCAGTAGGTAGTGATGCATGCGTATATAATTCTCTCCTTCTTTGGAGGTTTTTATGCAGATGTTGGATGACCATCTGTCTTGGATGCTTTAGTTGAGATTCCTGCATTGCAGGGGGTTGGACTAGATGACTCTTGCTGTCCCTTTCCGGGTCTGCAATTGTATGATTCCACATGCACAAAAACTGCTGTGGATATGGAATTCTCTGGTTTCACCTGGAGAGCAGAGATAGTCAACATGGCACACTCCAGATGTTGAGATTACAACTCTCACCAGCATGGCCTATGGTCAGGGGTGATTGAAGTTGTAATACAGTGGTACCTCGCAAGACAAATGCCTCGGAAGACGAAAAACTCGCAAGACGAAAGAGTTTTTCGTTTTCTGAGTTGCTTCACAAGACGGATTTCCCTATGGGCTTGCTTCGCAAGACGAAAACGGCTTGCGCCTTTTTTTAAAAACCGCCAATGCATTCTTATGGGAAACCGTCAATGCACAGTGGTGCTTTGCAAGACGAAAAAATTCACAAGACGAAAAAACACGCAGAACGAATTAATTTCGTCTTGCGAGGCACCACTGTATAACCACATCTGGAGGACACCACATTGACTACACCTGGTCTAGAGAGCATCCCAATGCAATTGTTACTTCAGCAATCCCACAGAATTCCACCCTACTGTCTTACCTGTTGAAAATGAGAAGAACAACTGAGGCATCAGATAGCTGTTCACTGTGGGATGAGGGATAGTGAGGTAGATTTGCAAGTAAATCATAATTGCATCTTCCTTGGTTAGTTCTCAGTGGAGTAAAGGCTTTTTTGCAGGATGTCTCATTTCTTATTGTCTTCTTAACTGTAGATATTGAAGAAATATATACTTGCTTTTTTATTGAAGATACAAATGTCACTAAGAATTACAATCCTTTAACAAAAGAGATGTTACTTGTTGTTCATAAAGAAATAAATGGAAAACAGTATGAGAAAGTGAAAAGACGTGAAGGAAATATGCCATCTAGTGATTAAATCGCTTATTGCATATTTTTTAACAGATGAATTGTGACACCAATCCTCTGGAAGCCGGACTGAAATATTTTATAAAATTAAATAAGGTAGGTCTGAAACATTTTTAGAGATATATATTTATGAAATTATTCCTGGGTTTGCAAATATTATATATAAACTCTTCAAAACAGATATTGATAAATTTCTGCAGCACTGTTCCACGTTGTATGCTGGAGAATTGGTTTCAAATAATGTTGCTTTGATAGGTAGATTGGTCCCACGAATTAACTACATCTGCCAAAGAATGTGAAAATCAGAACTAGTTCCTTGTGCATCTCTTTATCTGAAACGAATTTTGTTCTGGTGTTGAATTTTGGATGCTGATTGATTCATTTCTTTAATTGCTACTGCAAAACCATTTATATTTCCTACAATCCAACTGGACAGCTGTAAGTGTGGTGGCAAATTCAGTATGTGAGATTTTACAGATGGTCTGGGTCTGGTCAGTGCTTGGGACGACATGGGGACCCTATGTATATCTCCCTTAGTTCATTTAAAAAGAGGGGAATATAAAGTATAATAAATGTCCAGCTGCTGATATTTATCTCCAGCATTTAGAGAAATAAATTTGCTGCAAAATACAGTGAGCCTTTTGAAAGCATGAATGGAGGTAAGAAGTTTACACAAGCCTAAACTATTAACCTGCTTCAATGGAAGAAATAAATTTGCAGATATAGTCTTGATTGTGACTCCTTAAAAAAAGAATATGCCAGGGTGAAACGGTTCAGGATAGGAAGTCTGTCAAATATTAGTTGCCTCTAGGGGCAAAAAAGACTTTTCTGTGTTTACATGTCAAGGGAATTTAATTTGGAAGGCTGTCCTGGAATTATTCAGGAATGGCCAATGAAGAATAATTAATTTCAAAATATTGCACAGGCCTGGCTCTTGTGTGCTGTAAGGTGATGGTTAAAGCAGATTGCAGCAGATGTTGGTGCTATCTTACTCAGCTGAGTAGCTTTGTGTATATAATTTGGATCCATTCCAGGATTCATAAGAGATTTACCCAATAAATTGTGCCATTAAAAGGTGTTTGCATGCCTTATTGACAGATTGAATTATAATATTTTAGTTCCAAGGGACCCCAAACATCATTGTCCTTAATTAACTCCTTTTATTTTTCTGACTGGATAAGAAAACAAACTCACAATTTGGGAGTTTCTATCTACACTCTACACATCTGCATACTTTGCTTAAAAATAATAGCAATTGCTACTAGAATGTTTCCTATAAACGAATACAGCGTATAGGAGAATATAGCATGTTACACTGTAGAAGGCACCTGCTGTAACAATCTGATCCACAAATACTCAGATGAATCTCTTCAGATATGATATAGAGTAAAAGCAAATGACAGACTAATACTCCTACTAAGCAGCCCCACTTCCTTGCCTCAGAGGATCAGAATGAGCTCTGTTACACAGTAGGTAGAGGCCAAAGATCAGTACCAAGGAAGTACAAGGATGAGGGAAGGAAATGCCACCTGAAAAGAATCATGGCACCATAGGGATACTATCTTTCTGTTCCTGATACCACACTTGAATGAAAGTTTAATTGAGCAAATCTTTTGTAAGTCACTTTGAAAGCTTCTCAGGCCTATAAAGCAGGCTGGAAATAGTTTAAATAAATAATTTTTTAAAAAAGAATTTGGGAATCAGAACCTTTTATACAATTTGCTCATAAAAGAAACCTTAGACATAAATGGAAGGACAGTACTTTGCTTGGAGTCTTCGTATTCTGCCATATACGCTCACACTAGAAAGTCAGGCTGGTTTGATTGCTATTCCATTTTGACAATAGACATTTTTGGGACTTTAAAACTCCACAAAACCTTGGAATGCACTTTCCTAGCCAATTAAGCCTTATGTGAAGAATTGCAACAGTGCAACTGTATCCCATGCTTGTTTACTCAGAAGGGAGTCTCACTGACTTCAAATGTTTGTGGGACTGTAACCTTAGTCTTCATTACTTTTTTTGTCAAAGTATGAATTATTTTGAGACATTTCATATCTTTGATTTTTAAAAGTACAGCAGTTATTACAGGTAAGCAACCATATACAGCAGTTTTGCCGCAGCAGCAGTAGTTGTAAGAGGTATTTTCATTTCTGTCACTGCTTTGGTGTTGCTGGTTTTCAGAAACAGCCGCCTGATGGCTGAATGTAGACAAAGAAAATCCAGGAAAAAACTTGGTTTTGATGGAGGGCTGCTGACTGAGGTGGTCATGGTAATGTAGGCGTAAAAGTGGCTATGTCAGAATTCCACATCCATGGAATGACTGAGGGAGGTCTGCCTTGCCCATGGGGGTTTTGGATTTGAAGAAGAAGAGGAGTTTGGATTTGATATCCCACTTTATCACTACCCGGAGGAGTCTCAAAGCGGCTAACATTCTCCTTTCCCTTCCTCCCCCACAACAAACACTCTGTGAGGTGAGTGGGGCTGAGAGACTTTAAAGAAGTGTGACTAGCCCAAGGTCACCCAGCAGCTGCATGTCGAGGAGCGGAGACATGAACCCGGTTCACCAGATTACGAGTCTACCACTCTTAACCACTACACCACACTGGCTCTAATATAGAAGTATGGGTGTGTTGCTGTTTTGATTAAGGAATCAAAATGTCAGTAACTAGACCTACTAAAAAGTGTGTTGTTATTTTTAGAGGACCACTCCCTTGATTAGAAAATTCATTTTCACTGATGGAAGTTATATGAAGATTAATTACATCAGTCTCTGTGTTTCTGACATTAGGTAAAGGTAAAGGTACCCCTGCCCGTACGGGCCAGTCTTGCCAGACTCTAGGGTTGTGCGCTCATCTCACTCTATAGGCCGGGAGCCAGTGCTGTCCGCAGACACTTCCGGGTCACGTGGCCAGCGTGACAAGCTGCATCTGGCGAGCCAGCGCAGCACACGGAACGCTGTTTACCTTCCCGCTGGTAAGCGGTCCCTATTTATCTACTTGCACCCAGAGGTGCTTTCGAACTGCTAGGTTGGCAGGCGCTGGGACCGAACGACAGGAGTGCACCCCGCCGCGGGGATTTGAACTGCCGACCATGCGATCGGCAAGTCCTAGGTGCTGAAGTTTTACCCACAGCGCCACCCGCGTCCCACGTTTCTGACATTAATATTTATCAACTGGCATTTTTCTGGTTTCATTTTTTAAAAAATTCTGATTGGAATAACTTGGTCAGAGTCAGCCCTCAACTATTGGGGATCGGTATACATAGAGTGGGCAAGGCTTTCCAGCCATGGTGAAGGTCAAGGATGCAGTGACTTTTGGAGACTATTTGGATGCTTTTGTGGTGAATATCATGAAGAATTTCAAGGAAACTTGCAGCAGGGTTGGTATTGTGCTTGACTGCTGCAAAGACCCATCAATCAAAAACCTTATGGTAAAGTGTCAAATTGGGAAAGGAAGGAAATAAGAGTTGACATTAGCAGCAGGGACAGCATATTGCCTGTGCAATGGAGACCATTAATCAAATCCAAGGAAAACAAGGCCTCACTTGTTCTGTTCCTCAAAAGAGAACTGCTGCAGCAGGCATAACATAGTGACACAGACAAGCAGTGGTGATCATGATGGTTAGGATGCTTCATCAGTTGGAAGAAACACAGACCACCTCAACTCCATTCATATGATTGTGCATCTGTCTGAGGCAGGGTCAGGAGGACATAACAGAGTCACTGTCACAAGGAGCGATAGAGATGCTTTATTGCTACTGATGACCTTCTAACCTCATCTCAACAGTGAGCTATGGATGAAAGCAGTCATGTCAAATTATATGAATTATAAGTTGCCAAGCACAAAGTGGAATGGCATGATTAAGGAAGAGATGGACAGCTGGGCTTTCATGCCACCTTGGGGCATGATACCACAAGCCAGCTTCCAAGACTGTTTGGAAGACCTGTTCAAAGTCTCCATCTCCTGTCTCATACATACCTGATGTCCACCTGATTTGAAGTGTCTTACACACCTGATGTATGAACCTACCAGGAAGACACATTCAATTCATATTCTGTTCATTTGCTCCATTCAGAAAGCGAAAGAAGTGCAATGCTACCAACAGAAGAAGCACTTATTCAGCAAATTGTTGAGCCCCACCACCAAGCCTTAATTTTATAAAATGCTATTGTGGCAAACTCAGTTTTCCAAGTCCCACAGAAAGTGGTTGACACATTGAGCAAAGTATGCAGTCTCTACAGATGACAAAAGCCATTTAGCTGAGTGATTGGACATTACAACCTGTGGGTGTACAAGTGGACATCAGTTTGCTTATGTGCATTATTTGTGAAAGTGAACTGGAAATCAGCATGCAAGTGTGTGGACTGGTGCCAAAATCCATACAGTTACAACCATGACAGTGATTTATGTGTGTATTGAAGGTGTCTTGTTATTTTGAAATGTTGTATTGTTTACTTAAGGATTAGATTTTAGTCCAAAAAAATATTTCAGCCAAAATAGGTTGTCTATATAATTTGTTGCTTTTGGCTCCATTGCTGTTTAGGTAGCCTTTTAGGGTATAGAGCAGGGGTGTGGAGTTTTATCAGCTTGAGGGTCACATTTTTTCGTGGGAAGCATACCAGGGAGGGACCACAGGCCAGTGCTCAGAGTTTCCAGAATCAAAAAGATATGGAGGCCCCATTCTAGCCATACAAAAGTCAGAGAGGGGTGTCATACTAGCCAACTTTTCAAGCACCAAACTAGAATGTGTGTCTTCTGGGATGTAGTCCCAGGCGAGTCACATGATCCACACCTCATCCTTGCCCTGAAAAAGTTTTTTTTCCAGGGCGAGAGTGCAGCACTAGAGCATGGCACCCAAAATGGTCGTCGAGATCTTGTGCAAAAACCCCGGGATGTCCTGTTTTTCCAGGGTACTTAGGAGGTATGGTGTGTGTGTATGTGCATGTACCTGCACACAAATAAGCAAGAGGTCTTTATCCCACAAAGAGTATTTATAATGGCCACAACTCTTGTTGGGTACAGCTTCACAGAGACAAGTGGTCCTATTTTTGACAACTCTTGAGTTGCAATGATGCTTGGCTCAGCCCAGGCTGTTGAGTCTTCAGAAGTCAGGAAGCAGCTACAGGTGACAACTGTGTTTTGGTGGCTACTGCCCTGCCACCATTAGGGCACAATTCTGTCGCCACCCTTGAGATGGAATGGCTTGTGCCTTCAGGAGCCCACTGCAACTCCTTCACTTTTAAGGATCCTACCTGAGCACCCTTTGATAGATATATCAAAGTTGTGAAAACAGAAAGCAACAAACCTCCCATGTAGGGTAAACAAGAAAATATACCTCACAGGATTGCAAAAACTCTATGATCAGTTCTGCCAGTACTGGGCCCAGGTAAGTTTTCTTCCTAATCCCATCAACCAGCAGCTAACACTGGGTCCAGAGAAATCTTGCACTAATTTACTACAAGAGTAGGTAGGGGTGGGGATCCTCAAGAGGGAGATTGCTCACCCTTTTAAAAAATCATTTCAGTCGAATCTGAGAAAGATGGTTAGGAGGAGTCCAATCACAAGTTGCATATGTGGCATGTTTTCTACGACCCCCCCTACAGCACATGGGCACAAGGAAAGGCTCCCTGTGCAATTGGAAAGCCAGCCTTTATCATACATGAGCTTTATTGAAAGTAATGGGAGTTGAGCACAAGTACTCTTCTAGTATTGTTTGTCCCTTGTACAAGAGAAGCTCCTGCAGGATTGCAATTTTATACAGTACTTGTTTCTTTGCTCCACTTTTATCACCCTTTGTTGAATTCATTCATGGATTCTCTCTGCTGATACTGGACACGTAGACTGGACTACAGTACACTAACACATTTTCCTTCTGGCAATAACATGACATGTGAATCATTTCCCTATGTTGGGATTTTAGTTCCTCATGCATGATTTTATAGTGAATGAAGGAGGTTGGGGTATATATACAGTGAACATTTTTTTAAGTTTAAGTTGTATAGTTTCATCTGCTATAGTCTGCTTTTTTCTGGGGGTACGCAGGGGTACACATACCCCTAAACATTTTGTGAATCTTTGTACCTTTGTCCATTTACTGTATTTATTTTTCTGGATTTGAACTATAAAATGGTTATTTCTTGAGTCAAAATGAAAGTACCCATAAACATTTTTTTAAGAAAAAAAGCACTGGCTACTGTGGTAAAAACTATTACAAAACAATTTTTCGAAAATTATCCTAACATACAGTATAGCAAAAATCCAGAACCTCCACAGTGGAATGCGAAAACATTAAAAAAAATCAGTAAAAGAAATACAGAGAAAGTATATTAATTAAAGCTATGCTTTTCCTTTACTGTCAATAGGAAAGGAAATATTCTAAAAGCTCTTTTTTTGTATTGTAATATAAATATGCTTCTTTGTCTTCACTAAACAACTATTTCAGGAAAAAACACAGCACATAAACTAAAATGTTTTCTTGATCATTGATTTAGCTGTTGTATAATATCTGGTAAATGTGGTTTGAACCATCCTTTTCTTTCTTAGAACTAAATATAACACACATGAAATTTTCTTTCGCAAATTAATTTGTGAGGTTTTTTTTTTAAAAAAAGGCTAAAGCAAATCAGAATTACTCTAGCTGTTGCCCTGTTTATATATTCACAGGAGTTAACTACCTTCTATGCAATTAATCTAGAAGTGACCCATTAAAGCAATTCACATCTGTTACCAGGTCATACTCAAGGCTCCAATTATGACTGCTGCATTAACCTTCATGCAAACTGTGTTTTCCATTTATAAATGATGGATTTATGGGAGTCAAGTGAATAATGTTGAAGAGTAAGCATGGGGGAGCTTGGAAGTATTCAAATGCATGGGCTTCTTTTAAGGACAGTTTCACTAGAACATGGAGAAGCAATGCACAGAATTACTGGCTGCAGATAAGAAATGCCAAGAGCCAACAAATGTAAATTGTCAGATTCACATTTATGATTTCTACCCTGCCCCCCCCCCTTCCAGTGTATCTCCTGGAAATAACTGGAGTCAACCAAAAGCAGTAGTGCACTCAATTTATATCATCTGGTGTACTATGGATTACTGCTTTTAATTGGCAAAGCCTGATTGCCATTTTCTATAAGGGTATGTCTGCACTGCTATCTCTCTGGTGGCTCGTGTTTTGGTTTGCCCTTCATTGTCTCTCATCTTCTCTCTCCCTCTGTTAATACATTCATGGTATATGGAGAGGACAGCAAAGGAAAAGGAGACACTAAGGACAAGAAATAAATTGTGCCTGTTCAAGCAGCATGCTGCCCATGCCTGCTCACAAGTGGTACATGGATTGCAATAGCATAGTGTCCTGGTTTACGGTAATTGCTAGCAAATTAATTGGCAAGTAGAAGGGCAACATGTGTTTAAAACATGGGTAAGGAAACTTTCTAGCCTGGCAGACCAGATTGTTATTTCCTCCACCCCTTGTGGGCCAAGTTTGACAGGCCAGCAGATCCTATTTTGCCCCAAAAAGACAAAGACTCTCAAAACACTATTTGTGCAGTGCTTTGAGCTGCGCTTCTGGCAATCAGCTGATTTGTCAAATCTTCAGATCTTCAGAAACCCCTTTTAGAACGTTGTTTTCTGCAGCCTTGGGGCTTTGCAGGTACCTGCAAACAACTGTTTTGGCTGAGCCCCACCCTTACCTGCCCCACACCTGTAAAGTGGCCTTACAAGCCAAATGAGAAACCTGGCTGGCTAATTACGGTAGGTCTGCAGACCAGAGCCCCCCCCCCCCCCCGCATATTGTTTTCTGGCCTTGAGGGACGTTGCAGGAAAGTTCAGTACTGACTTTCTTGAGAGAGGTGGAGTCCTGTGGAGGAAGGCCACTTAGGATTGTCCTGGTCACATCAACTGTCTGCAGCATTTTTCAGGAAAACCTGCGTAAATATCCTGAGCCACTCTGTGTGCGGTTTTGCTGCCTGCCAAAAAACACATACTCTGTTTCCTTTTCTTATATTGAAACTGGACAGTGGCAATAACAGCAGCAGAAGCATATTTTGAACTGAGATTAGGAAGGCTTCCCACATTCCTCCTATGTTCTCTTTTGCCCTGTCACAACTACAGTAATAGCATGCCAGGTTGCAAGGAATTGCAGGCAAAATTCTCCCCCACTCCATGTGGCCAGCACTGGGGTGATGGAAAGAAGAGAAGGAAGATTTATGTATTTCTACTGCTTCTCTTGCCAGCTTCTAGCTTAAAGTGTTCTTGGGTGTGGGACAGAGTGGTGGATACGGACAGGGAGTATTTAATCCAAACCTGAGTAGAGTGTTGGGAGTTGTAAAGCTCACTTTTCATATTGAGGTCAGCTTTAAAAGCTCCTGAAGTTTATTTTCAAGACTAGCTTGAAGAACTTCACCGGCATATCTCTCTATCTGTTTGTTTGTTTGCCTGTCTGTCTGTCTGTCTGTCTGTTTGTTTTAGACAGAACATTCCAAAGTGAATTTAGTAAGCATTGCTCTTTCTCTAGTTTGGCTTCAAAGGTCATCACATAGACAAATTGTATCATCCAGAAACTAAATTGGAGTAAGTGCTCCCCAATTAATTCTAGCATCTAGTATCAGAAGGAAACATATTCACCATCACCACTGAAACCATCAAAAAGCAACAACAAAAAGGCAAAGAGGGTTTTTTTCTCTTACCTGCCTCCTGAAAGCCTAGCAAGCTGAAAAAGGCTGCCTGACAGATTTTAGTTCAGGTCTTCTGTCAGGCTGCAGCAAGGGGCTGCTCTTAACAGGTGCCAACCTGAACGTGGGCAAGCATGGTCCATACCAGAAAGATTAAGGCCAGGGTAGGCATATAAAGCTATGAGGAACCAGAAACAGGAAAGACTCAGAGGCAAGGGCGGAATCTAAACAAGTGTGACTGAAGGTTGATTCCAGAGGAGGCATGAAAAGTTGATTTGGCTCTACTGCTGCTGATAGCAGACACAGGGGCCAGGCTTGAGGCCAGGGTTGGATAGGCCTAAGTAAGCCTGTTTGCTGATACAGTGGTGCCTCGCAAGATGAAAAGAATCCGTTCCGCGAGTCTCTTCCTCTAGCGGTTTTTTCGTCTTGCGAAGCAACCCTATTAGCGGTTTAGCGGCTATTAGCGGCTATTAGTGGCTATTAAAGGCTTAAGGGATTAGCGGATTAGCTGCTAAAAGGCTATTAGCAGCTTAGCGCCTTAGAAAAAGGGGGTGGGGGGTGAAAAAAACCCTCAAGAATCGCAAGACATTTTCGTCTTGCGAAGCAAGCCCATACAGAAATTCGTCCTGCGAAGCACCTCTGAAAACGGAAAACCCTTTCGTTTAGCGGGTTTTCCGTCTTGCGAGGCATTCATCTTGCGGGGCACCACTGTACTCAGCTACTGCAGCCAATGTAGCACCCTTGTAGTTCTGTATACACACAGCATTCTATTCTAGAATCAGTTGAAATTCTTTGTTTTCTCTTCATACGCACACTATCTAGATCTGTTGCATATTTTGCTCCTGAAAAGCGCTTCTTGAGAAACTGGATTCATTCTGAAAATAAAGGCTCATTGCAGATTGATTCTGTATTACCCCAAGTAATATGTAGGCGGTCCCAGCAATGGTATGTGGGGCGGGGGGGGGGTTGTCTCCATACCTGACCAATGAAGCTGTGGATGGGTGTATACTAAAAGCACAATCACAACTTCCTTCTCCTGGGGAATGTGCAAAGAGAAAACGGTGTGCCTAACCTAAGCAAGGTGATGGTTTTGAAACACATATCAAGTAACTCCACCCACCCTAAGTAGATGGCAGGATCTAGAATCAATCTTGATTGAAATCAGCATGTTGAAGACAAACATGAATGGTTCTGGATTTTGTGCTACCAGTGAGTTAATGTGCACACAACCTCAGACTTTTGGTCTAGTTGTCAGTAGTTCATACACGCATGCAAGAGTCTTTCCCACAACTGTTACCTTACGTCTTTTTAACTTGAGAGAGATACCGCAGGCAAAGCCTGGGGTTTTCTGCATGCAAAGTATTTGCACATAGCATGAGCTACCCCAATAGCTTTGGAATGCACAAAGTAGCTTACCAGATAAATGTCTGTTGTTGCTATCTTTTGTGGGATCAGGAGGCAGGGGAAGGGGATGTGGGCTTTCTTTCAATAGTTTTCTATAAATGACTCTGCTGTTACTTCCCCATGTAAGTAGCCAAGAGGAAGCTTGAGCTCTTTTCAGTATAATATTTTTTAAGGTATATAATCAGAATGTATAGTGCTTAAAGGTTACAAATGTAGACAAATATGAGGTAAAATAACTGAACATACCCACATTGTGAGCAAGATGAAATAACATTCAATAAGCCCAATGGTTTGATTTAATTTGTACTTTTATCTAAAGCTTAATAATGGATGGAAAAACAAGTGAAGGCAAATTTAAATGCTTGCATCCATAACCCTGTCACAGAGCCTGACTAATCATTTATCATCATTATCTTTTTTTCCCAGCCAGCAGACTTCATAGGAAAGCAAGCACTGAAGCAGATTAAAGAAAAGGGGCTTGAACGGCAACTTGTGTATCTCACCTTGGAAACGGATAATGTTGATCCAGAGGGAAATGAAAGTGTCTGGTATAATAACAAGGCAAGTAGCATAGATTTTGTTTCAAAAAACTGAAGCAAAGTTTTTTAGAACATATTGTGCTTCCATCCATATTTCAAAATGAACAAAAGATAGTTTGCACACAGTTTAAAAAGGGTTGCAAACACCAGCATATGTTTGCGCAAGGAAATACGCACATGTGGAATGATATATGTTTTTATTTTTTGCTATAACAGATTAAAAAATGCCACCGCTTTGCAATTTCTACCAGTGGCAGTTCTCACAGTCCTCTGCTGGGCTTTTCACAACAAAAGGAATTTGTTACTGGGCCAGGTTCAAGGTTCTTGTGTTAATTCTCAGAGCTCTAAGCACCTTGGACCCAAAGATTATGTAAAGAAGAAGAGGAAGAAGAATTTGGATTTTATATCCCACTTTATCACTACCCTAAGGAGTCTCAAAGCAGCTAACCTTCTCCTTTTCCCTTCCTCCCCCACAACAAACACTCTGTGAGGTGAGTGGGGCTGAGAGATTTCAGAGAAGTGTGACTGGCCCAAGGTCACCCAGCAGCTGCATGTGGAGGAGCGGGGAATCGAACCTGGTTCACCAGATTACGAGTCCACCACTCTTAACCACTACACTACACTGGCTCTCTAAAGTAAAGGACTGATGAGGACTGTCCTGATGTACTCTGTGCTTCCCCCCCTACTTTGAAACAGAATCAGGACCCCAGTCCACCCAGCTTTCAGGCAGACAAGATAAGACAGCCTGCTGAAATTGGACAGAGCTTATAATTCAGGAGGGAGAGAGAGAGTCTGGGAGGAAACAGGAAAGCAGGGGAAAAACGCATCCTGACCTAAGTTGCTCACAATAGCAGCACTAACTTCATACAAATGTATGGTAAAAAAAAATAAGAAGTGGGTCCTCAGTTGCATTTTTGGGTTAAAGGAGGGTTCCAGGTCCAAAATGGTTGAAGACCTGTGTTCACACAAAGATTGTGCCACCTTCAGGTGTCAAATTTCCAAAGAGAATGAATACTTTGAGATGCATTCAGATCAATGCAATTTAGCCTGGAGAAGAGGAGGTTAAGGGGTGATATGATAGCCATGTTCAAATATATAAAAGGATGTCACATAGAGGAGGGAGAAAGGTTGTTTTCTGCTGCTCCAGAGAAGCGGACACGGAGCAATGGATCCAAACTACAAGAAAGAAGATTCCACCTAAACATTAGGAAGAACTTCTGGACAGTAAGAGCTGTTCGACAGTGGAATTTGCTGCCGAGGAGTGTGGTGGAGTCTCCTTCTTTGGAGGTCTTTAAGCAGAGGCTTGACAACCATATGTCAGGAGTGCTCTGATGGTGTTTCCTGCTTGGCAGGGGGTTGGACTCGATGGCCCTTGTGGTCTCTTCCAACTCTATGATTCTATGATTCAATGGACTTTAATAACTCAAGTGGTTTCAGTGGGTCTACTCTGAGTATGATTTAATATTTCTCAGAAATTAGAAATGGAAAATTTATTACAATATTGAGTCACTTTTTAGATCCATCTGCATGTGTCCATATCAACAGCTTTCATTTATATAAATGAAAGTTATTTCTTTAGAGTGGGGAATATTCTAAAAACTGTATTTATTACTTGAGGAATGTGATATATTTTTATGCTTCAGTGTAAGTTTGTAGGGTGTGGGACGCGGGTGGCGCTGTGGGTAAAAGCCTCAGCGCCTAGGGCTTGCCGATCGAAAGGTCGGCGGTTCGAATCCCCGCGGGGGGGGTGCGCTCCCGCTGTTCGGTCCCAGCGCCTGCCAACCTAGCAGTTCGAAAGCACCCCTGGGTGCAAGTAGATAAATAGGGACCGCTTACTAGCGGGAAGGTAAACGGCGTTTCTGTGTGCGGCTCTGACACTCGGAAGTGTCTCCGGACAGCGCTGGCCCCCGGCCTCTTTGAGTGAGATGGGCGCACAACCCTAGAGTCTGTCAAGACTGGCCCGTACGGGCAGGGGTACCTTTACCTTTACCTTTAAGTTTGTATGGTAAGTTTGTATGCAGCAGTTGAGCTATGTTGCTACTCAAGAACAGGTGATGCATGTGCAATATCTTTTTCCAGGGCACAAATTGTTCTCTATGTTGAGATGCTCCCAGCCTTTTTTTTTTTTTTTTTTTTGTTAAAGCAGACAAGATAACTATGTAACGTGCAGTCATGTGTTTGATTTTCTAACATACTGACTGTTTTATTGAATAATACAGCCTACATCAATTGTGTAGGCTTCCATGCACTAAAACCTTTGTGATATTTGGGTAATTTTTCAGGTTATTGGCAACACCACATCTGGATGTTACAGCTACAGCACTCAGCAGAGTCTGGCTTTTGCATATGTCCCTGTGGAACTCAGTAAAGTTGGACAGAAACTGGAAGTTGAACTACTAGGCAAAAATTATCAAGCAACTATTATCCAGGAACCATTGGTTATGACTGAGCCAACAAGAACACGGCTTCAGAAGAAGGGTGGAAGTGCTAAAATATAAACAGGCAGGCGTTTAATTCCTCAATATTAAGAGTCAAGACTTGATTAGCATATTTCATTTGAGTTGAATGCAAATTACACATGAAATATGCAACAAAATAATACTTTATGTTTACTAATCATTAAGAATAAGGAACAATTTAAGAAACCACTGTTACTTATGCACATTAGTTCTTGCAAATAATGTACACCAAGTCAGTAAATAGCAGCAGCAACAGTCTTGAGTATGTTGTAAAAAAACGGGATTGTTGCAGTATGATTGAGCAAGTGGCGGGAGTCCTGGGCTACAGAGCATGTGGCAAATCTTTGTAGAAATGATGGTCTGATCACAAAGGAGAACAAAATACTGAGGCTATAAGCCCATGAATTGATGGGAATTTGAAAGCAGTGAAAGCCTCCTACCTAGGTTGGCGCAGTGGTGAAATAAGTTCCATATCTGAAGCAAGGGTCTAGGTAACCAAACAGAAATTTACTTAGAAGACAGTTTTACCTCCCAATGATTTTTGAACTTGCATTGCATATAAGGATGGGGGAGAAATTCAATTCAGTTTGTATGATAAGGTGAACTTATCTCATTTGCACTTTCTGAAACACTGCACAAACCAAAAGATAGCTATCCTTTGAAATTCATAATTCTCCAATTTTGGGGGCATTTTTCCCCAACCAAATCATGTGTACAAAAATGCATATACTAAGGTTAAGTATGCATAAAAATGCATATATCTGTGAGAATAACATACAAAAATGCATTATATATGGGGAAATTGCTTTGCCAAATTGTGCATACTGTATTAGGCAAAATTGCATACACATATGTAAACATCAGGGGAAATTCACAGTAAATTACTGTCAAATCTTGTAGAGGACATATGAAAAATGGTGAATTGATATGGAAGTCATAGAGGTAAATTTAAAATAGGAAGGGGGGATGAGAAACAGTGAAACTGGAATTGACAGATTCCTCCATCCCTATTTGCAAAACAGCTACTTGGTTCACACCATTTGGGCTATTTTTTAAAAAAAGGAAATTGGGAAAGTGAATTGGAGATAAAACCAATGACACCACAGGGGTCTAGATTCCTAGGTACTCTAGTTGGTGATTTATATCAGAAAATAGGGAATCTCTCTCTCTCTCTCTCTCTCTCTCTGTGTGTGTGTGTGTGTGTTTCTGTGTTTCTTTGAACACCTGTACAACACAAATCTCTCATTTGAAACTTCATGGCTGGTGGGCTAGCCCTTCCAGGAAAATCTGTCTGCCTTGGTTGAATAGCCTGTGCTGGATACCAAATCCATAAAACATTGATTAATTTCATACTTAGGCCATAATTTTCCCTTTTCATAAGCCTAATGCTCACACTATTCAACACTAAATTTTCATTGTCCTATTTAAAGGTCACTTAAACAAAAATTGCTCAAAAGTGCAGAATCTTCCACAGAAACTGATACATCTAAGTCCTTCAGTAAAGAAGCTGACGCATAAATAAGACATGCCAGTAGAAACACAGTTTGAATAATGAGCACCTATTATTGCCAGTGATTTAATGCAAGCTGACATTACATTGTACAGATCTGAGTATCTGTTTACAAAGCAGGTCGCAATAAAATATAGAAGCTGACAGGATTGCCCATAGTGCTAGCTGGAGTGAGAGAGAAAAATCCATTTCAAAATTATTCTCTTATACTTTATATTATTTGGCCTATTTTCTTCAACCATGACAGGATCTGATTTTATTTTTTTAAGATGACATTGTTTGTAATCAATCACTTTTTACATCTTAGTTTGCCAATACATTCTTTTAGATGTTAAAAAGGATTAGACTTAAGCATATTTTATGTAGAAACAAAAATATATAAACACAGGGCACAATTTCTCTCTTGCCTCATTACCTATAGAACTCATTTGTAAAACTGTGAACAAAGGGAAACTTTTATCTCTCCACCTACCCCTTGCGGCTAGGTGCTTGTCCAGCCGTTATGTGGAACGGAAAGTCCATAGATGGATGGATAGATAGATAGATAGACAGACAGACAGACAGACAGATAATCTCCCATAGTGTAGTCATCCCCAACCTGCTGTCTTCTAGAATATGGCCATGTAGTCTGGGGTTTATGGGACTTTTAGTGCAAAACATCTGGAGGGCACAATGTTGGAGAAGGTTGTTATGGTGGTACTGGTCTTTACTACACCACGAGTGGGCTACTTGCTCTTGGAGCATGAGTAGCTTGCCCACAGCACTTTGCATAGATGCTACTACGGGAGGTACGCATGCACACCCTACCCCAGATTTAAGCCTGTGCTTTGTGGAGTCCTTTACAGATTATTATATCTATAACATGCCAGGATTGGCTCCCAAAGCTGTTTACAATTAAAGCCTCTTAAAAGGGGACAATATAATTAAGGATATGTTTGTGAATAGAATAGATCAGGCCTTTTATATTAATTATTTATTGGTGTGATTTCACTCGCTGAATAATCATAAAATGTAAGTTCATACATGTTTACAATTCCTGATGAATATCATATATTTTTGTTCCTTGCATTATTAAAATTCGTACACTTTTTCCTTTCAAAGCAATATAGTTTTTTAAAAGCCCTTGTTCATTTTTTTCATGTCGCCAATTTTGTAAGCAGATGGAGATTGTAATTCAGTGGTTTTGTAAGAAAGGTAGCTCTAGCAGTTATCCTTGAGAAATGCTGTCAACATGCCTAGATTACTTAACTTGTTGCACACTAACTGACACAAGTTAAAGCAATAAAATGCAGAGAGACCTTACTTTTTTTTCTTAACCGGTTTCCTAAAGTTTAAGTCAGGCATAGGCAAACTCGGCCTCCAGATGTTTTGGTACTACAACTCCCATCATCCCTAGCTAACAGGACCAGTGGTCAGGGATGATGGGAATTGTAGTCTCAAAACATCTGGAGGGCTGAGTTTGCCTATGCCTGGTTTAAGTTTACAAATATTTCAGTAAGAAGAGTTACACTGGGCAGCACAGCTAACCCCACAAATAATTATTTTTATATACTGTACAATACAATAATAGCGCAGTCTCATCAAAATAGCCTCTGATTAATACACTACAGTAGTGTCAGATCCCTAGCTGGCAGGTTCCCAGGTCCAATAGGCCTAGTGTAGTGAGGAGCATACCAGAACAAGATAGGAGAACAGCAAGCAAATATAAGGCCCCAGACTCCTAGAGTAAATACAAGTAGCTCAGACTGAAGAGCAAGACTGATGACTAGATGTTCTAAGAGTTGGTGGAGTCGGATTGTCTTTAGGATAAGCTAGGATTGCCACCTAAATGGTACTCTAGAAGTTCTTAACCCGAGTTACTACTTCCGGTTAGCGGAGTCTGTAACCCAAAGTGTTTGTAACCGAAGGTGTTTGTAACCAGAGGTACCACTGTACGTCCTTTTTCTTACCTGATTCGAAGCAGTCCTATATGGAGAATGCTCTTGGCCTCCTGCTGGTTTTTTTTTCACTAGTAGAAGACTTCTATCCTTGTTATCCTATTAAAACTCACAAAAAATAAAATCCCGTTGGTAACCCTCAGTATCCACGTGGCCTGCTAATGTATACAGTGGTACCTGGGGTTAAGAACTTAATTCGTTCCGGAGGTCTGTTCTTAACCTGAAACTGTTCTTAACCTGAAGCACCACTTTAGCTAATGGGGCCTCCCGCTGCCGCCGTGCCACCGGAGCACGATTTCTGTTCTCACCCTGAAGCAAAGTTCTTAATCTGAGGTACTATTTCTGGGTTAGTGGAGTCTGTAACCTGAAGCGTATGTAACCTGAAGTGTATGTAACCTGAGGTACCACTGTACAGTGAGACTTACATTGTTAAGAAGGTTGCCTGAAGTAGCATAGGATAAATCAGGTTCTGATAATTGGGCTGTGCTATAACCGATTGTTAAATGAAAAGAGAGGGAACATAGACAAGCATACAAATTAGCCGAAATGTGAAGGGAAAATACATCTTGTCCTTGGTCTGGAGGAGGAGAGTGAAAACTGCGGCAGCTAACAGATTTGCCCACAGATCAGATAAAAGTGCTGCTGCAGTTTGGCAGACTATTGGGTGGGTGATGGAGTCAACCCTGAAGAAAGTACCCCAGAGGGCACTTGGAGGCTGCCACCCCCTTTAAGTTTGCATTGATGAATTTATCAATCTAGTAGAAGAAAATGAGCAATGCATTATTAGGTGATAATTGAAATAATATTTTTTGCTTCCAAAAAGTTGCCTATAAGCAAGTGACTGAATCAGTAAAGAGTAAGGCAAGAAGGAAGTGGATGTGTTGCTGTTTCTTTGGCCTTGTACTGATGTGGGTGGAGGTAGGCGAATGATCTGGGTCTCAAGATGTTTAATACTGCCATAGATTCTTTACAAACGAGAAATTCACTTTGTGACAAGTGGTTGGTTGGAAATAAAGCGTGTTAAGGTTGTGGTTGGTGGGAATGGTTGAGAGTGAGATTTGCATGTGGGAGTGTGCTATTTTTGGGAGATGCTATTGTGAAAGAAAGTTTAGGCACAGCTGCCTCCTTAGTTATTTTGCTTAGCAAATTGATATTTTGTTTCACTGTTAATGGTGCTGCTTTAAATGTGGATCTTTATTACATTTTTGTGTATGATTGTTATTTGCAATGTTCTTTTCTAGTATTTTGTAATATTTGTATTTGATGTTGTATGATGTGCTGTAAACTGCTAAGAGATTTTCTTTCCCCATGCGATGTAAAACAGAATAGAAATAATAAAGTAAGATTCCTATGCTTCTAAGCCAGCTTTATAAACACCAGATCCATATAAGACAAGCACCTGTTAGTTTAGTGTTTTCTACAATAATAAACCTTGTTATTCTTCCATTTCTGCTGTTCTCAACATGGGTTCAGGCTGTCCGGAGCACACGTGTAAGAGTTCTTAAGTTATGGCTTCCCTCCTTCACCCATTTGCAGTTACTGGATTTACTTAAGCCTGAATTACAGGTTTTGCCTTTAACTGTCCTAGGAACCTTGGGCTCCCAGCCAACAGATAAGAGTCATGGTTTCCAGTAGGGCCTGTAATCTTAACTCACTGCAGCTCAGCACAGTGCCTAAGGCATGGGTAGGCAAACTAAGGCCCAGGGGCTGGATCTGGCCCAATCGCCTTCTATATCCGGCCCGCAGACGGTCTGGGAATTAGTGTATTTTTACATGAATAGAATGTGTGCTTTTATTTAAAATGCATCTCTGGGTTATTTGTGGGGCATAGGAATTCATTCATCCCCCCCCTCCCCCAAAAAATAGATTGCTGACCCCTGGGCTAAGTCAAAGGATTGGGCCGTTCATAGAATAATACTGCTGTGTTCTGCTTTAATATTTCCATTTTTTTTTACCAGATTACTTCTTTTTTTACCGCTCTTGCACTTCAGCTGAAACATTCTCTTACAAGATTTCAAAATAAAACATTACTAAAAGAAGCCCATTTATGAGATGCACATTTTAACCAGCACAATTAACAAGAGAATGAAACAATATCGTAAGCCTAGGGAAGGCACCAGAAGGATGAGGCAGCAAGGCTTCCCTGGGGCATCCCCTTCCACCCCTAACCCATGTACAGTACTGCTCTGTACTACTTTAAGCCATCTGGACAAACTCAGGCTGGGGAAGGAAAGGGAGACGGGCAGGCTGGTGGTTCCTGTTTCATTTCGCTCCGGGGGGCGGAGCTGACTGTGATTGGCTTCCTCCAGGGTGGGCGGACCATTTGCCCTCGGAGGCAGACTTGCAGGTCCCTGTGCCCTTCCTCCTCTGTGAGTTCCTGCTGGGGCTGGCGGAGGACTTAGGGATGCTCCAGCGGTTGGTGTTCGGGCGCTGCTCGCCCCCGGGGCTGCTGCTGCTGCTGCTGCTGTTGCTATGCTCGGCGCGCACGTGCCCGAGCGCTGCGCCTCCGCGGCCCGTCAACTTGGTCTTCGTGTTGGCCGACGACCTGGGCTGGGGGGATGTCAGCTGGCACGGCTCCGAAATCCGCACCCCGACCCTGGACGCGCTGGGGGCGGGCGGCGTGCGCCTGGAGAGCTACTACACGCAGCCGCTGTGCACCCCGTCGCGCAGCCAGCTGCTCACCGGCAGGTACCAGGTAGGCGGGAAAACGCGGCGGGATTGGACTTGGCCAAGCGAAGGGCTTAGAGACCGAGGGAGGGACGTGTAGAAACGGTGGCTGAGGTGCTTGTGTCTTCCCGCCCGGGCATCTCTCCCTTGCCGTCGGTGGATTCCTGTGAGAATCTCAGCCTAACTTTCTAGCCCTCGCAGTTGCAGTTCGAATGAGTGGTTTCTAAAACTTAGGAACTGCTGAGGTCTACATATCAGGGATATGTATTTTTTTCCCTGATTTGAAAGTCACTCCCAAATCATGAGAGCTCTTCATTCGTGTAGCGCGTCACGTGTGTTTGTGTCTCTCCAGCAACGTGACGAGCTACAGTCAAAAAGAGTCACGTCAGTTTCTTGTCAGAGCTGACTGGACGTCTGAAATAAGGTTGAGGTTTGGGGGTTGTATTTCTGGGCAACGTATTTGTAGTTTTCTTTGCCCGTTGTTCTAAAAGTTATTAGCTCTTAACATTGAGAGGGCCAATATTCCCCTTCCGGCCCGTATGCCCTGTAAACCTTAGCCCAATGATATATCTTGCAAAAATGCACGACGAATTCCTAGTACTGTATTGTTTTCCTAGTGCAAAGATACCATAGGAATAGATAATTATCTGGTTTGGGGAGACCTCTAGTGGCTGTTTAATATGCATTTCAGTAAGAGGTCAGGATTGTGTCTTTTGTAAACTTCTGTAATTTGTTAGGGAAAGCAACGTGTACTAATGGGAAAGCAACGTGTAATACTTTATTTTTGCATATCAGCAAGCAGTGCATTTTTGCATATCAGCAAGCAGTGTTTTCCAGTGCACAACATATATTTTTAAGGGAAGGAGGAGCCACAAAGCTCCTTTTGGTTTGCATGTCAGCATCATGAATGAAACATTTTATCAGCAGAGCTGAGAAAGGAAACCGCTGATTAAAACTTAGTCTTCTCTCCTCAAGTTTCAGCGGCTGCCTCAGATCTAACTGACTTTCTATTTGTGGGTGTTTCCTGCTGCCTATGATTCTGGGATTATCTCATAAAGTGGATGTGTGCCAGTCACTCCGCTAGGAAGCCTGGTGTTTGGATTTGGGGCAGGGGTGCAGGGAGAAAGCAAATAATTGGTGCAACTGGTGGCATTTATTGCAGAAGCCCATATTGTAGCAAGCCGATTGAATTCTAAAGTGCTGCAACACTCACGCTCCTTTACCCTATCCTGCTGGCAACGGAAACTGCTTACACAAGAAGATACTACTGTTACCTAGCCCTACCACAGGCTGGACACTATTCAAGCTGTTGTTAGGCAACCTGGAGAATTAGTTCTGGGACTGCATCTCATTCTTTAGCAGCAGTGAGGAGGAACTTTAGTTAAGCCACAGAGGGCATGCTTTGCATCCACAAGGTCCCAGGTTCAATCCCTGCCTTCTTTAGTTAAAAGAATCAGGAAGCAACTGATGTGAAAGCCCCCTGCCTGGGACAGCGAAAAGCTGCCGCCATTCACAGGTGGCTTCATTTGGATGTAATGACAAACCATGCTGAAGCCCTGCTTTGTTTTACAAACCATGAGTTGCCCCACAGATTATCAAACAAACCAAAAGTCTTCAAAGTTTGGTTTGTTTTCCAGCTGCTACTGTTAGCCAGTTTTCCAGCTGCTCCTGCATCCTGCCTTTGTAGTTTGGTGAGCTTGGGTGGTCATATAAATTGTGGTTAAGGAAAGATGCTCAGTTTGCCATGTTTAAAAGAAACTAAGCTATGAGCCAATAACTCTGGTTTCAGATCATGGTTTTGTAGGTAATAGACAAAACAAAGTTCAGCTGATGGGCAGTGTTCATACATAATGCTGTGCCATGGTTTAAAAAACCATGCCCTAGTGTTATGTGCAAAACAGGGCAATGAATATTGTTTAAAGCACACCCTTCCTTATACAAGAATGCAAACCCACCTAAAAATTGAGAACATAAGCCTGATTAAGATGGTTAATCAGTCATCTGACTGGTGATGAAGGATTCCAGCCCCCTGCCTTCTCCAAACATATTGTCCTGGCAGCATTAGCTATATGGATTGACAGATGGCACACACAAAGAAAGAAGGATTGGAGCCTTTGATTTCTTATGACAATAGAGTTGTTCATAGTTGGGACTCTGTATGCTGCTTGCAGTTCATTCATTCATCAATGACCAATTTGAGAAAAGGAGAACTTAAACTCTTTCATACTCTGCAAAGCTCTATAGCTTAGGATGGGCCTGTAATTAGAGCATCTGCTCTGCTTGCAGAATAGTCCAAGTTCAGTCCCCGGTATTTCTAGTCAGGACTGAAGGAGTTCCCTGTCTGAAACGCTGGAAAGTTTCCAACAGTCCTGTTGCTCTGCTGTGACCTCCCTGCCAATTTAGATACAGTGACTGAACTGGAGGCCCCTCGACTGACTTCAGGTCCAGTGTTGGACCATTTTGATCGGATACTCCCTGCTGATGTGGGTAGATTCCTCCACGTTGGTAGGCCCACTACCTGCCTCCTTGATCCGTGCCCATCTTGGCTGATTAGGGAGTGTCCAGATATGTGCGGACCCCCCTGGTTGAAATTATCAATTTGTCCCTTGACACGGGGACATTCCCAGGGGAACTGAAGGAAGCAGTAGTGTGTCCACTCTTAAATAAAACTTCATTAGATCCCTTAGACCTATCCAATTACCGCCCAGTTTCAAATCTTCCATATCTGGGTAAGGTAATTGAGAGAGCGGTTGCTGAACAGCTTGGTAGGTTTCTGGAGAAAACATCGGCTTTAGATCCATTTCAGTCCGGTTTCCGTCCTGGTTTTGGGACCGAGACAGCTCTGGTTGCCCTAACAGATGATCTCCATAGACAACTGGATCGAGGCGGGTCAGGACTGCTGATCCTTTTAGATTTGTCAGCAGCCTTTGACATGGTCGATCATGATCTTCTGGACCACCGCCTCGCAGACGTGGGGATACAGGGAATAGCCCGTAACTGGCTGTGCTCTTTTATCTCTGGTCGGGGACATAGGGTGGCACTAGGAAGGGAAATGTCGTCGCGCCATTCCTTGGTGTGTGGAGTGCCGCAGGGCGCAATTCTCTCCCCGATGCTTTTTAACATCTTTATGCCCCCTTGCCCAGGTTATCCAGAGCTTTGGGCTGGGCTGTCACCAATATGCTGATGACACTCAGCTCTATCTGCTGATGGATGGCCACACCGACTCGGCCCCGAACACACTGACCAGATGCTTGGGAGCTGTGGCTGGATGGTTTCGTGGGAGCCGATTGAAACTAAATCCTTCAGAGACAGAGGTCCTATGGCTGGGTAGGGATGGCATGGGGATGAGGGACCAACTCCCTTCTCTTGCGGGGGCCCAATTAGTGCCATTGCCTTCCGTTAAGAGTTTGGGTGTAATCCTTGACGCCTCCCTTTCCATGGAGGTGCAAGTTACAGCAACAGCCAAGGCGACATTTTTCCACCTTTGCCGGATCAAGCAGTTGGTCCCTTACCTTTCCCGCCCCGACCTGGCCACAGTGATCCATGCAACGGTCATCTCCAGGCTTGACTACTGTAATTCGCTCTACGCGGGGCTGCCCTTGAAGCTGACCCAGAAACTCCAGAGGGTGCAGAATGCTGCAGCGAGGCTCCTCACGGGGTCTCTGCCATGGGAGCATATTCACCCAGTGCTTTTCAAACTGCACTGTCTCCCGGTAGAGTACAGGGTCAGATTTAAGGTGCTGCTTTTGACCTTTAGAGCCCTTCATGGCCTAGGACCCTCGTACCTACGGGACCGCCTCTCCCAATATGCCCCACGGAGAGCCTCAAGGTCCATAAATAGCAACACCCTAGTGGTCCCGGGCCCTAAGGAAGTTAGATTGGCTTCAACCAGGGTCAGGGCCTTTTCAACTCTGGCTCCGGCCTGGTGGAACGCTCTGCCTCATGAGACCAGGGCTCTGCAGGATCTGATTTCTTTCTGCCGGGCCTGTAAGACAGAGTTGTTCCGCCTGGCCTTTGTCTTGGAGCCAATTTGATTCCCTCCCTCTCTTTCTTTTTTCCTTTCCTTCTCCTCCTGCGATGAGGCTACATTTTAATATTTTAATGTTTCAATATTTTAATGTTGTTGTTTTTAAGTTGTAATCATTCAACTTGTTTTTATTATTGCTTGTAAGCCGCTCTGAGCCCTGCCTTGGCTGGGGAGGGCGGGGTATAAATAAAAATTATTATTATTATTATTATTAACAGTAAATGAAGCTAGTGCCGAGCTACATGTCGGCATCTGATTGGTAGGTAGATGCATGCACAACCTTTACTACTTGCAACTATCTCTGCTGTGGAGCTTCTATTCCTTTCCTCCCAACTTTTAGGGTTTATTAGCCCAAACATCAAGGATTTTTGTTTTGTTTTTTGTTTTTTTGCAAGGGTTATCCAGTTGCTTTGCAGCTGCAAATTCAGATCCAAGTAGCAGATACAGGAACAGGTAATAGTTAACATGAGATACAACATTGCTTTAAAAAAAATGTATCCATGAGTACTAAGTTGCTATTTCTCAAATATTTCTCTTACTTTGTTAATATTGCAACTCAGGGACACAGCGTGAGTCCCCCACCCCTGCAAAGGGTTTTGCAGACATGTCGTGAAAGGGCCAGCAGTGTCCCCATCTTCAAGACTAACCACAAAGCCACTTCTTTCCCCCCTCTCCTCCTGATCTTTGGTAGATATAATTCACCATTCCTAGTACAGGTGCCTTACTGTTATTTTCATAAAGGAATGAATGTAATACATATTTCTCTTTTTAAAACTCATTTGCTCAATTCATTATTTCTTTTAGATATAGGCCTTTCACAAATTGTGTTTTGTTTTATCTGTGATCCATAACCTACTTTGCTTTTCTCCCTGCGGTTAATCACTCTTTACAGCCTTTGAAGAAGATCATAGCCAGAGGCTAAATATTTGACCACATGTTCTCCTTATCTACTCCTGCATTTTTCCTATTTCAGTAGGTTTTAAAAACAAAATATTTTCTAGATAGGAGCTGTTCTGGTAAGACCTTGTAAGCCATAAGAGACTCTGCTACTGGGACATTTGGGGGAATGTTCTGCAGCAGCCATATGGTTCCTGATACTGGATATGCAGCATTTTTCACCAGTCATGACCGGGTGACCTGAGAAATCAATAGGGGCCTGGCTGGTTCTACATACCCTTTGCTTCAGCTTCCTTGGGTTCCCTAATCAGACTGGGAACAATGCAGATTGCTTGCCTTAGACCATGTCTTCTGCTTCTGGCCCCTTGATCTTCATCTGCCCCTGCTGTGATCCCAGCCTATTCCATCCTGACTGGGCTTTGGTGACCCAGTTATTTCATGATATGTGGAGATGTCTTAGACCTCTGCTTTTGTAACAGTAACTAGTGGCCAATTACTATGATAGCAAGGGAAGGAGAGCTGGTATATCTGGAAGAGGCCCTGGAGGGCACAGCTCACCTCCCTGATTTGCTCCCCGGCTGAAATGAAAGGTGGTCATCTCATATTTCCTAATGGTGACCCAGAGGGCAATTTTATTTCCTCTTCCGTTTTAAGTATAGGGTAGTGGTTTCTTCACAAGGATGTTCTGTGTTCTACATCCACTCTTTGAAGCATGAGGCCTCTGAACACTTGCAAGGAATCACAGTTGGGGAGAGACCTGTTACATCCAGTTCCCACTTTAATACAGTGGTACCTCGGGACGCGGGTGGCGCTGGGACGCGGGTGGTGCTGTGAGTAAAAGCCTCAGCGCCTAGGGCTTGCCGATCGAAAGGTCGGCGGTTCAAATCCCTGCGGCGGGGTGCGCTCCCGTTGCTCGGTCCCAGCGCCTGCCAACCTAGCAGTTTGAAAGCACCCCCGGGTGCAAGTAGATAAATAGGGACCGCTTACTGGCGGGAAGGTAAATGGCGTTTCCGTGTGCTGCGCTGGCTCACCAGATGTGGCTTTGTTACGCTGGCCACGTGACCCGGAAGTGTCTCCGGACAGCGCTGGCCCCCGGCCTCTTGAGTGAGATGGGCTCACAACTCTAGAGTCTGTCAAGACTGGCCCGTACGGGCAGGGGTACCTTTACCTTTACCTCGGGTTAAGTACTTAATTCGTTCCGGAGGTCTGTTCTTAACCTGAAGCTGTTCTTTTTAAAAAAATAAATAAGTTTTTATTGATTTCCAAACAAAATTATACAGTTTTATCCAAATTTTTAACAAATTAAATCTTTGTGGACTTCTTTCAGCTGCTCTGGAAGCTGTTCTTAACCTGAAGCACCACTTTAGCTAATGGGGCCTCCTGCTGCTGCCATGCTGCCGGAGCACGATTTCTGTTCTCGCCCTGAAGCAAAGTTCTTAACCCGAGGTACTATTTCTGGGTTAGCGGAGTGTGTAACCTGAAGCGTATGTAACCCGAGGTACCACTGTATTTGCATGCTGCTTTTCCAACAGCCAAGCTGAGCTCAAACTGGCTCACAACAAGAGCAAAACATTATCAAACAGGGGGTGCTCCCTAATAGAAAAGAAATAGGCAAAAAAATACAATAAATGCAGTAATAGAATAAAAATGATATAAAATAACAAAAACCACAAACTAAATCAGTCATGTTGGATATATATATATATTAGCAACACCAATCAGCCCTGCAGCATGAAACAGAAAAAAAGCTCCTAATCTTGCTCACCTATGATGTGCACATTTAATTCCCGTCTCTCACACAGGAGGGCAGATTCTACCAACAGGCTCTCCCTGGGGGTAGAAACCAATTCTATCTTCCTGAAGCCAGCAGACAAAATATGCATGAAACCCATATTATAATAGCCAGAGTGCAAAGAAGAAAGAATAGAAATGTGCTACAAACCTGGCATACAGCACTCATTTCCCTCCTGTCTCCCACCCAGAGGAACGAGATCAATGGCAACAGGTCCTCACCTGGAACATGAAGCAATTTCCATTCACCTTCCACTAGTTTCCCCACCAGCAGATAATAAAAATTCTACACAACTCGTATAAGCTAGGATGTTGCAGAAAAATGTGGAGTTATACAACTTCATATTTTTATATAAGTCTAGCTTAAAACAACAGGTCAACAAAACCTTGAGATGTCCCCAGAGAGACAGATCCATTTGGTGTCTTCCCTTTGGGGTGGCCCCACCCTCACTCTGCCTGGTGTTAGCCTCTCACATCATATGAGCTGGATGCTTTATAGCTGAATATTCTTCCCATGAGCATCTAGGTGGCCACAGTGAGAATGGGAGGCTCGACTAGATAGACATTTGGCTTGATCAACAAGGCTCTCTTTTTGTTCTTTCATGGGAGCGCATGGCTACTTTGAGCTCTTGCTATTTCAGCCAGTCTGTCCATAAATTGAAAACCTGGGGAATGAGCACAAGGTAAGAACAGTGATCTTTTTCTCCTCTGTCTAAGGAGTCATTGTGTGCTCTCTCTCTCTAGTTCACCTCTTTGTTTTGGTTGATATAAAAGGGGGGGGGAAGCTAATTTAAAACATTAGTAGTAAAAAAACAGTCTGGGGTGTTAGCCATTCCTCTGCTGATCACCACCCTGTCTTGCTAAAACTGCCCTATAGTTTCATATATATTTTCAGAGCTTTTTATTTCCTGAAAGGAAGCCATCTATGTCAATTCAGCCTGGCCATCTGCTTTCCAATCAGAAATGGAAATTTATATTTTACTGCATTGGCAAGTGATATTGACCGCCCCTGTCAGTTGCTCATGAAAACCTGCCGCCAGGTGCTTTTCACCCTCACTAGCAAGCGACACTCCATTTCCATCGCTGGTAGGGCAGGCTAGAGAATTTGCGGAGAACAGTGGACGATTTTGAAACATTTTAAAATACCTTTTTTTTTTTTACATGAAAAGAGCCCAATGGAAAATATGTCTTGCTTTGTTCCCAGTTCATAGCCATTTTCAAAAATCACCTAAAGAAAGATTAATCCTGTGATCTTATTGATGTTAGTCCTCTGCTATTCCTTCCTTACACTTGATCATAAATCTGTTGTTAGATCACCGTTCAGAGTTGCATGTGACAGTTTTGAAGATTTTCGTATTAACCTTCTCACAAGTATAATAAAACCAGAAGACTAGAGCACCTTCATAGTGTTTTTTAAATGTGTAGTACATATTTGACAGTGATTTTTACTTGAGAGAGGCATGCAAAGATATGTAAATTGATGCTTTGCTTTCTTTAGAATTTTTAATAAATCTGGCTGTTCATGAAACTCATCTTTGCTGTCTCTAGATGGTTGGTGGGTCATCTGTTAAGGAAGTCAAATAATGCATTTGGGCTTTCTGGCAATAACAGTGAATTTTCTTTTCAGATTATATTTCCATTTTATGTTTATGTTCAGTTTCAGTAGCTCCCTTGTTTCTTTGCTTTCTAAAGCCAGCTAGAATCCTCCATTTGGGTAATCTTCAAGCTCACTGGTTCTTCTGATTATTATGTTTGGCTGGCAAAAATCTCCTCATTTTGCTAGATGATATAATTTTGGCTAATTATGATACATTTGGTATTCCTCTTTTAAGAACTGCCTTCCAAAATAGCTTAATGAAACCATGACTGGAAAAATGAGATACAAGTATTTGTCATTTCTGTGGTTAGTGGTTCAGAAGCTGGAAACAGATTTTGCATTTAATTGAAGCTTGCAACTTTGGGGAGGACTTTGAGAGAAGCGCAAAACATTTCACAAGTGTATGTTGCAATGTTGTACAGGTGTACGTGGCATTTGATGGAGGAGTTGAATGCAAAGTGTTAGGGAACAGAATGTTTTAGTAGTCCTGCATGTGACGGATTTGATGATCATGAGATTCTGTGTTGAATAGTAATCAGATTCCAACTTTAGGAAGGCCACAAAACTTCATTCCCTCTCCATGACTGAAAGCAGTGATGGCCTACAGCAACATGGGGGAGCCACCATACCTCAGGTCTAATTTGGTTGTTAACACCATTTGAAGCAAACTGTGCCCGTATGTGATGTCAGAAGAAAGCTCTGTCATCTCCAATCTAAGCTCTAAGGGCAAAGTTGGAGATAAGGGATCTATTGTCTTCCATCTTAGCACTAAGCATTACAGCTCTAAGAACAGAGAGAAACCTGTGCCTGCCACCAGCTTGAAATTAGAATTGCCTGTTGTCATATGATGCCAGGTGATTGACATATGAATGGCCTTGTCAACAGTGGCCTGCAGAGGGTGGGCAAATTCTGGATCCAACCTTTGGGATGCAAAGGTTTTCCGGAGGTTGAGTAACTTACTGTGGGCCCCAGTCTAAGCAGACATTTGTACCCTTTTTGTGCTCTGTCACTGGGTGCAAGTCAACATTGCACAATTACTGATGTTCCACCTGCACAAGCATACCAGCTTGCCAGACAGAATGAACCCCCATTTCCTTCCGTGTGCTATTCTGGAGGTTCTCCAGACCCCCTCAGGGCCAATTTCAGTCAGCACACAGTGGAGAAGGAGTGGGGAGAAGCACGTATGTTCTAGCGAAAGCCCTTGCACAGGGGAGGAGCCCTCTGAATCAGGCCAAAGGTCCATCATCCAGCATCCAGCATCCTGTGCCTAAAGATAGGTAATAAAGGCACAAGGTGAGCCTCCCTGGGGAGAGCATTCCACAAGCGGAGAGCCACCACAGGAAAGTCCTATTCATGAGTTGCCACCCTTTGGACCTCTCATGGAGGAGGCACATGAAGAAGGGTCTCAGATGGTGATTGCAGGGTCTGGGTTTGTTCATATGGAGAGAGGCAGTCCTTGAGATATTGCGGTCCTCCATGAGGACACTGACCAGGGAGTAAGCTCCGCTGAGCACAGTGGAGCTTGCTTCTAAGAAAACATTTATTAGAATGGCGCTGTTGAGTATCCTTCACTTGGGTGACAGCTCCGTTTTCAAGCTGCACCAGGTACCTTTCCCCCATAACTCCTATGTGATAGACATGGCAGTTCTGTGTTTTGCTTCCTTTCATTGGGATTCATAGCCTAGATGTCCTGAAAATGTACACCAATTACTTTTAAGTGATTTCCCACCCTGCACACAGTTGCTGCTTATTTTTCAGTATTTCTAAGATGTGATGTATTTAAAGTTTCATTATTGATCTGGGTATGTTAGATTTGTTTTCCTCTAAATATGAACGCGTTGCTGTGCAGATAGCGCTGCCTGAGCATCAGAAAATTGTGCTGTAACCGATGTGTAAGGTACACTTGTTTTCATTAGATCCATACAGGTTTACAGCATGAAATAATTTGGCCGTGTCAGCCCAGCTGTGTCCCACTGCATGAAAAACTCCTGCCTGAGCTACTTAAAGAGGCAGGATATGTTACCCACATGGTGGGAAAGTGGCATTTAGGAATGTACAGAAAAGAATGCCTTCCAACCCGCAGAGGATTTGATACTTACTTTGGTAAGTGACGTTTACTTTATTCCTCCTTCGTTTTCATTGGATGCTCCAGCATTCAGTAATTTGTTCTGGCTTAGTAAGAACGTAAGATGAGCCTGCTGGTTCATCCCAGTGGCTGATCTAGTCGAGCATCCTGTTCTCACAGTGGCCAACCAGATATCTGTGGAAAGCTTGAAAACAGAAGCTGAGCACAAGAGCAGTCTCCCCACTTGTGATTCCCAGCTACTGTCACTCAGAGGCATCATAGGTATAACTTAGCCATCATGGCTAACATTTTCCTTAAAGCAGCGTTTCCCAACCTAGTGGCTTCCAGATGTTTTGGGCTCCAAATCCCAATTAGCTTATCTTGGAGCATGACCAGTCATTGAGCCAGGATGATTGGAGCTGTAGTTGAAAACACCTGGATGATACCAGATTGGGGGAAGCTGCTATGGAGGCTTTGGGGGATGGTGTAACAGCGTGAGGGGGACAAAGGCATACGGTGCTAATTTTTACCGAGTACAGAAGTCTGATGCATCAGGGATGTCACCTTATTCTGCCTCTAAGACAGCCTTTCTCAACCTGTGGGTCCCCAGATGTTGTTGAACTGCAACTCCCATCACCCCTAGCTAGCAAGGCCAGATCTCAGGCATGATGGGAGTTGTAGTCCAACAACATCTGGGGATCCACAGGTTGAGAACCGCTGCCTAAGATACTGATTTCTCAAAAGTTGTTGCAGTGGCCTTTAGTGACCATGGAGGCATTGACTTGTGTCACTGATTTGTATCTGTGATACCAGATACCAGAACAAGAACCACAGCTGAAGGACTCTGTATTCAGAAAACCTAAGCTGGGGAATTAGAGCTTGTGTTCTATCACTAAGTTATGTCCAACTTACAACCTCTCTGTGGCATGGAATTTTCTGGATGTGAAGTGCTGGATGGGATGAGTTGAAATGATGAGTTTTGTATGGTGGATTGAGTGAAATGAAACTCCACGGAACTCACATAAGAAAAATAAAAGCATGCAATGTACATGCGTAGAATATATGAAATACTGAATAGATTTGATTTTTCTTCTGCCTTCCATTCAGAAATAAGCGAAAATGTGTATGGAACACATTCATAGTACAGAAAATGTCTCTGTCTCCCAGAAACAATATTGTCACATGCTTGTACATAAAACGCCAAAATGGAGCAGAAATTACCTGCTTTTTACTTGGCTCTTGTTGGCTGTCTTCAGGGACCATGTGTCTTTGTTCTTGGTTTGTTCCATCATTTTACTATTATGGACGGCCATGCATATGAGTTATGAATTATAATGAAAATCTTGGGTGCAGTCCAACCAAGGGCATTGCTAAATCCTTAAAAGCCTAAAGGCACAGGACCGTGACACAGATTTGCATAACATTTGCAGATGCTAATTTATATGTATAGATTTAGGCTGGCTGTCAGGGAAAATCGCTTAATAAGCAAGTTAAAAACCACAAAATTAAGTTTTTTAAAAGGGGAAGAGGTAGAATATGTGGGGCATGGTGCAAAAGACTTGGACAGGTCCCCAGGGCCATACCTTCACAACAGAATCCAGCAGAAGAGACTCAGTTAGTGGACCAGATTCCTCCCTGCCCCACCTTCAGCCTCCTGCATGCCCTAAAAATCTATTGAGGGAGCATGGGGGCAGGAGGAAGAGGAGAAGGGCAAGCCCTGTTGCATAAGCAGAAGTCTCCTGCAACACTGGGTGTCACACATTGATTGCAAACTGATAATCAGTTGTCAAAGAAATAAACTATCTGACTTTTAGAAGGCATCTGTTTTTAATGTTTGATGTTTTATTGTGTTTTTAAAATTCTGTTGCGAGCCACCCAGAGTGGCTGGGGAAACACAGCCAGATGGGCAGCATCAGTGGCGTAGCGTGGGTTGTCAGCACCCGGGGCAAGGCAAGTAATTTGCGCCCCCTAACCTGTGAATTTGTGCCCCCTAACCCGTGGATTTGTGCCCCCTAACCCTAACCCCCAGATGTTGCGCCCGGTGTGGCTGGCTTCCTCTGCACCCCCCACGCTACGCCACTGGGCAGCATATAAATTATTATTATTGTTATTGTTGTTATTATTTTATTTATTATAGAGCTGGATGTGGGAATTTAAGATAGTAGGATCTGAACCTAGGATCTGAAGACTAGGAAAGACTGACTTGGGTACAATAGCCATAATGGTCAAATTGAGGGGTTCCCCCAATACAATTTTGAAAGACAATAAAATGCATTGTAGGATTTCCCCTTTTGTATACAAATGTGCATTTTTCACAGTTAACACAAGCTCCTTACACAATGTTGTTTCAGTGTTGTCAGGTGCAATTCCAGAAAAAAATTTAAAAATTGGAAATGTCAAAGGCCATGTTTAGGTAACTGAGGGTGTAACCCATGCTATATTGTGGCATTGGTACACTGCTAATTTTAATTATCTTTTGGATATTTAATATCTGGTTTTGCCTACCTTTTATTGATATTTCTGTTTTTGTTTGTAATAAAATCTCTAAATTATTTAAAATCAAGTGGCATAAACATTTTGTTAAATATAATAAAGAAATATAGGACTTTCATTTGCTCGGTGTGACTGCAAACCGGAGGAGCTGCCTATTAACTCTTACTATCCATTGGTGTTAACCCTGATTTGTGTATTTGTGTCTATTAAATGGCACTAATTTGTGGTGAGCTAGCTGCAGAAGGATTTTATTTGGAAATCCTTCTGTTCAGTTTGGAAACGGGGACTGTCTCACTCACCAGTTGGTGTCAGCAGGAGATTGGAAATGTTTGAATAGCTTGCATGAAAAATACTCTTTGCAACATAGAAATAGCTTAGTAATTCTAGCTTCAGCTGCAAGAATTATTATAGGGTTTTTGTTTCGTTTTGTTTTATCTTGGCTGCTGTGGCTTTTCATCTTTGACGTTCCATCATTTCAGTTTCAAAATCTCTCATGCACTTGCCAATTTAAAAGCATCATTGGACTCCTATTAACCATGCAAGCATGGAAGCAGATGTTAACGGTTTTTGTTTTTAGTTTTTTAATGTTGGGGATGAGAGAGTTTGCCAAATGATTTGTTGACTTGTTTTATAAAAACAATCCTATTTAGTCCTGGTATTCCGCCCCCTCCCCCAGGTGTACCAGACCAGGTAAATTCCTCCTTTTTACTGACTTGCAAATCTTACTGCCATTCTGCTTTTAAAGACTCTTCTACTGAAATTGTCACAGCCATGATTATCTGTTGATTTCTTGGTGGTGGTTTCCTGTTTGTGGAATGCCGTCCCCAGTGAGGCATGTCTCCTTCCCTCATTATTGGCTTTCAATATAAATTTAAAAACATTCCTGTCTATCCAGGCTGAAGGATACTGACCATAGCAACCATGAAATTTGCAGCTTTGAGGGTATGCGATGGTTTTTAAATGGTTTAGATACTCTAAAAGTTTTTAAATGTTTTTTATTTGTTTGCTAATGTTTTAAGGATGTTTTATTTTAAATTGTATTGTTTAAACATTTTGATGTTTGCTTCCTTGGGCTTCTTTGAGAGGAAGGGTGGGAAGAGAAATGTAATGAATACATAAATTTAATGAATACATAAAAGAGAGAGACTTAATATTTCTCTTTTTTAGGTTACCTTCTTGGAAGTGAAGATTACTATTCTCACGAGCGCTGTGTGCCCATCGAAGCAAAGAATGTAACTCGGTGTGCTCTTGATTTTCGAGAGGGAGAAGAAGTTGCAGATGGATTTAAAGACATGTACTCTACTAATGTGTTTACAGAAAGAGCAGTAGATCTTATAGCTAATCACCAGACTGAGAAGGTACAATTCTGTCTCTTTCTTAAAATATAAAGTTGGAATTAATACATTTTGATGCATTTAGGATCAGACGCTTTGGTGCAGCTACCTGTTCTTAGTCCCATTATAGTCGTAAGTTCATAATCGGGAATGTAACAACGTATTGGGGGGAAATCATTGACAGGGCTGTCCTACAAAATAGATCAGAAAGAAACTGAATTCAGTTTCTCAAACATTTTCTTCGGTTTTTCTGCTCCTTGCATGAGAAATTTGATAGAGCAGCTTCAAAATACTGTACTGTAATATTAGTTTGCTTAAATCTCGGTGGCAAAACTTGTACCAGTGCTATCTGCTTGCAGCACCTGTGCCTGTCAGTGTGATGTGGTGAATAGTGTTGTGCTTGATGGTTGCATTGGTTCAGTTCCTTCGTCATTCACTGGCTCCCTGTGGCAGTCACTATGGCTGAAATCCTATACATGGTTGTCTGGTAAACAACCCCCTTTAACTCAGTGGGACCAACTTCACCTGCAAAGGATTTCCATGTATGCCTCTGCCACATCACTCTTAGGTCTCTCATTACCTAAGGTTGGTGTGGAGATGAAGTTGGAAGAACCTTATGTATGCTGTCTTTAGGTCCTTGGTAGAAAGCCATATATGTTATTCTTAATCTTGCATTGATATTATTAATATCAATACATTGTTAAACCAGGTGATCAATTAGATATTATTATTAAATATCAGTACAATGGTACCTTGGTTCTCAAACACCTTAGTTCTCAAACGCCAAAAACCTGGAAGTAAGTGTTCCGGTTTTTGAATGTTTTTCGGAAGCTGAATGTCCAATGCTGCTGTTGGCTGTTGTTTCTGGGGCACCTGCACCAATCAGAAGCTGCGCCTTGGTTTTCGAACAGACTTCCAGAATGGATTAAGTTTGGCGCTTTTGTTTTTGCTATTTGCATTTTTGTTTTTGTGACTGTGTGGAACCCAGTTCAGCTACTGATTGATTGATTGATTGTGTGACTCTGGAAATGGATAAAAGCCCCCCATCCAAACAATGACTATCATCAGTGCAGGTAAGAAAAAATAATAATTTTTATTTTTATCATCTACAATACTGTCTTATTTATTTTATAGTACAGTACATTGATGATTGCTTTCATTTTATGGATCAATGGTCTTGTTAGATAGTTTTGTATTACTTTCTATGGGAAAGCGCGCCTTGGTTTTGGAATGCTTTGGTTTTGGAATGGACTTCCGGAAAGGATTAAGTTTGAGAACCAAGGTACCACCGAAATGTTAAATATTAACATTATTATTAAATATTAATCTAAACCACTTAATGTTAAACATCTCAAAGCAATAAACAGTAAAAACTATTAATATAAACCACAAAAAGAAATGAAAGACGCAATACAATACCATAAGGTACAAACAGGGAGAAGTCCAGCCTTAGTGTCCCAGGAAAAACTGAGAAAAGAAAGTTTCATCTTTAAAAGATATCTCAGGCAGATTACACAAATAGTACTCCCTGTCCTGCACCACTAATGTAGCGCGTCTGACCCAATTACTGGTGTGCCCTGCTCTTAAATATTTCTAGACTTCCCTAATGAAAGCAAAAATTGAATTTGAAGGTCTGCCTGGAGTTAGATCAGCTTATGGCCCTCCAGATGTTGTTGGACAGCAACTCTCATCATCCTTGACTGCTGGCCATTCTGGCTGGGGCCAATGGGGTCTGGCAACATCATAAAAATGGGGATGTCTTCAATTAAATATTCTTTTATCCTTGAGAACTGAAGACAGAAGGCAGGAAGGAAGCCAGTAGTTGCAGCTGGAAGCTTATCAGCCAGTATGCTGATTATGGCATTTAATGATGCGGTCTCTTTTTTTGGTGTTGTGCCTTTTTGGCGACAGCCTCTCTTTCTCTACCTCGCTCTGCAATCGGTCCACGAGCCTCTTCAAGTACCTGAGAAATACATAGAGCCATATTCTTTTATCAAAGACAAAAAGAGACGCAAATATGCGGGAATGGTGTCTATTATGGATGAAGCTGTGGGAAATGTCACTGCAGCCCTGAAGAAGTACGGCCTTTGGAACAACACGGTTCTAATATTTTCTACAGGTAAGATTAACAATTAGATATACGCACATATTATTGGCAATTTTCTGTTGGCTATTAAGCTGATTATCTAGCAGGGGAAATGAAGGTTGGGAAAGAATGCAGAAGGCTTACTTGGTATCTGTGTAAGGAATGTAACCCCCCCCCCCAAAAAAAAATCGTAAAACTCTTTATAAACCTTCCCAGCAATCCTAAGACACAGCTACCCATTCTGTTGGCTACAACAGAATGCTTCTGTCAGCAGGGGCAGTTGGAGGGGGCTAGGAAAGATTTGTGGGCACCACGTTGGTGACCCCTTGAGAAGAAAAGCAGTCCAGAGCTAAGGCTGCGTCGGTGAGACTCTGCAACCAAAGAATACATGTGCTTCTTCTTTACTTTGTACGACACCTGGAAAAAAAGACCCAAGTTGCTTTGCTTTGTTGCAGTCTTGATATGATAGGGCAATTTGCAGCATTTACATTGATAAATACTACTGCAATTAATCCTACTTGTAGCCAAAATTGCAGTGGCAGTTTCCGTGTGCTGGAGGGGTGGGGAGGAGTTCTGAAGTGGGGAGCTGGCTCCTTGTGTGAGGCTCGCACAGATGCCGCAGTTTGAGCCTGGGGCCATCTGCATTCCAAGCAGATGCTGTCTGTGCCACTGAGCTATGGCCCTTAGCCTGCTGTTTGTCATGGCTTCTTAATGTGTACAGTCATACTTCGGGCTAAAGACGCTTCAGGTTGCGTTTTTTTTTGGGTTGTGGACTGCTGAAACCCTGAAGTACCGGAACAAATTACAATCGCACATGCGCAGAAGGCTAAATCGCGCTTTGTGCATGCGCAGATGTGCTGAATGGCAACCCACATGTGCGCAGACACACCACTGTGGGTTGCGGACGCTGCAGGTTGCGAACATGCATCCCGCACAGATCACGTTCGCAATCCAAGCATCCACTGTACCCATGTAGCCAAATATTGTAGTAAACATGCTTCTGTTTTAGTGCTAAATACCGGAAAGTGTGGGAAGCAATAAGTGGGGCTTCCACCTAACAGAGGCTTAACGGTTGCTTGATAGGCAGAAATTCAACAGACTTACCTGTTCCAGGCAAAAAAATAAAATGATGGGGAAGGGTGATGTACTTTATCATTGTCACAAGAGGGCACCATAAGATGCGAAGTAGGGCTTCTCTTGTGACAATGCTGTTTGATAGAGCCCACATACTAATTTATTTCCACGGTGCATTGTTGGTTCAAAGTGTAGCCCTTTTTACTGCTAACACTAGGAGTTTTCAGCCTTTGTCACAGTGTTCCTCCCAAGGGCAGAAAACAAAACAATCTGTGTACGTCCCCCTCCACCAACGGCTGCTACAAACTAATCAACATCCTGTTCCTATTTGGCATCCTGGAGAGTGTTTGTGTTGGGCCTTCATCTGTAGGTGGAAATGCCAGAGAGTAATTTGGTCCTGTGGACAACATGAGCTGATGCAGTACCTCGGGTTACATACGCTTCAGGTTACAGACTCCACTAACCCAGAAATATTACCTCAGGTTAAGAACTTTGCTTCAGGATGAGAACAGAAATCTTGCTCCGGTGGCGCAGCAGCAGCGGGAGGCTCCATTAGCTAAAGTGGTGCTTCAGGTTAAGAACAGTTTCAGGTTAAGTACGGACCTCCGGAACGAATTGAATACTGAGGTACCACTGTATAACGATTAGACTAGCGTCAGGCTAGGACTGCCGAACCCAAGTTCAAATCCCCACTCAACTGTGAAGCTCACTGCGTGACCTTGAGGCAGTCGCTATGTCTTAGCCCAGCTTTTACCTCACAGGGTTGTTGTGAAGACATAATTGGGGGAACCCATGAGCTGCTTGGGGTTGGATAAAAGTGTAACAGACATGCATAGAATTACATTTCCTTTTGCCCCTCACCCACACCTGGCCTAACACTTGTATAGTACATTTTAAGTTGCTTACGAAGAGCTACAAATACCTTGTCCCAATAATCCTCACAGTAGCCATCCGTGGAAGGCTAGCGTGATTATCTCCATATTGTAGGGGATTGTGTGACTGTGGCTGAGAAATTGTGGGTATCTTACAGTCACCTTATGGTTGAGGAAATATATGAATTGGGACCTGATACAGCCATAGAACCTACCGTATTTTTCGCTCTATAAGACGCACCAGACGCACCTAGTTTTTGGAGGAGGAAAACAAGAAAAAAAATATTCTGAATCTCAGAAGCCAGAACAGCAAGAGGGATCGTTGCACAGTGAAAGCAGCAATCCCTCTTGCTGTTCTGGCTTCTGGGATAGCTGCGCAGCCTGCATTCACTCCATAAGATGCACACACATTTCCCCTTACTTTTTAGGAGAGAAAAAGTGAATCTTATAGAGCAAAAAATACGTGGTACTTCTCCACGTTGCTCCAGTATGAAAACTAATATCTGGGCATCTTTCTGACACATAGCCTACTCTTTGAGATGGCCTTTGGAGTTCAGAGAGAAGTTGGAAAAGGAACTTCTTTTTATTTTGCTCTGAGTCCTCTTTGTTTTTTACTCCTCTTAAAAAAAACTCCACTTGTGTTTGGGTGGACTGTTAATCTAAATAAATAATATAGTGAAATATGCACAAGTCTAATTCTGAATTGGTTCAATTTCAGCTGAATGATACCCGTATAACAAAAGGTATAATAAAATCATGGTGGCATTGCTTTAAAACAACATATAAGAACTTAAGTAGTTAAATGTGCAAATTTCAGAGGACAACAGGTACAAGCCAAGCCTTTTGCTGCTTTGGTGTAAAGACACTAAAATATTACTGTGTGTAAATATAGTGGAGTGGGGGGGGGCATCACTGTTTTGCAGGATGAGGCTGAGTTTCCATTTCATTCATTACCAGCTAGCAATTGGTTGACGTATGCCTGGGACCCTACAAAGATCCATATTGTTTGCCCCTAGAGAGAACTGCAGTGTTCTACAGATCCTATGCAACCAGATTAAGATTTGAAATGATGAATTGATTCTTAATATGTGTGACTGGGGAGGAGCTTTGGAGTTCAAACTGAGGACAGCGTTCTTCGCAGATACATACCTTGAGCTGCTTGTGCACAGTGTAGGTCTTTGATGTATTCGTTAAATGTCTGGCATCAGTGGGAGTATAGAGAGGCCCACTCTGCAAGTGATTATAGACAGCATACACACACATCTGTGTGTGCGCGCACACGCACGTGCACACACACAGTGTCTTAAATTGTTCGGTGCATAAGTTCAAGAGTCCAGTTCAATGGGAATGCCAGAGGTCAGAAATCAACTTGCTTGGTTGAGCTATGAATTGGAGCTTTCATAGAGGTTGCATAGCTCTAGTAAATACTATTAATCCTCCCCTTTCATAAGCACTGGAAGGATTCACCCACACAATTTAAAAACTTAATAATGGGAAAAAATGACATGCTTTTATTGCTATCTTTGGCAGCCGGTTCTAAATGCTTCATCCAAGCTGAAGTGTACAGAAGAGCTGCTTCTAGGCTTGCCCCCTGCTTCAATCCAGTCCTCAGCCTCATGCCTTTTTAATAACTAAATGTTTCAGACATTCCATATCAACACCACCCTCTATAATTCTGGACATATTTAGTCTCCCTTTATTGTTCCTAATATAGATAGTTCAGACTTGTCAGATGGTTCCTTTTTTCCACAGAGGGATTCCAGATGCAGTGTGCCTCTTTCTGCTGGTTGGTTGATATTTATATATTGACATATTACTTATTGGCCATGTTTGCACATAACAGTAAGCCAGAGTTAAACGAAGTATGGATTACCAGGAATGAGCAAGCACACTAGTACATGTGACTCATATACTGTCTCTGCCCTCTTCCTTTTCCCTTTGTTGCACATGAGAGTGCTGACTTAGTATTACAGTGGTACCTCTGGATACGCACACCTCCAGTTGCGTATCCTTCAGGATGTGAACGTGGCAAACCTGGAAGTATTTTCCCGGGTTTCACTGCACACGCATGCGCAGAAGTGGTCCCTCCGGTTGCGGAAACCTCGGGATCCGACTGGAGCTCTGGAATGGATCCCGTCCACAACCAGATGTGCCACTGTACATGCAAACTAGTCCTTGTGTCTTGTTTCTCTCCAGACAACCACAAGGGCAAACCAAGAACAAACCATGATTCGCATGGAATGCTAAGCCGGCAGTCTGGTTTTGTTTTTCCCCTGACATGGCAAAAGGTATAGGGTGTGTGTGATTTGAACAGTGTACACCAGCATGCTCGCTCATTTCCAGTAAGCCATACTTGGTTTAATTCTCATTTACTGTTATGTATGCACCAAGCTCCTGTGGATGCAAATTCATCTTCATTATGATATTGGCCCTTGGGCTGATCCATCAAGGCTCTTCTTCTCTACTTAAAAGAAAGAAAAAAAATGCTGTCTGATTCTCGGTTGCTGCCCAACATTGTCTGGAACAAAATTGTGGGTGGGCTAAGTTGTTGCATATATGAAGCGAGGTCTGCTTGTGCAATGAGATTTCCCTCCCTTCTCCCACCCATGGAACGTGGCACCCCCTCAATCTGATCTGCAGGGCTTAATAGGAGCTCTGCCTATGCCAATTTCGAGTGCGTCTGCTCCACCTTCACTCTAGGCGCCATAACTGTTGCTTCATTGCCCTGAGCTCCCTGGAAAACCAAAGTGTGCCTTCATCCACAGAAAGAGGATGCTCTCAGGAGCAATTGTGTCATCTGCCCAAGTTGTTTCTCTAATCCAGAGATCAACCAGGACTTTGAGGCAATAGGGACTTACCCGGAACAGTCAGAAAGCCATCTAGATCCATTTTGGCTTGATAGGTATCTCCACCCTACTGGAGGTTAGGAGTTCCTGTAGTCTTAAACTTCATCAGATAGATTATTAGGGCCTCACTGTGTGCAGATATGATCCCCTATTTGTTCATTTAGGAATGAGGTTCTTTAGACCAGGGAAACAACAGATAGGAAAAACACCCCTCCCCACCCCCGCACACTTCTTCTCTGCTCTTAATCACCCTCTTCCTCAAAATCAGTTTTGATCCCTCTGTAGAAAGGGTATAAGGGTATTTGAGGTTTCGTTACATGCATGTCTGTGTAATGTGTAGTTAGGCCCCTAAACAGGTTTGTTCCGAAGTAACTTACACTGAAATGGAAACTTGGACTCTTCCAAGTAAATGTGTTTTAGATATATGTTTAGTAAATATGTCTGTCACGTTCTTTATTAACTATAGAATTCTGGCCACCACCTCTGTAATATGTCAGTTGTATTAATAAATACTACATTTGGCATATCCTTCTACAAGGATGCCTTAGTTTCTAAATGTTTTTATAATTCCCTGAGAACCTATTTTGTTTTTCTCCTCTATGGAAACAGCTTCACCTTTTGGTGTTCTGCATAATTTCACATGTTCCGTAAATGGTGCAGAATGAGACAGTGAAATGTTAGGACTTGCGACAAGCCTGCTGAGATCTTAAAACCGACAAATGATTTTCTAGTTAATTAATAGCCTGTCTTTTTCTTGACATAGTACAAGCCGATCTGTCACCGCTGCTCAAAAGCTGATTGTGTGCTCTTATTTGATTAATCAGGTCCCCTGGCTTAAGCCAAGCTGCACTGGTACCTGCGTCTGTGCACAATGTCACAAACAATGTCACAAATACCGTACTTGTGATAAACAAGCAAAAAGTTGATATGCACACGCACGGCCTGCTCTTTATTTCTTATTCTTTATTGAAGACAATGCAATTTTATCTTTATAAACCAGGCTAACATTTAGGGCTTGCTTCACACCTAGATGAATTGGCATGTGAAAAGGTGCCACGAATGTCTAGTTTGCTGCATGTACTTGCATGTAGAAGCAGAGGCATGGGATGCAACAAGCTGAGCACTACAGTGTGGTGCTAACACAGAGGGCACATATGCTCCTTAACAGCCAATAGGAACAACTGATAGGTATATGAATGCTTTTGGAGGGTGGGATAGTAACTAGCCACAGCTTCTAGGTAGTGTAGATCTTTGTAGTGTGTATCTTTGGCTTGCTGGCAATTCTATCAAAGTCCATCAAAAGCCTTGGAGTGTTCTTCGAAAACTCCTATATTCATATCTGTGATTATGTGTCCTGAACATGTCTGTTGAGAAGATTGCTATAATACCCATGCAACAAAAAGCCACATGATTCAGAGAAAGAGATCTGTGCTTTTGAATGAATATAATGATATGAAATGAGCCCAGCTGTGTGCATGTGATGCCACAGTAGTTATTTAGATGCATTTTGTTAGGATCGCATATATGCTTTTGCAGATAAATGTTCCAACATGCATGTATATGTATGTTGTTGTTGTTTAGTCATTTAGTCGTGTCCAACTCTTCATGACCCCATGGACCAGAGCACGCCAGGCACTCCTGTCTTCCACTGCCTCCCGCAGTTTGGTCAGACTCATGTTTGTAGCTTCGAGAACACTGTCCAACCATCTCGTCCTCTGTCGTCCCCTTCTCCTTGTGCCCTCCATCTTTCCCAGCATCAGGGTCTTTTCCAGGGAGTCTTCTCATGAGGTGGCCAAAGTACTGGAGCCTCAGCTTCAGGATCTGTCCTTCCAGTGAGCACTCAGGGCTGATTTCCTTAAGAATGGATAGGTTTGATCTTCTTGCAGTCTCCTCCAGCACCATAACTCAAAAGCATCAATTCTTCAGCAATCAGCCTTCTATATATATATGTATGTGAAAATGAAAAGATGGCTTTCACACATCCACAATACACAGCTTTATTCTGAGGATATGCTTCTCTCTGCCTTGTGCTTAACCATCTGCCCTACACATCTTTCAGAACTTGCAAAAATTTGGCAGGCTACAAAGATGATTTAAAATCCTTTTAAGTTTATGGAGACACAATCTACTTGAGGGTTGAACAATACTAATCCAATCCAGTCTGGTTCCCTGCTGTGCAAGGTATTGTCCAGTACTACAGGAATATCCTGGTGGAATGGACTTTACATGTCCCAAGGTTAGCTTTCAGCTGAGATTTCCTTTCAACTCTGCTTTTGCCATCTTCTCAAAGCCCCCACCCACCCCAGCAAGTCCTGCCCATCCTAAAAATAGCTAAAAACTGTTAGCACATTCTGAAAGACTCTAATGAATTGGCAAAACAAGGAACGAATGTTAACTCCCAAGCCTTCTGCTTTGCTTTAATAGATGATCAATATAAACAGCACACTAGTAGAGTTCTGTAGTGGACCAGCCGGGTTAGACATCCATGAGATTTTGGTATGATCGGGGGAGGGGGATGCAAAAGTAGTAAGATGACTGCAAGTACCTGAATAGTTAGGGAGATTCATTCATTCATTCACTGATTTGCTACATTTATATAATAGATTGCCATGTAAGTTACATGATAAAAGGAGGAAATAAGAAATGAAGCATATCCAGGGAACAGCGATTTCCACCTGTTGCATTAAGGTTGCATAAGGACCAAGTGGAACAGCACCAAAAAAAAGCACTTCTGGGATAGGGTAGGAGAAAACCAAGTGGCATTTGGATCCAGCCAAGGTCAGTGGGAAGGATAGGCCTTATTGTGTCACCTCTCAAAGCATGTCCCTTGTCATGCAATAGCTTGAGTTGAGGCAATGTGTTGCAATGAGGAAGCACTTCAACATTTCTCACTAACGTTAACAACAGCAATTTCTCACCAACATTCAAGAAGCATCACAAATGTTTAAGATAAGCGTTTCTAAATCAGAATTTGAGAGTGCTGTTGTGTTCGGGTTGTGCTTGTAGGTTTTCCATGGGCCTGTGTGAGAACTGGATACTGGACTGGATGGGTCACTGGCCTGACATAGCAGCACTGCTCTTATAGAATCATAGAATTGTGGCTTTGGAAGGGACCGTGAGGGATATCTGGTTCAACCATCTGCAAGGCAGGAATCTTTTTCCCAATGTGGGGCTCAAACCACGACTCTGAGATTAAGAGTCTCATGCTCTACTGGCTGATCTATGCTCAACCAACCATTATGTTCTTAATTTAGTTGATATATGGAATACTTTAGAAGTAGTATCAAAAATATCTTGATTATTAGAAATTTCATAGATAATGGACCATTACTAGCTAAAACCAAATAATCTCATCATGCATGGAACCCCCAGTGTGAGCTGAGATCTTTTTACACAGGCTGTATCTGTATGTTGCACCATCCCATCTTTTTTTGTGATGGACGTCCTTGATAGAGGACTTCCTGCTTGCTGAAGGTTTGTAAGAAGGAGCTCACCTCAATGCCCCACTACATGGGGGGGGGGACCTATATACAGTGGTACCTTGGGTTACATACGCTTCAGGTTACATACGCGTCAGGTTACAGACTCCGCTAACCCAGAAATAGTACCTCGGGTTAAGAACTTTGCTTCAGGATGTGAACAGAAATCATGCTCTGGCGGTGTGGCAGCAGCAGGAGGCCCCATTAGCTAAAGTGGTACCTTGGGTTAAGAACAGTTTCAGGTTAAGAACGGACCTCCCGAATGAATTAAGTACTTAACCTGAGGTACCACTGTACTAGGCTGGAACAAATCCATCACAAACAACAACAGCTACTACCACTCTTATCTATTGTCATAAAGGAAAGTAAATTTTATAGAGCAGGCTTTGGCCAAATAATGGAGAAACATCATGGATACTGTCCTGGTGACAATTAACAAGGTTTTCCAAACCCACTTAGGCTAAGCAAAATTTATACAGGAGATTACTGTTGGAACTACAGTGTTCTAGGAATGTATGTAGATCATATTTGTTGGACAAGTTCCAAGATTATAAATTTTTAGAATTAAATCCTTTATAAAACCAATGATATGATGGGTTATGTTTTACCACTAGGTCCATTGGCTGCATTATTCTGTTTTTTTGAGTTATGTAGTTCTTTGTGAAGAGATGGAAATGATTATCCATTTGTTAATAGCAGCACGAATGGCCATAAACTAGAAATAGAAAAAACAAACCCATCCCCCCATCACAGACTGGCTGTTAGAAGACTTAAGAGATTGTGTGTGTGTGTGTGTGTGTGTGTGTGTGTGACCAATGCCATCAGAGTAAAAGGAGGCAGGTGGGTGAATAATTGTTTTATGGAGAAATTGAGCCATTTCATAGCTATTTGGAATAATAAAGTAGAATATGCTGCCCAATATTATACTTGGAGTCATACAAGAGAATAATAAATTTTGGACCAACAACATTGATCTGTTGTTTTCCTCTTGTGGTCTGCTGTAGAAAATTGGACCACGTGGACCACGTGGATTTCTCATTTTGTGTTATCCTGTTGTTTAGAGATGGGTTTTTAAATACATACATACATACGTACGTACGTACATACATACATACATACATGCCACTCCTGGCATCAGAGAAGGGAACTGATTTGGAAAGCAGATGTAAATAGGTCTGATCGGCTGACTGGAGTTATAGTTCACACTAAATAAAGCCACTTCCTTGGGTTTTGGCCTGTGCTTTGCAAGATATGGTACTGTAATTACAGCTGCTCTTTATTTGAGAATCGTTGCAGGAGAAAAACAGCACCACACTAGCAGCCGAGCAATTCCCTGACACTGAGCTACAGCCATGTCACTCATGCCACTTTATGCTGAAATGTTTAATCCTTTGTTTTTATTGTTGGTGTTCCTGGGTTGGTTTGGGGGGCTTTAGATGCTGGCCAGTTTTCATTGGCTGCAGGGATTGTTATTGGAATGGCTGACAGCTGTCTGCCAGGCTGTCTGCAGAGCCTTCCTGTGCTCACTGCTGTTCAGCTTCACAGAGCTATTGTTCGCCTTGAGCCCTCCCTCCCCACTCCCTGCCTTAAAGCCTTTCCCAGCCATATCCTGATATGGTAAACCGCTTAAATTAGCTCCAGATTGCTCTGTTTATTTTGTGCAAGATAAGCGACAAAGTGCAGCCACAGCCGTCCACCTCAAATAAACTGAGGAGGAAAGAGAGGAGAGCAAGGTAATCTGGGTGACCAAATGCAGCAGTCCCCAAACAAGAAAGGCAAAACACAAAGCGTTAATATGCATAGATCATTTCCTCTCTCCCTCACAGTGCTGCTGTGCTGGAGAGCGTATTCTTGGAAGTAAGTGCAGACTAAATGCGGCACTTTATTTATTTTCAAGGCAGCATTCTCATATAGCTGGCAACCTTACTAGGAATCCCTGCTCATTTCCTTGTGTTTGTTTTTTTGTTTGCTTTCCCTGGAAAAGAAAATAGGGGAAAACCTTCTGTTGTCTATAATGATGTTTAAAAGCAGCCTCCCTCATATGCGTCAGTCTTGATAACAATCACCCTTACGCCTCTACTTCAGTAGGTTTTGCATTTCTGACTGTAAAAGTGTTTTCCACGCAGCTTGGAGTGTGTTAAGACTGCGAGACTCGGCTTTCTGAAGTTCTTACACAACATCTGGGAAAGTGCAGCAATAATGGCCTCATTTCCTCCATGGCCCTTTTGAAGGCATTACAAATATACATCTCAATTAGGTCCTTAACTTAAAAAAATAAAATAAAACGAAAAAACCCCCAGATGAGTAGATCCTGTTCCAAAAGAACAGACTGCTTCAAAAGGCATAAGGGGATGCCCAAACCGGGCATTCAAAATAAACTTCCTTCTCTGAATAAGAACACACAAATGTTCCAGCCACATTTTAGCAGGTTTTGACCCTCGGAATTCAGTATTCCATTCAGTAGACACAGGTTTTTGGCTACATTCCTAAATAAACTTGCATTGAAGCAAGTTCCAGTGAAACCGGTGGATCTTCCTTCCAAGAAAATGGTTGGCATCTGCAGATATTCTACATTAAAACAAAAACAAGCTTAACTATGTGTGACAGCCATTTGCTTTGTTCAAGACCTTGTGCAAGAATGTGACAGAAGGAAAACAAGGTTGCATTTTGAAAATATATTTTGCGTGTGTGGGGGAGCTTAGTTTTACAGTTATATAGAAATGTATATAGTGGATGTGGTGGTATTTGGAGTTGCTACAAACCTCATTCTTTATTTTACTCGCTGGTTCCTCCTAGGCTATGTGTTTAGGGCTGAGATACATGCATCCTTTTGTTAATCCTGCAGACTGTTCATTTTTATCTCAGGAGCACATTAAGGAATATTTTGAGGAGGAGTCTTTGTGCTCAGAAATGGCTTTTTACTTGCTATTTTCCAGAGCAGAGTAACCTTACCTTAACTGCTATTATAATTGAAAAAGTCAGCTCTCTGGAGTTAGCACGGTTATTATTCACCATATTTTATTTTCCTCTGAACATTGTGTGCACATAGTCCATACTGAATTACTCTCAGGTGACAGAAATCATGTGTCAGCATCTCTTATTCTTGGAATAGCTCGAAGTAGAAGAAATCAATTTTTTATTACTTCTGTTGCTGTGTTTATTAAAATGAGAAGGCTTCTTGGTTTGGTTCCATATTAAAACAGGAACTTTGAGATAAGGGGGGGGGCATAAGTACGTTCATGCACTCCACTAAGTTTAATTGACATTATAGTCAACACAGTAGTGTAGAGTTGGGAGGATTTGAAGGTCATTTACTAATAATTATTTGTACTGAGAGGGACTCCTACAGTCCAAACCAAGCCCTACATCATGGGTAGGCAAACTAAGGCCCGGGGGCCGGATCTGGCCCAATTGCCTTCTAAATCCAGCCTGCAGACGGTCCAGGAATCAGCGTGTTTTTACATGAGTGGAATGTGTGCTTTTATTTAAAATTCACCTCTGGGTTATTTGTGGGGCATAGAAATTCGTTCATCCCCCCCCCAAAAAAAAATAGTCCGGCCCCCCACAAGGTCTGAGGGACAGTGGACTGGCCCCCTGGTGAAAAATTTACTGACCCCTGCCCTACATGAATGCACAGTTAACTTTCGGGTTTCACTACTTGGTTAGATGGGGTTGCAGTATCCACCTGTTCTACAAAGAAAAGGAATCCTTCTGTTAGCTGAGGAATCTTTGATCTAGTAGAGGGCTCCACTAACAGTAGAGGAGGTGAGGCAGTTCCTGGAGATTCCTTCTTCAGATCTCTGTGCCACCACCCATGAAAGGGGCCGTTAACTCTCTGCAGCAGATTTCCAGGGGCCACAGAGATCTTACTCCCTTCTTCTGTTAGCAAAGGCATCCGCTGAATCAAAAGCCTGTCCGCACACAAAATGATTCAGTTTGTGGCTTCATATAAAAGGGCTAGATCACCTGTGATACTTCAGGTGTTACTGGACTACAACTCCCATCATCTTCCCATTGGCCTTGCTGTCTGAGCTGATGGGACCCATCGTCCCAACAACAAATGAAAGGTTACAGATTTCCCCATCCCTGTGCTAGGCAAATCTTTGAAGGACCTTCCAATGGTTGTGAGTTTAGTGGAACGGCTGTGCTCAATGGTGGTACATTTCCAGTGTTACCAGATTCCAGGGTAAAAAAAACCAAAAGCCAGTGGTCACAGTCATGACAAGTGTATACCTTTGCTGATCTGTATCTTTGACTACTTATGGAAAAGCTAATGCTAGACCTAAATGGATCTTGCAAAGATCCAGCAAAGGCAATTCTTACATCTAGAATAGAGACCGACAGAATACATTTAATTAGTGGTTAAGCAATCTTGCTTCATTTACATGATGCAGCTACCCAGATTAAGCTTTTCTTGACTGCGGTATTTGGATTTACTTTATAGGTTAATTAACACTTGCTTTTGTTTTTTGTTCATCCACCATGGTGAAGAGAAGCTTAGAATTGTAAGGTATTTGTATTTCAAACAACAGGGAATAGGATCAAATTACTTCAGGGGCACACAATGAGGAATTCATGGGGATTATGTCAGTACACACAACAGTGACCTAGCTAAGCATGGCTCCTTTCCTAATGTGAGCAGGCATGCTTCACGTTCTCTTAAGACACCTTTGAAGCTTTCTTACCTGCTCTCATTGGCATTTTATTATGGCCTGTCATCTTGAATCTAGTGTAAAATATCAAGGTGATTACCCAGCTAATGGCATCTTGACCACCAGCAATTATTTTGGAAAAGAACTTCCTTTTGACTTCATGTATGGTGGGTTGTGTGTGTGTGTGTGTTTTTGTGTGTGTGTGTGTGTGTTTTAAGAGAGAGAAACAGTCTGCAACCCAGTTTAAAAACCAATTTTACAATTCTAGTTTGTGGTTTTTAAGACCCCCAATTTTAAATATGTACCTCTGAATATTCTTAGCTTGTTGTGATATCCATGTACGCACATGGCACTGGATCATAGGAAGAGAGCACAAAGATTGTTTCATGAGCTCTTCAAATTCTTGCTGATTTAGTAATGTTGGTTTATTCCAGGTCAAGCATTCATTATTTTGCTGTCTTGCAGTTCTTAAAAGATGTTCATGCTGATAAGCCAGTTTATACTAGTTATCATTGTCTTGTCTGTAGCTTCATGGGCTCACACTGTACCAGGATATCTGGCAAGTCTTCAGATGGAACTGAGCAGAAATGGGGCTGCTTTTCTGCTTTATTGATTCATATAAGATCTTTAGCAAAGGCTAAAATTGAATCAAGGTCCTGATTCTCAAAAACCTTGTACTAATAAAGCAATTCTGAAGCAGTTCTAGGGACATGAGAAACATCTGTCCAAAGTTCATGAGTAATGATTTTTTTCAGCCAAAATTTTACATGAACTGCCTGAGTTCCCACTTTCAGTGCCTTGTTGTAGAGGAAATGAAAAGAAATCTGTTGCTCTTAGGTGAAGATTGGAGAGAAGTATGGAAGAAGCTTCCTACAAGCAGTGCAGATAATTTAATTATGTGCTCAAAAGTTTGCCATATGGACTATTTCCCTAGATTTGGAGGAAACAAAAGAAATAAGAAAAGGGAACTGGAGTGGGATAAAGTTGATCACTGTATTATTTTAGTTATCCAGACTTTGGAGGTAATTCCATCATGCAGCCTTCTACATGCCCGGTATTTTTCTTCTAATCATCAGGAAAATCAGCTGACTTGGATTTCCAATCCAGCTGTTGATTGCAGCTCTGAAGAATGGAGCTCCATTGCAGAAGTGTCCACTCTGTCTTTAATTGCAATTATGCATTTAGTACAGTGCTGCCTTGGGTTACATACGCTTCAGGTTACACACTCCGCTAACCCAGAAATAGTGCTTCAGGTTAAGAACTTTGCTTCAGGATGAGAATAGAAATCGTGTGGCGGTGGCGCAGCGGCAGCAGGAGGCCCCATTAGCTAAAGTGGTGCTTCAGGTTAAGAACAGTTTCAGGTTAAGAATGGACCTCCGGAACGAATTAAGTACTTAACCCGAGGTACCACTGTAATCACATATGTAGGACACACTTGACATATAGGAGTCCCCCCCCCCCTTTATATGAGTGTGTGAGGTGAAAATGTTTGGGACTGGCACGCGTGCCTGAAGCACAAATTGGTTAATCTCCCATAGATCTAAGGAGCCACATCAAAAGGAATTATGTCAATCTGGTTTACAAAGCGTAATGAAATTGTTCATGTTTATCTGTCCTGTTAATGTACTTACCGCTTGAGATACACTTGCACTTCCTTCAAGCCCTGAGATGCCATTAAGCACAATCAACTTTGGGGCCATGTTCAACATTCTTGGGCACACAGACCTCCCCACCACCCCCACCACCCCAGTAGAGGGAAATGTTCCATGTGCTCTTTGGCATTTCCAATAGCCTAGGAATCTGCGCTGTACTAAGTCAGTGCATTGGTCCATCTACCTCCGTACTGGCTGTGCTGACTGGCACATCTCGCTAAGGTTTCACACAGGAGTTTTTCCTTGTCTGGAGAGGTCATGAAATAGACCTCAGACCTTTCTGCGTGCAGAGCACTGTGTTCTGCCACTAAGCCACAGCCATGTTAGTTGCATTTCATTCTGACTGAAATAAATTAAAATGGAGGCATGTGTCCCCCCCCATTGATTTAAATGGGACCCAAGTGCAGCTAACTCAATCTGGATACAACCCAATGTATATCATTTTCATACAGATGAATGAGAAGCTTCAGCCTCCATGGAGATCCACTGCAAATGTTGCAGACACTGGATCAGAACCTGCAAGACACTTACTTTTGTAGACTAGTCTACCAAAGTACTGCTGATTGGTTTACCCATACTTGTTTTTAACTCGGTGGCTGGACATGTCACGTAATGGCGCATACATGTGTGTCAGTCATCAAATCATCGCCACCAGATTCTTCATAACACTCGATATCAGGCACAGTCCTTTTCAATGGAGGTGGCTTGCTCACTCAGCTCAGAATCATCAAGTGATGAGAAAACAAGAATATTCATGAGTTTGTTGTCCTGAAAATGGTTTCTTACCCTTGCATTACAATAAAGCTGATAGGACTGAAACATTATCAATTATTTTGCCTGAAATGACTTCGATATTGTTAATCCTTTGGCCCTGGACTCTAATCTCTTCATGAGTTTAAAGTTTCAAGACAATCCAGGATGTCTGGTGGACTCACATATTGCTAAGGATGTCTAGAAAACTGGTCAGAAATAAGCCATGTTGTATTGTTGCATGGTTATAGTACAAATCTGTAGCCGAAGCACTGATCAATATAGTTGTCAGGTCCTGGAAGCCAACTTTAGGTTGCAAGATTACATATTGAAGAAGTGAACCTCCAAAACAGTATTATCAAAAATCTGTTCTACCCACAGAACAAGCTACACATTCATTACTTGCCAAACTTGGCAAGGTGATGGAGATCTAGGACTAGATCTTCCATTTCTATATTTTTGGTTCAGAGAGTACCACCTCTTGTAGAACAAATCCTGAAAATGGTAGAAGAATCTCAAAGGCCTATATTCTGTGTTTATTTTCTGGATTTCATACACAAGGCAGTAAAGTACAGTGGTACCTCGGGTTACATACGCTTCAGGTTACAGACTCCGCTAACCCAGAAATAGTGCTTCAGGTTAAGAACTTTGCTTCAGGATGAGAACAGAAATCGTGCTCTGGCGGCGCGGCAGCAGCAGGAGGCCCCATTAGCTAAAGTGGTGCTTCAGGTTAAGAACCGTTTCAGGTTAAGAACGGACCTCCGGAACGAATTGAGTACTTAACCTAAGGTACCACTGTAAAGAGGATGTTCTTAGAGGATTTCTTTCTCCTTTGTGACATAATGATGGTGCATAGGATCCTGAAGGTTGCTGGGCCCAAGACTTTAGGCCGTTGATGATTTGCAGAAAGTCAGCTCTGAATCCAACCTTTTTGTCTAGACAATGTGTGTATATAAGCCACACTGGGTGTTACCATAGAAGAGGCATTTCTCTTACGTTAGAGAGCATGGGAATGCTTGTTTTAAATGATGCTTGAAGCCTGCACATTCATAAGTAGTCACATAAATAATAGGTTTTAAAAATGTATATCTATGTTTGCTGCCCAGTTAATTAGGAACACCTTTTCAGTCAATTAAAAGGTTTTAGAATTGGTTAATCAATCAGTTGATCAAACATTGCAGCCCTACTCACAACCCACCCACTTCAGAACAAAATAATATTGGTCTTTACCCTCTCTGTTTAATGAGCATTAAATTGCAACAGAACACTTCATTACTGTATGATTTTTCTCCAGTAACAAAGAGAAACAGTATTTACTGATGTTTATAAAACTTGAAAGCAGAGCAGTGCAGAGCCAGAAGAAGGTAGAAGTCTATCCCAGTGGGAGGTATCTCACAAGTGAATATGATCTCTTAATAGGTTATTGTTAAGTTGTGGGCGAACATATCAGACGACACAGCGATTCTTCCAAAGCAGCTCTTTATTTGTAAGCTGGAACAGAACTGAACTGAGGAGCTCAGACAGCCTGCTTATATAGAGCTCCACTAGAATGCAACAGTAACCATTTTCTGTAACTAGCCAATCACTGAATGTCACTTTCGATCCTTCATTTGCATACAAACTAGCCAATCACTGAACGTCACTTTCGATCCTTCATTTGCATCTACAGTATCCCCCTGCTGGCCCAGGGTGAGAACTTCAGTACATAACAGTTATCTTTAAAAAATGGGAGTGCTGGGATCTTGGAAGTGAATTTTTTTTTTAAACAAATACACATTTCAGAGTGAAATCATTCAAATTATGCATAAGTACCAGTGTGATGTAACAGTGAGAGTGTTGGACTATGACCTGGGAGACCAGAGTTTGAATCCCCACTCAACCATGAAACTCGCTGGGCCAGACACTGTTTCTTAGCCTGACCTACCTCACAAGGTTGTTGTGAAGATTAATGGGGAGGGGGAACTTTGGAGGCAAAGGAGGTATATAAGTGTAATAAAGAAATAAGTATAATGATGATGGGGATAGTTGTAATGCATATGCTGGGGCAGGTCATTGGTCCATCTAACCCAATATTGTCTACTCTGATTGGCAGTGGGTCTCCAAAGTCAGTCAGGAATTTCTCCCAGTACCTGCTACCTGACACTTTAACCTGAATTGCCAATTCTTGTTCTTTGCCATTAAATTATGGGCACTCCTTATTAAGATACAGTCCTCTACACCCTGCTTATAAATGTTAGTCAGATTTGTTAGCTATGAAATTTTGTCGAATAAAAAACAACAACAACCCTGTAGCAGATGATGGCGTGGGGTGTTGTAAACAAAATCTGTCCCTTTTCCCTTATGGGGTATCCAAGAGCCCGTATACTGTAGAGTCCTTATGTGGGTTCCCTATTGGTAGGAGAAAATAACAGAGGCCAACCAGAGAATATTGAGAAGCAAAGCAGCTCGTAAGCCTGATCTTTATTGAACTGTTGCAATAGGGAGCTCACCCCGTCGCGGGGATTCGAACCGCTGACCTTCTGATCGGCAAGTCCTAGACTCTGTGGTTTAACCCACAGCGCCACCCGCGTCACTCCCGGGTTTCTTCATACTTACCGCTTAATATGTTTCAGATAATGGGGGCCAAACGTTGGCAGGTGGAAACAACTGGCCATTAAGAGGAAGAAAATGGACACTGTGGGAAGGCGGAGTGAGAGGAGTGGGATTTGTTGCAAGTCCTTTACTGAAACGGAAGGGAGTGGAAAGTCATGACCTTATCCACATTTCTGATTGGCTGCCAACCCTGGTGAAGCTCGCTGGAGGGTCTACAAATGGCACAAAGCGTCTAGATGGTTTTGATGTCTGGAGAACAATCAGGTAACCTCTGTTTTAGTAGGACATTATCCCCCTCTCCATGGTGCATTATGGGCAACCAAGATGTTGCTGGGGGTAAAATCCTTGTTTGCCATTTTTTAAAAAAAGTAAACGTCTTTAAAAATGTGGTCAGATTTTCTTTTAATGGATTTATTAACTAGCAGAAGTGGGGCAACTAAACTTAATCAAGCTAGCAGACTCAAGCAGCAAACATTTTGTATGACGCCTTGTTCAAAAATCCATGATCTTCCAGGTCCTGAGAAATAATTTATCACTTGAGTGTTTGCTGCTATAAGCGGATTTGATTAAATGAATGATAACCCAGCTGTTTGTAACAGAAAAATTAATGCAACCCTGATGCATGTCCACTGTGTAATCCATCAGAAACTTTCCTGCCAATAGTCTGATTAAGTCAAATTACTCATGGGCAAGTTTTCACCTTCTAAATTTTCCCTGTAGAATTTCCTCCCCCCTCCCCCCTTTGCAATCTAACCAGAATTCCCCAGAGTCCTGGGTGTTTTAACAGTGTAAACAGATACATTCTTGCATGGTTGAAAAGTAACTGGTTTTCAATATCACAGAGTAAACAAGATGGAGAGAGGTGATAATTGCTTCATTAAGCTATCAGCAATGCAGAAAGCGGTTTGCAGTCTTACATAGTTTCAGCAGGGGTATTTTATTGAAACTATAATGGCTGGGTTTTTAATAGATTGGATTAAGCTGTCTGAGTTTTAAAAGTACAAGGGTGCACAGAATTATTGGTAGACCCCCCATGGAAGAAAAAACATCTGCAGCAATTACAGTTTTGCAACAGACAGAGTACATGAAATTGACCACAGTCTCCTCCTTGCTTGACTCTGCCATGCATCAGTTCCTTACAACAGCTTTCTATTAGAGCTATTTAAACTATTTTTGCCTGCCTGGGGTGATGTTTTTATTATTCTATCTGGTTGGACAGGCATCTCCAGAGATGTTGTGGATATTGAATATCTTCCTGTGTTGGAACAAAGGGTTTTACTGCAGGAACCATTGGGTATTCTCCAGCAATCTGATTCTGTGAACTTTCCCAAGTGCTGCAGACCAACCAGGGTTTTGGTTGGACAAGGCATTCTTAATAAAGTTGAAAGCATAGCACTCAATTTCCTTTATAAAGTTTTTTTTCCCCCTAGCTGCAGCTAGTACAAAATGTTTTCACCCTCCTCTTGGTGAATGCAGATTGCTGGGGGCATTAAAAACCTGCTCCCTACTGGTTGCAATGACTACCTGTCAGTTTCCAGGCATAATTCATGGTACTAATTATGTTGCACAAAGCCCTATATATCTAGGGAGCTGGGTACATTGTACAACATTTCCCTCCCACATGACACCCTTCTCCCATAAAATTAAGAGAGGCCCTGATCCACTTCCCATGAGGACAAATTTGTTGACTTAGGCAACTGTATTTTTCTTTAGGGTGCTGCAACATTATGTTGTATCAAAGTACTTTCTAATCAGAGTAGATCCATTTACATTAATGAACCGAAGTTAGTCATACCAATTAACTTCAGTGGGTCTACTCTGAGTAGGACTAGCATTGGACACAACCCTTTGAAACGCTTCCCCAAAAAAGGCCTCCTGAGCTCCTACCTTTAGTCATTTTGGCTGAGAGCCAAAGAAGTCATACTTAGAACAGACCAATTGAAATAAATGAGCTAAAGTCCCATGATTTTATTGTATTTTATAATAATTTTTCAAATTGTAACAACAAATTTTCCACAAATCTTAATTGAACAATTTATATATCCATATTTCTCCCCTCCCCCCTCTTTGGCTTCCCCAATATTTCCGTATTGATTTATTAAATTCTATACCCTGCTCGTTTTACCTCTTATATAATTGGGAAAGTTTAGTCAAAACGTGCCAATGGGTCCAAATCTTTATACTGTCTTTTTATATGGTTTATAAATGGTTCCCACTCCTTTTTGAAATCCATGTTGTCTCTCTCATGTATCCTCCCTGTCAGCTTAGCCAGTTCCTATGATTTTAAATGAGTCTACTCTGTATATGATTAACATTTGGTATCACCAGAAAGCAAGTGAAAACCATTTTGTTTTACATTATTTTTATTGCTAGTTTTATGTCTTCTTGTTTTATTGTGTGGTAAATGTTTTCTAAATATCTTGCATTGACTTACTGTGTTTTATAACTATTGGGTAGCTAAAAAGAATGTTGTTCTTTGCAGCCCTAGCTTGATTTCAAGACACAGCTGCAAAGGATCTGCAAAGCCATAGCTCAAGCCACTCCTGCAAAGGAACAGTTTTTGTTTGTAGGCATGACTTGAAATCAACCCACATATGCAAAGGAATAATTGGGAGTGGACTTTCCTTTGATGTTCTGCCTTCTGGCCTCATGTTTACATTGGACTATTGACTGGTAGGTGGCCCTGCACATCTATCCAAGTGGGAAGTTGGTGGTGGAAAGTTCAGTCTGGCTCAGTTCCCCTTCTCTGAACTAAGTTCCACTCAGAATAAAAAGGTAAAGGACCCCTGACCATTAGGTAGGTCCAGTTGCAGATGACTCTGGGATTGCGGTGCTCATCTCGCTTTACTGGCCAAGTGAGCCAGCATAAAGCTTCCGGGTCATGTGGCCAGCATGACTAAGCCGCTTCTGGCAAACCAGAGCAGGGCACGGAAATGTCGTTTACCTTCCCACCAGAGCGGTACCTGTTTATCTACTTGCACTTTGATGTACTTTCGAACTGCTAGGTTGGCAGGAGCAGGGACCAAGCAATGGGAGCTCACCCTGTTGCAGGAATTCGAACCACTGACCTTCTGATTGGCAAGCCCTAGGCTCTGTGGTTTAGACCACAGCGCCACCCGCGTCCCTTTTTCCACTCAGAGTAGACCAGTTTAAGTTAGTTATGCCCATTAATTTCAGCGGGTTTGCTCTCTGTATGACTAACCCATTAATGCGAATCCTTTGAGTTTCCACTTTGTGTGAAGAAAAGCCTTGTGTAACATCTAATAGTGGCCATGTGCAAGCAGAACAGACTTCCACTTGTGCAATGAGATTTCCTCTTCCCCTCCTTCACCCTCCTTATGCACCCCAAATCTCTGGTTGATTGGCTCTCTTCAGCAGATTTGGTTGGAGCTGCAGGGTGGGGAGGAGAAAGGAAAAAGCGAAGTCCTGATGGCTGAATAAAAGCCCACTTCCCCAATGTTGGATTTTGCCAATGTACGCATTCCTGAAATGCATAACTAAAATTAATTGGGCTCCTGATTACTCTGAGTGTAACTTAGTTCAGGGTTGGGGAACTGAATCCAGCCTGAACTCCCCACCACCACGGATCACTTTCCTAGATGGGAAGGGCCACCCACTTGTCAATCATGTGATGGTAACCATGAAACCAGGAGGCAGAGCTTCAAAGGAAAGTGTGCTCCCAATTCTTCTTTTCTTCTTCTGGCTTGGTTTTGGTACAGGACAAACAATATCCTGTTTAAATTTCTGAGCAGCTTTGCACACTTAATTAGTTAACAGACTTCCTTTTTTCTTGAGAGAATCGCAAAAGGAATGATTGAAATAGCTGGGCTAGGATTCTGTTAAACTGTAGAAAGAAATTTAATGCCTTTCCTAATAAACTTTATTCTAGTGAAGGCGAACCTTCCCCCAGAACGGAGCTGCTTCATAACATAGACCCGATTTTTGTGGATTCGTCTCCATGTAAGTCTACCATTATTAATTCCTGGAACTTTTGGACAGGTCCTTGAGGCCCAGTTGGGGGGCTGGGGGTTCCCCTATCAATGTAGTTTTTATTTTTCTCTCTGGGTGAAGAATTTAAATCAGGCTGGACACCAGCCATTCTGCCACTATGCCATAAAGTGTTGCAGTGATCTCATCTTCAGAGCACGGTTAACTACACTCTAAATCATTCCCAGAGTCTGTTGCGTTCTCTCGTGCTCCAAAGTTGCTCATATGTAAATCATAATGCAGCCCAGAGTGTAGAGCTGTTGACAGATAACCACATGCTCCAGGTACATAGTGGGGCACCATGCCAAGGACCAAAATGCCCCCAGCCCTGAAAAGTGGCGGTTATCTTCCGATAGCTGGGGATATACATGCACATGCCGTTTTCTTGTACAATAAAGCTCTCTTGTTAACCTAGCAGATAGAGAGAAAGGAGGGGGGCTCTAGTTCCTACGTGGCTGTGAAGTTCCAAGTCCCATGGCTGCTTTCATGCTGTAATCATGAGAGATGGGAAGCTTTGCCAATTCTGCTTCTCCACTTAAACACTGTCTGTTTTACAACTCTGCCCAGCTATTCCCCCCCCCCCTTTTTTTCCTTTTTGTTATTTTGCCAGAGACTAAGCTTTTCAATGTGGGGATTGTTTAAGAAGATTTTCATTGGAACATATCCTTTTTACACTCTCTCTAAGTTCCTTAATGAAATTACTATGTAATAACAAAGGGGTGTCCAAAACCACAGATGGCAGCCCTCCTCGCGTGGTTCTCCCCAGGCTTTGTGACTCTGCCTGCGGCCTTGCACGGTCCCTTTCAGGCTCCCCCAGCCCCCGCAAAGTTGAAAGTCGAGGAAGCAAAAGAGTGGACTGGGGTTGCACTCTGTGGGAGCCTGGGCTTCGCGTTCTTTGCTGCCCTTTTGCCTGTAGCAATTGAAGACAAGTGGCACAGGGGACAAGCAGTTGCGCATGTGTGTGCGGGAGAGTAGGAGAGGGAGAGGAGAGAAGGCAGAAATAAAATGAAGTGTGGCTCAGGGCCAGGACAAAAAGCATACATCCTCCTAAGTCATACAGCCTCCAAGCATGTATTTTAGCCCTTCTAGTTCTGCATAAAGTTTTATGAAGTTTTGCCAGGTGGGACTTGCTGGCACACTCTGCCTGGCCTGGAAGCCACATGCTGCACAACTTCCCTTGGCTGTATGGGGCCTTCTCCGGGTTCTTTGGGGGCTGTGTTTTGCAAGGGCTGCCTTAAATAGTTTGCTGCAGGTGACAGCTGCTGTTCCAAGAAAACTTGACACAGATGTCATAGGCTGGCTAGACCCAGAGGAATGGTGGGAGCACCAGCTGGGGAACCCCCTGGGAAGAAGAGGTGTCGGAAGCTGAACAGATAAAAGGGTTTAGTGAGCAGGGACAGTCTGTGGCAAAGCTGGAGCAGGAGAAGAGGGAGGCCAAGAGGCAGAGATGAGTCAGACTGATGAAGAAGCCAAGGTATCTCCCACTCTTGCTGTGACAAATTCCCTTCTCCCCTGGTCTCCCAGAACCAGAAGAGGTATGAAGAGGGAGGAGCAGAGACAGACTCATCAAGAGAGTCTCAGATTGTTTGGGAAGGACCTAGAGGAGCAGGAGTCTTAGACAGCTATGGGAAGGTGGGGGTCTTCAGCCTCCGCAACTGTCTTGGTAGGCAAGTGTTATTGTGCTCGTTAGGCCTGGTTCCCCTGAGCAAGCCTTGTTTCTTCTAATAAAGAATTAACCTCACATACTCCATGTGATTTATTGCTGGCTGGTTCCCTGACAAAAGCTGCAAATGAGTCATTTGTGACCTGCCCCCCCCCCATATTTTGTGTATTGTATTTATATCCAACCTTCACCCCCTTCTGTAGAATGCAAGGTAGCATCTATAGAGTTTGTAAGCAGTCTCATCCATACCCTGACCCAGGGCCGGATTTAGGTTTGATGAGGCCCTAAGCTACTGAAGGTAATGGGGCCCTTTATATGTCCAGCTGTCCTTTGTCAGCAACAAATTGTTGTTGTTGTTTTGTGTTGAATATATATTACATGGTAATTTATGGACCTAATAGGTATCTAAAGCCATTTGCACATAACAAAATATGTAATTTATCAAAGTAATTGTTAAACTGAAATACAATTAAGAAGAGGTATATTAATAGTGAAATACAATTAAAGGTAAAGGGACCCCTGACCGTTAGGTCCAGTCGCGGATGATTCTGGTCACCAACTGGCCAAGGGAGTTGGTGTACAGCTTCCGGGTCATGTGGCCAGCATGACTAAGCCGCTTCTGGCAAACCAGAGCAGCGCACAGAAATGCCGTTTACCTTCCTGCCGGAGCGGTACCTATTTATCTACTTGCACTTTGACGTGCTTTCGAACTGCTAGGTTGGCAGGAGCAGGGACCGAGCAACGGGAGCTCACCCCGTCGCGGGGATTCGAACCGCTGACCTTCTGATTGGCAAGCCCTAGGCTCTGTGGTTTAGACCACAGTGCCACTTGCGTCCCTGAAATACAATTAAGAAGAAGTATATTGGGGGGGGGGGCAAGAGAGTGGTGCCCGCCTAAGCTATAGCATGTTTAGCTTATACATAAATCTGACACTGCCCTGACCAGACCTAGATCTTCTTAGCTTCATCTAGGTTGTTGCATCATGTGCCTTTAGAGTATTGTCTACATTGACTGCCAGCAGATCTTTAGGATTTCAGGCAGGGGTCTCTTCCAGCCCCACCTCTGAGAGTAAGAAAGAGATGGGTTCCAAGCCACAAGGAATGGCCTTCAGGAAGTGTTTAGCCGTACCACCTAGCAGTTTGAAAGTTATACAGTAATTTTGGATTTGATACCTGCCTAAAGCAGCTTCTTCTCTGTACAGAAGTAACATGAGTACATGTTCCATTATTGGCTGGGTCATCACTCCGAGCTGGCTGGTTCTAATCCTGGCTGTTCCAACTTCTCTCAAAAGAATCCTGTCTATTGGTTCCCATTATGAATGTCACTTTCTAACGCAGCTCCTCTTCTGAAATCCATATTCTGTGGTGCTAGTTGAACCCAGATGAGTTGACAGTTGACAGTGATTTCATCGTTGTAAACAGCTTAGAGCCATTTTGGCATATGAGGGGTGTGTGTGTGTGTGTGTGTGTGTGGATGTTTCTTCCCTACACCTCCCTGTCCCAATTTTGGGACATCTCAAGGCAATGAGAGTTTCTGTATGAATAGCATTCTGTATGAATAGCGCTTGACACTTAAGAAAAGCAACAACCCAGCAAAACATCACAAAAATGCATCATCTTTATTTATGCACCCAGCTGACATCATCTGTCATTCTTTAGGTTCTCTTGCATCAACATCTGCTACCCAGGCCATCCTTTCCACCTTTTTCTTACTACAGGAGAATGTAGGAGCAGTCGGGCCCGAGACTTGTATTCACTGGGATTTTTTGACACTTTTACAACAATGCCTTCTATTATAAGGATTCTCTGCATTATTTGTTCACTCTGCTTTAAGAAAATTATTGCATGCAAAGCTAACAGAGCTTAAGCAATGAGTGCCCAGCAGCACTTACCTGGTTTGCCAGCATGGGTGTCACTCCATCTTACTAGGAGGGGCTAGTCTGGCACAGTGAGGATGCATTGCTGGGAGCACCGGATTTGTTCTGCCAAGGCGTCTGCACTGTGATGATCTCCCAGCTGCGTGCATCACCTCTTCCAGTAAGCTGCAGTGACACCCATGTCAGGAGGCCAGGTAAGCATGGCTGCTTCTCACATTCATGAATTCCAGTCATGAGGAAAGAAAACAGCTTTGTACGTGGCATCTGGATCTCAGTGCCATAGTGAGGGCCATAGCTTAGTTGCAGACCCTCAGCTATGCATACAGAAGGTGCTAGGTTCATTCCCCAGTATCTCTCAGTAGGGTTGGGGGAGAACGTGGTTTGAAATCCTGGAGAGTCACTGCCACCCAGTGTAGGCAATATTGATCCAGAGGTAACAATGGTTTGGCACAGTTTAAGGCAGCTCCCCATGTTCTTTTGCACTGGCCCTCTGTCCATGCAAAAGAAAATGGAGGCTTTGATTCTGCCTTCTCACCAAACAGATGGTTGAGAGTGTGTTGGGCAAATTCTGTCCTGCGTGAGTCTTTTTGGTACAGGGGAATATGTGCACAGCTACAGTCTGTGCCAGTGTTTACTCCTGTTGGACTGAGACAAAGGTGTGTGAAGCAACATCACTTTAAAACACATTGTACACAGAAAATATCTGTGGAACTCATTTTAAAACTGAAAAATAAGTATACCTTCAAAATTTCTCCTCGACTTGCAATCTTTCTAGTCAAATGCAACTCATCAACCATGTATGTATGGTGGCCTGCCAGGACCATAGCAGCCCCGTTTGTTTGCAGCCCCAGACTGGTACTGAAAATTGCAACTTTCTCAAGTCCCTTCTGGGAGCGCATACATGGCAGGTAGTCTGCATTCAGTTTAGTAGATCAAAAGTTTTGAAGGCTGCTTTGGGTGAAAATTGAAGGAACCAGTTGCTTTGCATTACACACTTTATTGTTCTAATTTTAGCCATAATAATTTAGCAGGTTTTTTTAAAAGACTGTTTTTGGAAAACATATTAGGATGTTAGCAACTCAGGCTATTAGAAGCATACGTCATGGTCATAGTTCTCAGAATAGTCAACCTATTTTCAGATTATGAGTCTGAGCATCACAGCTCTTGAATAGTTCAGTAGGCTTTTTTACAGACACTCAAAAATCACTGTCTCAACACAGACTTGCCCTCCACAGTTGCAATGGCAGATTTCTGGAAGGAAGATTATTTGCGCCAAGTAGAATACATGTAGGTTCAAGCTCACCACAGAAAATGATAGATCTGGGAACAATTTTACTGAGCATGAGTGTTGCTAACCTCTCGGAATAACTTGCACCTTTTCCTCTGATGTTTCTGCCCATTTCTGAACAGTAGGGGGGAGGTGAAGAAAGAACATAATAACATGGGAAGTACTCAGCTATGATATATGTTCCATTCAGAGATATTGACCTCTATGCATTATGTCTGCTTTTGAGGGTCAAACTAGACGTGACAGTGGCAGCTTCATTCTGCCCTGTTGACTCAGGAGCATAGGAACCTGTAAATGCACAGGAGAAATCCATAGGAGGGGGGGACACCCTGTAACCACTAGGACTGAGGATCCCCTCAAAGGACCTTCCACAGAGACACCCGCTAAAGTGCCTGTCAGGAGCAGGTCAGCAATAAATCACATGGAGTAAGTGAAGTTAAATCTTTATTAGAACAAACTAGGGCTGTTTAGTAGTGTCAGGCCTAATGAGCACAGCAACTCTTCTTGGTAATCAGTACACCAAACTGGCTCCCTCTTGAACCTCCCATGTGTTGGAAAAGACACAGGTCTCTGGCTTCTTGTGCCTGAACCTTGTTTCACTTTCTTGCTGTGTTGACTGTTGCTTGACCTTGCCTCTGGGTTACCTCTTGGACTGATACCCTCTGTTTGACCTTGGCTTATTTGGTCACTGCTGGGCCCCCATATCATCATTTCTTGGTGAGTTTTTTGGGCAGGAGACTTGGACCTTCCTGAATTGGGATCCTATTACCTAAGGGCACCTGCTGGAGCATGATAGGAGACTGTAATTACTTGGAAAGTTCTCCTGTAGGAGCTCCATTGGGAAAGAATAGGAGCTGTGCCAAGGCATAGTGCTTTCAGTGGAACTGCTGCAGGAGATCTTCCCATAGGTTTGTGCCTTAAAACCCAATAGCAGTTATTGTACATGCTCCTTATCAGTTTGTACAACAGGGTTCATTGAGCCTTCTTTTCTCTCTCCAATAGTCTGGTCCAGACTACTTTTCAAAGTTTTAAAAATGCAATGGGACAAAGTTCTGGAGAAAATAAGCCATGCTAAACACATGCTATCGCTTGTGGACATGTACCCTCTGAGACTCAACAATGCCACACTGAATAAGGAGTCAGTGTCTACAGCAGGGATCAGCAAACTTTTTCAGCAGGGGGCAAGTCCACTGTCCCTCAGACCTTGTGCGGGGCCGGACTATATTTTTGGGGGGAAATGAACAAATTCCTATGCCCCACAAATAACCCAGAGATGCATTTTAAATAAAAGGACACATTATACTCATGTAAGAACATGCTGATTCCCGGACCATCCACGGGCTGGATTTAGAAGGCGATTGGGCCAGATCTGGCCCCCAGGCCTTAGTATGCCTACCCATGGTCTAGAGACACACAAATCACTTCCCTCCCTTAATTAATAACCTACCTTTGCATATTCTCTTGGCATTCTGCTTAATATTTTCATATGAAATTTCAAACGGAACACTTAATAAAAAAAGCATGTAATTCCCTAATGAATATGCTAATTGAATTTGCCATATAAAAGAATAAAACCACATAATAAGTATATGTTTCAAATTAAGTGCACTTATGTGCACTGGGGAAAGTATTGCGAAATGTACAATATCATACACATTTGTTATAACTTTGCATCGTTTCTTTAAAAACAGCTCTCCAAGTTATTGATGGCTTGGCAGCTGTGAGGATGACGTCAGCTCTTCCATTGTGAAGCCTCTGCTTTCTTTTAGATAGTCTTATGGCATTTCATCAAGTTTCGGTGATTCAGCTGAATTAAAAACCAACTGGCTTTGAGTCAAAATTCCCTTAACTGCTAAACCAAACATATTCCTGACCACATAGCCAATGCTAGATGCCCTGTCTCATAGCAGCACTGAAACTCTATATCCTATTGTAGGCAATTGTTATTTTTCAGAATCTGAACTGAATGACCTAGAGAAAGTAATGGAACAATTGGAACTAAGGGTTCTTAGCCAAAGTCTGTCAATATATTTCCTTACTTGTCATGGTCATTCATTAATAAAACATGAGATATTCACCACCTTGGCAAGACAGACATTCTTTTTATCATCTTGGAGAGAAAAAGGCAGGGTTGTATCAGATGCTTCAAAGGACTGACTTTCAAACTTTTTTTTTTTTAAGGTGTTGCTAGGTAGAGAGATGTCAATGTAAAGCTCTTTCACCATTGCTCAAAATGCTATGCATTCTGCAAATGGATAAACTGAAATACAGTGGCCTGCTTGCCTACTGGTTGTAGTTGGGTTATGGTTGTGCTTGCTTGAAGGCATTGACCCAGAGCATAGAAATTAAGAGGCACTTGGTCTGAGCCAATTTAATCAAAATCTGATATTTTTAAGGACATTACTTGGTACATTCTACTAATAACTGCCGAAACAAATAGCTGCAGGGAACAGCCATACCTCGGTATGAATCTGACAACCACACAGCACTCATTTAATTCATAATAATTTATTATATGCACAGAAACAGTGTTAAAGGTACATGTGCAATATTAAAAGCTCCCTGATTAAAAATAACAATAGTGAGCTTTAACTATCCATAGTTTCATAGCCTCAGTGCACAGCTTGGCTTTCAGTTTGACTGAGCAACTGATGGCAGGGTGTGTGAGCTGATTTATTTGATCCGTGAAGGCGTTTGTGAGTGCTCTGAACCTTACCACTAAATGCATAGAGTTCTCTCCTGATCGCAGTGGGATTCTGTGACTTGTGAATTATACCGTGTACCACTGGTGTGCCACATTTCAGTCTTGGTGGTGCGCTGTCACTTTCAACAACCTCCATTGCCTTTCACTGGTATTCCTTTCTAGCAGAGTGTGCAGTCTAGCAAAGTTTTCTACATTGTTCTACAAAATTGTATGTCACATTTGTGGATACCTGCACAATATCTGTGCTCTGTTGAATTGGTGCCATAATTTATGATGGAATTGCCCGTATCATTTTTAAGTAATACTTTATGGTGTGTGGATATTTGGTTTATAATAAATCACCTTTGAATTCCAGTGACATTATATATTGCGTCTGCAAGGAACACCAGAAGAATTTGTCTTTATTATGGGACAGTTAACTCCTAGGGGCCCCATTTTTCACCAGGGCTAAAAAGATTCTTTTGACTTATTACATAGCCAAATTGATTTGTGCCATTCATACTTCTTTTCACCACTGGGAAAATATGAATTTGCATAAAGAGAACAAACACTCATTGTAAGTAGATGGTGTGTACTGTTTTTGTGGGTCCATAAATGTGTGGGTGTGCTTTCTCTAAAGGAATAAAAATGGCTTTGCCCTTTATGTTCATGCACAGCTAACACCTGACATTATTTGAAACTTAAAAAAATAAGTGTGTTAACAAATCCCATCATTTTGATATGATATTTTGCTGCTGCTGACTTGGTGAATTTGAAACCTTAGAAAGATAATGGCTGCAACATATATACAGGCCATTTGGTCTCAAACTCCCAGGAAGATTATCCTGTATCCAGATACTTGGACATGAAGTCCTACTGGAAAGAAGCAGCTTTCAATAAAATGCAGTTTGGTTCAACCCTAAAATTGGCAATCAGGTAGATTATGCCTCTACAGCTTGTGATCCACCATGTGGAATGCAGCCATTAATGTTGGTCTGCCAGATAACCAATGAACCTACTGTTTTTGTTTCCTTTCTGCAATTGAAAAATGAAGACACATAGCCCAAGTAGAAGAACAGACCCTGAATAGAAAAAAAGAAAAAAGAAGTAGGTTTTATATCAATAAAATATAAATATCCCTCATTAGTTTCCCTTGCCCATTGTCCTATAATAACCAATTTAATTCACATATTTTCCATCCTAACCAGCCATTTCCTTCAAAATATTGTATTTAGATACGTTACTGAAAATTAAAATTAATTTAATTAGCCACATTTCCTTTTTCCATTAGTTCACATACTGTAGTTCTTTGTATTATAAAATAAAAGACTGGAGGGGAGGACCTGTAGTTTAGTTGTATGGCTAGAGCACATGCTCTGCATGCAAAAGCTCCCATGTTAATTCAAAGTGTCTCCATTGCAAGAGTCTTAGGGAGCAGAGAAGACCCCTGCCGAGGACCCTGGAGAACCATTTCCAGTCACAGTAGACAGGGGTGGGTTAGATGAACCAAGTCTTGATTCTGTGTGAGGCAGTTAAATTTACTCATATATTTACAATATATATTTTACTGAACGAGTGCTGCACCTGTATCTGGAAGCTAGACAAGAACCTTTCTGTATCTTTTAACAAAAGCAGGATAGCAACATGAAACTCCTAAGTCTTGTGCCCCCTAGTGACTACCGTATTTTTCGCTCTATAGGGCGCACAGGACCATAGGGCGCACCTAGGTGTTTTTTTTTGGGGGGGGGGGAATAAAGAAGGAAAGCCAAGATCCATCCCGCTGGCTGTCTTGGCTTCCTCTTTAGCCACGCGCAACCACTCCAGCCGGGAGAAGCTGTGCGCGGCTTTGTTTTTAGCCGTGGGGCTGGGGCCGGGGGAAGCCCGAGCTTCCCCCGACCCCAGCCCCCAAAACAGGTCCAGGAGCGGCGGCAAGATTGCGCACAACCTCATCGCCGCTCCCGGAGCTTGCGGGGCTGGGGACAGGGGAAGCCTGAGCTTTCCCCAACCCCAGCCCCCAGAACAGGCTGCTATCCGCAAGCCTTCGGAGCCCAGCAGGAACTCCCGCCATGCTCAGAAGGCTTGCGGATAGCTGCCTGAAGCCCGGGGAGCACGGTTGGTGCTGCACTCCCCGGGCTTCAGGCTGCAGGCTGCTATCCGCAAGCCTTCGGAGCACTCCGAAGGCTTGCAGATAGCTGCCTGAAGCCTGCATTGGCTCCATAGGATGCACACACATTTCCCCTTCATTTTTGGAGGGGAAGAAGTGCGTCCTATAGAGCGAAAAATACGGTAAGCTATATAATGACACTGTCCACGCAAACTTGAGGGGGGGTTTTTGCCTTTGAAAAGAATGATTTCCTTTTTCTCTTACATTTGTTTCAGGATGTTACAAAGCATTGAAATGGAATCTACTTTTTTCCAAATCCTTTGTTTGGGGGAAAAAGAGAGCATTGGGAGGAAAAATTTTAAGCTTTGGCAACATATTGTGTAAAAACTAGAATTACCATTGGTCTCTTTAATTGGTCTCTTTAAAAAAGAAAGGGAATTGGGTAAGTCAGAGCTCATGGCAAAACCTGATTATTTTATGCTTCAGATGTCATTAGAAGACAGTATCTTGGATCTTAGCTTTTTGCCCAGTTTACGGAAGGAGAGTTGTGCTCGCAGAAAGAGTCCTGCTCCTGGAAGGAAACATTCTGTGAGTGGAACTCTTGAATGGCTGCTCCTTCTGTGAAAGGAGCAAAGAGGACCTAAGCCAAGATCTGGAGCTTGCCCAGTCCAGCCTGCTACTGTTTCTTTACTTCCTTGTAAAGCCTTTCATCTTGAACCGAAACATCTTTGTATAAAGCTGATACAATCAGCATGTAGAAGGGTGATTAGATGACTGGTATCTGAAGTTATAATTCAACTGATATGTTAAGATGGTTGAAGAACATTTCTTGGTTTAAAAAATATATATTTATCATATAGGCATTGTTGGGGTGACAGTAATAAATAAGAGTCTAGATAACTAGATTTTCATCAGTTCCTTCAAAATCAGTATTCCATTAATTTTTCAAAGGTCAAGGTCACAGCCATTCCTCAAGCATTCTTATTTTAATAGAGTAACTGAAAGTGTCTGAGTTCTGCAGAAAATTCATTATCGCCATAAAGCCGCAAAAGGTCACAAAATGTCTTTCTTCACTGAAGTAGCAAAAAATTTTTATTTCTCCAATAATTCATTATCACAGTGGAGCCTGAAGGAGCCCTTGACATTTCAGCATCCTCCTCCTTCAGGGGAAATAATTGTTTTCATATATCATGATTTAGAAAACGACAGAAAAATTAGTGAAAAACAAACACAAACCTTTCTGGTCTGGGAACCATCTGTATTACTCTTTGTTCCTAAAGCTTCTCTTCCCCACCCACCCTCCCCGTGCTGTCACTGAAGCTCTCTACATCTGCCCTGTGCAAAATGGTGAACGCCAGATCTATAGTATTGTAAAAAAAGTAAGAAAAAGTAAGCCCTGCTGGTTTAGGCCAAAGGTCCGACGTCCTGTTCTCACAGTGGCCAACCAGAGGCCTGTGGGGAAGTCTGCCAGCAGGGCATGATCACAACAACACTCTCCTCACCTGCAATTCCCAGCAGGTGGTATTTGTTATGTACTGAAGTTCTCACCCTGGGCCAGAAGGGGGATACTGTAGATAGTTTTCACTCAGGTCCACATATGCAAATAAGGGATTGAAAGTGACGTTCAGTGATTGGATAGTTACAGAAAATCGTTACTGTTGTGTTCTAGTGGAGCTCTATATAAACAGGCTGGTTGAACCCTTCAGTTCTGTTCTGTTCTGGCCTGTGAATAAACAAGAGCTGTTTGAAGAATCGCTGTGTCGTCTGATATGTTCACCCACAACTTAATAGTATTCAGAGGCACATTGCCTCTAACAGTGGAGGCAAGATGTGCATATCTTTCAGTGCACATTCAGCCCTTGCAGTTTGTGCTATACTTTGCCACACTGCCCCAATAATAATAATAATAATAATAATAATAATAATAATAATAATAATTTATTATTTATACCCCGCCCATCTGGCTGAGTTTCCCCAGCCACTATGGGGTGGCTCCTAAGAATATTAAAAGCATGATCAAACATCAAACATTAAAAACTTCCCTAAATAGGGGTGCCTTCAGTGTCCAGTCTGAACGATGGGAGTGGAGATGCTCCTTCAGGTATACTGGGCCAAGGCTTCCCACAGCCATGTGATTGGCCACTGTGAGAATAGGATGCTGGACTAGATGGACCACTGGCCTGATCCAGCAAGCTTTTCTTATGTTCTTGCATTTAGGGAGGCTTTTTGCCTTCAGAGGCTGGTTTCTACTGCTTAGGCCTTAACTGGTACCTGCCTCTATATTATGTTTTCATAGCTGCTTCTTTTAACTGCTTTTGTTTGATGGCTTGCTATTTTGGTTCCTTTATCTTACTTTTTGTTTTTATTGTATCATGTTCTTTCTCTCACTAGCCACTTTGAATTGTATAAGGAAAAGTGGGGTATAAGTATTTTAATCTAATGAAAATGGGATCCTCTCCCCTTTTTTGCAGGGGTTGTGCTGACTGTTCCTTATGTTTTCTTAGGTTGATAATGCTTCCTAGCAATTCTTGTTGAGCAGGAATTAGACTGACAAAATCTGTAATATCTCACGCTTGGGCATCTGTGATTCTCTCTGCCTGGAAAATTTGAACTGTGGGAGGCAGGAGGCAGAATGGTATCATGTTGCTGACATGTGGACACAAAATGCATGCTGATGAAAACAATGGGTTGCATGTAACTTGTTCCATCAGCACAAATATTTATGCTTCTGCAGTGAAACTTCCCCACTCTTCTTCCATATGACCCCCTAAATCTGTTCTGGGCCTTCCCCCGATGCTCCAGAACAGATTTAGGGAAGGTACTGTGCACATGTGGGGAAAGTTGGGGGTGAGTTCCTTTGTGGAAGCAAAAACCCTTGTTCAGTTGGGACGTGTTAGCTGGATTCTGCCTGAAATGGCCCTGTACTGGTCCTGCTGCTTTCTCCATTGTAGACCGGGTTCATTACAAAGACAGTGTGGTGAGCAGTCAGTGCCCTGGCAGGAGTGACGGCAGTGTTGTGTTTCCCAGACTGGTTAATTTCTGCTTCTAAAAGTTTTGTTAGCTCTCGCTTCAGAGACTGAACCTCAGTGTTACTGATGAGTATAGAAATTAACATTCAAAAGCTATTTGAAAAGGGCACCTGATACAGTCCTATTAACAAAACTAAGCCACGTCCTAATTCATGTAAGCATCCCCATGTCAACATTTTCCTGTACTTGGAAAGCTAACATTTCAGGGTGAGATAAATAAAACATTTTTAAAAATGTCCAGTAGCACCTTAGAGACCAACTAAGTTTGTTCTGGGTATAAGCTTTCGTGTGCATGCACACTTCTTCAGATACCTTCAGCTAGGTATCTGAAGAAGTGTGCATGCACATGAAAGCTTATACCCAGAACAAACTTAGTTGGTCTCTAAGGTGCTACTGGACAATTTTTTAATTTATTTTGACTGCTTCAGACCAACACAGATAGCTACCCGAATCTAGTAGGTTCGGTTAAGGTAGAAGCTTTATCCCTGATGTGGTCATATTATGATTGCAGGTAAATTTTGAGAGGGCACCATATTTTAAAGTTGCGTGATCCATTAGCACGTCCTCCTGTAGGATTGCAACACTCCAAAGCTCTGGAGTGGTACAGTCCCACAGGTGGACAGTGTTGCATCAGAAACAGCATGTCTGGGTAGACTCTTCGTCTACTTCAAGTTTTTAAAACTTCTTTTAAGAAATGTATTTGACATACGAGAAGGAGGAATAAAGGATGAATATTCCATCTTTTTGTACAGATGTAACTGGAACAGGAAAACCATTGTTGGCAGAGCACTACTGAAATCTTGAACTAATGAGTGGAAACATTCTGGAAGCAATTATTTTACAAGCACAAAGTTTTTTGTTTTTATAAAAAAAAAATCTTTCCTTTTAGTTTTTAAATGTTTCAGCAGAACTGCATTTCTGTTGGAGATGTCTGTGACAGCAAACACAACGTGGAAGCCAGATAGTCATGGGACCAAGAGTCTTAAAGCATTCTTGGGGGGCATTTCTCCTTGGCCACTGGTATTCGAGAAGAGAAGAAAGTATGATGCAGAGATCTTAAACAGCTTCATTCATTCATTCATTCATTCATTCATTTAAATATCCATTAGTCTTTTGGCTATTTCGGCAGACATAAGAAACGTGATGCAAGCCCGTGAAGTCAGCTTTCTAGGAGCAATAGCAGCACAGTTTATTCATGATTTAGATTCCAGAGGGAGCCCCCTTGTCCTGCCACCCCCACCCCCAACCAGTGGATGCTAGTCTATGAGGCCAAATGGGGCGCTGCAGCTCCCCCCAAACCAGTGGAGGCTCATCTATAAAGCCAAATGGGGCACTGTACCACCAACCTGAGTCTGTCCTTGGCCAGCTCCCTCACCTGCCTTCTTACATTCAGTCCTGGGGGTGGTAATGGCAGGCACCTTCCTGCTCTTTAATCTTTGTGTTTCCCTCAGCATGGAGAAGGATGGAGGAGGGAACCAGGAAGAGCCTCCCATTGGCTCTGGCTCCACCTACTGCCAGCCTTCCTTCCTTCCCCCCAATGGCCACTAGCTAACACTGCCCCAACCTCTGTTTCCAAGTGTAGTTTTAAAATATAAGTGAGGGATTTGTATTTTGTATATGAATATGACTTAAGGCACAACATATGTTGAGAACTGGTCGTCTATTCAGGTTTATATGTTCTTGTAGGATTAGATAGTTTCATGGAGGTTAAGGCTTATCAATAGGTACTAGCCCTCAGATGAATAGTTCCTCCTTGCTGGAAAGTTTCAGAAGGGGCTGTGTGCGCCTCACTCACTTGGCATTTAGCTTGACTGTAATGAGGAAAAAGAGCCTCTAATGTGTAGCTAATTATAGTTTATTCAGCCCATGTACTTGGCTCTCCTTTCTTGTCCCTGCATTGTTGCCTTCTCTCCTTCGGTTTGGCGGTTCTGTCAGATCCCATTTTTTCCATGCTTTTGTCAAGAGCTGTTGGGATCTGTGTGTGGCTGCCCCATGTGGTGAACCACTGAACTGCAGGTGGCAGCCTAGGTACTGAAGAGCTTTCAGGACTGACTCTACCCACCCAGGCTGTCCACTAAATATTTCTGGGTAGGAAGAAGCATAAAGGGTGTCCTTTTCCACCTGATCCTTTCTTGAGCAGCAAGGTCTTCCTGAGTACTGCCCCATCCCTGTCTCCTAGTTTGCCCTTTGTCCTGACTTTTGGCTTGCTCCACAATTCCTTGCTCCCCTCAGATCTTTTCTGTAGCCCAACCCCGACAGATTGGGACTGTTGTGTTGTTTCTGGTGGATCTTTTATTTCAGTTTTGATTTTTATGTGTGATGCCTTGAGCTATGGAAAGGTGGCTAAGAAATCTAGAGGCAGCCCACAAGCTATGTGAGTCAACGGAGGAAGAGCTTGTTAGGTTTGCTGTCATAAACTGCAAAGAAAGGGGAGAGGGGCTGGCACCTGGCAAGCTATAATACATGGTTGGCGATATATGTATTTTTAAATTTTTGATATGATAGTTTGCAAAATGTGGTAGGCCTGGTGGATGGCCTACAATGAGGTGGCTGTTGGCTCTTTTGCAGCGGTAGTGGGGTCCTCTACAACTTGTGGTTAGAGATACAGGAGAAGGTATTGATACTAGAAACCACCATTTTGAACCAGGAGTACGCACTTGGCTTAGCTAAAAATGAGCAACAGTGGAGGGGGGGGGACTGTCATAAAGTGTGGCATCAAACTGGATAAGGAACCACAAAGATCTACTGCAAGAGATCTGTGTTGAAGTGAAAGTGAAAGGCCACTTTGTGGGATGAACTTCAAGACCTAAGATTAGTTTAACAAGGTCTACTTCTCATTTTGCTGTTTTTAGAAGAAAATTCTGATAAGGATGGCAAGTATAAAACACGCTGAGCTGTACAGGCTTAGTGTCACCACCAAAACATAGGACTTTTCCTACGAAATCCCAATGTTCCTTCCTTATCTGTAAAAAGCTTGTACGTCAAACTAACAAGGTTTCTGTGACCCAGTCAAATCAACGAGCCATTCAATAAACATTCATTTATAGCTTGCTTCTAGCAAGTTGCTTGTAAGGCATTGTGAAGACCATGAAAGCAAGAAGTTCCTCTTGTCTCTCCTTGGGTTATAGGTAGGTATACCTATGAGGCTTTGTAAGAAGGACTGTGGGAGTAGAGTGCATGCTTAAAAAGTTTTGCTTTTTATATGTTAGCAGGCTGCCAGTGTGGTGTAGTGGTTAAGAGCAGTGGACTCGTAATCTGGTGAACCGGGTTCGATTCCCTGCTCCTCCACATGAAACTGCTGGGTGACCTTGGGCTAGTCACACTTCTCTCTGAAGTCTCTCAGCCTCACTCACCCCACAGAGTGTTTGTTGTGGGGGAGGAAGGGAAAAAGAGATTGTTAGCCGCTTTGAGACTCCTTAAAGGTAAAGGGTAAAGGGACCCCTGACCATTAGGTCCAGTCGTGGCCGACTCTGGGGTTGTGGCGCTCATCTCGCTTTATTGGCCAAGGGAGCCGGCATACAGCTTCCGGGTCATGTGGCCAGCATGACTAAGCCGCTTCTGGCGAACCAGAGCAGCACACGGAAACACTGTTTACCTTCCCACCGGGGTGGTACCTATTTATCTACTTGCACTTTGATGTGCTTTCGAACTGCTAGGTTTACAGGAGCAGGGACCGAGCATTGAGAGCTCACCCTGGTGCGGGGATTTGAACCGCCGACCTTCTGATCAGCAAGTCCTAGGCTCTGTGGTTTAACCCATAGCGCCACCCGCGTCCCTTGAGACTCCTTAGGGTAGTGATAAAGCGGGATATCAAATCCAAACTCTTCTTTTTCTTCTCTTGGAAAATAAACCAGTCCAAGCTAGCTGTGCCTCTTCCTCACTGCTTGTACGTGCAAGGCTTTTTGTTTACATTATCTGCAGCTTAAATGAGCACCATATTTGAATGTTTTTAATTAACTAGTGGAACAATGTATTTAATTTTTTTTTATCCTGTTCATACCTCTTGCTTTTGGTCATATTTCCATACACAAAGGAACAAAATGTATACTTTGAGCTTTAAAAAAAAGTTTATTGAGGCAAGGGAGAATAAATGCAAGTCTGTGTCTTGAGAGTCTGGTATAGGCATGCCCTCCTTAAAGGTCTGCAGCACCTCTTAAAGTAATATAACTTCTCCTTTTTCTGGTCCAAATCCATTTTCTTTCATATGGGTTATAACAAATGTAAACAGTTACGTTTCCTGTTCACTATACTCAGAATCTGCATAACAAATCTCCATTTTTAATAACCTTGGGTGGCTAAAGCCTTAGAGTGCCTTTGTATATATCATGCATATATTGAGGCCTGCATTTATTTCCATGAACTTTGCAGTTTCGTATGAGTTTCTCAAGAAATCTTCCATACAATCTGAGAGCTCTTAAACGTTTGTTGTGTCCTCAGCAATGCCCATGTGATTCTACATGTAACATGCAGGAAGAAGCAGGCTTCCACACGTGCATCATTTACTGGCTTTGGAACTAGTCAGATAAGAGTACTCTCGTGGGATTTTATTTTATTCTTAGGGTATTTGGCTCCAGGCCTAGAGTATCTTACAGCTGTCTATCCACTTTACCTTCTGTGGTTCCTGGTAAAGTTTCTTCTACTCAGCCCTAGTTGGTACTGTCAAGACAAGTCAATAGGGTTGCAATTTAACGACGATTCATTGAAAGCACGCACATAGCGTCATTCAAGCAAATAAGCAGAATTCAAAATAGTAGTTTGCTGCGCTTCCAAAAGCACAGCATTCCACTGACAGAGGTGACCTGTCATCCTGTCGTAATGGATAGTCCAACACAGGTGTCAACCAACAGAGTCCAGGTCCAGAAGCCACCCAAAAGTTGCTTTCCCAATGCTGCTTATACAGTTCTTAGCTTTCCAAACATGGTAACGATGGCAACCTTGACCGCCATCCCCAAGTATCTTGCATATATACTTGTGTGTTCTAGATAGTCCCTAGATGTTTGTGTGTTTCATAGACCATAGAATTGTAGAGTTGGAAGGGACTCTGAATGTCATCTTGTCTAACCCTCTGCAATGAAGGAATCTCAACACACAGTCCTCCAACCAATCTGAAACCTGCTTAGCTTTGCAAATGTGCTAGCAGTTTTATTTCTGCACCACTAGTAAAGGTTTGTATCTTTACCTTCACATTCTCTTTCGTCCTTCACTTCCACCTAACTGCAAGCTTGCTTTATTTCCTTTTATGATCCGCTATTGGGATATGTTTAGACCATTCTATACAATATGTGCCTAAGCTTCAGCTCATGACAATATATGTATTTGAGCTTGCAACATAATGCTAGTGATAATACAGTTGTACCTCGGCTCCTGAACGCCCTGGGAGTCGAACGTTTTGGCTCCCGAACGATCGAAAACCAGAAATCATAGAATCATAGAATCATAGAGTTTGAAGAGGCCACAAGGGCCATCGAGTCCAACCCCCTGCCAAGCAGGAAACACCATCAGAGCACTCCTGACATATGGTTGTCAAGCCTCTGCTTAAAGACCTCCAAAGAAGGAGACTCCGCCACACTCCTTGGCAGCAAATTCCACTGGCGAACAGCTCTTACTGTCAGGAAGTTCTTCCTAATGTTTAGGTGGAATCTTCTTTCTTGTAGCTTGGATCCATTGCTCCGTGTCCACTTCTCTGGAGCAGCAGAAAACAACCTTTCTCCCTCCTCTATGTGACATCCTTTTATATATTTGAACATGGCTATCATATCACCCCTTAACCTCCTCTTCTCCAGGCTAAACATGCCCAGCTCCCTTAGCCGTTCCTCATAAGGCATCGTTTCCAGGCCTTTGACCATTTTGGTTGCCCTCCTCTGGACACGTTCCAGTTTGTCAGTGTCCTTCTTGAACTGTGGTGCCCAGAACTGGACACAATACTCCAAGTGAGGTCTGACCAGAGCAGAATACAGTGGCACTATTACTTCCCTTGATCTAGATGCTATACTCCTATTGATGCAGCCCAGAATTGCATTGGCTTTTATAGCTGCCGCATCACACTGTTGGCTCATGTCAAGTTTGTGGTCAACCAAGACTCCTAGATCCTTTTCACATGTACTGCTCTCAAGCCAGGTGTCACCCATCTTGTATTTGTGCCTCTCATTTTTTTTGCCCAAGTGCAATACTTTACATTTCTCCCTGTTAAAATTCATCTTGTTTGTTTTTGCCCAGTTCTCTAATCTGTCAAGGTCATTTTGAAGTGTGATCCTGTCCTCTGGGGTGTTAGCCACCCCTCCCAGTTCTGGTTTTTGAACATTCTTTGGGAAGCTGAACATCTGACAAGGCTTCCAATTGGCTGCAGGAGCTTCCTACAGCCAATCAGAAGCCGTGATTTGGAAGTTGAACGGACTTCCGAAACGGATTCTGTTCAACTTCCAAGGTACGACTGTAATAGGATTTTTTAACCATTGGACAGAATGGTTTCCCATATGAGAAGGGTTGAGATGATTAAGCTAAGATCTTGAATAGGTAGCAGTATTCACTGGTGTGCAATTAAGAGATGTACTGTTGCTTTTATCAGGAAAGCATTCTTTTCAATAGAATCTTAACCTTCACCCAGCATAGGATGCATTGCCAGTTTTCCATCTGTGGGAGCACACACACAAGTCACAACAATGCACACTAAGTTGTTCACTTGTAACTGTGTCCAGTCCCAAACCGCACATTCCTTTCTTTAAGAGGCTTTTTGAAATGTCTCTGGGTGTAGTGTGCAGGTTGCTTAGGGTGTTGTGACTTAGCCAGATCAGTTCCATAGCTGTGACTGCAGAGCAGGCGGCAAGAAAAGCAGAAGTTGCTGATGAATAACCCTACTTGGTTGTTTGTAATACATTAGCAGTCACAGTGCATGCCATCTCCTACACTGTGAGCAAAGACTTTCTTTTTTGCTCATGGTCAACGAAGGGTGGCAGTCAAAATATGTTGCCTATGGAAACTGAGCTCGTATGACAAGCATTGTGGAATAAATGATTGGGCATGAGTCTGCTTCCAAATTAAGTATTACGTTTACATGGTTTCAGTCTCCTCCACCAGGCCCCAAAATGTACCGTCCGCACCACAAATACACTGGAATACAGTATGCTTTAACTTTTGTGGTTGGGCTTTCACTAAATACCGTGTTATACCAAAGCTATGTACGCTTTGATCACTTGCCATACAGGGGGGGGGGGGGGACTTTTTCAGCATGGTTCTCTCTCTCATCATTTTAATCACAGACTAAAGAGTGAATGTATTTGGTTAGTTTTCCTGGACCTTTTTAAAAATGCATCTACTGCCTATTTATATCTCATCTCTTTGTGGTTCTGCCAATGACGCTGGTTACTGGAGCTTTTATTTAAGGAGTGAGGGAATGAGCATGAGGAATATAAATAATGGGCCTTCTATAAAACTGTGTTACCTATGCAGTTGTATAAAACTTAATTCACTGTTGCATTTTTACTTCTCTGCAATTTAATCTTTGAATCATCAAAGATTAGAACATAAACTCAGAAGACTTCTTTTAAAAAAAATATTGGAGATACTTGTTTATGCATGATGGCCTGGTCTGCATGTCATGCTAAACCAAACCATGGCTTAGCATGAATGCATGTGCACACAGGTCACTGAAGAGGAGTTCATAGCCACTTCACTCTTCCTGGGTTGTTTTTCTGCCCCACTGCACTGAACTAAGCTTTACCTTGGCATAGTGTGTCATCTGAATCTAGGCTCCTGGTTTTATGGTTCCTGGTTTGTCTGCAAGAGCTAAATTATGAGCCTGGATTTAGACAACATGTTAAACCAAACCATGGCTTAGCTCACTGTGGCACTTCAACAAAATTACTGGAGATAAATGACGCTGCCATGATCGGTTTGCCATTTATGTTTGTTAATTTATGCTGTGTTTGTGATATCCTATTATGTTCCATGGGACGTGGGTGGCGCTGTGGGTTAAACCACAGAGCCTAGGACTTGCCGATCAGAAGGTTGGCGGTTCGAATCCCTGCAACGGGGTGAGCGCCCGTTGTTCGGTCCTGCTCCTGCCCACCTAGCAGTTCGAAAACACGTCAAAGTGCAAGTAGATAAATAGGTACCGCTCCGGCGGGAAGGTAAACGGCGTTTCCGTGCGCTGCTCTGGTTTGCCAGAAGCGGCTTAGTCATGCTGGCCACATGACCCGGAAGCTGTCTGCGGACAAACGCCAGCTCTATCAGCCAATAAAGCGAGATGAGCGCCGCAACCCCAGAGTCGGTCATGACTGGACCTAATGGTCAGGGGTCCCTTTAACTTTTTATTATGTTCCATAATGCTATTACAGTCATACCTCGGGTTACAGATGCTTCAGGTTGTGTTTTTTTGGGTTGTGGACCGCCAAAACCCAGAAGTACCAGAACTGATTACTTCCGGGTTTCAGCAGTCGCATATGCGCAGAAGCACTAAATTGCACTTTGTGCATGCGCAGAAGCGCTGAATCACAACCCGCGCATGCGCAGAAGCACCACTGCAGTTTGCGGACGCTGCGGGTTGCGAACGTGCATCCTGCACAGATCACATTCGCAACCCGAGTGTCCACTGTATTATATGTTGCTTGTAAACTGCTTTGGGATTAATAGAATCATAGAATTGCAGAGTTGGAGGGGACCCCAACTTCCTGCAATGCAGGACTCTCATCTAAAGCATCCATGACACATGTCCACCCAACCTCTGCTTTAAAAAACTCCAAGGAAGCAGAGTTCACAACCTCCTGAGGGCGTCTGTTCCACTGTTCAACAGCTCTTACTGTCAGAAGGTTCTTCTGATGTTTGGTCACAATCTCTTTTCTTGTAACTTGAATCCATTGGTTCAGGTCCTGCCCTCTGGAGCAGGAGAAAACCAGCTTGCTCCATCTTCCATGTGACAGCCCTTGGGATATTTGAAGGTGGCTTTCATATCTCCTCTCAGTCTCTTCTTTCCCAGGCTAAACATTCCCAACTCTCTCAACCGCTCTTCCTAAGGCTTGGCTTCCAGACCCTTTATAATTTTGGTTGATTCGTTTATAATAAAAAAAACCCCCAAACTCCTCTCCTAGAACCTGCACACTCTCATGTTTGCACTGTCATGCTTTTGCCATATTATTAGTGATAGGCATGGCAATATATAATCATTAATATAAATACAGTAACTCTACACAGGAGCCTATGATCAACATTTATTAAGAAATTGAAATTTAGAAAAAAGACAGTTAAAATGGGTCAAAGGCCGAGATCTATAAAAAATCTAAAATCTAGAGTCACCCAGTGGAGATGAATGTTGAGTGATTCCAAACCAACCAAAAGAAGTACTTTTTCACACTTCCCACAATAAATTGATGGAACTTGCTGCTACATGATCTGATGATGACCTTGGCTTTCGAATGAAATTAGATTTATGGAAACAGGTCTATCATTGGGAATTCTTCATGGCAAGTGGGAAATGTCTCTTCCCACTTTTTAAGAGGAATGCCCTGCGGCCTCTTAGAGGGCAGGGGACTTTCAGGAAGGAGGAAGGGAGTTTCTGAAGTATGTAGAAACCCCTAGCTGTTTTGAGGTGGCCCCTTTTGCTTCCAAACTGACCAGCACTCAACCACCTGGGATCACTATTAGAGGGAATTATGGCTACATGAAAGCTCCAGGTTTAGAGGCAGCATATCTCTGACGACAATGCATGGGAAAAGGAGCAGACTGGGAGGAGAAGGTGTCAGAAGCTGAAGAGGTAACAGGAAGAGGCAGAAGCAGGGACTGGAGAGGAGTGGGGCCAGAAGACAGAGAGGCAGTCTTCCTCCCCTGCTGCAACCAGCTCCCCTCCCCCTTGATCTCCTAGAACGTGCAGATAACCGAAATGAGCAGAGCAAAGTGTGCAGATTCAGTTTGCGACTGCTTGGGAAAGACCCTGGAGAGGAGGATTCCTAGTGGGCACTGTGGAGGTGGAGACCTTCAGTTGTCACAACTGCTTCGTTGGGGGCAAGACCTCCTAGAAAGAGTTGCTGAGACCACTAGGACTGAGCCGTGGTTTGTTTCCTTAAATAAAGAGATAATTTCATTGGCCTCGGGTGGTTTATTGTTTTATTGCTGACCTATGCCTGACTCCAGCTCTGACAGAGCTAAGCTCTTCTTAAGAAATTATGGGAGAGTCAAGGCAGGGTGACAAATGTACAGGCAACAACCAATTGATGCGTGACCTCATGCATCGTGGTGACCTGGAAGGGACCAGAAAAGGGGGTGGAGTTGGCTTAGACATGCTCTGCTATCACATGTGAGGACCCGGAAAACAGCCCTCACACAAATTGGGGGTTGCCTGTAGTTATCTTTACTTAGACTTTGGGGGTGAAAAGCTAGGCTGAAAGCATTAGGATTTTTAATTCAGTTGTTTAGATAAATAGGCTGAAACTCTGGTTTATATGTATTTCTCTCTCTGCCTTATACTTCCACACAAAACAGATATTGTCTGTTCTGAAACCTTTTACATATAAATTATTGTTGCAATATATTGCCCGTGATGTTTGCTTTTATAAATTGAAAATCAAAAGTTTGGATCAATTTGGAACGAGTCATATGGAATGTACACACAAAATGATGAAAGATTTGAATTTTCCAGCCTAGATAATAAATACCATGTGCAGTCCTTTACCTCAACGATTTTCTAATTCAGTGTGTGTCTGGCAGACTTTTCCTTTCATTCTTGTTCCATGTTGAAAGTAGAGCAAGAAAACTGTTAAAAGTGTAATTAAATTTACAGAGATCAAGGAAAAACATAAACCAGCACAGTTTAACCCCTGGAAGTTTAGAGTGGGCTGGACTGACTTTATTTTTCACTTATAAACAGTGTGGGAAAGTGGCTGTTCTAAAAGAGCATATCAAATCTCATGGAAATGTTTCATCATCAGTGCTTCTTAAAAAGGAGCTTGCCTTCATAAATGACTTCACTCACCACCTAATAAAACGCTGCACATATCATTAAAGGTGCGGATGAATTCCCTATTGTCAGACAGAAAGAGGAAACCTCAACTCACCCTGTGCTAGCCTCAGGCAAACAACCCATTCTCTTTGTCAGTCCTCCAACCGCAGTATAGGATGATAATAACAATGACCTATGATGCACTGCTGTTGTATGGCTTACTGAGAGAATCTGTGCGGAGGTGTTTTTGGTGAGCTACAGCACTTTCAAGTGCACTTATATCACTTTCAAGCCTGATACAGGTTAGGACCAGAACACCTGAAAGACTATTTCCTCCTAGATGATGCTGCTTGGACTCAAAAGTTATTAAGAGAGGCACTTCTTCACCCTCTATACCTAAGTTATAGTAGGTAGGGACATGGGAGAGCATCATATCATGGGAGACCCATACTTTGTCCCTGTTTGATGGTATATAACATTTTTATTTAGGCTGGTCTTTGTCCCAGAAGCTGGATATTTGTTTTCTGGTGGTTTACTTCATTTTTATAGGTTGACTGATTTGTGGTGCTTTTTATCTGCATCTGTTATTGTAATAGTGTGTAGGCATTATTATTTTTATTATTTTTACTTTTGTTTCATAAGACACTTTGAGTGGTTCAGTTTGTGAACTGGAAAGAGAGGACAGAAACATTCCTAAAATAATAATAACGTAATGATAAAACAATTATAGTAGTAAAAATTAAAAACAGTAGCAAACTCTATGTGCTCAAAGAATATGGAAAGAATATGGTTACTCAGCAGTGTATAAGCTGTGGCTGGTGTGTGCCTTTTTCTAGCAGATTCTTAGGACTGTGGCTAGCCCAGGTTGCATCCATCTCATTAGGCTGGAGGCTTGGGAGCACATGTTCATTATAATATTTACATTATTGGCAGGGCCAAATTAAAGGCTGCACTGTGTTCTCAGGCCTCACACATCGCTGACAATCAGGCATGCTTTCTGTTCTGCTGGAATAAATGCAAAGATGAGTCTGTCTACACAGACAAGGCTTTTCTGAATCCTCCTACTCCATCCTAAAGAGGGGGCCTTCTCTGCTGCTGTCATCTATCCACACGCCCTTCACTTATGCATATACCATACACAGACAGATTGCTTTCTGTAACGTAATTTTAATTTAGAACTGATCTTTTTATCATATTGGAAGCACTCAAAATTTTGCCTTCACACAATAAAGTGTGTTCTCCAATAAATGAGAGCACGTGTTGTGGTGTGGGCCACCGGGCCAGGCCTCTTGTTGCCAGGCTGGTTAATAGTTATTGCCTGGCATCTGTGATTGGATAACCGGGTTGCTGGGGCAAATTGTATGTTGCAAATTGAGTGGGTGGGACCATAGTCTTTAAATATTGGTGCACTCTGGTTTCTCTTTCTCTTTGCAGAGTGCATCGGATCACCCGCCCACCCGCCCTCTTTTCCGGTTGACCTTGCTTTGCCTGTCATGGGGTCGTCTGCCTTGGCGCAGGGGCCTAGTAGGAATTTTGCCATTTGGTGATTGGCTGTGCCATTTGGTTTTTGCCTACTACTCTGCAATTCGTCACAACTTGTAAGGTTGCGGTTAGGCATTGGTTATAATATGCTGGTGGTGGAGGGGGCTGAACAGGCGGTGCCTGCCCCTCCTATTGCGATGAAGGGAATTCCGTTAAAGGAATCCTGGGGCTTGCCATGATTTCGTCCAATCCCTGTTATGGGACCAGGGCCGCCCAATCCCTGTTATGGGAATCCTTGTTATAGGACCGGGCAGGCAAGCTTTTGGGGAGCTGCTGGGGAGAGCGGCGTGGGTCCGACGCTTAGCTCAGGTGACCCCCCAGTTTGCCTTTCTCTTCCACTGGCTACCGATCGGACCTCGGGATGCCAGTTCTGTCCCAGGCGGGGGGGACAGATAGTCATAACCAATGTCTAAACAACCACTCACTGATTTTGTATTTTAATAAAGTTGTGGCCAAAATAGTGCCCAAAAAACCAAAACTAAATTACGTGTTATGTGTGAAGTTATTTGAGGGGTGGCCTGGGGACCTACACGCGCAACACTGTAAAAGAAGAAATCAAAGCCTAAACATGTAAATATATACAAATGGCCTTTAAATAATCAACACAGATGCAATACTTTAAAATTACATGATTGCATGACAGATCTATCGTCTGTCAAGTCAAATGCTCAATCAGCCATCACTCTTGCCAGAAACACCTTATGCTTCGGGGATACTGCTCACCTTTTTATGTTATATTTAAGCACCTCACATACATTCATATTTGTTTCGCCTGTGCTTTATTTTTAAAAACCTGGCAGGTTTTAAAAACTGATTTGGGCATTGTGAGGGAAGTGTCTTGGTGGTATCCAGGGCTTTTTTCCGGGAAGGGGGAGGTGGTAGTACCCAGGGGTACGCATACCCCTAAACATTTTGTGAATCTTTGTACTTTTGCCCATTTACTGTATTTATTTTTCCTGATTTGAACTATAAAATGGTGGTTTTCTTGAGTCAAAATGAGAGTACTCCTAAACATTTTTTTAAAAAGAAAAAAGCACTGGTGGTATCTTTAGAAGTAGCATAGCTAGCTGCTTGGGTGCCAAAGGAGACATGCGCCCTGTGCCCAGGGGTGGGGCAAGCCAGGGCAGGGCACACTGAGCAGAGCCTCCATGGAGTCCGCCCACCACCTCCCCCTCAACTGTAGGGTGGCAGCAGGTGGACGCAAGCCCCACATTGCCGTTTTGGGCAGCACGGAGCCTGCAGGCTCCCGAGCCACCGAGCCACTCCCAGGAGAGACATGTGACTCAGGAGCACTGCAGGCCCATGGTAAGTTCCACCCCCCACAGTGTGGCACCCAGTCTGCCCCCCCCCCCCCAGCTACACCTACTATCTGCAAACTTGCAGAACTGTTATTTTCAGGTGTTGACCATGGGGAAAGAAGGCTATATTTGTATGGAATGTTATTGTTACACTTCCATGCTATCTCCACAACTCTAGCAAATGATTCCTCTGTCTTCACCATAAGTGCGTTTATAAGTATTTCTTTAAAATGCATAATAAGTTTCAGTGCACTCTGGCACTTGTCACGGTCCTCCATTGTGCCAGAAGTGGTTTAATCATATTGGCCACATGACCCAGAAAGCTGTCTGTGGACAAATGCCAGCTGCCTTGGCCTGAAAGCGAGATGAGCGCCACAACCCTATAGTCACTTTTGACTGGATTTAACCTTCCAGGGGTCCTTTACCTTTTTACCTATTCCACACACAAACAATATAATTTCACAATGGATATAATACTCGTGTCCTATTTGATCTTAGGTGCAGGTATCAGCAACAGAACTTCATCACAGAGTAATTATTTTTCCTGGGAAGATTCAATTTTTAATACCTCCATACATGCTGCAATTCGACATGGAAAATGGAAACTACTAACCGGCAATCCAGGTAACTTTTTATGGGATTCCTCCCTTTCGCATTTTCCAGATAATGGCACTTCCTGGTATTTGCTGTATTAAATTTGTGAATACTGGTTTTGGTAGCAATTGATGCTCCAGAGGTTTAAGAAAGAACTGACTTAATAATGATCATAAGAACTCCCTGCCCTTCAGCCTTAAAATAAGGTTGGTTGGTTGGTTGGTTGGTTGGCTAAATGTGTATGGCCACCCATCAATAGACATTTCCTCCTGGGCAGCTTACAGCGGTGGGAAAGATGACCAGTTTAGGCTGTTCTGCCTGAAAAAATAACTTATTTATTTAAAGTGTGCTAACATTCCCACATGCACTATCTGTTTTGACATAGTATGAAGCATTGTATTCAAATTTGTCACTTGAAGCAGCAAGAGGCACACCTGCTAGAAAGCTCACTGGTTGGTAGGCATCCCAGCTTTCCAGTTGAGGCATCCAACTGGTACTATAATTTCCTATATGTCAGTCAGTGTTCTTGCAGATTAATCTCTTACCTTGTTTCTAGGATGGCACTGTTTGTCCGCTTGTGTGTGTCTTGTTGCTCAAAGTTCACCCACTGATCGTTGAATGTTTGTTATAAAAAAATATGTAAAGGTGCAAAAGGTGCAGTAAGAGAAAGGAGTTGAGGGCGGTGGTGTCAAAACCAAGAAAAGAGCAACAAACCTCAGCCAAATAGCTCTACTGCAGACTGAGCTTCATACAGTTTATATTAGGAACTCTTCTTCCTACTAACATTTAATTCATCTTCTGGGTATTCTGTTGGTCAGCTGGCAAATCTCCATTGGAAAAAAACAAATTCCGCGTCACAAGTTCAATTCCACTTCTCTAAAATTGAACAAGTCAGATCTGTGAACAAGCTGGAAACAAATTAAGAGGCTAATGCTGTCCCAACTAACCTCTAATCTGCTCTGTTCCTGTTTATAGGTTGCTCCCACTGGTTTCCACCGCCATCTTTATTTGATAAGTCAGAGGCTCTGTCTTCAGACCCTCCAACAAAGAAACTTTGGCTCTATGATATTGTTAATGATCCCGAGGAACGAAGTGACTTGTCAGAACAATATCCTGACATTGTGAAAAAGCTCCTTTTGCGTCTCCAGCACTATAACAATAACTCTGTTCCTGTGTTCTACCCAGAAAATGACCCTCATTGTGACCCAGGAACGAAGAAAGCCTGGGGGCCTTGGATGTAGGAAACTGCTCAGCAGCCCGAGAAAGGTATATCCAGGGTAGTCATAGAGCTGATTCCCACATTATATTTGTGTACATAAAAATGTGTGCATCCTTGTGTACACCACGGCAAAGTGTACAAAAATGTTCCATGGGAATCAGCCCATAGACTCAGGGACACAGACACTTCTGACTCGTTTATTTTACCTCTTCAGCTTTCACTTCAGTCCATTGGATCCAGTTCTTCTTACTCAAAAGCTGTTTGAAGGATCCAGTTTCACCATCGGTTGTGCTTGAAGTTCTATAGAATCATAAATCTGCCATTTGGATGTTGGTGGGTTTTTTGCCGTCCATGACATGTCGCTGAAGCAGAGGGTAAAATGATGCCGCCTTCCCAAAGTTCCTGGCCAGCTGGGAAACATTATTTCAGTTGGAAAGCTCTGAGTCATGGCGGGGGGGGGGGGGGCAGGGCCTTCTAAATTCTTTCGCATCTGAAGTCAAAGGCTTGATTTCATACTTGCCGGGAGCCAGCTTTTATCGGAGGCTGACAGAGTTGTAAAGAAAAGGAGAAAGAAGCCAATTGTAGAGTTCCTTTTCTCTCCCCACACCTTTACCTCGCGAGTCACTCTAACAGGAGCATCCTAGAATCTCCATGAACAGAACCTCTTAGCAGCTACACACCAAGGTCCTAGTGATAGCCAAACATGTCAGCTCTACATCCAAAATGTCTTATTTCCACAATATGAATATTGAGATCAATATGAATACTGTGTCCACAGTGGTGGACAGGATGGTGACGTGGAAATGTATACCTGACCTCCCAGCAGGTGAGTTGCTGCTGCTTACCAGGAGGGAGAAGGGCAAGATATTGTGGAGGGTGGCACAGTGCATATGACACTGGCACCTTTGAGAGTGTGGTATAGTGGTTAAGAGCAGTAGACTCGTAATCTGGTGAACCGGGTTCGCGTCTCCGCTCCTCCACATGCAGCTGCTGGGTGACCTTGGGCCAGTCACACTTCTTGAAGTCTCTCAGCCCCACTCACCTCACAGAGTGTTTGTTGTGGGGGAGGAAGGGAAAGGAGAATGTTAGCCACTTTGAGACTCCTTCGGGTAGTGATAAAGCGGGATATCAAATCCAAACTCCTCCTCCTCTTCTTCTTCTTCTTCTTCTTCTTCTTTGCACTGCACCAACCTTGCCACCACTGTGAACCTCCCAGTAAGCATCAGCGGCTCACCTGCCAGGAGGTGAGGTAGCTGCCTCCACCCCACCATTCCATCTGCTACTGCCCTATATACATATTTACTCAGAACTCTTTGGACTTTTTTTTTTTTAACACAAAGTCCACTTACCAAAGGCTCCTGATTAAACTTAGTAGTTATGGAATGAGAGGAAAGGTTCTCTTATGGCTCAGTAACCAAATAACAGAAAATTGGGAGCAATAATAAATGGACAATTCTCACAATGGAAGTGGGGTTCCTCAAAGATCTGTGATGATACCAGTGTTTTTAATATGTCTGTAAATTATGTAGAGGTAGGTGTGAGCAGAGAGGCAGCCAAGTTTGCTGATGACACTGTTTTGTTGAGGGTAGTAAAACCAAAAAGGGACTGTGAAGAGTTTCAGTGAGAACTCCACAAAGTGGGTGAGAACATAATAGCGGTTTATAGAATTCTGCATGAGGTGGAAAAAGTAGATAGGGAAAAATGTTTTGGGAGTATCTTAATCTGTGTCACGTGTTCTTTTTAAATAAAGGGATGGTCAGATGCCATCACAGGATGGTGGTCAGAGTCTCAGTTGGTCATTTTATTAGAGGGCTCTAATAAGTTTGAGCAAGTCTAAATATTGTAATTTCCTTTAGACAATCTTCTTGCTTTCTGGGTTTTCCCCCTCTCTTGAAGATCTCATGCATTTTACATTCTGAAACTTTTCATTTGCGACCAGTGGACCACAAATAAATTATATTTGTCTGACTTTTTTTTCCTGGGCCCAATTCACAGTGCTTGCTCTGACATTACCAGAGCAAGGTAAAGTGAGGGGGAGAATGGGCTGAGGAGATTCTATGGCGGAGAAGCTACCACCTCCTAGGATCCACTACTCAACTCTGGCCAGGATGGAAAGTGCTGTGGTGGCCCTTTTCTATGCTATTCCCTCGCACCAAATGTATTGTTCAGAAAATGGGTGTAAAGGGGTGGGTGGGGGGCTTGATGCCATTTTTGCTTCAACGTATACTGTTTAGGTTGACAAATTGTTCAACTTTACCAAGGACAATCCTCTATTGGACGAGCTGCATGATCCAAGTCCAGTTTAAAGTTTAAAGATAAAAGTTTAAAGATAAAAGAACAATAAAAAGCCCCCTTCAAGGCAAGGGCCTTGAAGTTGCTCATCAACAGTTTGCATTTGGACAGCAGGCTGCAGGTCACCTGCTCTGGTTAAAAAAAAAATCTGTTAAAATTGTAGTAATTTTAAGGGTGCAAATTATATGCAAACTTGTGTCTTCTTTTATTTTATTTTGGCAATGTGTAAGCAGTCACCCTGGAAGAGCTAAGCACTGGATTCATAAGAAACGAATTTGAAGAAGAGGTGTTTTGTTTAGGTAAGTGCCAAATTGATGATGCTAAACACATAAGCATACGCAGGATTTCAGTTCTATTAAATTGTGTATCGCATATCTAAACACAACCTATACTGTACGTTAAGTAAAAGATTTATTGCATTAGGTTTTCCAAGGTATGAATAAATTGTGATATCACATGGAGGTACTGGGCTTCATCTTCTCTCATCCTTCATCACTAAGGCTGCAATCCCATGCATGCTTACTCAGCAGGTAGGTTCCACTGGAATTTACTCCTGTGTGATCACAAATCTTGACCTATGTGTATTACAGATGCACCAGGTTTGCTAATTATATTGGTCACCCCATAGATGAATTTATGCTTTAGGGCAGGAATTGTGTTTGGGAACATTGGAAGGGCTGATACTAAACCTCTTGCTTGTATAATAATAATAAAATAATAATAATAATAATAATAATAATAATAATAATAATAATAATAATTTATTTATACCCCCCCATCTGGCTGGGTTTCCGCAGGCACTCTGGGCGGCTTCCAACAAAATATTAAAATACATTAGTCCAAACATTAAAAGCTTCCCTAAACAGGGCTGTCTTCAGTTGCCTTCTAAAAGTCTCGTAGTTATTGTTCTCTTTGACATCTGGTTGGGAGGGCGTTCCACAGGGTGGGTGCCACTATCGACAAGGCCCTCTGCCTGGTTCCCTGTAACTTGGCTTCTCCAGGGGGGGAACTGCCAGAAGGCCCTCGGCACTGGACCTCAGTGTCCAGATTGAACGATGGGGGTTGAGACGCTTCTTGTGTTTGGACCGAGGCCATTTAGGGCTTTAAAGGTCAGCACCAACACTTTGAATTGTGCTTGGAAACATACTGGGAGCCAATGTAGGTCTTTTAAGACCAGTGTTATGTGGTCTCAGCAGCCGCTCCCAGTCTAATTCTGGATTAGTTGTAGTTTTCGGGTCACCTTCAAAGGTAGCCCCACATAGAGAGATAACCAGAGCATGCACCCCTCTGGTGAGACAGTCCGCGGGCACGTAGGGTCTCAGCCTGCATACCAGATGGAGCTGGTAGGCAGTTGCCCTGGACACAGAATTGACCTGCGCCTCCATGGACAGCTGTGAGTCCAAAATGACTCCCAGGCTGCGCACTTGGTCCTTCAGGGGCACAGTTACCTGCACAGTTACCCCATTCAGGACCATGGAGTCCTCCACACCCACCTGCCTCCTGTCCCCCCAAAACAGTACTTCTGTCTTGTCAAGATTCAACCTCAATCTGTTAGCCCCATCCATCCTCTAACTGCCTCCGGACACTCACACAGGCTGAACATCTGCTGCAATCATAAAAAAGATAACCTTCCCAGCTGCTAGTTACCCTTCGTTCTGTCTGGGCTCTGTGATAAAGAAAGCTGCTGTGTTTTGTCTGAAGAGCTATAGTTAAAATAAGTACAGTCAAAGAGAAATTCTAGATTTAGATGTACAGAACATACTCTTCAGAAACCACAACAAGCTATACTAGCAAAGCCACAGCTTACTATGGACAAACGCTGGCATCCAAGGCAATGAAGAAAATATAGGTTTGACTGCATAGTGCCTTTCATTCTTAAAATATCTGAGGGCTCCTTATAAAGTTATGAGCTATACTACAGTCTGCTGCACAATACACTAAATCGACATGTTGGAGCTGGGCACATATTTCATCTTTGGCATACATTGTTTTATGTCTTCAGATTTAGCAAACAGCTGTGAGAATCAGCATAACTACAAGGACTTTTTATCTTTTTAAAAACAGATAATATTCAATGGAAAACCTAAAGCTCTGCCAATCAAACTGAACATATAAACAGAATGGGTTAGTACTAGATGACTATGATTCTGTTATTTATACAGCACTTCAGGGGGGTAGGAGGACTAAGAATGTCACATAGATCTTTTTTTAAAAAAAAACGCTTCAAAATTTAGTAAAGAAAGCCTCCAGAATGTCAGCAGATTCCCTTTCTTCAGTGTTCAACTGGTGGGTGCTTATTTCTTGAAGGAGTTCAAGGCCCAGTTTATCAGCAGACATCATAGATTGGTAGGTTTCTTTACAAGACACACACACCCCTCTGGCCTGCCACCAAGGCCTATCTTACATAGCAGCAGTCAGTTATTTACTGTCCTTCCACTCTCCCCCTGTCTCTTGTGGTGAGAGGCTTCTAATCTAGTTATCCCTGTTCCACTTGCACACGTTCCCCCATATCTTTTGTCCCAGTTCTCTCTCTCACCTCAAACAAGCTCCCTTACTCTCACTCTCCTGTCTGCTTCCTCCACCCTTGACACACTGCTTGTGGTGTTTCAAACCATCCGACATCCCTTGGCTCTCAGCCTACTTAGTGATGGGACACTGAGGGGCTACAAAAGTCTTCACCCTGGTGTTTTGCTTCTGGCCCAGTCTTTGCCTCTTCCAGCTGAGCCATAAAGAGAGCATCATGGCAGCCAGCCATGCTCATCTCCTAACCCACCCACCCCATAATAAGATAGGTGTGGGGGGCTGCAGCTCCTGGGCTCCCCTGCTGCCTTTCTATCTTTTCCCACAATGGCTTCCTTTGATTTGACATTGTTAAATCCTTGCCAGCTAACAAGTATACAGTGGTACCTTGGTTTACAAACTCAATCCGTTCCGGAAGTCCGTTCTTAAACCGAGGCGCACTTTCCCTAATGAGGCCTCCCGCTTTTGCTGAGTTCGTAAATTGAATCGTTCATAAACAGGACTGTTCTTAAACCGAGGTACCACTGTATTCTTCTAGGTACAAAACTGCACACTTAATTTGGTATAATACACATAATTCATCCTATTCCTCAAGCTTGGTTTTTCAACCAAACTTTTAAATCCTGTGTACACTCACTTGTGAGTAAACCCCATGAAACTCGCTGGACTTACTTTTGTGTAAATATGCACAGGATTGCACTGTAAATATTTAAAAGTTCACAGTGTTCTGATTCCTCTTGCAATTGTTTTACTTAGTTGTGATCCCCCCCCCTTTGACAGGGTGGATATTTTGTGTTTAGGAATTGATTACTCAGTCCATATGGTTCCATTCCTTGTCAGTTTCAAATGTTTTCCTACAGGTATAGGGTGGTATATAAATTCTAACAACAACAACTCTTTTATCCCAATTTTGCAGTTTTTTACAAGCATAGAATCCCCCCATAGATGTACCATTCCCTGTTAATCTGTTTGCTTTGAAACACAAAACCCCCAATAAAAACTAATTCTTAAAAAATGCAAAGAACCCCCACAATTAAGTTGTATAAACATTTCCTTGAAGTACACATTTTGTGCATAATATTTCCCTAAAATACACATTTTTCTATGCCTTTCAATACATTTCCCTTATGAAACACACACAAGGAAGTTTGCAATCTGTTCCATAGTTGACCTGCATATACTTCTTTCTTCTTTGGCGATCACTCATAGCCAAGTAAGATTGTCTTCCATAAACACGGTTTTAACAATGAGTCCGTAAGTCACTGTGGAGGCCAATTCTGGATCCACACGTCCTTCCATAGTGGGGACATTGGTTTCCGGATGAGAGTTGATCACGGTGTGGATTTGCCAAGCGGGCCTTCCTCTTAGCATGTCCTTGCGTCCTGAGTTCAAGTGTCTTCAAAGCCCATGACACCTTTGGTAAAGGCTGTTCTCCAACTAGAGCGCTTGCAGGCCAGTGTTTCCCAGTTGTCAGTGTTTATACTACATTTTTTAAGCTTTGCCTTGAGACAGTCTTTAAACCTCTTGTTGACCACCAGCATTACGCTTTCAATTTTTAAGTTCGGAATAGAGTAGTTGCTTTGGAAGACGATGATCCAGCGAGTGGGTGACCTGCATATATTGCTTGGACTGGTGGATCAGATTGGTCCCCTTCAAAATGCAGATGGAACACATTTCTCTCTATTTGGGAGTCAACTGCTTAATTAAATAGATGATAGCTTTCTTTCATTTATTTTCACTGATACTTTAACCTTCTTTATTATTGACTTTGAAACACATTTCAATACAATCCATGTTAAAAACAACTCCCACCAGCAAATGAACTGGCTCAAACTATCCCCTTGGGAGCCTGTCTTTAACCCTCACAACTTCAGACCTGAATGAGAAATTACCGTACATTTGACCTCCATCTCTCCCCATCCCACTTCAATCTTGGCTGCCTTCAAAACAATCTTGTAAGGCATCATTTAATCCATTATTCTCAGCATGTGATTACTGGATTCCTCCATCGACTTGACTCCAACTGCACTTGCAGCCACAGCTCCTATACAAATGGTGTGTTTAGAATTGATACAGTTTTTGACAAGGTACACATTATACTTTTAAAGCACATCCCCTCTCCAAAGATTCCTGGGGACTGTAGTTTGTTAAGGGTACTGGGAATTGTAGCTCTGATTAACTATTTCCCCCTTTGTCAAGATACACTGGATTTGCCTGTTGCATTCCACCCCACAATGGGTGCAATCTATTTTCTTTGTTCTTAAATGAATGTAAGACCATAACTATAAATCACCCACTGCTTTGGATAACATTTTTCATAGTAGATAGTTCAACCTTTGGCAGTTTCTTTGAATATTCATTTGTTTTCTTGCTCTCGGTCATTTACTATTTCCTAAATATTCAGTTTCTCTGTATGCAAAAGAACAGTTACAGCCCCAATTAAGCCATGGGCCAGAGTTACCTCTGCATCCAAACATCCTCCCTGGAATTCATATAAAGCTGCAGTGCACAAACTCATTTTCCCCAAGCACCATTTATTTCCTATAGTGTTCTTTCTTAATCAATGTGTTACAAATGTTTTCTGATCAATGCACTCTGTCCATATCTAGCCTCCACTTCCCCCTAAGCAAGTGGCAGCCCATTGGAGGAATCTATCAGAACTGCAGGAATGTCCCGTATCCCACTCAGATCAATAGCATCACTTTAACTGTTTTGACACCAGACATTATTTGCGTTACAGCTGCTTACTGCAGCCTGCAGATCAATCAGTCATACATAATTCAGCATTGCTGAGATCTTGATTGCTTCATTGCTTGAGGATGTTGTAATGACAAAGGAGACGATGCTCAAATGTGCGTGGGAGAAAAAACAACTTTGAATTATTAATTCTGCACGAAAGTTTAGATACAGCTAGTAAACATTAGAGGAAGTTTTTTGGTACCATTCATTAAAATAAGCATGTGCCACCTGTCTCTTTCTGGTGAAAGACTGCTCAACAGATTCATAATCACAAGGTGGTCATTCAGAAGCCCACAGGGTACTGCAGGAAACAAAGGGTCCATTTTACACTGTTAATAGAACTTTGAATTTGGAGGCCTTTAATGACTACTTAGGTCAGAGGTGGGGAATGTCTTTCAGTCCCAATGTCACATTCCCTTCTGAGCAACTGACAGCCACATGCCGATGGCAAAAGCAACAAGTGTTAATTTTACATCTGTACTGTAGGCTTATTTCTGCACACACTCTTCTGTCCTCTGGCAAGGGGCAGAAGGGGCTGGCAAGCAATAATCATGCTCAGAGTTCAAGGACACATTCCAGCCAGACAAAAACACTTAGGGTATGATATGTATGGCTGGGAAAGAGTTCCAAGGGTCAGATGGGGGACCAGCAGAGTCACATTCAGCCCTTGCACCTGAGGCTCCCAAACTCTGGCTTAAGTATTGTTATAGGTTTGGGTGCCAGAGTTTGTAGGTGCAAGACACCCATGCTTCCTAGGTTTAGTAAATGTTAGGGTTTAACCAATACTTGGAGTATTAAGAGAAGGTGCCAGGTGTTTGATTTAGCGGTGTAGAAACACAAGCTAAACTTCTTTTCCTGACCAGGGAATCACTTAGAGATAAGCCATTAAGTAATAAAGACAAAGTCATGACCTGTTGAGATTGGCCACCAGCAAAGCAAAGACTGTGGCAGCTGCAAATGGGGGATAGTTAGTAAGACAGAAGACTAGTAGTTTTGGTTTTGGATTAGAGTTTGCCTGTTGTAAGCAAACAGGGGGGAAATGGTTTGCAAGCTTGAGAGGATGAGCCAGAACACAAGGCGGATCTGGCCTCCCAGGAGCGAGCCACAGTCATCGTTTCTGCAGCAGCACCACCACCACCAGCAGGTAATGCATTCCTCAGAGGCTGGATCATTTGCTGCTGTGGATCCTGCTGCCTGAGGCAGCTGCCTCACCTCACCTTGCCTAATGGGTGGGCCAGTCCTGGCAGGCAGCAATTTGCCAAAGCAGTTAAAAGGTGACATGATGCATACTTCACACACACTTATAATATCTAAGCACTGTCCACTTTAGCTGGTGGTCTAGTTGCACACACACAGAGATATGCAACTATATGTCAGGAAAATGTTTCTCTTGCTTTATAGCTGTATCTTCACTGCATATTCAAAGTACCATCCATGCAATTCATTGGGCCCCAACTGAACACTGCGATGTGGATATGTGTCTCCATTCTGATCAGCTGTGCATGAAGAGGCTTCATTCTGCATGAAAATATCTCTTGTGGGATTTGACCAGTTTATATATATATATTTAGGACTGAGTTGATGACTATTATGATGATCTGTTTAGGGGGAGCGTGTTCCATTTATATCAATTGGACATATTTCCAAAGAAACAAGTTTATACTTGTCTGGGGTAAAAATCAGTTTAACAAGCCTTTGGAATACTGCTTGGTAGAAATAAAGATTGACATAGTCCACAACTGCAAATTGACCAGAATGGCTCATACACGCTAAATGAAGAACAGGAATGAAAAGCTCCCATTGTCCCACAGAGTAGCTTAGGGTTTTGTGAATTGTCTCAAATTACATCATTGCCCATCTATGTGGATAAAAGTCTGTTGTTTGAAGGCCAGAGGTTGCACACTAGCAGTTGTTACAGAGCCCATTTTCACAGTGTATAAACAGCTCAAAGCAGCTGTGTGGAAGTGTCAGCCTTTTGCATCCTAAATGGCTGGCAAAGTCAGTAACAGATTCCGCCTTAGAGTGTTCAGGCTGTGTACACACAAACCTGTTAATAGCACAAAAATGTTGTTTTTCTCACTCCAGAATCCCTTGTGCTTGTCCTCAACATCCTGCTTTCAATCTAGATGGATTATAGATCCTGCTGTCCACAAGTCTGGGTGTAGTTACTTGATACATATTTGAAAACCCTCCCCTTAATTAGGTTATCTGCACATTTTTCCTCCCTGCACATGCCCCGGGTGGACGGTTATTGGTATATGCCCACCCACAATGTGATTGGGCAGATGTGGACACACTGCTGGGACTACTTAGATCTCTCTTTCCAAATGAACACACTGTGAGGTAATGCAGAATCAATCCACAATGCGCTTTTATTCTTGGAATGAAACCAGTTTCTCAATAAGCACTTTTCAGGGGCAAAAAATATACAATGGATCTAGATTGTGTATGGACTACCTAGGAAAAACATGTACTCAATCTTCATTGAGTCTATAATAAATTACAGTATCGTGTGTATGCAGCCTTATTCTAAGCCACAATTTATTGCATTAAGGTGCAACACAGACAGTAGCAGGACATTACAGCTGGAGTTTTTTTCCTTGAACTTGATTCAACTTTCTTTCTCCCTCCCCCAGATAAACTCCAAAACACCTCTAGCGTTCATTTATAAGTGCCTTAATTCATTCTAGCATTTTACAATAAGTTCTCAGAGTCTTCAAAATAACTTCAGAAATTCTGTATTTTTCTTCAGAAAAAGTACGTACTTTTGTTCTTTTTAAAAAGGTGAACTGGTTAACCTTAAATAGTTCTGTAATTTATTATTCCTAAGTAAATACATTTACATTATTTGATGTATTACCTATTGCTACCTTGCATTTTTATGGCAATTTCATACTATATACATTTCTCTCTCTCTCTCTCCTGGTTTCTGAATCTCTTTCTTCTCTCTAATTGTCGAATGCAAGTTTATTTCTCAAATGGCTCTGGAAAGCTTCAAAGTTCTGTTCTTTAATCATCTTCACTAAATTATCTGGATGTGACTGACATCATCAAAGCCACAACATAAAACATGTGTATTCACTAATCACAATTTAGATAGTGGTGAAAATACAGAGCAGATCTTCCTCAAACCTTAACCGGCAGGCAGAATCAAGTGCAAACAGGTAGTCCTTCAAATACCCCGGAAACAAACCACAATGGTGACAGCAATCACTTTGAATTGAACTCATAAACATACCAGGAGTCACTGCAGATTAAATAGCTGCAGAATCACATGCTTTGAACAATGGATCCCTGTCAACAACCTGGCAGCAGCATTCTGAAGCAGCTGTAGTTTTCCCTCTTTAAAGATAGACCCACCTAGAGCATGTAACAATAGTTCAATATAGATATAACCAAAAAATGTTGCTACTGCATGTCCTTTTCTACATGTGTTGGGGAAATGCACATGTACAAGATGTGTCAGGTCTTTCGCTAAGAGTCATGGTGCATGGTCCAATTACCCATCCAGGGACTTGTTTTTATTATAGAAATAAAAAGTGGGAACTATCTAGGCAGGCTGTCATGTGTTATACTCAGTTTATTTAGCTATAAGTGCATTTTATAACAAGATGCATGTAAAAAGATTATTTTGTAGACAATTTTTATCTAGGTACCAGCAGTTTAACATCAACATCAAATACAAAACAGATAATTTCTATGCACATGGAAGTCACTTCCATGCACCTGAAACATGCAGCTATAGACAAAAGACAATTTGTGTCAATTATCAACTAAATTGCTATTATTTGTTCATTCTGTGGACAGAAATAATGTGTTATTTGCAGGAAGCATTTATAGGTTGGGGTCATATGGAGATGCCGCCTTGGCCTCCAGTTGAAATTAATAGCTTAGATGATATACCACAAGCTTCTGGGGCCAACGGGCACTCTTGAAACTTTTAGAAACTGTCATGGGCACCAGCCACAAAACAGCTATGTGGCTGCACATCAGGAATTGACTGCCACATCTAAATGCGCAGAAAGAGATAAAGTACGTTTCCGAGCACAATTCAAAGTGTTGGTCTGACCTTTAAAGCCCTAAATGGCCTCTGTCCTGTATACCTGAAGGAGCATCTCCACCCCCATCATCCAGCCCGGACACTGAGGTCCAGCGCCGAAGGCCTTCTGGTCGTTCCCTAACTGCAAGAAGCCCAGTTACAGGGAACCAGGCAGAGGGCCTTCTCGGTAGTGGTGCCTGCCCTGTGGAACGCCCTCCCAGCAGATGTCAAGGCAATAAACAACTATTTTACTTTTAAAAGACAACTGAAGATGGCCCTGTTTAGAGAAGTTTTTAATGTCTGATGCTGTATTGTTTTTAATATTCGGTTGGAAGCCGCCCAGATTGGCTGGGGAAACCCAGCCAGATGGGCAGGGTATAAATATAATAATAATAATAATAATAATAATAATAATAATAATAATAATAATAGCATCACAAAATGGTGCTGACTGACTTGCCCCTGCATCAGTCCACTCGGCAATGAAGAAAAAGGCACCTACACTGGCTACCATGGAAAAGAACCTTTGCAGTTCTCTGTGCAGAATGGAAGAGAAAATACATTTCCAATCCCAGCTTTCCAATGAAATGTGGGCCTGTTTGAGCAGCTGTTCAATGTAAGAGAGGCTACACCTGTGCCAGTGAGTGGGAAAAAATGTAGTTTCTCATGCATTGTAGATTTTTGAGGCAATATTTGCTGATATCTTTCACGAGGGTGCCATAGGAGGTACTGACACGAATGCTATTGCCATAGGTGTTAAATCATTACACAGTATGAGAACAACCAAATGCCAGTGGAAAAGAGGGGGAGGAGGAAAGAGAGGCCTCAATCTAGTCATGTACTGACCACTCCAATGCCTTTGTCTGAACGCAGTTGTTCTAATTCTTATAGAGAAGAACAAGGCAACAGCACAAAATAGTTGAACACACTTGTTTGGATTATGGCATGAAATCAGCAGATATATTGCGGACACTTAAGTTATTACTATGGGGTATTTACAAACTCCTTGCTGCTTTGTTATTTTGCATAATACTGCTAGAGCGGTTAGGAATTTAATTTCCTGCTCGCAGATCTTTTTCAGCAAAATACATGTGGATTTTTCAATCTGACATAGTATTCACCCCCTTCACATATGTCCCTTTGAGAGTATTCTGCTATATTCAGCTGTTGGGGGTGGGTGGGGGGAAAGACATTATGTCAGAATCAGCCCTGAGACAGACCAGAATAATTAGTTTCTATTTGAAACTTAATAATTCTCTGTAGATGAGTGGTGAAGTTAAATTTAATAATACTGGGAAGCATTTGGCAGTGTTACGGTGTATCCCATTGCAGCATCAATGTCTACAACAGAAAAACTGAAGCTAGTCGCAGTAAAATGTTCAGCATGATATATTATCTGGTTGTTTACACTAAACTCATTTCCAATAGCTTCTTTTAACTCTTATTGGTCCAGTTGTGATGAATAACACAATGCACAATTATTTTAAAGCAGCGTAATAAAATGCATGGATCGAGCAACCGTAGAATCATAGGATTGTAGAGTTGGAAGGGACCATGAGGGTAAATTTAGTCTAACACCCTGTAATGCAGGACTCTTTTGCCCAATGTGGGGCTTGAACCCACAACCCCAAGATTAAAAGTCTCATGCTCTACCAACTGAGCTATACAATCCTATGGCTGCAAATCTATCAGCGGGGACAAGGGGGGTACGCAACTGATGCTGGTAGAACTTCCACTGTGTCCTATTCCTCCTCCGATGGAAACATACAGTGGTACCTTGGGTTAAGTACTTAATTCGTTCCGGAGGTCCGTACTTAACCTGAAACTGTTCTTAACCTAAACCACCACTTTAGCTAATGGGGCCTCCTGCTGCTGCCACGCTGCCACATCGCAATTTCTGTTCTCATCCTGTAGCAAAGTTCTTAACCCGAGGTACTATTTCTGGGTTAGTGGAGTCTGTAACCTGAAGCGTCTGTAACCCGAGGTACTACTGTAATTCCATGAGTATTGGCTCCTCTCTGCCACTGCAATGACAGCCTATGAATCTTCAGGATAGGATTGCACCCATACTTAGAATACGAAGTAACTTATTTTAGATTAATGGATCCATTTTATACATTTCTCTAACATTCTTTCCCAGAATATGTTTTCAACTGCTTTAAATTAATATTGCTGCTGGTGCTCACAGGCAGTGCATTCTGAACTCGTTTTGAAAAGAAGTGAACCAATCTGCCCCACCCCGACACCTTCTAGGTAAGCGGCTGCAATGCCTCTGTTGGGAGGACAGCTCCACAACCCCATCCTCATCTCTCAGTAGTTTCTCAGGTAATCCAGAGCCCCAAAGAAAGATATCGTGAGGCTCCCCAAAACTGGTGACCCCTTAACTAGAAACTGCATCACACTGTTATATCCCGTATGAACATTGCACAGAGCATCCGCTTGGCAGCTCCCTCTGTAAACACTAGTGTGCTGGCAAAATTCTCAGTTCAAAAATTAAACTGTGCATGCACTGCCTTATTTTTTTAATAGTTGCAGCCATAGATTTTAATGGGACAGGGAAACCTTAATGACTTTTGAATGGCCACTCAAAACTTCACCAAACCAAAGAAAGATTTGGTTTCTAAATAAGTCCAAATAAACTACAGTGGTACCTCGGGTTAAGAACTTAATTCTTTCTGGAGGTCCGTTCTTAACCTGAAACTGTTCTTAACCTGAGGTACCACTTTAGCTAATGGGGCCTCCTGCTGCTGTCTCCTGCTGCTGCCAAAGCATGATTTCTGTTCTCATCTTGAGGTAAAGTTCTTAACCCGAGGTACTATTTCTGGAGTTAGTGGAGTCTGTAACCTGAAGCATCTGTGACCTGAAGCGTCTGTAACCCGAGGTACCACTGTACATCAGTTTTCACCAAAATTAGAAAGAAATATATGATACTCCTTTTCAAAACTGAAAAAAGTAAATGTGTCCATTTTCAGCACTTCTTATGTGGTAGTTACAGGCAATGTTTATTGTTTTAAACCACTTAGAATAGTTGTAAACTGCTTAGAATTTTGTGTTTGTGTGTTTTACAATCAAGCAGTATGTAAATTCTTACATAAATAAAATATAGGACCTGTTCTGCCACATTTATAGGCCTCATTGGGTGGCTTATGTATGCCAAGTTTAAATTTATTCGCTCAACAGGTGTCTTTTTTTTTAATAACCCATAAAATACTGAGACTTATCAGGGCACAACAGCAAACCACCAACAGGATCATAGCGCACAATGTATACACATATTCACACACACTGAACACAGTGCTGTGTTATATTTTTTCCTCTTCCTTTGAAGCGCAATCTCCTGCTTTGCTTGCTGTTTTCCTTTCCCTCTGAGACAGGCGAGGAGAGTGTCCAATAATTCCCTTTCTATCCCAGGGACACGACTGCTGCTCAGCACTGTACTCGCGTTTCCGTTTGGTGCTTTTGGCAGCGTCTTGGGCAGGGAGGCACCAAGCTAGTAGTACCATTAACGTCTCTCTCTCTCTCACTCACACACATCAAGCAGGGAGGGAGAGCGAGCGAGAGAGCGCGCGCGCGCGCCAAAAAGTAGCTGGGCTTGGCGGGAACTCCCTCGCCTCCCGCAGCAGCCTCTTCTCCTGCCCAGTGCTGGGTTTCCCCCGAGGCCAGCTTCGCCGCGACCGTTTGCTTCGCCGGCCTTGCTGTCCCCTCTCCGTCCCTCCCTCGTAATGAGCAGCAGAGACGGGGAGTTCCGTATCCCCCGCGGCACGCGGGCCTTTCTTCCTCCCGCCCGCCCCAGCCTTGCTCCATGCATGAACCCTTTATTGTGTCTGCCACGCTCACTCCGCCCCGCCCGCTGCTGGGAGCCGTGGGGCCTCCCTCCTATCAACACACACAGCCGCTGACCTCGTCCCCCGCCTCTTGGGACGCTCTGCCTTGGCTCGCAGCGCGGGGCAGCCTCACTGCTGACCAAACCCTGCGCTTCGCCGCTCCGAGTCAGGACCCTGGCGCGGCTGCTCCTTCGCGGCGCAGTCTATCCTCGGACGGGCTGTTCCGCTTTCACGTGGGAAGGCATTTCACACGTGTATTCCCGCAGGGACCTCAATGCCTTACATCTGCCCTCATCCTCCCCCTGATCTTTTTACACTACCTGAAGAAATCTCCCTCAAAAAGATACCTTCCCCATTACCTCACGCACTCCTATCGTTTTTGCCTCTTTCTGTACACCACACACACACATCTGTACAGACAGCAGGCATGTGTATATTTTTCCCTTGAAAGGTTTTCCATCCTCGTTTTCCTTTTTTACAACGTCGTGACAAACAGATGAAAGGAACACTTCCATGTCTCGGGGAGAAGGGAAGCTGCGCGTATCACCCCTCAGACTTCAAACTTGCGCCCCCTCACGAAGCCTCACATTTTACCTCAGGAACCTCGCTCCCTGACCCCACGACAAGAAGTCATGGGGCACCCCCACCTCTATCCCCTCGGGTCTTCTTCGAGCTTCGCAATTCTTGCCGGCTCTCTTGCTGTGCGCCAAAGTGTGTGAATGCGTGTACATGAATATAATATTCCCATCCAACAGAGGAAAACTACCTTGACACTTGTTCCCCGTGTGCTCCTCCTTTTTGTCCCTCGACCCCATACCCCCCCTCCTCGTACGTTGACTTGGGCCCCGCATCCCGCCCTTCCCTCCCAGACCTCCCTCCTTTCCCCTTTGGTGAGGGACAGTCCTCGTCTCGCAATCGCTGGCGGCTTCTCCTCAGGGCGCCCCAATCGCTCTCCAACACTCTCCCTTCCTCCTCCGCCGCCGGCCTCGTCCCCCCTTTTAATCCATCGGCTTTGGGAGGAGAGAGAAGAGGAAGGCAGACGTCGGTGGGGGGACGGCCGTGTCGAGTGGGCTGATCCAGGGCAGGACCGAGCGAGGAGGCAGCCTCGCTCCACACCGCTCCTTCTTCCCTCCCGCGGGAAGCTGCCGAGCAGGCGAGGTCCCTCCGCTCCTCCTGGACTGGCCGCGCTGAGGCCTGCGGAGGGGAGGGAGGGAAGGGGACGCCCGCGCTGAGGTGGCCGGAGAGAGGCTGAGGTGGCGGAGACGCCAAGCGCGCTCACGGCCGCTTCCTGCCGGGCACCGGGGATTTACCAGCCGGAGGAAACCCGCGAGGCGGCTGCGGCGAAGTTGCACCCTTGGTAAGTCCGAGGGGAAGACCGTGAGGGGATTTCCTTTCCATTCATTGGATTTGCGCGGGGAGAGAGGCTGGCCGGCCAGGGAGGCGCTGGGAATGGTGGCGGCTTTTGCGGAGCAAACTTCCCTCCATGTGCTTATTAACTTTGGATGTGAGGAAAATAAAGGGGCCCGGGGGGGGGGGGTCACGACGACCGTGTCTCGCTGGGGGGGGGGGGCAAGCTCCGCTCTTCCTACGTGCCTGAAAACTGAGTGTGGAAAAGTGTGTGCCTTGGCGTGTTCGCGCGCGCCTTGCTGGCCAGTGGCTCAGGCGAGAACGACCCTCTGCTCTTCTACGAAACAAAACTGGGGGAGCTCATTTCAGTGACTTCGGTGGGTTTTGCTTTAAAGTAAGTACGCTTCGGCTGGCAGTCTTGAAACTTCCAGTTTGTTCGTTCCAAATCCCAGCAGCCTTCCGGGTTATTTCGGTGACTGGCCGTGTGGGTGTGGGAGAAAAAAAGGCAGCGAGGATCTGCTGGAGGAGCGTCCTGGAAACAGCTGCAGGGAAAAGCTGGGATCCCACAAACAGGTTTAGCAGTGGGCGATCAAAAGGGTTTCTGTCCTACCACGAGGGGAACGTGCGCGTCTAGACACACACAGCGCCAAATCCACTTTAGCCTCTAGTGCTGGAGCTGGTAAGATCACTCCTGGGGGAGAAGAACCCAGAGAGCACAAAACTTTGCAGATGCTACATCTACGGCCTTGTAGTTGAGCTGCGGAGCCTGGAGCAAACCTCGAGACTGTGCCCTGACTGCCCTGGAACACTCCGGGTTTGTTGCTGCTGCCGCCGAAGCCCTTTTCCCTCCCATCTGTCTCCGCAGCCGACCAAGCAGGCAGATAAATCTGCCAGTCGTTTTATTGCTCTGCCGCCTGCTGTGGCTTTCCAATGTGGAAAATGAAAGCCGTGAATGCATTGTTCGTTCCAGAGACCCTTAATGGTTGGGTCGCTGGGAGGGAGCCGTTAGCTTTTCTCACATGCACCCCTTGTTGGGAGTGAAGCGGTTTCTGCAATACTGATCACCCTATGTGTGCGCGAGAGAATTCTTGCATTCTTTTCGGCTCTCTTGCCTGCATACATCATAATGGGAGGGGGATTTTTACAAGGAGCTGTGCTTCTCCAAACTGCTTTTCTTGTTCCTGTTGCATTTTTATGGGAAGTGTTATGATGGCGACGTGCAAAACAAACACAGGTCAGATGGTGGTTCCACTAATTTAGCTTGCTTGCATAAAGGTATGGAGCCTCTTGAATTACATTAACATTTGTATTAACATTTGGATTAGTTGCTTCCCACCAATCTCCTGTTTTGTGGTATAGTTTTTACTAGTGTAAGGAAAGTGCAGTAACTATTTGCATAGAAGCGTAATAAAATGTGTAATTATTTCAGGAAGAGTGTTGGCTTAGAAACCTGGTTTTAGGAAAGCAGTGTAGTACACAAGACAAATCAGAGAACTGCAAAACGAGCAATACTTTTTATCTGTTCCATCTTCTGCAGTTTTATTTTTCTTTTGAATTCTGAGTTAGTGCATGCTTACTCAAAAGTAAGTCCTGTCAAATTAAGACTGAACTGCAAGCCAATGCCGTATGAAGGATGCAGTCTAATGCACACTAAGTAAGCAATGCAATGCCGTCTTACTTGGGAGTAAGTGCATTGGGTTGCAGGCTTAAGTGTGGGTTTGATTGCAATCCAATGCCATGGGAAGGATGCAGTCCTTCACCTGCTCATTGGCTCTGCATTCAGCTTTTGTGTACCAAAGCAACATGCATTGAATGGAGTAGACCTGGTTTATTGGGGATTTTATTAAAGTTGTACAGTGGACTGTTGTTATTTGGAATTAAAAACAAACAAACAAACAAACAAACAAACAAACATGAAATCTAATCACATCAAGAAATGTAGTGATGGACAACGCTTATTAGTAACTTTTTATTGCTTATTATTACTGTGGCTGTTTTTGTTTTGTAGACTTTTTTAACAGGCTAGTAGTGTTGGGAAGGAAAAGGGTAGAATAAATAACATTGTTGCACAGAGAAATTTTAGGAAGAGCTGTTTGACATAGCATACATTTTAATCCCTAGTGGAGGAAATTGGACTAATATCAAGTAAAACATTGGCATTAATGTGTTCTCTTATAAGCATCAACATTGATCTAATGTCATAGCTCTTATACCTACTTAGGAAAGTTGCCAGGGAGTTGGCAACTTCTCAAGACGCTTTTCATCTAATGTTTGTGTTACTCGCTGATTGGGTCAGGAGGAGGAGGAGCAAATTTACTCCATATCTTTGTATGTGTGTGCAGAATGGATATAAACACTACTATTATGTGCTTGTGTATGTTTGCACATCTGGATCAGGGGTAGCCACTGTAGTGTTCTCCATATGTTGCAAGACTTACAGCTCCCATCACCCCTGACCATGTTGGCTGTGGCTGATGAGCATTGTAGTCAGGGCCGGCCCACCCATGAGTCAAGGTGAGGCAACTGCCTCAGATGGCAGGATCTACCAGGGCAACAGTTCCTGGTACAAACACTCTCCCCCACCCCCTTGTTCCTGACATAGATCTTTCCTCATCCCTTCTTCCTTGACACCATTTTGCAGTCCGCCTCAGGTGTCAGAATGTCTTTGGCTGACCCTGATTGTAGCACCATGTTTGCTACCTCTCATTTACATGCACACACTAGTGGGGAAATCCGCTTTTACAAACATTGAAGCTGTCTTCTGGACTGAAGAGTTCCACAGGTTGAATACACGTAAAGGAGGACAGAGCTCCAGTATAGCATATATCCAAAGAGGGGATTTGGTAGGTGTAACTTGTTTTGCAGAGATGTTAAAAGTTTGATGAAATTCCCTTTGCTGTAATGAAAACACAGGTTTTGTTCTGGTTCCCTTATGGCTATGTGCTCCTGTGATTAAAAAAAGGGCCAACAGACAAGCCACCCTGCTTTTTGCCTTATTTTTATTTTGGAATGGAATTCTGTGGTTTGTACCAGACTATGGGATGTGGTAGCATTCTTGGCTGCTCTTTCTACCTGCGCAGTTCCTCTTTTCAATTTGCATGAAAAAACACCTGATCCTCACAAGGCACACAAGCTTTTATGCTAGCACCTTGTGAGTCTGCACAGTAAGGCATAAATGTTGTGCACTGATGCCAAAGTATTCATCTACCTACCTACCTACCTACCTACCTACCTAATGTGTCCTTTTAAATGATAAACATTGGGGAAATGTACACATTTTTCTTATTTTGCATAATTCTCCAGCATTTGCCATTTTGCACAATTTGTTTTGATTTTGCTCAATGTGGGTGGTCAATGTAGCACTCTAAAGTGATATTCACAACTACTGCTTAAGTCACCCAGCGGCGGAGGAGCCCCCCATAGGGGCAAGAGCGGGGTGCACCATGGGGCCTCGGGAGTCTGCCTGCCTCCTCCCATTCAGCCGCCCTACAGCTGGGGAGGCAGCGGGTGGACTGTTTGGACAGTGCAGAGCCTGCACACACCCAAACCACCGCGTCTCTCCCAGGAGAGATGAGTGGCTCAGGTGTGCTGCAGGCCCCGCATTGAGTGCCGCCCGGCATTTTGTCGCCCCCCTCAGTGGTGACACCTGGGATGGTCCACCCCCACCACACTCCCTTCTTCCGCCCCTGAAGTCACCCTCTCTGGCTTCTGAGATTTCAATAGGCATTTGCCTGCACTCTTTTCATTCATGTTTTTATAGTGCCATGAGTTAAAGTAGGGATAATCATTTTCATTTTCTTCCATTTTCTTAGGAGTAATATTGATGGTGGTGGGGCTTCAAACTCATAGGGGACAGGGATAGATGGGACTGGAAGGAGGTGACTTCTAACCATTTGCTTCAGGCAACAAAATGCCTTGGGCCAGCCTTGGATGGGACCTCAGTCAAAAGTGGATGGGGCACTCCCTATTCTGCACTAGTAAGCAGTGCTATTTTTCTAGAAAAAGAGATGCTGGAAACCACCACGAACGTCTCCCTTGTTCTCATATAATGGTAATGGTGCCCACCTGAGAGGTGCTGGGACTGAGTTTGGGTAAGTTCTGGCTGACAAAAAGCCCTGCTAGTAAGGAACTGTGACATACACACCTTCATGAGGATTATGAACCAACTTAATGCAATGACCCAAGTCACAATTAGGGCATTCGTTTTCCCTGCATATTTCATCTCTGCCTGCCTTCAAGGTGTTATGTCACAATTTTCTCTAGGCACAAAAATGCTTCAAGAGCAGAATAGCTTCCCATGAGGATATAATCTTTGTTTGGTAGGAAGTGCCGTGATTTCTAGTAATCCTTTGTCACTGTTGGAGATAAATCCAGAAAAACAGGAAAACTTTTTCAAAGTTCAGTTGAAGGGCGACTGTGTAGCATTACAAACATTAATTATTAACATTCATAGCATTATTAATATTCATTGATATGTGAAATTCCAGCTACAACACAGGGGCAATATGTATATAGAGAAAGATGTATATTTATTGAACACTTCTTTCATATTTACTCAATTTGTCATTTCATTTCACAGCACAAAATGTCCCAGGAATGAATTACAGGTGAAAGTTACACCTTTAACATTGATGAGGCTCAAATAAGTATAGTTCATTTTAACTTTAATTTTGACTTTCAACAGCAATTATATTGTAACATCTTCACAAAAGTGGCCCATTCGGAAGTTTACTGCAGTTTATCCCAGTTTTTAGGACAGGTGTAGTGAAAACCTTTTCCTAGCCTGAAAAGTAGCTGAAATGGTTACTTTGTATGTTGATCTGGTGAATATGCCTTAATGTAATCATAGCCATGTCTTCTGTAAATTAACAGAACTGATTTCATTCAGTCTTAAGTAGACAGCTGTGGGTGACCTATTCCTTAACAGCCGTGCCACTTCTTGCAGTATCACTGAGTGCATGTGAATTTTCCTTTTCGTTAATTCATTAATTCATTAGCATATAAGACTTGGTATGTCAAACCTATCTAAAAACAAACCAAGAGGCTTTTGGAAGAGCAAGCAGGGGAAAACAGCCTCTCAGTTTTATGGGGAAGTGAATTGTAAAACACATGCTTTTATTATCTGTGTCTTCCTCCAGTTGCATATGGCCAGAAGGTGGAGATAAGTGTGAGATATTATTGACTCTGTATTTACTTTCTTTTATCCTTTTTGGGTCTCTTGAAGGGTGTACTGCTTTATTCTTGTGCCAAATTCTCATTACTTTCTTGACACAGTTACACAAAATAGAGTGTTTGTGATGAATGGCTGGAACCTGCTTAGTGCTTGCTTTATTGAGACTTGTAGGCATCCTCATGGGACGCGGGTGGCGCTGTGGGTAAAAGCCTCAAGCCGGTTCGAATCCCCGCGGCGGGGTGCACTCCCGTTGTTCGGTCCCAGCGCCTGCCAACCTAGCAGTTCGAAAGCACTCCCTGGTGCAAGTAGATAAATAGGGACCGCTTACTAGCGGGAAGGTAAACGGCGTTTCCGTGTGTGGCTCTGGCTCACCAGAGCAGCGATGTCATGCTGGCCACGTGACCCGGAAGTGTCTCTGGACAGCGCTGGCCCCCGGCCTCTTAAGTGAGATGGGTGCACAACCCTAGAGTCTGTCAAGACTGGCTCGTACGGGCAGGAGTATCTTTACCTTTACCTTTAGGCATCCTCATAGTCAAAGACTCTAGAACATTTTGAACACAACAGATGCAGAAACCACTGGCAGGGACTGGCATTCACATCCAGGTCATAGGATGTGGTTTGAAGGCACGTGGAGCCACTACCTTGCTGAAGCTAAGCAGCTTGGGGTGTAGTCATTGTTTGCATGGGTGACAATTGGAGAACCACACGTACACCACCTTGCTTCCATGATGGAAGAAAGGCGGAGTGTAAATGTAAATAAATAAAAACAGGGGGAGAGGAATGTCTGCAAACATGAGGCCCCAAAAAGGACATGGAGTTTGGATCAAGGTAGTGGTTAACTAAGAAAGAGATTCATCCATTGAAGAAACACATGTGAAGATTTGTTGGAAACCAAGACAGGACTCAGGAATAAAAGAAATATGGCATGCAAAGAAAAAGGCAGAACTTGAAAAGTCACAATAAAAAAGTGATACCATAGCAAGGTACTTTCCTGTGCACTGTTGCACAGATAAGGCAACCATCTAATATAAATAAGAAGTGCAGTCAGTCAAGAGTTAATGTTCTTGGTAGCCAATAAAACCTCGTGGCAAGAAACTGAATCTCATTTGTTTCTTGAAGACATGAACGTTCTCCATGTAGCTGTAAGTAGCTAATTCACTGGCAAATTGGGAGCTTGCATCTGCACCATTGTATCCCTTGGGAACCAAGTTTTTCAAGCCTTTGAGAATGAAGAAACTAATGCTTGTGGCATGGATATGATCTAGGTCAGATCTACATAAGTCCTGTTGGTAGCATTAATGAGAAATTCTGAACCTAGCCAGGGCAATTGGTGCCAGGATAGCGTACATGCCAAATTGCAGCACCTGAACATATCACAGTGTTCTTCTACCCTGGTTCTATGCTCCCCAATTACAGGACAAAATTACTAGCCAAAACCAAGACTGGAGCATTAATAGAAAGCTTGGGATATGACTACCAAGAGCTCTGTGGAAGTTACACAGGCAATCTGCCAGCCTGACTGAAAGCATTTTTAGACACTACAACATTGTTGAAAGAAGATCCATGACATCTGGATCCACTTCTAGAGCTTTGATCTACATGTTTGGCTCTTGGAAAAAGCTATGTGATGTACTTCCCCATGTTTCATTTTCATGGCACTTAAGATTGTTTCTATGCAGAAAACAGATCTGAGCAGCTCCAAGCCTAAGGAACAAGGTAAGAGGAAGCATGGGATGCAGTCAGAATGACCATCTTTAGGAACAAGCATAGTCTTCATACATAACTGAGAAAATGCAATTCCTTCAAGATAGGTCCAATGACCAAAATTTTGTTATAGTCCCAGAATGAGTTCATTACAAGCAGTGGCTCTACGACCACGAAAGACTGCTCTTGTTACCTCATACTCTGAGATCCTGTTCTCCTGAGGCCTTAGGTATTACAACACCCTACAGAATCTGTAGTATCTAAAGGATCTACTACTCTCTTCCCACTGAAGAGCCTTTATGCTCGCGAGATTAAATGCTTTCCCTTCTGCAATGACCAAAGGTAGATTCTCATATACCTCATATCAAGCCTGTCTGTGTGCCTGCAACCAAGAAGTACCTGATTCAATGGACCACATTCTCTTATATTGCTCTCTACACAGTAGACCTCACCAACTGATGCTGAGCAAAATGTTGGACCTCTGGCCTAGAACTCTGAGAAGAAGTCAAATGAGGTTTCTCCTGGCAGATCGGGAGAAAGATATCACTGCTTTAGAAGCTTCCTTATTAGCCACAATTTTACCCAAAAAGGTTCCCAATAAACCATTCTTTCAGGGAACTGACAGGGCGAAGCAGAATATCTAAGTGCACACGATCACAGTGTGACCTTATGATCCTCAACAGCTTCACTCTTGTCCTTTTAATTATCCCAGTGACCTGAAAAGTTTTATACTGTGATGCCAATAAAGGGATTTGATTTGATTAGACAAGTTATACCTGTCCAGAAAACAGTGGTCTTCTAGTTGCTCCATTGTGAAGATGAATCCATCATTGTTACATCTCCTCTGGAGAGAATAATCTAGTTTGGTTAGCTGGGAACAGTTTAGGCTAGATGGAATTAATTTCAGTCTGAGAATGTGGATGAGGTTTTAGGAGAGGTTCAGCTTACCACCAATATTCTTGAGCCTTTCCTATTTTGGCAACTTTTGTCAAGCCGAAGTGAAATAATTAGGGAAGTCCAGGATGTGACCAATGCCTATTTAAGAAAGAAAATGGTTCAGGCCATTCTGAAGGAGGCAGTGGCGAGCCCAATCCTGAAGAAACACTCACTTGACTCTGTAGAATGCAACAACCATTACCTAGTTGCAAATACAGCTTTTGAGATGAATATCTTGAGAATTGATTGTACCCATTTCAGTCTAGCTCCAGGCTAGGGTTTGACACTAAAATAATATTGGATGCGTTGATTGCTTACCTTTTTTCATGAAGAGAGGCAAGAGGGTTATTGAGAATAGGAGACACATTGTTATGGTGGTTCTGCTCATATTAGAGGGCTGGGTCAAGCACTTTTACAGGTGATGTGCATTACAGGTTGAATTATGTTTCATACAACTGCAATACAGATTCACCATGTGGAATGATCTAGAAACCTTCTGTTACTGAAAAAGTGAATTCTTGTATAATTTATTCAGAAGAGAATTCTGAGAGCTTTTGTGAGTTCCAATTTAGAACAAGTGCTAACTTCCTGTTGATCAATGCAAGTTGATGCAATACATTGTGCTGAAGAAATGCCTTTTCTTTTTGTATATCTAAGTTGCAGAAATTGCAAAGATGCCTCTGAAGAGCTAGTGATTTACTCAGAGATATACACACATTTTCGGATTTACTGAGCCAAAAGCCTTCAATTTGTTTTCTTTGTAGTTTTAAGCTCCTGTTAGTCAATGTCTGCTGAAAATTACAATGTTTTCTTTTTAGAAATCCCAAAGACAGCCAAATTAGATCATGAAAATAGTATTGTGTTGAGCCACGATCATTGTCATCCTGATCTGATTGCATCTTTTTGACTCTCTTATTGAAGGCTTACTACTTACCTAAAATGACCCCCTTCTTACTATTTATTCTGTTTTTCATGAAGAGCATAGCTGGGTTTCAAGGGGGAAGTTAAGAAGGTTGCAGAGTTTCTTTTAACGATTGTTTGTTGAACAATCCGTGGTCAGTCTTTCAGATGAGCAGTCCTGGTTTGCTTGCCCCACACCTACTCTTCCAGGCAAGGGAGACAATGGAATGCTGTTGCATATTATTTGCATGCACGTTCTTCTTTGTAGAGCAGGGGTGGAGGACTGCATTTGTCTGGTTAGTCAGAACAAAACTCCCGCCCACCTCACCACAGGCAACTGTTGACAGGTGGGCAGGTCTATCACCCAAAGTCATTTGATGCCTGGTGAATCTGGGCCTGCTGGAAAGTGGCAGGGCTTACATTTAATGCTGACTCTAGACATTTGTGAATGCAAGCCCAGCTATAAAACAATAAACTCCTTTTGGAGTCTTGAAAAAGGGCAGAGATAGGCTGGATATAGTATAAGACCATACATTTCCCATGTTCCACTTAATGTTTAGTCATAGTTTGTTCAACAAGCTATGAACAGTTTTGCAGATGAGCAGAGGAACAGTGGTAATCTGATTGTGGTTTCCTTTTAGGCTTTTCTAGCATTCCTGTACAGTTATTGCCACACTGTATTACCAGCTCCCTTATTATTAGCAGACTGTACATATAGTGTGAGGAATTGTCCTCAGAGATTTTCAGTTTCCCTCTATCTCCTGCACAGACACACCCAACAGTGTCTTGAGATCAGAAATTCTTAAACTTTTCCCTCTACCGCAGTGGAATAAAATATTTTTTGTCTGCAGGACTCCTGCCTGAATCTCCATTTTTTAAAAAAAAAAAAACCAACAAGTTATTTGCTGACCAAAATGTTAAATTTGTGGAATCAAAGGGCTAGCTCTCCCAGTCATTGTTGCACAGTTAAGTGAAGTGTCTTGCACTCACAGGTTAAAATTTCCCAACAGTAAACCAGGGAGAATAACTTAAATATGAAGCAGAAAATGTCAGTAAGCAAGTATAACAATCAGAGTAGCTAGCTGAAAGTTAAGTTAGTTATACTTTCAAAATTCCACCCTGCAGAATTTTTCATAAGGTAGCAGAGAGGCTCCTTTAAATGTCTACTCCCTATAAAACAGCTGTGAGGGAGCTTGAGAAGAAGGCCTTCCCATGGAAGAGTTGGGTGGGTGGTGGGGAAAGTCTCTTGTTTTTGGTTTGTTTGTTTTTTTGTTACATTTTGAGATTTATTTTAGTGAGTTAAAGTTAAATAAGAAAAAGAAAGAGGATATATAAAAACATTTTAAAAAGCAGAGGAAAACAGCACATTTTCCTCTGTTGTGAGTCAGAATGTGAAGAAATTACTCCCATTTATCGGAAAACATCACCAATAGTTGTTTAGCCATGCTTCCATTTTCCAGGTGCTTTTGTCTTATACCTCTGTGCTATAAAGTGCCTGGGGTGCTGATACAAACCAAAATTAAACAGGAGTTCTGGGATTGGATATAATGAGGTATCACTTATACAACAAGCTAAGATTTGTAAGCAAGCAACAAACCATAGTTTCAATTTGTGATTAGTTGCCTGAAAATAAACATGATTAGTTGCCTGGGGCAGGTGTGACGTTAACATATGAGAGTGCTGGAGGTGAAATAGTTAAACAGGTTACCCAATCAGGAGCTGGGGGTGGAGTCAGAGGGATTATAAAACCAGCTCTGGGAGGGGGCAAAGGGGAGAGTTCATTGAAGAGTTTGTTGGGAGTTGGGTGGTTGGTTGGAGTGGGAGTGAATTGGGATAGAATTTGTGGGTAGCTTGGGTTGGTGTAGCGCAATAAGCTGAGTCAGGAACAGTTAGGGGCTAGGAAGACAAGTAAATATCTGAGAGGTGGTTTAGTGAGTGAGAGCAGGTAGCGGAAGTTATAGGTCTGGATAGACCCCCCCCCCAATGAATGTAATTGACCGATACTGTTTATGAAGCCACATGCTTGTTAAACTGCAATAAATAAACAGAAGTTTATGTTCCAATTTAACCCTGACTGGACTCAATATTGTACCAGGTAGGGCCTGGGTGGTGGCAGTGAGAAATAAAGTGGTGGTACAGGGATCAATAGACCGTGAAACGTCCGGGGACCCTGTGTGATTGCCACAGAAGGTTCAGATATTCAAAACCATAACAGGGTTAAATGAACCATGCCCTGAGGGTTGGGTGTGATCACAGCCATTAATTTGTCCTGGTGAAAGACAATGAAAAGTGGATGAGACAACTACTTACTTCTATTTAAGCATGATTCATAAGCAATGTTCTGGGATATCTACAAAATAAATGAAAACAACATTTAAACATTTTGCACTTTTCCCATGGTAGCATATACTAATTCTACATCCAGAATTTTAAACAGTTAATAATTTGCTGTTAATTTCATATAGAATTTCCTGAAGATGGCAGTAGCTCCCTTAAATTATTAAGAAGTTATTGGACACATATTTTGGCACTGGAAATATATAAAATATGATTATTCCCTTGGGTTTCTTTCTTTTTTGCTGTTAAAAATCCTTATTATAATTTCAGATAACCGAGTTTACAAGTATTTAGGTAACTCCTGTATTTTTAATTTACTATACTTTTTTGTTTTTTATTTAATTTGCATGTAAGAATACTTACTTAATTTGCACACAAGTGATTCCATCAAAACACTGCAATAGTGTTTACCAAGCAAGTGAAAGATAAACAACATATATATATATATATATAGATGTACCCTGTGTGGATATTTTTTATGTACAATTAATTACAATTTTTTCTTTTACTGCCACCACTGCTTCCCTTTCACCTGTTAAAAAATCATGCCATTCCACTCTCAATGTAAATTGCAAATGCACCAGTTGCTGTAATGTTCTGTGTCTAGAGTTCATTCTTGCTGTGACATGCCTAGTGAATCTGGGTTTTGACTTTTGCCACCAGCTCTTTAGTTTCCTGCGATCCTGTTAAATTGGGCATAAAGCATAATTAATCCAATGGGGAGTGAGTGTTCACTGGAGACAATGGATAAGGAAAGGTATTTGGAAACTAATGATAATGGCTGGATGAATTTGAATGGAACCATTCTGTTGGTGCATGTGTGACGGACAGCTGAGCTAGACTAGAGTCCAGTGATGCAATGCCTCAGAATTCCACCAATGTGCTGGAGCCTCTCTCCCTGATGGGCTACCAAGACAGCTAGCTAGAGGGTGTGTGGGTGTGGGTGGAGACAGCACTTTGGGAGAGGAAATAAAAAGGAGCAGTTTCTGAGAGAGTATTCAGATGGTTTTAAGGTGGTTTGAGAGAGAGCTGGAGGGAGAGCGCTTAATGAGTTGGTTCTGTGTGTAACATCTACTTTGAGGGAAATATCTGCAGCTAGAGAAAGGAGTCTCTGAGCTTGGATGCAAAGATGGTGTAGTGCCTTGTGAGAGTATTCAAACAGGGGTCAACTGGAGGGCCGAGTTTGAGCAAGGAGAAGCAGAGCTGTGAGGAGCCAGTGATCTAGCAAGAGAAGAATCTGAAACCAGTTAAGAGGGGGTGTGGTGATCCCCTGGTTCCGTTACACCGCTAGAAGTACCCCAGGGGTGTGACTGTTAGAAGGTGGGGAAACTGCCAGAAAGTACCACCTTGTTTGAGAACCAAAGTATTAGTTATTGAGGTGTTACAGCTTAATACTTAAGTTTAAGAAACTGAAGTAATAACTCAAAATAAGCTAAGCATTTACCAACTAGTCCTGTAACATCTAACTGAAGAGTAATAACTAAATAAGCAACTGAATTTTACAAGAAGCTGTGTGTTTACTACCATGTTATAGAAGCCTGTAACAACCACTGGATTTAATACAATTAGTTACCTGCTTCCTAAAATATCTTATTTCTTGACACATCATTTGTTTTACCAACTTTGTTCTGTCAAATGAATCTTTCGCATTTCCTCAACTTTTGTCTGAGTATCCAAATATCAAAGTTTTATCTCACACAAAACCCCACAAGATAACTTGTGGTAGTTTTAGAGTATAGAGTTATACAGTAGTGGGAACTGCCTCAGCATGGTTTTGTCAAATCTGTTACAGCTGCTTCTGTAGAATCAATTGCTTTAGGCTGCAATTGTGTTCCCACTTACTTGGAAGTAAGCCTCATTGAACTTGGTGGCAGTTATTTCTGAGGAGACGTGTGTAGATTGTATTGTCAGACACCTTTGGATGTGATTAATCACTATGATGTCGAAAGGAGTACTATCCTGTACTTTAAACATTGCTGTTGAACTACAATACAGTATTGTACTAGATTTTGTGATTCATAAACTAGATTTTAACATAGATTGCCCAATATTCTTTAAAATATTTTAGAATGTTAGGCTGCATTTTCCAAGCATGCTGACAGTTTTTGAAAAACAGTATTTCTGTGTCTCCGTATAGAATCACAGAATTGTAGTGTTGGAAGGGATCCCACATGCCATCTAGTCCAATCCTCTGCAATGTAGGGTATGTTATAAAGGTAAAGGTAAAGGTACCCCTGCCCGTACGGGCCAGTCTTGACAGACTCTAGGGTTGTGCGCCCATCTCACTCAAAGAGGCCAAGGGCCAGCGCTGTCCAAAGACACTTCCGGGTCACATGGCCAGCGTGACGAAGCTGCTCTGGCGAGCCAGAGCCGCACACGGAAACACTGTTTACCTTCCCGCTAGTAAGCGGTCCCTATTTATCTACTTGCACCCAGGGGTGCTTTCGAACTGCTAGGTTGGCAGGCGCTGGGACCGAACAGCGGGAGCGCACCCCGCCGCGGGGATTCGAACCGCCGACCTTTCGATCGGCAAGCCCTAGGCACTGAGGCTTTAACCCACAGCGCCACCCGCGTCCACAGGGTATGTTATATGTAAGTCTAAAACGAATAGATCTGTAAAAAGAGTATGCCTCATAATAGATCATAAAGGAAGATTCTGTGGTTGAAGAATATGGTTCATAAACATTCCAAAACCTCTGCACATATCTGTGGCACTTCTTCTCAGATACCCTTCACTGCTTCATTTTGCATTTTGGATTTGTCTGAATATGACATACGTCTCAGAAATACACAAGTGGCTGTCATCATTCACTAGTTTAGTATAACCCTGAGTTTTCAGAGACTTAGAAAATTGGTCTAGAACTGTAAATATTGACATAATGGTTGACATTCACCAAATGTTGAACATATCTGACTCTGTAACATATACAAGCCTTCTCTACAACAGGCTCATCTTTGTGGTTCCAAATAATTTGTTTAACTGATTTCATCCTTGGATTTAATTAACTATCCAGTGTTTATTTCTCTTAGTTCCCAAGTCCAAGCATTTTAATGTAAAAATACCTTTCTGAAAGCATGAATCTACTCAAGGTAACTTCAGGGTAGAAACTTCTAACTTTTCTGTTCTAATGTTTACTGACATCTATGAATACCTGTCATCAATTCAAAATAAAACGAATGTCAGATTTATGCTCCCTCACTCATCCTTTGACCTGGAAATGCATGTCTCTTGGTACAGCCCCCTGAATCACAAGTCTGTTATCCTGACAGTTTGAAACTTTAGTTGTGAGCTATGTTTCCTCACAAATACCATTTTAAGAAATGCGGGCTCGCTCTTCTCTGTGGTATTTCAGTTTACCAGTTAAAAAGTATTATGAGTCAGTAGAAGCAATCTCATTGGGCTCATTAGCTGCTTTGTTTGATGCTCAGCTTTATTGTACGTAATGATGATCTTTCTGAAATGAGGTGTTTTCCTTGCAGAGGGCATTTTAAACATCAAGTTGCCCTATTAAACAAGTATACTGTTTCTCTAATCATTGGGAAATCATGAAGAAATATTAGCTCTAAAGGAGCAAAATTTGGAATTACAGTGGTACCTCTGGTTACGAACTTAATTCGTTCCGGAGGTCTGCTCTTAAGCTGAAACCGTTCTTATCCTGAGGCACGCTTTTGCTAATGGGGTCTCCAGTGCGCGATTTCCGTTCACATGCTGGGGCAAAGTTCGCAACCAGGAGCAGCTACTTATGCGTTAGTAGAGCTCGTAACCTGAAGTGTTCATAACCAGAGGTACCACTGTACTGGGTTTTTGAAGGTACTATTACAACTTATAATCTGTGGGTGGAAAAAGTATAGGTCTATGGTAGTGGATATGTTTTCCCATTCTAGAAAGTAAAAAAAAATAAAGTTAGATTTTTATGTTAACGTGGCCAGGCATGAATCACACCAATACAGTGGATTGCATCAGACCGCTATAGGCAAACACTCTTGCTGGCTGGGAATGCAGACCAGGTAGGGGCCAAGTGTTGCAAATGAGCCCCTCCCTGCGGAGTTCTCTTCCAACCCGGTCTACTTCCAACCCAGGCTCTGCTCCGCTTACTGTCTGATAGATCTGAAAGGAGGTGAAAAAGGGAAATAAGCAAATGCAAGTACCAGTTCTTGCATGATCATTATAATCACCAAATGGAATGTCACTGAAGGTGTCAGTTCTGAAAAAGTAAGAATCAAACTGCAATTGGCCTCAGCTTGGGTTGTGGTGGGGCATCACAATATGTCTCCTCTCCTCATGGATGCCTTAGATGTGGAACAACGAGTCTTAAGTGACCAAATGGAGACAGTTTGGTGCTACCACCCCACAACTTTCCTCACACCAGTTGCATCATTTCTGCTTTCTTAATACTTCACAAGTTCACCATTTGGTCAGGCATACCTCTTAAAACAAACCCAAAGAAAAAAAATAGGTAATGGTGGTTCAATTCTAAGCTCATATGCAGCCTGCCCTTTGAAGATAATTGCTTGATTACTGTCAGCAGAATCTACATACCTCATTGTTGACAATTTCAATCACCATTTGACCTCTTAAGGAACTTCTAAAAAATCAAAAATCTATCTCTCAATGCAAATTACACCCTTCCCAGTTGAATTGAAGTTCAGATTTGTGTGTGTGTGTGTTTTGTGGGGGTGGGGAAGTTGTTGGTGCATTTTGTAGAATATTTCTCAGAAAGAAACTGCCAGTAGGAAGAAGCACCACTGACTTCAAAATGTTTAAAAATTAAGTGCCGGAGTCTGCAAATGTTAATGATTAAACTCCATGCCAGAGAGTTTCCAGTGACTTTTTTTTCCAGACCGTTTAAATATTTTACCAATTAAGAAGCTATGGAGAGATTTTATCTGGTCCTCCTGAGAGAGGGAGCTGTTAAAATGCGGTCATTTGTAGGTTACATATGCTGCGAAGAGCCTGATTTCTTTATTCTAATAACAGAACCTTTTCTGATTCCTACTATGCTTAAAGATATCTGATTTTATTCCTAAATTCTGCTAAAATTATTTTCTTTGTACTTATTAGCAAACTGTATCATTGAATATTTGAAAATGTATAGTCTGCTCTTAAACCACGTCAGTTTTGGTTAAAATTTGCTCTTTTATAGCTGCGTGAATTCATCAGGAGTACTTCGTATAAGTTTTGAATTTTAAATGCCTACGAAGTTTCACTCAAGATGCAATGTGATGCTACGTTTGTCACTCCTTTTTATCTAATGTCATCTTGATTAAACATTTCTTTTTTATGTCAGGTACAGTTTTCAGGAAACTAAAATTATTATGTGGTTTTATTGTTACTTTAATTTGGTAAATAGTGCATATAAATACCGGTATGATCATGGGTGCTGCTGCTATTCTCTGATGTTAGAACTGCACATGCTTGCTGATTTCATCCCCTTAATTTCTTCTCTAATGCTCTGCTCTGATATATTGACGTATCCCTACCAACCTAAGAGGATATATCATGAATCCATCTTTTTATTTTGCATATTGCATTCTCTGGTATTTTTCCTTACTCTCAGCTGAATCTGCCTGAGTTTATCTCTGGTATTTGTTCTCTTTAAGTTTAGAGACAGATAATTGAATAGGTTTGTTTGAAGTAGAAGATGCAACATGGATGATTCATGAAACCGATTTGTAAAAAAAATATTGTTACATGGGGGGGAAATACGAGAGAGAGACATTGCACACACCTTTGTAAATCAATAAAATCTTTGATTTTTAAAAAATGTATTTTTATTAATCTTGATTGATTGATTGATTGCATTGCAGGATGGCAGTAGACAGAGAGAAAAGCCTATTCAAGCAGTGAAACTCTTAAACAGTGTGTTGCTTAGGATACCTAGAAATTTGAGGCAGTTGCATTGGATGAAACATTTTATTACAGATATGGCTTCCCTTATATTCATGGCTTATGACTTGATCAGTATGTTGGTTGCAATTTCCAAATAAATTGCTTTTTATTGTTGTGGTAGCATTTTTCATCCACCTTTACCTGAGAGACCAAGCTTTCTTTTCCACTTCCATCTAATACTTTCAGTTAACTAGAGGCTGTATCTCTTTGTTAGCTTTTTATCTCTTCTAAAATGTTATCTGTCAGGGCAGAAGGTGGAAGATTGTGAAACTAGGTCTGTCCTGCGGAATTTGCCTTTCCTTTGATCCACCAAGTCTGGATTTGTCAACTTTCAGTTCCAGGATTCTTAGAGAAGTGTACGTGAAGGTCAAGAGGAAATCTTATGCAGTGGTGTGCTGCTGAGCAAAAGTATCTGACCTTCTGGCCACCTGGCTGGGCTATAACTGGAAATCTTATTGTACAATTGAATGGGGGCAGGAAGTCCAGAGTTTTGGATGGGAGAACGTTAGCCAAACAAGATAGGAAAGTCTGCCCAGTGGGTCTTAAGTCTGGCATGCTCCTGCATTGTCTCAAGGCTTAGGTTAGCACATTTTCAACATATTTCTGTTCAACTGTTTAAAGTGGAGAGGTGAAAACTGCAGGATAGATTCCGCCCCCCATACACTGAAGTGCAAAGGCAGTAAATGTCATTTTAGGCTTTCTAGATTGTTAAATCACTTTTTACAAAATATTATTTATTACACTAATATTTTGCTGTTACATGGGGCTCTTAGTGGTCTCCCATGAAATCAATCAGGTTCACACCTGCTTAGCTTCAGCTAAACTCCAACTACCAGATGCTCCTAGACCACTCACTGGATCCCAGTTGCTTTAAAAACTGTGAAAGAGCTCTCTACTGGATCATACCAAGAATAACAACTTGTCCACTTTTTTTGTTTCTATCAGTGGCTAGCCAGATGCTTATAGGTAACCCACAAGCCAGGGTGTTACGATTACAAGCTGACCTTGTTGTTTAACCTCACACCCAGCAAGTGGTACTCAAGAGGCATAATGAATCTGAACATTCATGTGCTGTATAGGCATCAAAACTAATAGGAATTGATAGCCCTGTATTCTTTGTCTAATAGCTTTTTGAAGTCATCTAAGCTTCTGGCCATCGCCATATTTTGTGGAATTAATACCTAAAGTTAATTCTATATTGTGTGAAGAAGTTTCCTTGCTTTCAGTTGGTGGCTGGGATGAAACAAACCAAGCCAGGGGTTCCAGTTTATTTCATCTTAACAAATGATAACCCTAACCCTAACCCTAAAAGAAATTTTGACTGCAGATTGTGGTTTGTTGGGAACAAAGCAAACCATGATTCCTGTTCCTAACATAATGCTAAGCCAGGGATTACGGCTGGTTCCTTTCCAGTGGTGGCTGAGACCACATCTAGTTCCAGGTCTTTCCTTATTTCATTTATATCCACTTCCCCCAGTTGTGGGTATGTACCGTATATAGTTAATGATTATAAGTACACTAGTCTTTGCCATTAACTATTTAAACTATGCTGTGTTCACACACCCATATAAGTTTATACTACAAGTATTGTATGGTGAAATACTTAAAAAGATACGACTTAAGAAAATGCATGGAAATACTACTACTACTAATAATAATAATAATACCTTTATTGTCAGTGTTCAACCTGTGTACAGTGAAATTAACTGAGCCTCCCCCCCCCCCCACGTACACTCAATCTCATTGCACTCTGTGTGCTTGTCGCACAACACACCAACCCCGAAAGTCAGTTGCACTAAATTATTTTCCGTTCAGCAGCCTAACAGCCCACGGATAGAAACTGTTTTTTAGCCTGTTGGTACAACTGATTATACTTCTATTATACTTCTATATCTCCTGCCTGAGGGTAGAAGATTAAAGAGGTGGTGGCCGGGGTGTGAATCTCGCTCTCCTAAGGCAACAATTCCTTGCAATGTCATCTAGCAGGCTCAGGGGACAGTCCATGAGTCTTTACACCCCCTGTAAAGACTTTCTGTCCATGGCTGTCAAGCCAATGTACCACACTGTGATACAGTATGAGAGGACACTTTCTATTGTGGACCGGTAGAAGGAGGTCATGAATTGTTGTTTAACATTGTTCTTTCGCAAGACCCTGAGGAAATGGAGTCTATGTTGGGCCTTCCTAACCACCTGAGTTATATTGTATTTCCAAGTGAGGTCTTCACTAAGGAAAACTCCCAGGAATTTAAAGGAAGAGACTCTCTCCACACAACCCCCACCCCCAGTATACAACGGGGCTAGTTCCCCTCTTCCTCCGAAAGTCCAACACCATCTCATTTGTCTTGCTAATATTTAGGAGCAAGTTATACTCTAGGCACCATGTAGATACTTTTTGAACCTCCCTCCTATACGCTGATTCATCTCCACCTGTATTTAGACCCATTATGGTAGTATCATCTGCAAACTTAATAATTGCAGTGGATGGATCAGATTAAATATAGCCATATGTATACAACTAGTGGGACGCGGGTGGCACTGTGGGTTAAACCACAGAGCCTAGGACTTGCCGATCAGAAGGTTGGTGGTTCGAATCCCTGCAACGGGGTCTGCTCCCATTGCTCGGTCCCTGCTCCTGCCAACCTAGCAGTTTGAAAGCACATCAGTGTGCAAGTAGATCAATAGGTACTGCTCCGGTGGGAAGGTAAACGGCATTTCCGTGCGCTGCTCTGGTTCGCCACATGCTGGCCACATGACCCGGAAGCTGTACGCCGGCTCCCTCAGCCAATAAAGTGAGATGAGCGCCGCGACCCCAGAGTTGGTCACGACTGGACCTAATGGTCAGGGGTCCCTTTACCTTTACCTTATACAATGAGTACAGGTAGGGACTCAGCACACATCCCTGTGGGGTGCCAGTGCTGAGCTTCAGGAAGGTAGATGTAACAGGCCCAATCCTCACTGTTTGTGTCCGATCCCTCAGAAAGTCTTTAATCCAGTCACAGATGATAGAAGAAACGTCTAGTTCCATCAGCCTTTTGATAAGAATGTCCGGAAGGATGGTATTAAAAGCTGAGCTATAATCAGTAAACAACATTCTAACATAATTCCCCAGTCTCTCCAGATGACTTGCTGCAAAGTGAAAGGCTGTAGCTATGGCATCACCTGTTGACCTGTTTCTCCTATAGGCAAACTAATGTTTATCAAAATGTGGTGGGAAACATGTCCTAAGGTGTTGAAGGACCAATCTCTTGAAGCATTTCATCACTACAGATGTTAATGCAATAGGTCTGTAGTCATTTATGCAGTTAGTTGCTGTTTTCTTTGGGACTGGGACAATGGTGGCTGCTTTCAAACATGGTGGAACACAAGCTGTTTGCAGAGAGATGTTAAAAATCCTTGTCAGGACCCCTGCTAGTTGATCGGCACAGTTTTTTACCACTATCCCCAGCACCCCATCTGGACCAGCAGCTTTACTGGGATTCACAGCCCTCAATGCAGCTTTCACTTGATGGTCATATAGAATAAGTGGCTGAGAGTTTGTAGGCTGGCAGGCAGGAGCTATGATACCTGATCTTTTTACCTCATAGCGGGCGAAGAAAATGTTTAGCTCCTCTGCCAAGAAATCATCAGCCTTAACCGTGTTCCTCGTATTGCCCTTGTAGTTGGTTAGATGCTGCAGTCCCTGCAACACTTGTTTCATGTTGTTATTGGCTAGGCAATTCTCCACCTTAAGCTTATATTGCCGTCTTAATGCCTTTCCTGAGCTTTGTTCTTGCCCCTCTGTATATATCTATATTCCCTGCCTTGAAGGCAGTATCCTGAGCTTTCAGGAGTGACCTTACTTCAGCAGTCATCCAGGGTTTACAGTTCCCATAGACTCTAATGCACCTCTCCGTTGTTACATTATCGGTGCACACTTTAATATAAGAAAGTAAATTGTCTGTGTATCTGTGCAGATCTTGATGTTCAAACACGCTCCAATCCTGGAGCAGACTGAAAGCTCCCTTTGGCCAGATTCTAACTGTTTTTATAACTGGCTGATGAGGACACTGCCTTAACATATGGCACATAGGAAACTGGTAAAATCTGCTGAAACAATGAACATGGTATCACCCAGTGCCTACAATTGGCCTTACACATGATTTGTTAAATTTCTTTGTAAATTATATACACATGGAATGAATGGAGAGGTGGGAGGGAGGAATAGGGTATTCCTTTGAGCAAGGCATTTTATTTGTATTTATTACTGAAATGCATGAATAAAGGCTATGCAAAAAATATAAATAAAGACATGGATGTTGACAGCGGAATAAGTAAATAAAATTCAGACTGTACAGAAATATATGTATTTGCTTACTAAGTTAGTGAGCAAAATTATTTTATTATTCTGATCTACTCTGTGTAACCTTGAGCTAGTCTCTTTGTCTACTTGTTCATTCACAACTGTAAAATGTAAACAAAATATGACTTGCATGCATTGTTGCCTCTGAAGGATTTGGGCAGTGTAAGTGGCATTGAGAATCCTGATGATAAAGATTGTAAAGCAATCTGAAGAATGTTGTTTAAGCTTTTTATTCCCCATAGACGCTTCAGATCTCTAAAGAACATGGTTCTGTTTGTATTTTTCAGGCAAATAATTATAGCTGCTGTCAGTAGCTCAAAAAAGTTTAGTAACAAGAAAGCAAAATTTGATCCACTTGTTCAGCATGGGAAATTTGCCTATGCTAAGCAAAAAAGAATAGTGACCTAACACAGCAAAATTACCATTGGCAATAGGGGGTTTGTGTGAACTATTTATCTGTGATGTGGCTGGTTTTGTTCTCCTGCTGTGAAAATGACAGATATAAGAGTTCCTTCTGAAAGGGCAAGGGGTGTGTGTTTACTATTGCCCAGTTTGTGCCTTTAGAATTGATTTAAACGAAGTAGCTCTAGTAATTAAAAAGACTATGCAAAATCTGTTGGGAGTCAGCTGAATTATGAAAACATTCATAGTGATGTCGTCTCAGAAGACTTGTAAGACTTAGGTTTATGAGAAAGATTGCAGAATAACTGTTTCATTCTTTTAATTTTTGGGGGAAACTATGTGTCATTTCCAGAATGGTAAGATAAAGATATATATTGGAAGTCAATGAAGTTGGAGGATTATTCAAAACCAGCATTTGCCAGCTTGATGCCCTCAAGGTGTTGATGAGTGCCACAACCCGATAGTCGCCTTTGACCGGACTTAACCATCCAGGGGTCCTAATACCTAATATTAGGTCCTTTACCTAATAGCAGTAGCATCCCAAAATATTCATTCATCCATTCCTTTTGTTTGTATTCTGCTGTTCCACAAAAAAGTTGTGCTCAAAGTGGATTACAACAAAGAAATAGGAATGCATTTCAAGCAAAAACTACGGTATCATAATAACTTGGCAAAACAAAAATATAACAACATACACAAGCCACATTTCGGTACTATAAATATAACAAGATTAGTTAAATGGCATGCAGGATCCAGTAGCAAAAATAAGGGAACTTCACAGTTTCACCTTAGTCCTAGAAACATCCTTCCCATGATGTTGCTTTCAGTCCTTCTCCTGCAGCAGCTTCTTATAAGGCCGGAGGGCACCAGGTTGATGAATGCTGACCAATACCTTTTCATAAAAACTTAATATACGCCTCACACTCTTGCATATGAACTGAAACTTGTGATCCACAACTTGCAGAGGTTGCTTAAGCAAAATTTCAAGGGTAATGTCCTAGAAGGTTCACTTGGGAAAGGCACTTTAGGGAGAAATTTTGTTTTGCCCTGGATCGCCAGGAATAATGCTGTATATTATGCCCGTTTATTTTCTGTGGAAATAAACAGCTTGGAGAATATGGTATTAGTTTGTTCTGAGGCTGGCTAATTGCACTCTTTCCTCCTTTGGTTCCGCATTTCTGTTTTTCTTGTTTACTCTTGTTATGTGACACTTAATGCAGTTTTCAAGGAAATAGCCATAGTTAGTCAGTTGTATGGAAGGAGCTTCTGGTTCATGCACTCCCCTCTTGCATACTCAGAGTAATTAATAAGTAATTATTGATTTTGGGCAAACTATACTTTGTCATTACATCTGAAGTGGTAAAACCATGTTTTGTGCTGGCCTGCAAACCAGGATAGTAAACCAGCATTTGATCCTACTGTTGAACCCCAAACACTGGCTGCAGTGGGAGACAACTACGTTCCTTCCAAAATACCATCTTTAGATAACAGTTTTATGTCTCTTAGTTAGTATGGGCTTTTGTACTGTAAGGACAGTCTTAAACCAACAGATATAATCATGATGGAATGTCAGTCCATTTTAAATGATTCTGGTGAACAGTTAGCTGTAGCCCATAAATACAGTGAACATTGTATTTGAGTTTTCCAAAAGTGGCTTTATTAGTCAGTAGCAGCATACAAACAAAACCTCTTACTGTAAAAAGGACAGTATCTCCTCTCTTGCCATTACCTCATCACTACTACTTCATTTCCACTCATGGCACATTGCATCTGCCAATTATGCCTTCTGTCTCACACTCATGAATGCAACCTATATATACATGGGTAACATTCACATATTTAAAGCACTCCTTAGCAGTCATGGCTTCCCCCAAAGATACCGGCAATTAAAGTTTGTTAAGGGTGCTGACCCCACAGCCCTGCAATTTCTAACACTCTTAATAAACTACAGTTCCCAGAATTCTTCATGACTGTTAAAGTGGTGCAAGAGTGCTTTAAATGTATACTATGAACATGACCTTGTTGCATTCCACTGGTACTGTTGATACCAGGACTTCCCCTCTAGCCCCCTTCATGTGCTACTTCCTGTGTATATGCCTTTAAAGCACATCCTTTCCTTCAAAAGAATTTTAGCTACTGTAGTTCCCTCCCACATAGCTACAGTTCCCAGCAACCCTTAACAAACTTCAGTGCCCTGAATACTTTGAGGAAAATATTGTGCATTAAATGCAGTGCTTTTTCCAGGGTAGGGTACGCAGGTGTACACATACCACTAAACATTTTGTGAATCTTTGGTCCATTTACCTTATTTATTTTCCATGATTTGAACTATAAAGTGGTGGTTTTCTTGAGTCAAAATGAGAGTAGCCCTAAACATTTTTTTTTTTTTAGGGAAAAAAGCACAGATTAAAGATATATGGTGGGATTCTCCTAATGAACCCCATCAGCAGATGCCCTGTGCAAGGGCATACTACTCTTGTGTAGTGGGACATCCCAGTGTTCTCCCCCACCCCCACCAACATGGGCTCAGGGGTGGAGTGGGAAAACTTCCAGGAAAGTGGCCAGAAGGGGAGATTGTTCTGTCTGGCAAGTCAATATGCATGCACAGATGGAACGTTTGTAATAGCATGACATTGAATTCCACCACCTCCCTTGTGTGTACACAGCCTAGGTGCTTCTGAGAGGGCCTGACAGACTACATTCCTGTCCCTGTAGGTATCTGTAAGTTATGCATGCTGCCTTTCCTTTCCATTAGTTCTTCCTATGACTCACAAAAGCAACACTTTTAACATTTAAGAAAAGCAAAATAGAACTAGCATCACAGATACGTTGTAATACACTAGCTGTAAGACCTTTTGTCTAGGATACAGGCATGCTTTTGCTCTGTACAACTGAAATTGAAATTATTTGCACAACTACTTTCCTAGACTATAGTCCTAACGGTTACATAGTAATGACTCTTGATTCTGCAGCATTTAGGATAATTTGCAGGGTATTTGTAGGTAAGAGTTTTCTTGTATTCTGCTTTTGGGAGCTGCATGCTAGTGGTGGGTTGGAGCCAGAGGCAAAAAGTAGGTGCAACAACAGTCAGTAGGCTACATTCCAGCTATGCAGAAGTGTGTGCATGCGCGCCTGCGCACGCACAAACACACAAACAAAATCTAGGCAAGCAAGAGGCATTATCATAGTTCAGTGTCACATTCCACTTGGACAGAAGCACTTTAGAAGGTTTCAGAGGAGGATTAGTTGAATTGTGTGGCCTGGGGAGATAAAGTATTGCCTCAGGAGAGCCCTGTGGCCTGCATAGAAATGCCTAGAGGGACACATTTGAACCCTGGGCCTCACATGCATGTATCACATCCAAGAGCCCCAACTCAATACATTTCCCCCCGCTTTTTTTTAGTTTAGTCTCATGAGTGTTACTGGCAGCTGAGGGTGGGCTGTGACAACCACGTTGAAGTCACCCAGAACACTGACTGGGTCCATTAAAACTTTTGTTTATAAAGCATGAGACCTGCAACGTCATAAACAGCTTCTTTTTTTCTCTTCTTCAGACAATAGCTTCTTTTTATCAGCCATTAAGCACTCTAGTAATTCATTTCCTTATTAACAGTGCATAAAACTTGCATCCTGAAAAGCTGATGAAACACAGTGGGCTTTGTTGGGGAAAAGAAAAAAAGGTTTTTTAAAAGTGTGAATAACACAATGTTTGACATTTCTTATTTCTTGGACTGGCTAGCAAGAGGAATAAACATAATTCTCAGTTGTAATCTATCTGAGTACATATCCTTTGTGCTGTTAAGCATTCCTTATTTGACTCAATTTTTCTTGGTAGATTATCCTTTCCTGTCATTGCATGACACATAAACATTTGAATCAATAAGCAGTGGCCTGAGAGTTTTCTATATGCACTGCTGAAGGCTCTCCTGCAAGGTGCAGTCAAACAGCAATATTTGGGTGGGACTTTCCGGCACAGTACAGGTATTCATTTCATATGCCTAACACTAGGGCCTGGTTTAATAGCGACAATGGTGCCCCTAAAGACTTACCGTACTTGTGCAAAACCCCACACTTCAAACTGAAGAATGGCCTGTGGATGTGAACTTACTCTGTAATGCAAAAGATTTTCCAAGTCTGTATTGGTGTCATGTGGATAACTGCATACAAGACTCAACACCTGGAAGACTCAACTCTTGGAAGACAATACTTTGTTTGGCAGTCGTTTTTACCTTATGTAGGCACATGAGAAAATGCCTTCTTTGAGGTGTCACCCCACTTGTGGAATTCCCTGAGGTATGATTGACAAAGAATCACTTAATTTCTGCACCGATGTGGCTGTTTTCTCCAGCATTTGCAGGATATTGGCTATCAATTCAGGTTGATGCAGGTAGTTTCTTTGCAGTTTATTGATGGCTGGTTGAATCTGCAGTTTTCTCTACTCTCTTAACTGTTATGCTGGAACTGTTGTTTTAAAATTGATCTTTATTGTACACCACTATGGAATGGATATGATGAAAAGCAGGTTCTAAATATTTTAAATAAATGAGAAAAAATTCAAATGAGAAAAAAAAGTACTGTATTTGTGTGCACCCCAAGCCATTTTTTTATGTACGATTACAAAAAAAAAAAAATCTAAGAAAAAGCTAGAACTGATAGAGAAATATATAAGAAATACATCTTTAGGAGGGGGCTGAAGAAGTGTTTTAATAGGATAATATTTTTATCCACCTACCCATTTTATGTGCTTCACCTTATACAGTTTGAAAGCCTCTAATAGGCAGTAGGTCTATGAAATGATTGTATTGTTGTGGTTAAAAGGTAAAGGGGACCCCTGACCATTAGGTCTAGTCGTGACCAACTCTGGGGTTGCGGCGCTCATCTCGCTTTATTGGCCGAGGGAGCCAGCATACAGCTTCCGGGTCATGTGGCCAGCTTGACTAAGCCGCTTCTGGCAAACCAGAGCAGCGCATGGAAACGCCGTTTACCTTCCCGCTGGAGCGGTACCTATTTATCTACTTGCACTTTGACGTGCTTTCAAACTGCTAGGTTGGCAGGAGCAGGGACTGAGCAACGGAAGCTCACCCCATTGCGGGGAATCGAACCGCCCACCTTCTGATAGGCAAGTCCTAGGCTCTGTGGCTTAACCCACAGTGCCACCCGCGCCCCTACTGTTGTGGTTATGAGAGAGGAAATGTGTGTGTGTATAAGTCAGGCTGAGGGGAAAGCAGAGTTCTGTGACAATGCAGTACAGTTTTATGCTTTGGAGTTGAATGCCATGTAGAATAAAACAAGTAGAACAATGGATTTACTGTTTATTGAAGCCTTAAAGGCAGATTTGGAGGGGGAAAGGATCAGGAATTAAGTTTTTAAATTATTATTTTTATCTGCAGCAAAAATAGAGCACTCATCTTAACTGCCATCATGCAAACGAAGCTAAAAGAAAAATGTAGATTGCTAAAGAAACTCAAGGCACCAAATATCTGCATATCCTGAAAGGAGTTTTCAATTCTACCCACTAAAAAGCAGGGGGGCAAGGCGGAGTGCAGAGTAGTACTGAACTCTTTTGAAAAGGCAAACTAAAATAAATGAAACAATTCAAACTTTTCACTAAAGCTTTTATATTGAATTTTATAAGTCTAATAGTGTGTGCGTGCCAGAAGTGAGCACATTGTATTTTCCAAACAAATAGAATTCCATTTTTGCTCCCTATTCTCCCTCCCTCCCACCCGCAAGGGAACATATAACCTAACCTGAAAATAAGTTACTCCTCTCTTTCTCATTGAAAAACAGTAGAAAAAGTACAGTAGAATAGTTAAGAAAAGATACTTGGTTACATAATAAGTATTTTTTTTATAGTCTACTTTGAAACAACTGGCATTTGCTCATACATAATGTAATTGCGTAGTAAGAATAATAATAATTGCGTAAACAATACTAGAAGAGATTTCTGGGGCCGAAGGCAGAAACATTTTGAATAGAATGAAACATCTGGAGAAGCATTTATTGCCCAAGCCATATTGCTTGGGGTGGGGGTGGGGAGCTTTTTAAAACAAATTTACATTTTAAAAGCCTGATGATTGGCACCATAAGGGCAGTTTGTAACCATATTGTATTTGAATCTAAAATATGTTAATTTTATCTTAAAAGGAAGAATAATAAATACAATTCTATACATTCCAGTTCAGAATTAAGTTCCCTTGAATTCAGTGGGACTTACTCCCAGGTAAGTAAGCATTGAATTGAAGCCTAAAGAAACTTCAGTTGACAATGGTGAAAGTAAAGCTGTCTATAGAATGGGACTCTTTGTGTATTATGTATATTTGTGTGTAAAAATGTATAAAATGTTCTCTTCAGTTTGTAGTTCTTGTAGATCACAACTGCAACTCAGATGCTTGAGATCAAAGTTAAGGAGTTTATAATAGGCTGAGCTACTAGGCTTTTAGGCTTTGTTGATTATCTATACTTGAGACTTCATCTTAAAATATTTGTGTAACTGACCTTATAAACTCGTTGACACATTATGGTTCATTCACATGATTATCATATGATAAGCAAGCTTTCCTTTCATTGATAAGCAACAAAAAACTATTGTAGCTGATCCATGATAGCTATTTCTAACAATCAGGGAACTAGGCAGAGGGCCTTCTCAGTAGTGGCGCCCACCCTATGGAACACCCTCCCTTCAGATGTCAAGGAGATAAAGAACTACACAACTTTTAGAAGACATCTGAAGGCAGCCTTGTTTCGGGAGGTTTTTAATGCTTGATGTTTTTAAATATGCTGTAAGCCGCCCAAAGTGGCTGGGGAAACCCAGCCAGATGGGTGGGGTATAAATAATAATAATAATAATAATAATAATAATAATCGTCATCATCAGACCATTATGTGATACTGTGAACTTTGCTTAAATTATTGTAAAACTTGTATTTCCCAAAAAGTTCAATTTAAACGCTTTGTGTAATAGATGTTGATAGGGCTGCCATACATCTGGAATTTTCAGACATATCTGGAATACTGCAGTCAACAGCAGTGTCCGAGTGGAAATCGGCTAAATATTTGGGAAAATTCACAAAAGCTCAACAATTTTGCCAAAAAAAGCACTGTTTGGAGTATGGCAGCCCTATGATAATAGACAGAGAATTGTTTACATTTGAAGGAGTAGGTGTAAGCAATGGAGGTTTACAGTACAAAAACCAGAGACTCAAAAAGCAGTGTAGGCTTTTTAAGAGCCCTTTTGCAAAGCTGTTTGCAAAAGGGGTTTCAAATGCCCCATTCTGTGCTTTGAAGTCCCACAACATCACCTGACATCACTGAGTTGTCCCAAGCTTGGCCATCCAAGGATGGGGAAGATAAGGATCTGGCCTGCCTGCCAGGAAAGGTTCCCCTTCCCCCGCTCTGTCTGAACAAGTAATTTGTTACAGCGCTATCTGGTTTAAAAATAAAGAACCATACAGTAGACACACAGGCCGTCTGCTCATTATCCACTCCCCACCCCCCCGGTTATGGTGAGATGTCTTGTATTTCTATTTGAATTATAGTAATTATTTATAATGGGATGCGGGTGGCGCTGTGGGTAAAACCTCAGCGCCTAGGGCTTGCTGATCGCATGGTCGACGGTTCGAATCCCCGCGGCAGGGTGAGCTCCCGTCTTCGGTCCCAGCTCCTGCCCACCTAGCAGTTCGAAAGCACTCTTAAGTGCAAGTAGATAAATAGGTACCGCTTTCTAACGGGAAGGTAAACGGCGTTTCTGTGTGCTGCGCTGGTGCCGGCTCGCCAGAGCCACTTCATCATGCTGGCCACATGACCCGGAAGTGTCTCCGGACAGCGCTGGCCCCCGGTCTCTTAAGTGAGATGAGCGCACAACCCTAGAGTCGGACACGACTGGCCCATACGGGCAGGGGTACCTTTACCTTTACCTTTAATTATTTATAAATTTGTTTTTGTACATGTGCCCTCCTTTATTCTATTTTATGCTAGTGCATAAGTGGCCACAATATAGGGGGACCTGGGCAGAGGAAGATGGAGTATGCACAGTTATAACATAACATGTGAACCTTCCCAAATAGGTATATCTTCTCAGTAGCTAAATGTAGATAAACTGTTGTGTTGTTGATACTGATTTTGTATAATAGTAATTTTAATGGTTGGTATGCAGAAGCCTACAGGTGCAAAAGTTTAAAAAGTGATTTCCCTACAGCTTAAAAGGTTCTAAGACATATCTATCCATCTTGTGATGTTTTTGGTGGATGAAGCCAAATTCTCCAAGGCTAGTCATTTAAAGCCAGGATGTATTAAAACACCATTACTCATTAGGCCTTCAGTCCTGTACTCCGTCAACACACACATGTCCCATTGATTTTCTGTGTATGTGGATGTAATTATGAACAAGATCACTGCTTAAATAACCTTGCCTTTAGCTGGATAATTTATATCTATAACCCCAGTGCAGGAACTCCTGTGTTCAACGTTCAAACTATGAACAACATTTTGTCATCCACTGTTTAGCAAGAACAAATCCTTGACCTTTCTTAGCATGGACAGGAATAGAAACAGCAGAAGGAAGGTTTATCAGAAAGCCCATTCTTAAAATTAAAACAGGAAAGAAATGGAAATCCCATTAACATTGTGCTGAACAAGGAAAATTGCACATATCCTTTGTGTTGAATACTGTAATGTGTTTGTTTTGCAAAATTGGGGTTTGTGTCTGAAGTTTAAAAGCTGTTTATACTTAAGCTAAGGAAGTGTGTTTTCACTGTGTGATATATTTGATTAGTCTCCCTCTAGGGAGTTTTCTGCGGTAGTTAAATGGTGGTAATTTATCTAATAAAAGTGCTAAGTAGTATAAACTGGAGGCGGTTTAAGGGATTTTTCCATTCCTTCATTGGTTTCCGTGATTTTGAACTTTTTCTTGTGGGTTACTTATTCAAGTCAGTAAAAATTTGCTTAATATTATTTTTCAAAGTACTATCTCTTCAGATATGTTTTTCACAACAAAGTTGTAACGCAGGTTACATTTAAAGAAATTTATTACCATTTATAGTATTATAGGTCCCCCCCAACCAAGTGTAACTAAAAGGTAAAGGGACCCCGGACCATTAGGTCCAATCATGGACGACTCTGGGGGTTGCGGCGCTCATCTCGCTTTATGGGCCGAGGGAGCTGGCGTACAGCTTCCTTGTCATGTGGCCAGCATAACTAAGCTGTTTCTGGCGAACCAGAGTAGCACACGGAAATGCCTTTCACCTTCCCGCCGGAGCGGTACCTATTGATCTACTTGCACTTTGTGCTTTCGAACTGCTAGGTTGGCAGGAGCTGGGACCAAACAACTGCCCGTCATGGGGATTCGAACCGCCGACCTTCAGATCGGCAAGCCCTAGGCTTGTGTGGTTTAACCCACAGCGCCACCTGCGCCCCATAAACTAAGTGGGTGCTATTCAACTAAGTTTACTCAGAGTAGACCTACTGGAAATTAATGAACATGACTATGTTGGGGCCACTCCTTGATTTTGCTTCCTTCCCAACTGGCAAGTAGCAAGTGTGTGTGTGTGTGTGTGTGTGTGTGTGTGTGTGTGTGAATAAATAAATATATATCCTGAAGCCAAATACCCATTTAGATAGAATTGATACTATGAACAATAAACTACTATTTTACATGGCGTTGATTGTTGCATACTGGATTATTTAACCAAGAAACAAGCCTGCTACAAAAGACTGCAGACTTAATTTGGAAATCTGCACTTGAAACACAGACTGACAGATTGGCTATGCATCCCCTGAGATTTTGTTAATTAAACAAGTTCCCTTCTAATATTGATTTTTTTTGGGGGGGGGGTACACTCTTTAAGTACGGCCAGTAGTTGGTTAATAAAACTGTATGTAAAGATATTGGTGTAAGTAACTGAGTTAACCATCTTAGTTCAAAAACAAAAAAATGGACCTATGTATCGTTGTGGCCAGCAAACATTTAAAATATGGCATTCATGTGTTTGCATAAGACTAGCAGAATGTTCAGTAAAAGGACATGCATGCATGTGTGAGACTGGTTTATTTTATTTTATTTTTATTCGGCCACTTTCTACAACAGTTGGATCCCTTTTGGTCTTTCCTGCCTCATCAACTTTCCCAGTTTCCCTTACTTTCTCAATTTCTTTTGATCCTCTGTCTCTTATCTTCAGACTTATCACTTAACTGCCCAGAGGACTCAGATCTCAGGGCACACCAGCTGCAACAATAACTTCAAAAGGCATGTTAAAGCAGCTTGTGAAAAGTACTCGTTTGTGCACAGACCTCTCTGTATGCTATTCTGTTTTTATTTTCTCTGAACAGAGCTAATACAGATTAAGGAAAGATATATAGAACTAATCCGGACCAGTCTTCCTTTATGAACTGACTTAATTCAGTTGCCTTGTAATTGATGGCTCTTTGTAACCCAGTCTTCCAGTTAGTTTCAGGTGTGTTGGAATGAAGGCTGCCAAATTCAGGTTTACCCAAGATCAGATAGCTCATGGATAACCATCATGAAATGCCTGTAAAATGTCAGTTTGGGGAAGGACATAGTTGAATGAATCCACCTTTATTCAGTTCATGGTTTCTTTAAGGAGTTCTCATATTCTTCCTTGAAAACTAATGTCTGTGAATCATTTTATGAAAATGTTGGATTGAGTTTCAGACTTCTGGTTCCCGGTGGTGCATTAAATCCTTCCTTCTATTGGCAAGGAAGAAAGGGGGATCCTTTGTTTAGCCAGACAAATTCAAAAACTGTCAACTCCAGATGTTCTGAGAGAGACTCCAGGCAGGCCTTGCTACAGAATAGAGAATGGCCCTTGGGACTCTACTGTAGATACTGAGTTTCATTTAGTATTTTAGCGTCATAGTAGCAGCTGAAAGGAAAGGTGAAAATAAAGCAGTTGAATACAGTATACTATTAATGATGAGGGGTTGCCAATTATATATAAAATTTCTATCTTTCCTTTCTCCCAGTGCAGAAGCCAAAGTGGTTCCGCACTATAAATATTTTTTTAAGTAAGTAGCCATATTAAAACAGCACTAGAAAACTATTTAAAGTGCACATACGCACAAAAGTACAACACCCACTCTCAGAAGATCCTAGCACAACATCAGTTACTGGCCAAAGGCCTGGTGGAACAAAAAAAAAAAAAAGTATTTGTGTGCCAGTGGATGGAAAGCAGAGAGAAAGCCAGCCTAGCCTCTTGTGGAAGAGGAGCTTCACAATCTGAGAACAGAGAACAGCTACCCAAAAGGTCCTCTCTTGTGTCCATGCCTGTGAAGGTGGCAGGACTGAGAGAAAATCTACCCTTTCAGAAGATACCAGGCTCATACAGAGAGATATGGTCCTTCAGATAGTATGAACCCAGGCTATGTTTAGATATATACTAGTTCTGATTGGAGGCCCCACTGTTCTGAATGTCTGTTTCCTTATTAATTGGGCATGAACAACCAGCAGTCTTATTTTCAGCATGGGGTGGTGGTATAATCTGAAACTTCTTAAACTGGGAGAATGTATATCTCCATCTATGTCTGTCTGTCTCCCCCCCCCCCCCAAAAGCTAGATTTTAAAGACTGATAGAATAAGCATGTTTTAGAGCAGTACTGGAATTATGTGTGGTGAGTTTTGTAGAGTATATTACTTCTTTGTTGTGCATTATTTCTTTTTAGTATACTGTTACCAAGCGACCCTCTTTCCCCAACTTCTTCCACGGACTTCCAGAAGGTGATACTGGCACTGTTGCTCTCCATGGAAATTACTTTATGGGGTTCCACAAGGTTCAGTTTTGTCCCCTGTACTATTTAACATCTGCAGGAATTTTTCAGGGTGAAATCATCTGGAGTCCTTGGGTTTGATGCTTTCAGTATGGTGTTGACACATAGCTGTTTTCCTTTTTCTCGTCCAATCTACATGTGGTAGAATCTTCCTTCACCAAGAATCTGGGACCAGTGTTAGACTATTTCAGCACTGGTTGCTAGTGTGTTTCTAGACCCATTTCAGGACTCTGGCTCTCTAGCTCATTGTTGGCCTATAAGTCCCATCAGCACCCACCGCAGTTTGGCCAATGGTCAAAGATGACCAGTGTAGCCCAGCAATATTTGGAGGGCCACAGGTTAGTCATTACTGTCCACCACTATCCAAAATAGGTCCCATTATCTCAGAGGAATTTTCCCTCTCATTGTGTTCCATTCCTATTCCTAGGATCAAGATCTGCTAATGAAAATCTGTGTTTTGGGGTTTCTGTCCTTTTTGGACTTGGTTAGTACAGTCTTCCCTAACCTGACCCTTCTCCAGATGTTTTGGACTAGAACTCTTGTCAGCCCCAGACAGCATGGCCAATGTTCAAGAATGATGGGGGTTGTAGTCTTAACAATGTATGGATGGTGCCAGGTGTGGGAAACCTGGGTTAATATTTAATAGGAGTGAAACTACTTAAGTTGAAGCCTCAACATTTTGAAATGCTGTTCTCTGGGAATGCTGTTCACTGGGAGATCTGTCTACTTGTCATCTTCTCTTGCTATTTTTCAAAGGCAGGAGAAGGCATTTTCATTCTATCGGGCCTTGGAAGCTTGGCTTTTAGATTGCCTCTCACTGTTTTCAATTTTTCTCTTTGCGCTTTATAGATTAATTTTGTTGCATTTTGAAATGGGTTGGATCCAGAGTACTCAGAGCTTGACTCCTTTTTTTCTCCTTTTTGTCTCCAAAAGCTGCTTCAGGGGTTGGGGGCCTAGAAGAGTTGGGTAGATAATGCTTGGGGGCAGCTGGCCGGAAGGGGGAATTGGCTGCCAAAAAAGAAACCCTTTGTTCTCAGAAACCTCTGCAGATAACAAAAGGTCTGTAGAGAGCAATAGGTCCCAGGTTCAGTCTTTGGTATCTCCAGCTGTCAGGAGCCAGAGTCAAGGAGTAGGTTAGCCATAAAAAAAAACCTGGTGTCAGTGAAGTTAACTCTTTATTCAAAAAATAAAGAGGCAGGCCTAGTGAACCCAGCAACTCTTCCCAGAATGTCTTGCCCCAAGGAGGCAGTTGCTAGGGCTGAAGGTCCCTACCTTCCCACTTCTCTCTAAGATTTTCCCCATTGGTGTAGTCAGGGTTTTTGTTGGGGGGGGGCAGGCTATTGTTAGAGGGGGCAGAAGCTCAGATTTGTATTGATTTTTATTGATGGGGGCAGCTGTCCCCTCCCCCCTTGGCTATGCCCATGGCTTCTTCCCCAGTTACTTCCTTAGCAGCCTAAGGCTCTGGCATCTTGCCTCTCTTTGTTCCACCTTCTTCATTTCTCTGCATATTTTGGGAGACCAGGGGGGAGGAGAGCTGGTCACAGTAAGAGGGGGAAATTCCCTGGCTTCTTCAACTGCCTGCCTCCACACTCAGCCCCTTGACCCTCCCTCCTGCTTCTGCACTCTGCTACAGCCTTCTCCTGCTCACCAAACCCTGTTACCTCTTCCGTTTCTGACACTTTCTCTTCCCAGTCTGCCCCCTCTTCTCCCTTTCACCACGCAGTGTTGTCCCAGCACCAGTCTCTTGGCTCTGAGCCTTCTTTCCTTGGGGGTTCTCGAGCTGATGCCTTCCACCACCTCTCTGTGCCCAACCAGAAAGGAACAGGAATGACTTCTGTCTGAAATTCAGGTGGGCTGCTGTCAGTCAGGCCACCTCACTCAGTATTGTATATCCTGATTGACAGACTAAAAGCTTCTTAATTTTTTTAGTTGGATTCAACAGTCTGTATTTAATTGGCATATTCACAATTCTCTCTGTGTGTGTGTTTATAAAAAGTAATACCAATAATATATGGGAACTGCAAGAAACAATTGCATTGTGGAGTGCTCCTGTTAATGGTGCCAGAAGCAAAAAGCCTGTTCCGCAGTGAATCTTAACAAATTTGTTGATTCTTCTGCAGAAAAGAGGCCTTTGTTTCAGGCAAACATGTGCAAAAATCATATGGGAGGTAATGCACTCCAGCCCACGTCCAGTGTGCTGTAACACAGATAGCTAAAATGGTGTCCTCAGATGTGTTGGACTCTAGCTTCCATCTGGGCTCTCAGCCAGCATGACCAGTTGTCAGGGATGATGGAAGTAGTAGGCCATTAACATCTGGAGTTGGTTGTTAGGCTAGGCTTGTGGAGACCTAGGTTTTATTCTTGGTTGGCTTTAAGTAAAGCACTTTTGGTTATCCTGGGCTCTTTATGCTGTTTAAGCCCAACTGGTCATACATGGTTGTTGGGAGAATAACATGGAACATAACGAAGGAAGGGATTTAAATATGAAAAATAAATGAAGTATGCATATAAATAGTTGAACAAGTTATAACAGACTTTTTAATATCCACTTGCCTTTTCATCTGGGGTGGTAAGATGAAATCAGTGAAGAATACAGTATATAGGACAGACTGCAGGTTTGGAATCAGTATTTGAATGTTGTTTTGCTTTGCCTATATGGAGAAGATAGCAGAATGAGGCTCAGGCTAGTAAAATTGTTCCTTCCTAAAGTGCTGCAGGTTACTTGCAGGGAGAGAGCAGGGTGTAAATTCTAAAATGCCACCTCACACATGCCTGCAGCCTGAACCCTCGAATTCAATGCAGCCCTTCAGTCAGGTGCTTGATAAATCCACATATTTAGTGGCCCAAGCAGGTAGCGAATATGGAAAGTTTTAAGTGAAGGGTGGGTAATTAATTCAAAAGCAACATCGTTGTATGCTTTGTGCACATGAGTCTTGGTTCATGTGTGTTCCATACCTTCTTCTCCCATGGGAGGAATGAGGACTTTGACCATGTTTCATTTAACTTTCCATTGTTTAGATAAATGGATAAACCAGAGATCATGGTGTAAAACAAACTCTGGTCAGTTTCCAAACAAGCTGCTTGTTTAACCAACCAGAGTTCATTTTAAACTACAGTATCTGAATTATATGCAATCCAGGCTTCATGGAAAGCAAAACTAAATTCTTCTAAACTTCCACATGGAAGGAAGAGAGTGGGTTTAGTGATATTTGCAGTTGTTACTTGAGAAGCAGGCCTTCTGAAGTTTGCAAGTGCTTCTAAACTATCATGCCTAACCTGACAGTGTTCGAGATAAGTTGTAAATAAGCCAATAACTACTTTTACTTCCTACAGGCAATGCACAAAGAGGAAGAATTCAGAGAATCAAAAACAGCACTTTCATTAGTTTTAGAAAGATTTTAGGGTCAGGAAAACATCCCCTTTTGAGTTTCAGCAGAAAATTCCAGGAAGCCAAGGGTAACTTCCTACATGGTGTGGGGGCCCTTCGGAATTTCCTTTTTTTAAAAAAGAGAGCTAATGTTCCCATAGGAAAAAGTCGTGTTTTAACACTGTGGTGATACTTGCACATGACTTAACATTCTGCAGTAACTCCGAGATATATAATGGTGCATTTCACTTTTAATATGGGAATGCAGAAAGCTTGAATTTGGAAAACAAAACAGTTGAATCCACATGGCCCAAATGGCAGGCCTAGATATCCAGCTTCCATTTGATTCTATAAGAGTTGGGTAAACGCACTGAGTTCTCAGCTGGATAAGAACATAAAGCCAGTGGCCCATCTAGTCCAGCATCCTGTTCTCAGTGTCCAACCAGATGCCTGTGCGAAACCCACAAGCAGGAACTGAGCACCAAAGCACTCTCCCCTCCTATGGTTTGTAGCAGCAACTGGTATTCACAGATAAGGGTGTACTTCATAAAAAAGACACAAGCTTGTGAGCTTGTAGAATTAGCCTACAACAAGCTATGAGTACCTAGTAAGATTACAGGTACCTAGTAAATCTTGCTTTTGAAGACAAACTTGCCAAGATAATAAAAAATGCAAAACAGGCTGTTTTTCTCCTCCTTTGTCATGTATATGCATTTGTATTGTGTGCATATGTGTTGACTGTTCTTTTAAAAACTATCAGTCTTTCTGGAACAATAGAATAGAATAATAGGAGAAGAATAAAACTGAGGAAAATAGCATGTCCTCATCTGGAGTACTTCATGTAGCCTGTTAGTCATTTATACAGCATCGTCTTAACTAGATAAAATGGCCAAACAAATCCATTTCAGAGAATAAGATTTAGCTTGGCAGAGTGCTCTGCCTCAGCTATTGAATAAGGGCATTTATCTTCACCACCTTTCTAAAGCTGATGACAAAGAGCCAATGAAACTATAAAGATTCTGTTTGTTTTATTACAAGAACAGACTGTAATTTTTTATGAAAATACTGAATAGACTGTAGCAACATTTAAACACTCTGCTCTAGTGTGATCCTAGAATGACAAAAACACATTAAAAAAGCAAAGAAAAGGTTCTTTGTGGTGAACTCTAAACCACAGTTAACATTCCCACTTTCCTTGCGGTTGGATATTTCTCCATCTACAAAAATGAGTGCAATGTTAACTCCTTCAAAACAGTGGCAAAAACCATCTCCAATTTCTCTTCATGGCATTGGAGAGCAGCCATTTTTGCAAGTTTTGTTTTGAAAAACTGTTTGGGTGAGCGGTGGATCTCCCTGTTCAGAGGGCTATGAAAATCAAGGGCAGTTCTCTAGAGGCAGAAATGCCAAAGGGGTAAAGTAGAGTAAGCTGCTTTAGTTTGTTAAATCTAGTCATAACATCATGTAATTGAGACGAATGAAAGGCCTTCAGTTTTTCACAGTAACTCAATTTTTCTTTTGTTCTTGAGATCTGAGTTGACTCTTGAAGTATAATAGTTCTTGGTCAGTTAGAGGAAAAAATAAATTAGCACACACCCAGAGTCAAGTCCCATGCACCTCAATGTCTAAACAGGCCTGGCTTTTCTTAAAATATGTACCCAATATATTTAAACATTGATTTTTTTTTAAAAAAAATGCATTGTATATGCAGTTATACCGAAGCTATGATAGAAGCTGAATGTAATTTAAAACTGCCACATTGGTGTGGTTAAAGGTTAGCCATTTTTCTGTTGTCTCGTGGATATGAAGGTGTATATCTGTAACTTGAGGCAGTCAGCCAGTGTGAGACTTTATACCTCCAACTTTTACTTAGTGATCTAAAACCCAAGCTTCAAATATCCCAATAAAAGAACAGATGATATTGAATGTTGACAGTCTAGCCAATGGTCTTGCCTAATGAAATTTTCAGAAGTATAAGGGGAGACAGTTCCCATAATTCTTTGGAAGGAACAATGTGCTTTAAAGTGTGCATTGAATATGCACTGCATTCTGTGGATCTGCCCAGAACTAGGTTGGGTTATGTCTTCTGGCAGCCTCATGGGGTCCAAAAGGTTCAGGAAAAGGGATGCACAGGAATCTGCTAAGCGTCTGCTACGTGACAGGTTCCTTAGACTAAGGAACAAAGCTGAAGGAAGCAACTCTCTAAGGACATCTATACCCTTCTTAGCTCCCCAGCTGTTCCAGCTACACTGATGAACTGCAGTATAATTACCATTATTTGGGCTGGGCTGTAGAGCAGGAAAGACCAGACCAATAGCTTCCTCTGCCAGAAAGCTGTTCCACTGGCACTGGTCCTTGGTTTGAATCTCCTGGTGACTTAACGGAGAGCTTGAGTAGTGATTGACATAGTATTGACATAGTATTTAGCTGCCTATAGCTTTTGCTGCACTTCTCTGTAAATCTCATGCTGTATATGAAATACTTTCATACTGCGTTTTCAAATTAGCCTCTTTAATGCTACATTGCTTTTTATAATATTTTTCATTGTTGCTTTGTTCTGCAAAGGTTACAGAAAGTTCAGTGCTATTTCCTTGTTTGTTAAGTAAGTACACCAGTTGCCTTGCCATATCTCCTGGTAGTTGAAAAGAATATGTTTAGTCTGAGGTACATAGGTAAAAATTTCAGACAGATGTTTCCTATAAACATGGAAGCTGAGGGTTGCTTTTGTTCCCCTGAATACAATATGGGGCATATGCTGAGTTGTGAAATGATTTGCCCATGCAAACGGCTGCTTATTTAATGTAAACCTTTGTCTGGTGTGTGGGATTTCCTTGCTTGTTTTGTAATGTGGATTGCTGTGTTATAACAACAGAACTCATTTATTTTGTAAGAGGTAGGAAGCAAAACAAACAGTGTGAAGGCAAAGGAGGAATTTGTTAAGGAGACAGACAAAGGTGTTTACCTTTCCGTTCCGTATCACTTGCTTACTTTCATTTTTTAAAAATAATAATAGAATAAGAAGAAGATAGCTCTACATTGCTGATAGTCTAAACCCACAGTCCTATGCATTTTCAGTCTAACCAAAGAACAGTTTGTATTTTCCTTTTATATGTGTATATTGATATTAAAATAGCCTTCAGTAGCCATCACTATTAGAAGAAATACATCAGTTGCCTTCAGCTTAGTGTTAAGTAATTCCTTGTGTAAGTAAAGCAACTTCCACTTTGGCAATGGGACTCTCTTCCCATCACCACCACCACACTCTCCTTCCAGGTGCATGCCAACATCTGTCACAGAGGTTCTCCCAACTCTCCGGATTAGATCTGTCGATAGAGAGAAGAGGAAAGGGTGGAAAGCCCTGTTGCACAAGTCATTCCCCTCATGCAATGATTTAAAAGAATACTGCCCAATAGTATTTGCGGTACATGAATTAACAGAGAAAATATAGTTCTGGGCCAACACCACTGTGTGTCAGCTGGTGCTGCTCCTTCCTTTACACCCCATGACTATGGGTACAATCAACCATTGTGATCTTACAGCACAACTTGGATTCTTAAGATTGATCTTGTGCTCAGGAGTTGGCTGTTAAATCTTAACTGTATGTAAGCCATCTGGAAAATCTCATTACTGAAATCAAGTACTTCAAAAGGAAGAACTAAGTTTAGCACTTCATGTGTTAGGTTATCATACATGCTGTGAAACATCCAGAATGTTAATTTTTCAGTGAAGTAAACAGGTTCTGCTAATGAAATGTTTTAAAATTTGGAGCATGCACCGTGAAATGCTGAATGATTTCTTAACTGCTATACCTATATTTTTACATTGCATCTAAATTATTTTCCCAGGTATATCCTGCATTTATGAAGGGATGCAGAGTTTCAACAAAAGAAATACAAAACAGGTGAGTAAACTGGAGCGTACTTTTTTCATGTGCTGAACAGCTCTGCAAGTAACTTGGGGGATGATGTAATGAGGAACAATCCATCAGATTATGTGATAGCAGTAGAAATTAGACTGATAACATTTGCATTATAGAAGTCTCATGGTGAACGTAACATTTCTTTACTGAAAACTGCCCTCTACATTCCATTACCAGGTGCTGGTAGCCATGGGGTGGGGGGAAGTTCTTGTGCTTGACACATGCGACTTGTTCAGCCATTGAGGGAGCAAGATGCTGGACGAGATGGGCTGTTGGTCTGATCCAGTAGGCTCTTCTTCTGTTTTAGGTTCATTTTTAAAAATTCTAATGGAAACACTTTGTATCCAAATGTGAAGTTTGAAGTTGCTTGACCAGGCAAGCTTTCAGAAGTTTTCTACACAGCAGAAAAGATTGAAGATGGTCTTCACAGAGGTTGTTCTTCCTCTTGACAATTGTTCTAACCTTTCTCTTTTACTATACTTTTAATGATGACTTTGCAGGGTGGTGTTCATCTCTACTTGAAAAGGTATTTACCTAGATAGGTTGCTTGTTTTGCCTGGCTACCTCATTGGTTGTTTTGTTTTTGTTTTTAATTACATTTTTATTCTGTTTTTCCTCCAAGAGCATTCAGGGCAACATTTTGGGTTCCCCCCACCCCCCACCCATTTTATCCTCACAACAACCTTGTGAATTAGGATCAGACTATGAGATATTGGCTGGTTCAAGATCATCCAATGACCTTCAAGTCTGAATGGTTATTTGAAGCTGGGTCTTCCCAGTTGTATTCTGACACTCCTTGACTTACGCACCATACTGGCCCTGGAAACACATATGCCAGGATTCCATTTTAAGTTATCTCCCCTTTCCGTCTTTTATTATTCTGACAATCAGTAGCAATTTTATTAGCAATTTTATTAGCTGTGTCCCATTTCAAACAAAGAGTCTTGCAATGCCTTTATACTAACGTCTCTTCCAAGCAATCTGTTTATTTGAGCATCCATCTGAATTGGTTTGTGGTGAGGCTGTACAACATTGTGTTAAACAACTGTTATTCCACACTTTCCTGTCTCTTTCCTACCTCTAAAATATCAGGTTCTTTTTTGGGGGAAAGTGAGTCCCAAATCCACTTCAATTGCACAACTTAAATTTGCCAGGAAGTGATTGAGCCTCTCCTACAAAACACTGAAATCTGGAAGTGACCTAAAAAATTATTATGACATAAGATTTTATGCACCACAGCCTACTTCATCTGGTGAAATGTAATCCTAAATTGCTCAGCATTTGGTGGTGGTGGTAGGAATGCTTTCTGAGGGAAATGAAATGCCAGTGTGGTGTAGTGGTTGAGAGCGGTAGTCTTGTAATCTGGGGAACCGGGTTTGCGTCTCCGCTCCTCCACATGCAGCTGCTGGGTGACCTTGGGCCAGTCACACTTCCTTGAAGTCTCTCAGCCCCACTCACCTCACAGAGTGTTTGTTGTGGGGGAGGAAGGGAAAGGAGAATGTTAGCCGCTTTGAGACTCCTTAAAGGGAGTGAAAGGCGGGATATCAAATCCAAATTCTTCTTCTTCTTCTAAAATAACACAGTGACAATTACCTGAAAGCAAGTGACTGTTTAATATTACAATGTCTTTATAACATTATTAGACAGTTTGAAGGGTTCTTGGCAATATTGTTGTTTGAAAATGGAAGTGAGAAATGTAAAACATTAACACTCTGATCCCACGCATGTTTACTTGGAAGTAAACTACATTAATTTCAATGCCAATTACTTCAAAGTGGGTGTGCTTAGAGTCACATTCTTCTTTTGAAGGAAAATCATAATAATGGCTTTTGTAACTTGTTTATTTGTTTCCCCTCCTCTGATGTGCATTTTATTATTATTTCAGTAGAGGAGTTTGTTGATTTCTTGTTTCTTATTCTTACTGTTCTTTGAAAACATATATTTTTAAAAACCCACGTATCTCATGTTTCAAGAACAAACATTTCAATATTTGGAAAGGAGTGACCTAAGCAATGCAGAACAGGGGTGATCTCATTACTGGACTTTATCCAATTTTTGTAGGCTATAACTCTAATATTTTAAGCACCCTAGTCTCTCCCGAGTATATTTCAAGCTGTGTTGTGTGAGATGAGATCAGCATCTTGCATCCAGCAGAAAATTACTGCTTAATTACCAGCAATAAATCAGTGTAGCTTTCTTTAAAAAACAAAACAAAAACAAAATACAAGTTCACTATGTAGCCAGAACCACGAATATTACTTGAGTGATAATAAATGGACAAATACTATCTTTTGGGGGGGTGGAAGGTGTTTTTTTTATTTAAAAAATGCTCACTTTTTAAAATTAAAAAGTCTGTATTTAATTGTGATGTGAAAAATATAAAAGTCAAACACATTTAGAAATAATATTCAAGAAAACAAAGGTGCAATAATCTAGTTTGTTTTGTTTGTTTGCTTTTTAAAAGTATGGTATGATGTATAGCCACTAGATAGGCAAGAGTGTTGTTCTAAAATGATAGTTGAGATTATGGAAGTCTGTTATTTATTAGTTTGTTGTTCATGTGAGAGATAAATAGCTATCACATTTCAAAAAATGAGCCTTGCTTGTTTGCACTCCCCAACCCCTAAGAGTCTGCGTTTGGTAAGTGATTTTTTCCCTCAGAGGGAACCAAGTACTAGATCCTTCCATCTAGTATTAGTACTCCCATTTAGTACTAGTACTCCCATCTATTACTATCACTTCTGCATTAAGTAGCTTGATGAAGTTGATGAAGTTTTCCGGGAATATTGAAAATTCATTAAGAAGTTAAGAAGAGCCCTGTTGGATTACACCATGTTCTTTCCCACAGTGACCAAACAGATGCCTATGGGTAACCTTGAAGCAGGACATGAATGGAATATCCCTCTCCTGATCATTGTCCTCATAGTCAGAAACATGCTATCTCTCATGTTGAAGGTAGTAGAGTCTCCATAAATAATACTCATTAGTTTCTGATTGTACTTACTAGTGATTTTCATTCCCCATTGACTTCATTAATTCATTCATTCACTCCTGACACTGGCATGCTGTCCCATAACAGAGAGTTCTCTGGGCAGTTGCTTATCTGTCAAGGAACCTCTGCATGTTGCAAAGAATTCTGTGGATGGGAAAATGTTATGGTACAGTTCATACAAGATAACTCAAGACAGCTTCTCCCCTTAACTTAACCATTCATCTCCCCAAGGAGGTTTCTCTGGTGCTTAAACCTGATGCCTTTTTGGTGTGAGGTAAAGTTCTCCTTGGGACACGGGTGGCGCTGTGGGTAAAACCTCAGTGCCTAGGACTTGCCGATCGTATGGTCGGCGGTTCGAATCCCTGCGGTGGGGTGAGCTCCTATCTTTCGGTCCCAGCTCCTGCCCACCTAGCAGTTCGAAAGCACCCCTAAGTGCAAGTAGATAAATAGGTACCGCTTTATAGCGGGAAGGTAAACGGCGTTTCCATGTGCTGCGCTGGTGCCGGCTTGCCAGAGCAGGTTCGTCACGCTGGCCACGTGACCCGGAAATGTCTGCGGACAGCGCTGGCCCCCGGCCTCTTAAGTGAGATGAGCACACAACCCAAGAGTCGGACACGACTGGCCCGTACGGGCAGGGGTACCTTTACCTTTTTTAAAGTTCTCCTTACTTACTGAGGCTTTTAAAGATGTGGGTTTTTCTGTTAAGAATTCTGCAGTTAAGTATAGTTTTTGTATGCACTTTTTAAAATCTGTGACTTAGGAAAACGGTGATTGTGCACACAGAAAAATAATGCATTTGAACATGAAAGTTTAAGCACTTTTAAAGGCCTAAAACATTCACTAAATAAGAGCACATTCTTTCCCACAGTTAATGTTGTTTTGTTTGTTTATTGGGAAAAGTCAGTGCTGTGAAGAACAAAAGGAAATTCAATACTTGGGAGGTTGAAAACAACTATTGAAATCAAACTGGTTTTCAAGATCAAACTAAGCATTTTTCTTCCTGGAGATTGGATGCACATCAGGTCACTTCCTGGAGCTGTCAAATTCATTATAAATGTAAACGGTTCTTGAGAAGTGGGACACATATGCTGAGGCAATTTTTTTTAATTTTTTTTTACACAGCCATTCAAAATTTAACATTTTTAAAATGTCTATCCTCTGGTGACTGGCCTTTGGTTTTCCTTCCTGTGAATTGCCACATTTTAATCCCCCTTATTTAATTAAGCTGTCAATCATTTTGCTTCAGCGCTGGGGCGACCTGGTCTTACCCAAGGTTTTTGTGGCACAAGTTCCTGCTCCAGCTGCTAAAGCAGCATGCTGGGTGAAGTAAGTGTTCTGCTCCCATTCTTTCCTGAAGCACTCCAAACACCCTTTTTAAATAGGTTTTCCTGGTGCAGGCACACAGCCAGATATACAGGGAACCATGGGCAGCCTCATTTCTGTGCCATTCTGTGACATATAAGCACTGAAGGAGGAGTCGCTGCCTCAACAGGAGGACAGGAACGAGCTTCCCCCTTGTTAAGCAGAACTTGGAGCTGTATGGTTGAAGTTCTAGACATTTTGATCATGGCACATTACTAATGAAGTTCAACTTATTAAAGATAGTGTTTTCATAGGAGGAAATCCAATGCTTGTGCCATAGCTTTTGATCTAGCAGAGGGAGGGAGGGTGATTCCCCTTTCCCCGATTCTTTCTTTGTACTACAACTCCCCCGCCACCTTTCTGTGATGGCCTGGGACTCGGAACCAGAGGAGACTCATTCTGCACCGGATCCTTTGCCTCAGGCATCACCTGAACCAAGTCTGGGGCCTGATCCTGAAGAGTCCCAGTCTGCACAGGTCCCCCTGCAACAAACACCAGCTGGGCCCGAGTCAGAGGCCTGAGCCTGCCCTGACTCCAGGTGTGGGAATTACCTCATTGCCTTCAGCTGGGCCATCACTTACCACAGCTGCTCCACTACCGGTTTGGTCAGGGGAGGCTGAGGCGGCCCCTGGGTCTAGTAACCCACCGACGTCTCCCGAGCTGCAGAGACTAAGGTCTGAGAGAAGGAGAGACCTGAATACTCACAGGAGGAGTGCTCGCCTTAGGGCGAAACAGGGAGGTGAGTCGCCGGGGGATCAGGACCGGCCGCTACCCCGACAAAGATAAAAGGCTGTTGGACCCCGCCCCAGGTTGCGGGAGCAACATTGCTGTATGCTAGATCCTGCCTGAGATCCTGTACCTGTCCTTGCCTGGTTTCCTGCCTCGGCCCTGTTGGACTGACTCCTAGCAGAACCTTCGGATTCTGGACCACGTTTCACGAGTTACCCCCGGGCCCAGCACACTTCCAAGCTGTTCTGGAGTGTCTCCCAACTCTCTAAAATGGGGCTGTAGTAGAAAGGGGAAATAAGAGGATGTAGCCTCACCTCCTCCTATGTTAACAGATTTCCCCACTGGATTAAAAGCCATTCCACAAGTGGAACAACAGCACTGGATGCCATTCATAGTGTTATAAGAAATACACACATAGGCATCTCATTTTGCTTGCTTTCACAAGCATGCTTGACAACAGTATTTACCAAGAAGAATGTTGTGGTCTGAAGGGTCTCATGAACATAAATAGAAAAAGTCACAATTAAAAAGCTGTCTAACCAAAATAGGATCTGTTGCACAGGTCTTGGAAAAGAAAGAGGGAGAACATAATCTGCATGCCTCCAGGATCCTTGAGACTTTAATCGGCCTCTAATTGCTGGAGTTCACTAATACTCTGGTTGTCTCATTCATGCTGAAACCAAACAAATTCTGTACAGATACACTCAGTGAGTAGAGCATCAGTCTCTTAATCTCAAGGTCTTGGGTTTAAGCCCCACTTTGGGCCAAAGATTTCTGCATTGCAGGGGATTGGACTAGATGGCCCTCATGGTCCCTTCCAACTCTTCTATTCTATGAAAATAGGCCAGAATTCTGCAGCCAAAAAATTCCATACAGGCTCATAGGCACACATTGCCTTATTGCTTAGAAGCTGCACAGTTTCTATATTGTTCTCCTGCATGGGTGTTTTACTTAAGGATGGACAGACCAGTCTATTTCTGATCTGTGTCAGTTTTGCATGTTTATTCAGAAGTCGGTTCTATCCCATTTCACTATTTATTGCAACTTATGGGGGGAATTGCATGATATTAAAAATGTAAATAAGTTACCTTGATGCTTAAGTATTTTATAAATAAATATTAAAATTTGTATTTTATATCATTGCATGGATTTCTAAAGTACTCTATCCCCACAAAAAACCCCAACAACAATGTTTATGCATTTGGGTACTTCTTTTGAGTTGACAACTTTATTGTAAAACTCGGAAAAGTGTGGGATTTGAAGGATGATTACATTCCAATCTGTGCATTAATTTGGGAAGTGTGAATTAGGTCAGGTTGTTTGCGCCATCCCTAGTTTTATATACAGTTCTACATCATTGTAAATGTAGCCTGTTGAAAGGCATGTATAAATTTTGGATTCCACCCCCTCCACCAATAGATCTTTGTTATTTAAGTGCCGATGTCTGATGTCACACAGCTGCAAATGAGAGCACATTACAGGCTGTGGATGGGGTCCTTTCTGCTACTAGATGGCTCATGGAAAAGTCAGTCTTCTTGGAGGCTTCTATATTATGTACAGACTGGGTTTCTTAGAAAATGCTCAGATTCTTGTGAGCTGGCCAGTGGAATTTTCAACAATGCGAGTGTCAGTTTTTGATTTTATTAGACTGACCCACCATACTAAGAAGAAAATACTCTGTTGTTGCTGCCACCATTGATTTTCTCTCAGCTGTTAACGGCACTGGCCAGAGTTTCAAGTCTTTACGCTTGTTCCAGGTGACTGTGCCACAGGAGCTGCTGATGAGTAGCACCAGGCTCATACTTTTCAGCCAGCTCCATTAAGGCCTCATTCTCACTGTTTAATAATTGGATTTCAAAGAGAGTCATTGCTTCAGATACAGTCCATCTGTTTTTCCAAATGCCCAGCTGTAGACATGTGACATCCCCCTTCTTTCCACATTGCTCCCTGCAATAACAGGTTTAATTGTCCCAGGCTCCTAAGAAGCAATCTGATTAGCAGATGTTAAAAGGGGACGGTTTTCAGCAGGTTCTTGGTGTGAAGTGGTAATTTGAGAGGTCTTGTGTATGGGCTTGCAGAGGTCTGATTGATGGGTTGCCTGGCTTTGACTCTGCTAGTGCTTTGGAAATTACATCATTTCCCACCCCCTCCTCACTCCATTTGAGGCCAGGTGGAAATGTTTATGTGGAGAGCAGCCAGAGTGCCATTTGTACAGCTGGAAGCCTGCTGCTTCCCATAGCAAATCAAGACAAAGTACAATAACTCCTCCCTCAACACAAGGAACACCAGCTGCATTTATATTCAGGTCTTCTCACTGTATGAAGGCAAGCAGTCTTAAAACATAAAAGCCCCTAACTTTTTAATTTCTATTTGTTTTATACAATTATCAGTCGCCCTCTTAAGACTCTGCAAAACATTGCAACACTTGATGCTTGCTTTTTTCGCTATCCTTGCACTTGCTATCCATTCTTTGTATTTGTTTACCTTGCAATGTCTTGTTTTGCACGGGCTGTTAGTAAATGAAGCATTATCAATGTTGTTTTTAAAATAGTTTTAATAGAATGAGATTTGATTATAGCCTAGGTGTAACTCAAACATATTTTTATTTATTAAATGTGTATACTGCCCTTCATCTGAGGGTCACAATACAAAAACATTTTTAAAAATCGCATAGAAACAAACAAAAACAATACCCCTGCTCAGGTCAAAAGGCCATAGCTTCTTTAATTAGTCAAAGGACTTGGGGGGAGAGAAATGTTTTGACCTGGTGGTCAAAGATATGTAACAAAGGTGCCAGAGGCAAGCCTCCCTGGGGAGAACATTCTACAAGCGGGGAGCCACTGCAGAAAAGGCCCGCTCTCATGTTGTCATCCCCCAGACCTCTTGTGGAGGAGGCACACAAAGAAGGGAGTTGTGCTAATGATCTCTTGAACATTTTGGATGCCTTCCAGAGTGCATGTCTGCCTGCACTCTGCTTTCCATTGCCCTTGTATAATGAAACCCAAGAGGACATCCTCCAAAGGTCCCCAGCTGCATTCGTATTGGCTGCATTTATACTGGGGAAGGTATTGAAACATTGAAGAAGTTGTTAGAAATTTAATCATACCCAATTGATTACTTTTGAACCTATTTTTCACTTTTCGAAAAATAAGTGTGTGGGGTTTTTTTTTAAGTCTGGCATTATGATTTTATATCCCGAAAACTATCTTCAGTGCTCCTTCCAAATAGCCCCCATAAAATCATGGAATTGCAATTGACTTTCCGCTGTTTTGGACATGACACTTCTTCTGTATGTTCTTTCCATACCAGTGGCAATGACATAGCTGCTGTGCATGTGGAAGGGGAAGGTTCGATTTCCCTGGGGAAGCCATTTGAAAGAAAAATTCTGAGCGAGCCTTGCTATTTATTTCACATCAAGTGTTTTCATTCCATTGAAATACAGGGTGCGTCATTCAGCGCAATCCCCTGCTTGATGTAGGAAATCCTGAGCATCTCCACTAATGGCTGACTAGGCTTTGCTTAAGATTTCCAGCAAGGATGAACCCAGCACTGCCCCTAGATAAATAGTTCCATTGTCAAATTACTCTTGCTTCCAATACATTTTTATTTATTATTATTAAACTTGTATACTGCCTTTCATCCATAGATTTCAGGGTGGTTCACCATTGCCCCCCAATAACTCATCATTTATTTCACATTCATGAGATGGCAAGAAATACATATGCTACATAACATTTTTCAAAAAACGAAACTAACCACCACCTTCTTTCTATCAAGAGCAATCAGACCAAGCAAGCTCCAAAGTCAATCTGCAAGGTCAGGTTTCTGCCTCTGCAGAAGATCCAGGGTTGGAACACCTGAGGTCAGTCCTGAAGTCACAGTCCAATGGAGCTCCCAAAGCAGCCAGGCCATGGTCCATTAACGGAGAAACTTGAGCAGACACAGAGTCTCTGCCTTGCTTCCCATCTTGATCGCTGCACCTGAGTTTGCTCCAGTGGAGCCTCTCCACTTATCAAAACATGTGATCCTCAACTACCCAGCTGAGAGGCCAAAAACCTCCTACTAGACCTAATGAGCCCCATGATCTCCACCTGGTCCACTAGTGAGCTGGTCTGTGTTCCCTTGCCTGTCTGTCTCCTTGAGTGCACTTCCTGTTACCAATGCCTCAGAGCCCACTGTGTCTGCAGAGATGGGGGTACCTCTGCTTCTGGTGATGTGTCACCTTCTCCTGGCTCCCCTGAACAGTTGGATTCCCCTGCCATGTCCTCTAACGTCCTGTGAGTACCTCCTAAAGCCCTAACCTCCCATTCCCTATCTTCAGCTTGTCCTGGTGTGTACCAATAGTGGCCACACCCCTCGCCGGATCCTCTTCCCCTTCCCCTGTGTTCTGCCAGTTATCAATGCAAGCCCATCCTTTACTAAGAAAAAAAAAATGTGATCCTTAAAGTAGCATATTGGTCTGTTACCACTTTCTCTATGATAGGCTTTTAAGAGTCCTAAGTTCCTCTGTCTTTTTAGTTGCTTCTTCCATTTCTTCAGACTCTGAAGACATTGCCATTACTTCTTCCCGAATTCTCTTGCTTAGCTTGTGCCCCCTCAAGAGGAGGATCTGCACTGGGACCAGCCGCTCCCTTGTTTACAGGCCCAGGTTTTCCTTCTCCCTTGCTCTTCTTCTTCATTCATTCTCTGCTCCTGGAATTGCTTCAGTTGCCCATCCGCTGCCGAGTCAGCTCAAACCCGAAGTTCAGCTGTTCAAGATGTTCAAACAATTCCTCCTTTGCACAAGGATAAACCGGCAAACAATAAATACAATAATACCAGGCCCTCTTTGCATAAGGGTAGACAGGCAGACAATAAACAACCTTAACACAGAACACTAACCACACAACCAACAACCCTTCCCTCCTCACCAGGGAACAATACCAGACAGATGCCAGAATCCCTCCTTCCAGCTGCAGAGACCCCAGGGGTAGCAGCAGAGTAGATCTCAGTCTGGCCAGTTATGCAGCAGTGTGGGCCTGCATTGAAGCTCCCCACTTCCTGGCCCAAGCCCTATGGTTTTTATATGCTCCAGGTTATCAGTTGAGTGGCAATTAAGAGACAGATTTTTAAAATGAGATGATTACATGGTGTTCACTTTGCAAAGGTTATAACATGATAGGTTCTCCTGTCGGATCTACCATTACACACATAAAACAAGCGCCTCTACTTTCATTTTTTTAAACTTGAAATTGTAAGGCTAATACATATACATCTTTGAAGTTTGCATGACTCTTCCATCCTCTAAAAGCTTGGGCTTTCTGCAGGAATAAGGAAAATAGAAAAAGAAAAAACAAAGAAAAAGAAAAAGAAAACAAAGGAGGATTGCAAAAGGTTGGATCTCTGTAACCTGAGTGTGAGGAAGGCATAGTGATTCCAAACTAAATGCCTAGTGTGAAAGCTGATGTGTTTGTGGAACCCCCGAACATAGTGCCCATGGGCTGCTGCTATTAGAACCCCTCTGCCCACCAAGATCTCTGCCCTACCCATTTTTTAAAAAGTGAAGGCTGTTTTTGTTCTTGTTGTGCTTTTTGTTTCGAGGACGGGGTACTGGGCACCATCAGCGTCACTTCTGTGAAATGTGTATTTTGTGATGCCCAACACATTTTCTTCGATTTCCAAATATGCACTCGGGCTCCAAAATGTTGGGGAAACCTTGCTGTAGTATATTCCATAGAATGTGTAAAATGTAGTGATATTCCATTCATGAAACAAAGGTATTTACAAGATATTATACTCCTCTTCTAAACCTGACACCTTCTATAAAATACACTAAAATGATCACTCAAATGTTATAATGTTTAAGTTTAATTTCTTATGATTGTAGAAGTATTTTGATTTCTTTTATAGAGTTTTTGAAGGTTGTAAATTACAGCATGAAAACATTGACATGGGAAAGGTGTGATAAATTGCATAACTTAAAATTATTTGGGGCTTTTTTTGGGGGGGGGGGATGCAGGGCTGTGAAGGGATAAATACATAGCTACCTAAGTCATCATTGATATATCTTCCCTCTTTAACAGAAATCTATTTAGATAAGAAAATATTGTAAATGGCTGTGGATATTATCCAGTGTCCATTTATTAATTTTTTAGAATTCATTTTGGAGTTTCTAGAGGAAGATGATGGGGGAGGACATCCTGAAATAATTGACATAGTCTTTAGGACTGCACATTCTAATCTAAAGGAAGGGAAATTTATTGCAGAGTAGTTTCCTATCTACACATGTTTTAATATTAAATCTGATTCTTTACTTGGATTACTGTCTAATTAGTGTAGGATTAAGGAGCTCAAATATTAATTAACTTTTGGAGATGCTACTCTTTAGTCTTGTGTTTAATCATCATCTTTGTGCCATAAAAACAGAAAGCCTGTAGCTTAGCAGACTGGTTCTAAAATCTCTTGTGAGAATTTGGGATTATTTTGTAATACTCTTTTCTAACATTTTGCTAGATATCTTGCCCACAAAGATCTGTCTTTGAGGCTGTACCAAGAGACATTGTGCTTTCCTTTAGCTAAATGTGCTTTTCTCTCGGCCCCATGCTCCACAGCCAATTGGTTGGTAAGGCTGGTGGCTCTGAAACTAATTTTGGGTATTGGGTATAGACTTCTTAGAATAAAAAAACCCCCAACAATTTATAACTGTATAAATTTAGAAATTAAATGTGCCATTTTTCATAATAAAAATATGCTGAAAGCAGTATTCCAGCACCAAAATGTTTTTTTTAAAAATTACATTTATATTACCTTTCTTCCAGGGAACTCAAGGTGGCATACATAGTCCTCTCCATTTTATCCTGGCAACAGCCCTGTGAGGAAGGTTAGGCTTAGAGGCTATGATTGGCCCAAGGTCACCCAATGAGCTTCATGGTTGAGTGAGGACCACGAATAACCATGTCTCCCAGGTCCTAGTCTGGTGCTCACCACTACATCATGCTAGCTTAGCAATCAAGGATTGCTTTAATGGCACAGAGCGATGGTTATTACATTTCATTTTGTGCACAAATGTTTTCTTAAGTTTGTCAGAATGAAAATGGGTGATGTGAGCATTTGAATTGAATGTGGGAGACAGTTTCCAGATAATTAATAAGGAATGCAAAAAAAAGTGGGTTTGTTCTGTAGTGGCACACGGTACAGGGACCACATTTATAGAACCAGATCTTCATATTGTCGTCCTCTTCCCTTCCATTTTGGGGGACGAGTGGGTAGAATTAAAGAATCCTGCTGGCCACAGGTGGGAGGCACAGCTCCATTTTAAAGGACAGCTGAGTGGTTCTAAGTCAGGCATATCCAACTCCTAAGAGACTGTGATCTACTCCCAGTATAAAAAAAAACTGGCAGTGATCTACCCATTGTCATTGGACGGAGGAGGAGCGTGCATGGGGTGGGTGGATTGCCCAGAATTGTTGAGCTTTTTGGGGGAGGATTGCACGGGGTTTTTGAGTTTTTTCCACATAACTTTTTGTACATGATAAGGATCCTGTGATCTACCAGGATCTGCTGGGGATCTACTGGTTGGACATCCCTGTTCTAAGTGATTCATTTTCTCCTATGGGCAGGTGGGAGGAAGCAGCAGCAGCAACAATAGAAGCTGCATTGCATCTGCTTCACTGAAAGAAGCACTGGAATGGTGGAGTGCTCAAGAGAGCAGTAGCAATCCCCATCCCTAACCCAGCCTTTCCTCCAAGTGTGGACTTAAAGTGCTCATGATTCATGATGCTTGGAGGCAAAGCAGCTCAGAGTCTTCTGCTTCTCCCAACCAGGAACCTCTGTTCAGCAGACTGACCACCATGAAAAGCTAGTTTTCCTCCAGGGAAGGAGCTGGAGCAGGTTTTCTCTCATTCTGTTTTCCAGAATTGCTCTAGACTTATTTGCAATACTCCTTGCTAATACTTAACCGTGTTTCTTATACCTGCTGTTTCATATTGTACATATCCTTTAAGGTGGCACTTAAAGCAGACAGAAGAGGAAAGCCTTTCAGCTCTTTCAGTGATGGGGCAGCTTATTGAAGGGTCAGGGTGCTTGTAAAGCTCTTACAGCGAGAAACCTTTCTGTTCGCATATGAGTTTTCCTCAGTCAGAGAATTGTTTACATTGGATAATGTTCAGTCATGACTTTTGCTACCTGCATTCTTAAGTGGTATAGTTCCCGTAAAGCTGTACCATGTAATTCTTCTTAGAATGTATAGATCAGTTCTGTGTTGGAACCATTAACTTCCCTTCTATGAAGGGCCCAAGGAGGTGTATATTCTCTGCAAGTGCAGGGAGGGGCAATCCCCTGAATGAGATGCAGAATTCAGCTCTTTGGTTTACATCTCTCCCTCTCCCTCTCCCTCTCCCTCTCTCTCCCCCCTTATAGGGAAAGTTTCTTTCTATTGCATTGCTGAAAATAGGTTTGAAAGCAAATGGATCTCAGGAGCTTTAAGGATGGCAGACTGGAACCCCCAGTGATCAGGAAAAGGGGCTTCAGTGTGACACAATATTCCTTTCCTCTCCCTTGCATTAAGTAGCATAAGAGAAGTAAATTGAACTTTGGCAACATGAGTAGAATTATGCAGATAGGTATAAAGGTATAAAAACATTAATAAGTATGTGCTGGTAGTGTTCACACATCATGGTAAACTGTAGTTAATGATTACCACGAACGGCTCCTACTTCACTCCATTCCCAGTACAAGCAAGAACAACAAACTGCAATCCCTACTTAGTGTTACAGCCAGACCAGGGATCATGGTTAGTTTGCAAACCATAGCTAGTTTGCTTGAACTGTGGTTTACCATGTTGCATGAATTGGGCCACTGTATGCGCGGGTGGCACTGTGGGTAAAACCTCAGCGCCTAGGGCTTGCCGATCGCATGGTCGGCGGTTCGAATCCCCGTGGCGGGGTGCTCTCCCGTCGTTCGGTCCCAGCGCCTGCCAACCTAGCAGTTCGAAAGCACCCCCGGGTGCAAGTAGATAAATAGGGACCGCTTACCAGCGGGAAGGTAAACGGCGTTCCGTGTGCTGCGCTGGCTCGCCAGATGCAGCTTGTCACGCTGGCCACGTGACCCGGAAGTGAGATGAGCGCACAACCCTAGAGTCTGGCAAGAGTGGCCCGTACGGGCAGGGGTACCTTTACCTTTACCTATGCTGAAACAGCAGCACAGTACTGTTTTTGTGTACAATGGAAAGAATACAGTGGAAAGAATACACACGTACATTACAACAGCCTTGAAACCAAGTTTATCCAATCCCTGGGCCCAGAAGACCAAAGTTGTGAAAACTAATTCCTGTTCACCCAGCCGGTTTTATACTGCCTTAACACAGCATTATCTGAGGGCAAATAATATAGTACTTGCTGAAGCTGAGCAGGTTTAGCACTAATCAGCGCCTGAATGGGACACTTCTTAGGAACCCTACATATGCCATATTGAGCCCCATTGAAAAAAGGTGTGGTAGATGTGTAATAAAACCAGTTGTGATGTTTAAAACCTTTTTTTAATCTTGTGCTGAGAGTTCACTTCCTTTAAAAACAACTAACAGCATCTTCAGGGGATATGGTCAGAACTGGATGACCAGTTGGGATGAACTAGGCAAGGTGGGGCTTAACATTTCCCCTGTACCTTTTTCCTGCTGACATTTCCGCCCCCAGCAACTACTTGAAACATCATTTACAGAAAATAAGAGCGACTTCTGGGAATTTTGAGGGGAATCGTTCATTATGTAATCGGAACAGATAAAACTAATCCTTCACCCACCCCCACACCTCATCGTGGAGCCAGGTTGAGCTGCTCCACATCAGCTATAAATTTTAAGAGAAAAGCAGCTAAATCCTAAATACAAGAGTCAATGGTACTTTTAACATTGTGTCTCATTCAAGTCACAGGGAAATGTATTAATGACTAATCAGCTTTGCAAACAACAGTATCTTGAATTCTACTTAGTAAGAATTCATTTCCAGCAGCTGAAAACCCTATGGGTATTCCCTATAGCTTCATAAAAGAAATGTAGGTCTCCCAGTTCCCAGTACCTGGAAGCAAAACATTTTTGTACTGCTGTCGGAACAAGACAATCCAGGGCCCAGAATGTCCACTAGCAGCGTATGTACTTGTCAGAAGGCACCTTCTATCTACGTGCTTTGCTTGTTAAAAATTTAAACTACAATCATATGCACACTTACTTTAGAGTCAAGTTAATTAAACTCAGCAGGACTTGCTGTGCTTACTCTGGAGAAATCATGCAAAGGATTGTTCTTAAAAGGTTTCACCAGTGAGTCAATCTACATACAAGCTTCTACTCTTTTTCTAGTCTCTGACACAATGCCTTCCCCACAGTCCTAGAAATTGGTTATTCCACTCACTCTGATAATTTCTGGGTAGGGGGATAGGTCAGCAGTTTTGTGAACTAGCTATTGTGTGTATTGTGATCCTAAATGCACTTACAAATAGTATTTACCTGTGAAGAAATCTGAAGTTGGCTATCACATAGCTGTAGTATTCATGGCTGCTATGTTGGGGGACCCCAACTATAACGCATCAAGTTTTAAGCCTGAAGCTGTTGGATTCTTCAGATTTAACATACGTTTTCAAGGAACTTTTATAGGAATAAATGTTGAATGTTGAAAAATATTTATCTGCAGATTATTGGAAATATTTTTGGATAACACAAATATGTGCCTACAGAAATAACTGAATGGTTGAGTGATTCATTCTGGATCACTCAGTTTAAACAACTTGGGAACTACGGTATTGAATGAATCAGAGAATTTTAGCTATATCGGCTGCAGGCCATAACTCTTGAAACTGGCATACTCCAATGGGATTGGCACACAACTGCTAGATTATCTTGTCTAATGTATCAACCTACAATGCTTGTTCGGGACGTGGGTGGCGCTGTGGGTTAAACCACAGAGCCTAGGACTTGCTGATCAGAAGGTCGGCGGTTCGAATCCCTGAGACAGGGTGAGCTCCCGTTGCTCGGTCCCTGCTCCTGCCAACCTAGCAGTTTGAAAGCACACCAGTGCAAGTAGATAAATAGGTAACGCTCTGGAGGGAACGTAAATGGTGTTTCAGTGCACTGCTCTGGTTTGCCAGAAGCGGCTTAGTCATGCTGGCCACATGACCCGGAAGTTGTACGCCGGCTCCCTCGGCCAATAAAGCAAGATGAGCGCCGCAACCCCAGAGTCAGTCACGACTGGACCTAATGGTCAGGGGTCCCTATACCTTTTTACAATGCTTGTATAAGATCCCTGCAATGACAGTGTAACATATTTTGTTGCATTGCCCTAGTACATCAGTTGGTATGCACTCAACTGTAAGTGCATATTGACTGGCTCTACAAGTCTTAGGATCAGAAAGTAAATCCCCTTAAATCCATGTGTCTAAGCTTAACTGGGTTACCAATCATAGTAATTAGCTGTTACCTGGAGCTTTTCATCCATTTGGGGAAGGTATGTATTTCATGGTTCCTTTCTGAAAGCTGATGTATTTACTCAGCACCATCATGTTTTACATCGGTAGTATTAGACTTTCTACTGTTTTTCTTTGCTGGATGTTAAGTGGAGATGTGGCATTACTGAAGTCATTCTATATACATTTTTTTTAATGTGCATAATAGAAACCAGAACATGATGACATCTCTTCCCTTACGTATATAGGTTTCAGGCTGGGAAAGACAAACTTTTTCCAGATTGTTGTTAAATGCTTCAAATGTCTCAGGATGAGGAAGCTCTTGAGTGCTACGATTTTATTGCAGTGTTCAGAATGATTCGTAACAGCCTGATTATTAATTGCATGGCAGTCATCCCTGCAATAGGATTGAATACTGTTGTTGACTAAGTAAGTGCAGGCATTGTATAGATAGCTGTTTTTCTTGTGCTCTTGCAAGAGCCCTTTTTGGTTGTAAAGCAAAAAGTGGTGTGGAGAAGCTATGTGATTGGAATGTTGCAATGTACCATAGGGCTGCCTTTGAAAAGTCCCATGCATAGTTCAGCTGATGCAGAATTCTGTGGCCAGGCTTCCAAGGGTAAATTACTCCCTTTATTTCAACAGTTTCGCCATTTGCAGTTTAAAGTTCAGGTGAAAATGTTAAACAATTTGGAAGCAAGGCTACTTTGCTAAGGGTCTTGGGGATTGTGGTTTGATGAGGGGTATACAGTTCCCAGGAATCTCTGGAGGAAGCAGTCTGCTTTGAATGTATGGTGTGTATGCATCCCCCTGTCCAGAGGCCACTCTAGGGGAGTGCCACTGGGGCAGTTGCATCTGCCATGGAGCTTCTTGGGTGCTGGAGCAGGCTGCACTACTTTTACTCCAGTGGGAGGCGAAAGGCAGGGAGATGCTGGATTTTGGGGGAATTGGATACGCCAAGGTCCACCACTGCCCTGTCATTAAGATTTTCTGAAGAGGCTCTCCTCTGTGGCCTTTTAACATCTAAACTCTCTTGGGACATGGGAGAAGACTTTCTCTGAGGTTACTCCAAAGCTATGAAACTTCCCAGCTATTGAGGGCTGCTTTGCATTGTCTCTGCAGTCCTTCTATTAGTATGCAAAGATCCTTCCTTCTCTTTCCTAGGTTGTCACCCTGGCACTTGATCTGTAAATTATGATCTTCTATCTCTTATCCTAATTTTTTTGTATCCGATTTTTATTATTAGCCTCTTGGATTTGTTTGTTTTTATATTGAAAAGTGGGTACAGGTACTTTAACTAAATAAAGTAATAAATACATGTACAGATGCACAGATGTAGAGGGATTTCATGCTAGTGCTGATTATTGGAGAGAGAAAGTATTGTGTCACATGTATGTATCTATTGGGCATAACACGTTCCCAAACCCCTGTGCCGCCATTTATGTTAGCAAAGATTATCTAAAGGTAAAGGTAAAGGTACCCCTGCCCGTAAAAGATTATCTAAATGAGTCTATATAAGTTTTCAGCATCTTGAGCTATAATCACAGATACAGTTTTTTTTCTGTGAAGGCAGAATTACATTCTAAAATCTAAATGACTATCTGGTGAAGGAACAAAGGAAGTTGGAAGCTAATTTGTGCCTTGGCACCTTCTTCAGAGACTTATGAAAGTCTTTTGATAGTTATATTCTGTTAAAAGTTAGTAGCCCTAATTCATAATTGTCCTTTTGAAATAGTGGGTGGTGAGAGAAAACATCAAAAGGAACCAAGGATGAGATAATGGTTAGGAAGCATCAAATGGGCGGAAGTATCAAATGTGATTATTCTGTGTGCTAAATATGTTTTTTGAGATGGCTGATGCTTTTCAGATGGTTGAATTTACAGTGCACATATCATCATATAACCTCTTCCATTGACTTTAAAGAAGTCTAGAGATAGCTTCTATTGACTTTGCTAGAACAATATGCCACAAAGGATTCAAGGCTGCCATCAGTACATAGCTACCCATCAACTTCTCCTAGTCTTTCTCTCTGTAAGGAGTAGATGAACAGAACACATTTCATGATGTCATATTCTGAGTTTCTTCTCCTTACTCCAACTCACTGGCTACTTCTTATAAAGGTAAGGAAATGCGGAACATGGCGAGATCATGTCACACATTTTGTTTTTTCCAAACTAGAGGGGGTCAACATAGTGTCCTCCAGATGTTGTAGACTTGTACAACTCCTATCATCTTCAACCACTAACTCTGGTGGCTGGGGCTGATCTGCAGTCCACAACCTCTTGTTGGCTGTTACTGTTTTAACATTAGTGATGGGGAGACATTGCTGTTTTAGGCTGCAGCCACAAGTCTCTTGATATTGTCTAGCTACACTCTTAGGATGTCAACAATATACATTTATGCCAGTTTTCAAACTCTCTTATCTATCATTACTTCAGCTAAGAAATCCTTCAAACTTCAGTTCAGTGCATGAACGCAGGATCTCTAATGGAAGATTTTCAATAACCTCATAAAACTACAATGAGCAGGTTCCTTTGAGGGAAAGTCCAGCGGCCAAATCTGTTCAGGCGAATATACATTCTTAGTAACATGGCTAGACACTGAACTTAGATCATTAACTACTTTGTTTACTGCTTTTGTCAACAGAGAGGCTAATTGATCAGTTGCTTTAAATGCAAGTCTCCAGTTCTTGCCCATTAAAGGATTCTGTTTTGCTTGTGATACTGCTGTTTTCAACTTGCTACTGATCCAAGCAACAGGGATGAAGCTGTGATGCTTTTCTTGGAGGTACTGGAAATTCCTCTTCTCTGTGCTGAGAAAATGAATGGTACCTTTATTTGGTTCTCTTTATCCATGGTGCACATGTTAGCATTTATAAATTAGAGCATTTTGTATTTACTGCTCATCTGAATGGACTGTTACTGTTTTTATTTTTCTCTTTTGCTTTACATGCTTTTTTTTATTTTCTATTGTACTTTTATCATTTCTTGCTACTTTGTTACCTACCCTGTGAACATAAATTTGTGTTGAAGGTGCATGATATAAATTATGTAAATAAGTGTATGCATGAGTGAATTTTGGGATTTAAAGCTAAACTGAACGATATATATATTTTAACATGTATTATAAACTTATACATTTCCTGTCATAATTCTGGCTGTGCAGCATAATTGATGTGCAGCCTCTGAAGTCCATTTGTCTTATTTGGGAATTGCTTTTTTGTTGACCATCCAAATGATATAGAGTAGATTTTGTTTCTTAAGCAATAAAGAAGGTGTGCTCCTCCTCCATTCAGTGTGGCAGTTAGATCATTTTAGCCTGTAGAGTTAATGGCCTTATGGGGCACAGGATATTTTTATGGTAATGTGCATTACTTCACTTGCGTCAACATGTGCTGTGCCAGTCTTCCTGCATTTGGGAGCCCTCATGCTAATTCTGCAGAGTGGAGCCCTGGGTTTATGCTCCAAAGTGATGACTTACACACACACACACACACACACACACACCCCAATAAAGTTCTAATTTCTTTTGTGATGCATCCAAAATTTAGGAGGAATTCCCTTGGCTAAGTTATTTTTCCATTATGAGCAGAAAACTTGCTTTCATAGGGAATTTTATGAGGAATTAAGTCAAGGGAAGTGTCCATTTGGACCAAAGGCCAGTGCAGGTTCAGAAAAAAAGTGTTTCAGAATTTCTGGGCAACAACCACCGGTAGAAAAAGCTCATACCTGCAGACAAGACAATAGGTTATTTGGCTTTGATTACTGTATGGACTGCAAGTTACAGGCTGGATTTGGATCACACGGGACACCTAAAAAAAAACAACCATTGTCTTAGTATCAGTGTGTGGTGTCTCTCCCCATTAAGAGGTTTTTGTTTTAGGCTGATAAAACTGTTTTCCAGTCTGATGATGAAGAAGAAAAATAAGACTTACTCATCATCTTAAGTACTTTTTCAGAAGATTGCTAATCAGAGTCTCACTTCCTGAATACCAGACAAGCTGAGAAAAGACCTTAGTAACAGAGTGGGTTTGTTTTGTTTCCAAGACACATTCATCTTATCTGCTCTTCGTACTAATCCTCAAGACCCAGCAGTACTGTGAAAAGATTGCTACTTAGACTTAACAGTGAAAATGCCCTTCTGGGAATGAAGACTTGATAAATGGTGGCTTTGAAGTTTGATACATGAGTTTTCTTTCCACAAGTTGTTCTTCCCTTGATCTAAATATCTTTCTGATTATTTCTGATTATGAAATTTTAAGTTGAAAGCATGTCCTACAACTGCAGTTATTCACATCCACATGTCCATTTAGCAACTACACCAATAAATTATAGGGCAGAGTGCAAACTTAAAGAACCAGTCTGTACCCATTTGGTTGCAGTAGCACATTCTGAATATTTGATCAAAAGTTGTACAATCCCTGTTTTCATTTGTACAAACTTTTGTGAAAGCAGCGCTTTAGTCAGAAGAGTCTAGGGGTTCTCCCATGGTTTACTATAGACAATGCTTAGAATTTCAGTTTGGTAGAGCGGCTGGGTTGGAGCACTCTTCCAAGAGATACTTAGGCCCTAACCAAACTACAGTTTCCAGTCTTCCTTTGGGGAGTTTCTGCACTTAAATGTAACACTTTTCAGAATGTGTAAATTAGCTTCACTGGTTTATTACAGAAATCAGACAAATTCATGGAAGATAGAAGGGCTACTAGACAAACCCGGCATGTCTAAATCAGTACTGTCAACATTCTGGATTAATTAACCATAGTTTTTCAGTTTTGGAAACAATGGTTCAACAATCCTGGAAGCATTCGATTGTGACACAGAAAGGCCTAAACTTTGGCTTACTGGGACCATGAAAATGTGCAGGTTCCCAGAGAGGAGCTCACACATACTTTGCTCCTTTTTGGTCCTTTTAGGTCAGCTGATGTTTGACTTAGCATGTCATCTGAACCTGGGGTTATGGTTAAACTCTCCTTAACGACAATCAAGAACAAATCAGATTCTGCATTCAGGCAGCATATTGCTTGGATTAGCTGCTCTGCTGCACTCAGCTAAAAGAACCTGGAGAAGCAACCTGGCTTCTGGCTTCTCCCCAGGAGCCAGCATATTCACATGTTTGGCTTAGCATTAAGTGCAGATATGGCCATTCAAAGGAAGAGGAAAGGAGCTGTGTGAGGATAGAGCTTTTGCATATTTGGGCTTAATGAGAAATGTTATGTCTTAACTGGGCCACCATGGTGTAGGGAGATCCAAGATTCTCACTGGATGACCCCGGCCATATCTCTTGCAACCTAACCTACTTCTCAGGGTTGCTGTGAGGGTAAAAACAGGAGTTGAGGCAAAGCACATGTATGTTTCCTGAGCTCTTTGGAGGAAAAGCAGATGTAAAATGTAGTTAATTAATACGGAGATGTGATGAGAATAGCAGATGAATGGAAAAAAGTTATGTTCTCATAGCTGTGGTTTTGAAGGGTTGGGACTGGTCCACCCAGTTGTTAATTTGCCTGTGTTTCAGATTTTGATTTGCAAGTGGTGGGTTGCAAGAACTTTGTGTAGGTGGGTTGCTATGCCTTCAGCACATGGGAATACTGAGCAGAACACAGCAGAGGTTTCTAGAAGAGGTAGAAGGATGGCGCCAAATACCATTTTCATTGGCTGGTGTCCTAAAAAATGGTAGGGTTTATTCGTAACAGAATCAAATGTAGCATGAAGCTCTCTGACAGTGAATTAAGTTCCTGAGCACCTAATTTAATTCTGTGTCTATAAAAATACAAGGCTTAGGGTGCTTGCTCCCCCAAACTGTCATCTGCCCCTGAAATGTCCTCTGATGTCCCGTGAGTACCTCCTAAGTCCCCAACCTTCCATTCCCCATTTTCAGCTTGTCCTGATGGGTACCAATTGTGGCTACACCCCTCGCCGGGATCCCCTTCCCTAGTGTCCTGCCAATTCAGTACACTCCATTATCCCTGCAAACCCATTCTTTACTAAGAATGATACATGATACATTTTGAACCGTGGAAAACAAAAAAAATCGGATTAGTCACAAGCTGTCAGAGCAGGTTCAGGTGCAGAGATGAGCAGAAAATTTAATTATTTATTCAGGACAACAGCCTACAAGCAGAGAGGCCTCCAATCAGGACTGGCCCCTATGAAGCAGTTGCCAGGACTGAAAGTCTTTATCTTCTACTTCCCACTAAGGCTCCTCCCCATCCAGATGTTTTCTGAGAAGCCTCAAACTCTGCTAGGGGGAGGGGAGGAAGCTGTGCCCGTTACATACACAGTTCTTTTTGTCCTTGGAGACAAGGGGGAGGGGAGCTTAGCACAGCAGGAGCGGCTTGCTCCTGGGATGTTTATACAGCATCTGTCCTGTCCTTCTTTCCATCAGCTTAGTCTGAGCTGCTTTCCACCCCTGGCTCCTCTTGCTCGCCAAAGCCTGTTGCATCTTCAGCATCCAACCATTCCTCCTGTCCCACCACCACTCCCCTGGCTCTGAGCCTTCATGCTCTGAGGCTTCCCTAGGAGGTTCCCCATGTGGTGCTTCCCACCTCTTCTCTGATACAAACTTAAAGAAGCATATTGGTCTATCACCACCTTCTCTAGAATAGGCTTTAAAGAGTCCCAGTTTCTCTGTACGTTTGCTGTTGTTGCTGCCGCTGCTTCTTTGTCCATTTTGGCAAACTGAAGAATTTGACATTGTCATTCCTCCTTCTTCCCAAGATGAATTATTTTGCTTAACTTGTGCCTTCTCTTGCTTAATTTGTGCCCCCTCAACAGGAGGATCAGCACTGGGGCCTGCTGTTCCCCCATTGGAGGATCATCTCCCTTCCTCTTTTCTCTTCTTCACTCATTCTCTGCTCTGGTTCTGAACCACTGTCTCCTGGTGCTGCTTCAGTTGCCCATCGGCTGCCGAGTCAGCTCAGTCCTGAAGCTCATCTGAAAGCTACCTGTTTTGTCAAAAGCAAAAGGATTCTTTGAAGCAAATGCTGGACCAGTGGAGGAGAAAGGCTGGATTTATTGAGCAAAATCATTTCATACACACACAAGGGTACAGAACCCCTCCAAAGGATCAAACAATTTCTCCTTTGCACAAGGATAGACAGGCAAACAATAACTAAACCTTAATGCAGAATACTAACTCCACAAGCAACAACCCCTCCCTCTTTACCAGGGTATGATACCAGACAGATGCCGGAATCCCTCCTTCCACTTGTATGGAGTCCAGGGGTACCAGCAGAGTAGATTGCAGTCTGGCCAGTTATGCAGCACCTGCAGCAGTGTGGGCCTGCATCGAAGCTCCCCCCCACGTCCTGGCCCAAGCCCAATGGTTTTTATCTGCTCCAGAGGTGAGGCTAAATGTCCTGACGATCTGCACCGGTCGTGATTGGTACTACCTTCACCTGGTCTGGGATTCCCATGATCCAGGACAGCAAAGCAATCAACCCACGGTAGGCCATCTCCAACAAATAGGAGTGGTCCTGCAAGCACTTAATCCAGCATTGAATGAAGGGTTAATCGTGCAAGACTGCCTACACCCCCTTGATTACAATTCTTCCGCATTTCCATTACACCAGCTTCCTACAACTTAAGCTTAACCGTGCCCTCAGGAGCAGCAGAAAACAAGTCTTTGCCCTGACAGATTTTGTGGTTAGATTTTGTTCGGATCAGAAATGTTTAATTGGGAGGGGGAAGGGAACTATATTGGTAAAATGGTGGTGAGAAAAGGTTCACTATTGTAGAATTACAGTACAATTTTGCAGCACTATAGCACTCTTTCCTTTACGTAGTAGTTCACTTTAAAAACAACACACAAAAAAACAACACTAGGAAATCAGTTCAGTGCCAGTTAGAAGACAGATTTTTAAAATGAGATGATTAAATGGTGTCCACTTTTATGTGTCCTGAACTTTGATAGGTTCTCTGCCCATCACTGCCCACATAAAAACAACCCCTCTTCTTTCCTTTTCTTAAGGTGAAACTGTAAGACTTAGTAAGGCATATGCATCTTTGGAGTTTTCAAGACTTTACCGCCCTCTGAAAGGTTTTAATTTGTGCAATAATAAGAAAGATAGAAAAACCATTGTGAAAACAAGGGAGGACTGCAAAAGGTTATGTTGTCCGGACCCCTGTAACATATGAGTGTGAGGAAGGTGTATTGATTTCACACTAAATGCCTAGTGTGAAAACTGACGTGTTTGTGAAACTCTGGTCCCTGTGCAATAAAACACAAACATCTGTAAAATAAATCATATTTCAGAATAAACCCATTTACAACATGAAATGAGTTCATGGTAGATTTTTCAATATTACGATAGGGAATAGCGCACACAACATCTAGTGTTTTTGCATTATTAGGGTGACTATGTCTTGGGTCTACAGAGAGAAACAAGTAAGGTAGAGCTTTTTTAACTAATTGTTTCCAGACCTTCTGTGACTTGCGGAAGACTTTGGTTCTTCCGCTGTATTATTAACTTATGAGTTAAGGGCAATATAATATCTATAAATCTGATTTAGCGTTTGACTTTTTCCTAGTTTATGTATGCCCCAGTTCTCAAAGCACAAATGAAAATGGGCTACTTTCTAAAAAGTCAGAAAGAGTTTCCTTTGTGTTTCTTTGTAAGTAGGGTATATCAAATCAGATTTTTAAAAATTAAATGCATTTTTAACTATTTCAAAAATTAAGAGTTTGATAGAATAAAAACATGATGCAAACGTGTTGAACGAAAGCTCATACTTATAAACATTGGAGGAGTGCCATCCTCCACCTGTCTACTTTGAAGTAAATCTCATTGCGTTCAGTGGAACTTATTTCCAGGTAAATAGATATGGGATTGCAGCCTTAAAGATAAATCCTCAACTGAGGACATAGTGCAGTATCACATACATTGGGTTAAAAACTGCTATTTCACATGAATAACCAGTTCCTTTCAGGTCACATTATAAATATGCCATCATAGATTATGATTATGGGCTTGATGCTGGGAGCTAGGAATCTGGCTCTTAGATTCAGGCTTTGGCGATATCTCTGAAATATGAACTCATTCCATCTGGACAGTTTTGTACTCCTGTTATAATGCCCACCCTGTCAACTCATCCTAACTTCTGTTTTGAAATACAGACTGTTGCGTTCGCAAAGTAAATGAAAGATTGGACTCTGATTAAAAGCAAGACACGAGGCTTTGACCAGCAAGGCTCTCAGAGAAAGTGCGTCCACCACACCCCTCACCAGGCCATTTTATTAGCAAAAGAATCTTTTACACAGTGCTCGTAAGAACCAATCATATTTCCTCTGAGCATTTCATCAAACTCCACGTGGGAGAAAAGTTACACTACAACACTAATTAGCATGCATATATTTTGGGGTAAATATGTTGAGAACTACAAAGGGGTAGTAAATAACTTGAGAACTACAAAGGGGTGGTAAATAAGTTGAGAACTACAAAGGGGTGCATCTGGCAACCACAGAGCTGAGAAATAAACATGATAAGAAGGATGGCCAGAAAGACCAGATCACTACCACCTTCATGTGAGATCTGTTTCCTGGCTCCAATATTAACATCTTAAGATTATATATAAGAAACTACATCAAAGAACTTGCCCACCATCTTTATGGCCCAGGATGCCTGCCTGGCGAAGCAACTGCTGTGTACTGCTGTGTACGTGACGTGAGGAGAGAGAAATGGGCAGTAGAGTCAAAAGGGCATGAAAAGGGCACGAATGTAGAATCTTATAGGATTTAATCAGAAATTATCGTCAATATATCAAACCCAGTCAACACAATGTCTTCATCGTGGACACGATGGCTTGATGTATATTTTATAATTCCTCATGGTAATCCCATCTGATCCCTACACAGACCCCCCCCCCCATTAAAAGGTTTAGGGCTGACATGCCAATATCTTACTTCTTTAGGAATCCCTAGCTCATTTCTTCAGTGACAGTTAGTATATTTAGCACACACTCCTTCCAAATGGCTCTGCATTGGAATTTTAAAAAGAGCATTATGTTAATTGCTTTGAAAACACATCATTGTGTTCTGCCCTTGGAATGCTGGTTCCTGGAGTCTCAGATCTCTGGTCAATCTTGACTGTATTGTACACAGCTCCATTTCATCTCAGACAAGTGTCCTTGTGAGGTAGCTAAGAGTCTTTTAAATTACATTTATCTAGTTAAGAGTGGGTTCCATGCTTGATTTTGCTTCCTCTATGAACCACAGCTGTAGTTAGCAATAACCCACAGTGGACTTTTGGCTTACACGTAACCTCTCCTCACTCATCTACCTTTGTGGGCAAATGAAAATGAAAGCTTCCACTTAGAACAGACCACAGTCTTGTGCTACATATGAACTCGCAATTGTGGTTTCCCCCCCCCCTCCAATTTTTATTATTTCCATTAAACGTTGCAAACAACAAATATAGCCACACAAGATTATTTCAGTTCCAAGCTTGTACATAACAAAGCACAATACAGAAGCAGGAAAATCATGTACCAACGAGATATTATGAGCACTCTGCTCCTGTGCATTTTGAGACTTATCTTATCACAAGGATTCTGTCCCTCATACATTACCCCACTTACAATGACCCCATGTGGCCTCTTCACATAAGCACCTGAGAGACTTGGGGATATAGGATATGTTGTCCCTTATTTTGGGGGAAACTGTGTTCTTTGGAGTAAGAGCAGAAGCCTTCATTCTACTGCTGTTGTGTGCAGAGGAGGAGAAGAGGGAGCACACAAACCTAAGGTTTTCTGTGGTTTGTTCCTGATCACCTGAGCCATGTTTTATGTGATTAACTGAAGTGGTCCCTTTGCGCTTTGCCTTTTCTTCTCTTTGATGAAAGCTTACAATACTCCCCCCCCCCATAGTATCTGTATTATTCCTCTCACCCTTTATTTACTTTATTTCTGTCATAACCGCTGTAGACCTTCACCTCTTGTATTCCTTCTTCATAAAAAAGGCATCTTATCTCCTAGTGCTTTGTTAATTAACCCTCTGGGTGGTCCTTTGAATAGGATGTGTCCTTGGCATTGCAGCAAATCTTTGTTTCCATTAATCTGAGTCAAATGACTACACTATAGCATGGAAAGTTCTTGGCCTCTTTTGAGTGGGATGCAATACTGTTGGTGACACCTCCTTCTTAAACAACATGGAAAAGTTATTATGACCTACCTTTCAAATTAAAGTTACCAAGATAATTACGAATTTTGTTCGGTGTATTTTACTAGGCTAGTTCCTCTCTCATAGTTTTGTTATATTAGTGGAGAAGTTGTAAGTTCCTTTCAATTCTGTTGCCTTGTACTTCTGCATGATTTCCTTTTGTTACGCTATGATAACAACTTGGAAGTTTAAAATCACATTAGCTCCACTGGTTCTGAACACTTCATTGCAGGGAGTTGATAGAGCGGTGTGTGTATGTCTGGGGTAGATGTGAATTGGTTGAAGCACCTTTTAGTATCCTGCATAAAATATTATCTGAGGACAATGTTGTTGCACCTGCCCTGTTTATGTTAGGATTCCTCTATGGGTAAAGTTCTATTGAAGTAACACTGCCCTCGTGTGGTGGAGGGTAATAGGAATGCTGACTTCTTTCTTTCCTCTTTGTCAAGATTTTACTCTCTCCTTTTATTCTTTTCATTCTCCATAGACTTCCTGTAAATACTGTTTTTTACTTGAATACTTAACTCAGCTCTGCATCTTCCTGTGTACTGTATTGTAACACTGGCTAACATTCTGTTTCAGATTTATGTTTGGCAGTCTCACTTAATTGCTCTATACTACCTACTATTGTTTTTCCCCCATTCCTTGTAATTTGTTCCACCTTGTACCAAGTGCTTGCTGCAAATATTCACTGCTCCTCTACCACCCACATAGCTGTGTGTCTTATTTATTCTTTGTTTCTTCTCCTTAACAAACTCAAGCTTCAATTGCTTTCTGTATATTGCTTCTATCCTGACATCCTATGAGTGCCTTTCAGAACACACTGGTTTAAAATTAAGAAGACCGGGTTTGTATTGCAAATTTAAATATCAATCTGTGCATTTACTGTTCAGGTGCCTCTCTTCACCCTTCCTTGCTTGCTTGCTTCCTTCCTTCCTTCCTTCCACCCATCCCTTGAAGATGACCACCCAAATATTTACTAAAACAGGAAAGTGATGTTTTAGTAATCAAGAGAATCTAAATTATGAGATGATGAATCAAAAGTATAAATAGTACAAACCTAGTGTCTAAAGTCTTTTTAAAAAATTGGGGCTGAATAAATTGCTCAGAGAGGGGTGGATCTTTGTTTTTCTTCTAGAGTGTCAGAAGTGTAAGACCGCATTCTCGCATCAGAGCAGTACTAATGAGTTTGGGTCCTGACCTGCAGTTTCTCTGTGCCCTAATAATATCCACAAGGCTTTCATCAGAAATACAGATGCAATTACTACTTCCTTGCATCGCATATCTCTTCTTTTTGGAGATTGTTTAGTCGTTTAGTCGTGTCTGACTCTTCGTGACCCCATGGACCAGAGCACGCCAGGCACTCCTGTCTTCCACTGCCTCCCGCAGTTTGGTCAGACTCATGTTTGTGGCTCTTTTTGGAGATAGAATAATATAATTGGAGATGTGAATTCATTTGAAGTAGCTAGGTTTCTGCCTCTCTTCCTATCTTGGGCTGCAGCTCCCTCCTTACACCATTTATTCTGCTATCACCAGGTTGGACTCTGCTTTCCTTTTGGGTAAAGACAAAGGCAAAGTAGGTGTTGAGCAGTTCTGCCTTCTCTCTGTCGCCCAATGGCATTTCTCCACCTTCTCCACACAGAGGACCTACTACAGTACTTGCATGTTCTTCCTATTGCTTCAAACATAGCCAAATAAACCTTTTAGAATTATTTTAGACATTATTTTAAAATATCCCATATTATTTGGTGGGATTAGATCTTGTCCACAAACAGCATAGGCACTACTTAAAACATTACAACAACCAGGCAAAATCTGTGACACCTACATCTGATCTCCAGGGAAACAGCCACCATCCTAATATGCTGATAAAGCCCAAACCCTGGTCTCTGTGTCTCTTACTCTGTTTCTGACTTAAAACTGCAGTCTCTCTTCAAGGATGTCTGGATTACCTCTGGAAGGAAGGAGAAAGGCTTGCCTGCTTACCTGATGGGGTTCCTTTTCCAGTTCAGAATATTCTAAAAATATTCAGTATTAAGAGCAATTGCCTAGGCATTTTGTTTCCATGAAAACATATCGCCTGTCGTGGAAGAAGGCATGTGCCAACTTTGCCAGGATCACCAAGGCAATTTCCACTAGGCTTCTCCTGTCTAAATGTCCAGTCATAAAAAAGGAAAAGAGAATGATGCACAAAAGCATACAGGGAATAGAGAATATGTTCATGGAAGGAAAGCCTGGAAAAGGTGAACTTTCAGCTGCTTGCTTGTCAGGAAGCAAGGTGTTCCACAGGAACATACGGACACAGGACAGAGTACAGAAAAGGTGAGGGAAGAGGGAGATTAAGGGCAGAAGAGATTGTAAACTCTTGAAAGCAGGGGCCAGAGGTTTAAGATGAATGTGATACAGAAAGGGAACCCAGTGAAAAATAGAAAGAATAGGGAAAATAACAAACTAAGAACCAGAGAAACTAAGAATCACAACTGATTTTGAGAACTGAAGAATGTTGAAGACTGATCAGGAGTGAAAAAACTAGAAGGTCATCAGTGTAAAAACTATAACTAATATTAATTAAATGAATAATAGTTGCAAGGAAGGAAAGATAAATAAATACAGTGGTACCTTGGGTTACATACGCTTCAGGTTACAGACTCCACTAACCCAGAAAAATAGTACCTCAGGTTAAGAACTTTGCTTCAGGATGAGAACAAAAATCGTGCTCTGGCAGCGCGGTGGCAGCGGGAGGCCCCATTAGCTAAAGTGGTGCTTCAGGTTAAGAACAATTTCAGGTTAAGAACGGACCTCCAGAACGAATTAAGTTCTTAACCCAAAGTACCACTGCAGGAGGAAAGGGCTGAGAGAAACAGATTTTTGGGGGAATCCAAAGAGAAAGAAAAGAGGAACGATGAGACAAACTGAAAAAGGAGGAACTCGTGAAATAACTTTCCCAAGAAAAAATCTAGAGAGTTCAAAGAGGCAAAAAGGATAATGTAGTCATCAGTATTGAAAACTGAAACAGTTGAAAAAGGAGAACTGACTGATGGCCACAAGTTCTAACTGAAAGAACACCATAAGTAACTGTTGGAAAAGATGGGGGGGGGGGGTTAGGTGAATGAAAACAACAAGCCTGGGGAATAAAAGATGAGGTGGCAAGGGAAGATTGGAAATATGTCTGGCATATTTTTTCTTTTTAGAATTGGAAGGACAATATCAGTTTTGAAAGGAACAAGAAATGAAGGAGCCACCCATTTTGAGAAACTTAGGCAGAACAGAATCATATCAAGGGGATTCTTTTTAAAAACAAAAACCTGAAACATTAGCAAAATAACCTCAGTCAGGGTTGCATGAATGAGAGAGGAAGGGAGAGAGAATACAGGGTTGTAAAACAAAGTGAAGAAGATGAAGTAACTGACAGAGGAGAGACACAAATTGAATTGATTTATTAGTAAAATATTGAGAAAAGAAATGAAGAGAGAATGGGAAAATATTAAAATACTTACACCCTTGTCTTTCTGACCCTGAAGCAGCTAATGGTCATCATAAAAGCATACATGCCAGTTAAGTAAACATCACTTGTCCTAATGCTGAACTCAGTCCCAGCATGATAGATTTGTAGCTAAAAGAGAATTACTGAGCAACAAGAAGGTAGTACCTGCATGCTTAGTTAAATCCTGAGGTATGGACTTTTTAAAAAAGATAGCCTTAGGGGACAATTCCCCTTCCATAAAACCCCTTAAAAATTATTTTTTTAAAGCAAACATAAAAACCGAAGTTGTATTTAACCAGCAGTTAAAGAACAAAAAAAAAATCAGAACTGGTAAACTCATTAGAGTTACTTCTTAGAGTGTCCTGTGCAAATGTACATCTACACAGATATGTTTTGCCTGCCTTGTTGCCAGAGGGAAAAATAAAAGTAGTTCAGCTGAATCTCCTGGACTAAGAATTCTACCACCTGACTGTCACCACCAAAAAGGCCCTGCCCCATGTGCCATGGAGTAAGGCCTCTCTTGACCATCAAAGCATATCTGTAGGGTCATATGGGTTAAGACAGGCTTCCTCAACCTTGGCCCTCCAGATGTTTGAGACTACAATTCCCATCATCCCTGACCACTGGTCCTGCTAGCAAGGAATCATGGGAGTTGTAGGCCAAAAACATCTGGAGGGCCGAGGTTGAGGAAGCCTGGGTTAAGACCATCCTTAAGGATCAAAAACAATGGGACTGAGATATTTTAATTGCTGTTAGGCATTAAGTAATATGAATGCATTGGAAGAGTTGCATGTAGAACTTTGAGTAAATAAATAAAATTAAAATAAGTAAAAGCAGCACTTTAAATTGGGCCTGGAAATAATTTGATCTGAAAAACAGGCTCCTCTTAGCATTGATTTTGCATTAACTGGTGTTCTGGATATTTTTCAAATGTGGCCCAGTGTAGAGCACGTTATAGCAATCTAAACAGAATATTACCAAGCTGTGCATAAGGACACATTAGGTGCACCAGAGTATCTTGGAGTGATGCTGGATCCAAGAACACTCCCAGGCAAAAGTTGGGAAGAGATGACAGGAAAAAGCATAAGAAATTGCATGGGGAGAAAAGTAAACTTACTTAGCCAAAAATAAAGCAAGTGAAAATGAAGGCAACACAAACTTGCAGCGAGCAAAACCTGTAGGAGAGCAAATCTTGAGCCAAAGTTACTTGGAGGCTCATGTGCAGGAACTGTGATAGTGGAGATTGTGACAGAGCCAGAGCTGAGGGGAGAAGGAAATGCAAGAGCAAAGAGACGAGGGCGCAAAATAATCAAATGAGAAAGAAACAGCTGGGGGAAAGCTGCAAAAGTGGCTGATGTAGAAACAAACAATAGGCAGCAGAGGAATGAGCCAGGGTTCTTTTAGTGAAAATAGCTCCTCATAAACTGCATAAACAGCGCATACCATATTACATTTACACAATACATACTATGGCGTTCACACATTTGTACATGCTACACCTAAACTGAAGCATGTGAATGGAGTTAGAAAACCTGAAGAGTTGGTGCCTATCAACTTAAAAATAAATAAAAGCACTTGGTAAAGCATGAGCTATAAATCAGTAAGTCATGTGATTTATTCTGCATGCTGCTTTCTCATACATTGTTCCCGACTGAGATGCTGTCTGTCACAAGTGGCTGTTAAGCAAGTTTCATTTCCTGCAGTTCATATCTCATGATCTGTCCGCAAAATACCGACACAACATCTTTCTTGTAACTGACCTAAAATGCGACATTTGTGAACGGTTTAAATTCAACAAAGAATGATTGTATTCACACAAGTCCTAGTCAGGATGCTGGGACTTTTACTCAGGGCGCTTCGGAACGTATACATTTCCTATACAGAAATGTGATTGTGGGAGATGGGAGTCTGAGAACAACATGTAGCTTGTAATGTGTGGTGATAAGGGAATCTAATTGCCCAGCTGTGTCAAGTCCAGCTCCAACTGGTTTGGGTTGCTAAAAGTTCAATAGCCAGTTTAGCACTTCTGAACCAACCGGTTTGTTTATGGTTCATGTGGAAAAATTAAAATGCCACCTGCATTATTTATTTCATTTTTATCCTGCCTTTCTTCCACATAGCTCAAGATGGCATCCATGATTCTCCCCTGCCCCTTCCATTTTATTCTTACAACAATCCTGTGATGTAGATTAGGTGAGAGATAGTGAATGACCAAAGGTTACCTTTATGGCTGAGTGGAACTTAGAATACGGATCTCACCAAGCATGGTGCAATCACCACATTGGCTCTCAATTAGGATACTGAATTGCATGAGTGAGGAGAGATGTTAATATCCTTCTACATGCTGCTTCTCCAATCTGAGCCAGCAGATAAAGGAGTTGGAAAATCCCAAGGAATAATAAAATTCCTGCCAGTATTAGTGATTTAATTCTGGTTGGGTATGTATATTAAAAGCCTTTTCAATCATGCATGTTCAACACTTGTTGCCTGCAGAGTGGCGTGTGTGAATCAAATTCCCAACACAAATCTAGTTCTGCAGAAAGAACTTATGTATCCCCTTCAAAGCAAGGGATTATCAATGCTGCAAGTCACTGTTACATGTGCATCTATTTTATTAGAAAGTTGTGACCAATTGTGCACAGATTCAAGTAGCAAAAGAGAGGCATGTGAAGCATCATATGAGATGAAATACATAAAGGTAAAGGTAAAGGACCCCTGACAGTTAATTCCAGTCGTGAATGACTCTGGGGTTGCGGCACTCATCTCACTGTACTGGCCGAGGGAGCCAGCATTTGTCCGCAGACAGTTTTTCCGGGTCATGTGGCCAGCATGACAAAGCCACTTCTGGCAAGACCAGAACAGCGCACGGAAATGCCGTTTACCTTCCTGCCAGAGCGGTACCTATTTATCTACTTGCACTTTGACGTGCTTTCGAACTGCTAGGTTGGCAGGAGCTGGGACCGAACAATGGGAGCTCACCCCATTGCGGGGATTCAAACCGCAAACCTAATCGGCAAACCCTAGGCTCAGTGGTTTAGACCACAGTGCCACCCGACCAGATGAAATGCATACTGTTGTGCTCAAACTAGTTTGTTAAGAAAATCCCCAAACTCGGTTCTATGGGTGACTCTGGGTCAGCTCCCTGCGGTAGTTTATTGAGGTACATTGTTTTTAAATTTATTGTTGTACATTGTTTTAATTGTTTGTTTTCCTTCTGTGACTGTACCCCCAAGTGTGTTTTATAAGCTGGTCTCCGACCATAATAAATTATCTATCTATCTATCTATCTATCTATCTATCCTGTTGTGTGTTTATCCCACACAGATGTAGTTTGTAGGAAAGCAGAAATATTTACCCATGTGTACTAATGAAGCACTATAACAGAGCCACAGTGGGAAATTGTTCTGTACTGAAGTTTTTTGGTTTTGGTAATTCCTGGGTTTTGTGCTCAGACGGACCAAACAATACAATTTTAGAATAGCAATGCGAAGTTGTTATTTTGTTAGACTGTGAAAAAGTCATATGATAGTTGATGTACCATATCTCAATTCAGCATCAGCTGGTACAAAATCTGCTTGGGTGGATAAAGCCAAAGTCTACATGTGACTCCATCTTGGGTGTATTTCTAGCTTATTTCTTCAATCTGTGCAGCTGAGGAGGAAAATTTAAGTCATATATCAGGAAGAACTTCACACCCGTAAATAGATGGAGGAAAATATTAAGGGAAGTTTTCAAACACTGGTAGTTTTAAAAATAGGCTAAACACTTGTTAGGGGTGGCTTGACATAATTGGCAGGCACTGTTACTTAAAAGTAAAGAAAGTAAACGACAAGAGCCTTTTATGTTTCTGGGTTCTTCTAGTTCACTCTTTGCTTTTTAAATTTTGTATGAGTTAGGGAATGTTCGGATGTTTTGAATGGCTGAAAGAGTCAAGAGGCAGTGAATATCTTTGCTTTGGATCAATCCCAGTTTGGCAATTTGTAGCACATATTGAAGTACTTTATTTATTTACTTATTTGTAAACTTATTTGTAATTTTTATAGGTCACCTTTCAACCAAATGTTCTCAAAGCATATTCCACTTAATATTTTAAAGGTAAAAATGAGCAGCTTGGATCAGACCTGGAAATAAAGTAGCAACCAGTGAAGCTGTTTCTAAGTAGGCATTATATTTTTCTTTGTTTGTACTAAAATTTCTACCTGCCTTTCTGTATCAACTATAATCTAAGTGGCTTTATAATTGAGCCCTTTAATATGTTCATACCAACCTATACCCAGCAACAGTAAGATGCCCACTTTATGCTGAAATTTCCAGTGTCTTCAAGGGCAGCCCCACATAGTAGATATTACAGTAATCTAATCTAGAAATATCCAGTGCATAAATGGTGGTAGCCAGTGCCTGTCTTGCAGCAACTGGTGCACCAACTGAACACTGAAATAGATCTACAGTCTCCCATTCAGCATGGGCCTCCTGACACATAGATGCATTTTGGCTTCCTATCTCTATCTAAAATCTGTCCTGTGTATAAAGTGATAATAATAATGCAGCCCACTATTTATCAGCACCTACCATCTAAAGACATAGCCTGTGAAGTCAGTAGAATGGGGTTCTTTAGGGGAACTCTCAGAATATGTTGAACTGTTCTTTATTCAGGAACAGTTTGTGTTAATGCACATATAAAGCATTGATTATCCACACAGCAGTTGCTCATCTTTCCCCCCTTTTTTAAAAAAGTTCAGTTTTAGAAGTCCGGATTTAGAGCAGGAGAAGAGCATTCCAAGGTTGTCCTAATTACAGGAGAATGAGCATTTGGCTCTGGTTGGGAGGATGATGTTATTGTATGCATACAAGAAAGGGGGTTTCATCTGGGACTCCAGGACTTTGAATGATTTCATCTAGAATGATTTCATCTGGTACAAAAGAGTGAAAACTCCTCATTTCCCTCCCAACTGATACATTCTTGAGCAGTTACGTTGCGCCAGTATTTGTGGCCAATGTTGCTCTGGGTAACAGCTCTCTGTACCCCCCAGGGACTTGCACCTTTCTTTTGAGATACCAAGAAATACCATGCTGTCTACATTCCTTTTCCCATATAGAAGATTTAATATGTTTTGCAAGTACAGCAAATCTTCGGTAAGTTTTCAAAACACAATGCTATGGCCACGGGCCTAAGGAATTTGAAATGCAATAACAAAGAGTAATTGGAACAAACCCATAGTCCGGGAAATTGGAGCTTCGATGATGTTGAAAAACATTACGAGTATGACCTCTTTACCACTGAAGGACAATATGTCAGGTTTTGCTGACATGAGATTGCACAGCTATGAATCACAACCTTAGGGTATTAGGAACATAGGAAGTTGCCATATACTGAGTCAGACCATTGGTCCACCTGGCTCATTATTGTCTACATTGACTGGCCGTGACTCTTGAGGATTTCAGGCAGCGCTACCTGAAGATGCCTAGGATTGAACCGGGGACCTTCTACATGCAAAGCAGATGCTCTAACCTGGAGCTGCAGCCCATCGTCTAGTTCAGTGTTCCCTAAGCTTGGGCCTCCAGCTGTTTTGGGGCTACAACTCTCATCATCCCTAGCTAGCAGGACCAGTGGCTGGGGATGATGGGAACTGTAGTCAAAAAACAGTTGGAGACCCAAACACTTGTCTAGTTGATGTATATGTACATTTCATGTTGTTTATCACTTCACTTTTCATGTTACACATAGAGCAGGGTGGCATATTTCCTTTCTAGCATTAGAAATCTCTATCTATCTATCATCTATCTATCTATCTATCTATCTATACTAGTTTTATGCATGTAATTGTTGCCTTATGTGTCACAACCATTTGGAAATCCAGGGAAGCAGAGGTGTAGTAATGCTTGGTCAGGTATCTGCTTGTCCACCTAGTTTAATAATAATAATAAATAATAATAATAATACCCCACCCATCTGGCTGCATTCCCCCAGCTACTCTGAATGACTTACAGCATATATTGAAACATAATAAAACATCAAACATTAAAAACTTCCTGATGCTGGGCTGCATTCAGATGTCTTCTAAAAGTTGTGTAGTTCTTTATCTCCTTGACATCTAAAGGGAGGGCATTCCACAGGAAGGGCGCCACTGCTGAGAAGGCCCTCTGCGTGGTTCCTTCTAACTTCACTTCTCACAGTAAGAGAACCACCAGAAGACCCTCGGAGGAGGACCTCAATGTCTGGGTTGAGCGATGGGGGTGGAGACGTTCCTTCAGGTGAACCACGTGGCATACTAAGGGATAGGTGACCCATGGATCCATCCCCAGGGATTTCCTATCTCTTGCCCCTGCATAGGCACTGGTTCTAGGGATAATACATCAGCTATTTTCTCCCATGTAACCTGAAGCACAGGCTAAGGCTCACTTGTGTTCTCTCCGCAGTTCAACATCAGCAGAGGTTCTGCAGATGCTCGCTGCTGTATGCAAATGAAGGCATGAAGCAGCTGAGGTACATAAGGGGAGGATTCTTAAAGAAACCCTGTAGCTACTTGGTAGTGGTGGTGAGGTAAAGGACTTAAAGATCCCTATGCCTGGAGAAGTGATTAACCATGTAACCCTATACATGTCTAATCAGCAGTTTGAGTCCAATGGGAGTTTACTCCTGGGTATGTGGGTATAGGATTGCAGCCTGACATGCATAGTAAGGCAAAATCTTTGCCAAAATCTTTTTACTGCCCCCACACAGTAGGAAGGTGTTAAAGAGCCCTTTGCCTGGGCCTCATCCTGTGTAGGAGTGAATAGGGTCAGTATTACTGACTGTTCTGGTCTCCAGGTTATAGTCAATGCTAGTGCTATTCAGAGTAGACCCACTGAAATAAATGGGCCTAAGTAATGCCTATCAGTTTCATGGGTCTACTCTTAAATAGGACTTGTTCAGTTAAAATTAGGGGCCCATTTATAAGTGTAGTTATCAGCTAAAAGGTATCATTTACCTGCTTCTTATCCTCTCCTGCATTCAGTGGAATACTGAGATCTGCAGTGGAGACCAGAGAGAGAATGCTGGTAAAACAAGGGTAGATCTATTCTGAAAAGACTGAGATGTCAGAATTTTGATTAATACTCATATCTGTTTTTTTAAAGCATGTATGGAAAATACATTTGAAGCATGTTCAATGAGACAGGAAATAGCAGCAGTTACAGCCAAATGCACTAGTATCCATTATCTAGTTTGCTCTTCCTCTGCATAGAATAAGCTATAGGAACATCTCAGTAGGAGGCGTAATGGAAATGAGAGCTTAGCCAAGTTGTACTAAGCTGGCTGGAAGCCTCCTGTTTTTTTCATGAGCGCAACCAACATGAGTTCGTATGTGTGTCTTTAAATGGCAATAATTTAAAACCATCAGCATCTAAATAGCCACTACCTCTGTTATTCATCGCTCAAAGCATTCTCAGAATGTGGTAGATCCACTAATGAATAACAGCTCATGAAACCAGTGCCAAGGCTCTAGCAGCCCTTCCTCATTTTAGACATCAAGATGTTAACCTTGTGTTTGGTAAACAAAAGATATACAAACCCCTCTGCATGATTTCATTGCAGACTGAATTGAGCATGAGAAGAAAAGGACTTGCTGTGCCTGCAGCTGCTGCATTCTTTCCTCTCTCTCGCTCTCTTTTAAAAAAGGTCCCATTTCAGCTGCCTGTGTGGCCCTCACTTCAGCTGTTTTAGTTGAGCCAAAAGGCACTTTTCTAAAGATGATTTATTAGTTAATAAAACAGGGGAGACTGCAAAGTTTAGGGGACTTGTGATACACATTCAGGCTCGTGCTTTCTTTCAATAGAAGATAGAATCGTAGAATTTGTACATCTAGAATGGGATGAAAGCCTTCTAGTTATCCCTCTTCCCCTTGCAATAGAGGCCAGATTCTTCATATCCCAAATAACCTTAAGGAGATTAGCCTACTACATCCTTCTAATTACCATATGCTCTAAATGGAGAGGAGGAAGGATGACTGGATCTTCTGCCAAGAGGGAACTTGAGTAAAACAAACACGGATGGCTTAAGCAGACAATCTGTACTAACACTGTAGGCCCTACAGTATAAGAGTGTTGTGGTGGGACCTCCAGGATTAGCAACCAGTCTAATCTGTAGGTAATTCCTGTTCCAACTATGTAAATCCAAAACTCGGAATTCAGCCTTTATATCAATGTTTGTTTTTTGTTTGTTTGTTTTTGCAGTTATATATCATGCTTTGTGATGCAAAACACAGGGCAAGAAAGCTCCTCCAGAAGCTCAGAAGCTCTAATATTCAGAAGTATGTGTACTTGTCACTAAATTAATAAAAATTCTGTGTGTGTAAATTAAGGGGAAAGTGCATATGTTTGCTTATATTTTGTTCCTTTAAATACATGCATACATACACACATACATACATACATACATACATACTGCTTCTCATTGGGTGTGGGAAACACTAAATGCATTTCCCTAACCTCTGGGGAACTGATTGGTTCCCCTTTGCCAATGTTTGAAATTTCACCAGTTGTCACCCACAGACTTTGAATTCTACACTGCAGTCATAAGGGCTAGAAAATCTTGAGGTTACTGTGCAAAAGAAATGCCTTTTGTGTGCCTTCATTGTGAACACTAAAGAGTGTTAATGCGCATAGGAGTAGTCACAGTTTTCTGTGATTTCCACTCTTGTGTCCTGAGGAGAGAGAAAAAACAAATTACTAGGATGAGGGCATTTATCACAGTGATAGGCCATAGGATCCAGGTCCTTCAGCATCTCCAAGTGTACTGGGTTAGAGAAGACCCCTCCCTAACACCATCTCTGATCCCATGTTTTGGACTACAGTTTCCACCATCCTTGATCACTGGCCATGTTGGCTGGGACTGATGGCAGTTCTGGTTGAACAGCATGAGGAGGGCACCAGGTTGGCTATCATTGAGAATGGCTGCCTATCCCAGTGAAAAGAATTGCTAGTATCAGGCAGTTCCTGAAATCTTTTATTGTTCTTAGCAAAACATTTGGTGCTCATTCTGCTCTGTGGAAATGTAAGTGTGAACTGTTGTCAGCTATAAAACCTTTAAAAGGAAACCGTGCAAAGAATAATAGAGAATAATTCAGTTTATGTTGGATAAACTATTCAACACATTGTTAATCCTAGGTTTTCATGATTTCATGCAGTTGCTGCCATTTCTGAATTGGCTGTTACTGAATGTCTCCCATAGACTCTAGATTGTTGATGAAATTGATAACTGGGGAAAGTTGTCTCACAACTCCAATTAAATGCCTTTTATCATTTTCAGATAGAAAAACAACTTTCTTTGTGGAATGACTGCCCCTAGAATTCATATAATGTAATAAACCTAGACAACACTGGGATTTTATTCAGGACAGGATTTTGCCTGAAAGGGAAAGTATACTCCTTTATTCTCCATGGATTATGACACTCATAAAAAGGACATTTTGGAAAATAAGAAGCTCTGCCATGGATTATAAACTGGTTGAAACAGCCAAGCTAATTAGCTAGCTTTCACCACAACATAAGGCTAACAGATGAAATATTGAAAGTTCCATTGAACTGATTGGGACTTGCTTCTAAATAAGCATGCATGCAGTTGCACTGATAATAAGAATGACAATAATAATTTCCCTATTGATAATGATAGTCATCACTGTGCTTATGTTGCCTGTATTGATACAAATGCTACTGTTAGTAATGCTGTGTAGAGAAGAAACGAGGAATCAATTTGCAGGGAATATAGCATCATGTCATGCCTTAGCTGGATACAATCCAGTGTTCTTTTGAAAAGTCTCATCTGTGTTTGTAATGCAATAGATGGTATTTGATACAGATTAGGATATAAATCCAGGGGACCACATGGCTGCCCGGATGGTTGTTTCTGTCAACCCTTAGACCAGCCTTCCTTTCCTTGGTTCCCTGCATATATTTTGTACCACAGCTCACAATTAGCCCCAGTCAGTATGGTGAAGGCTCAGGGATGATGGGAGTTTTGCACTGAAATATTTAGAGGGCATGAGGTTGAGGAAGGCTGTCTTACCCTAGAGTGAGGTACAGGTTTTAACGCTTTATTTCCTGTTATGGTCCCAATTTGGATCAGAGACCCATTAGCTCCAGAGTTTTGAAATCTCCTCCCCACCACCCATGGTCTCAATCCAGATTCCCCCTACAATGAAGATTTGTGCTTTAATAAGAACAAAAACCCTGCACTTAAGGGTGCAGATAAGGAACTAATATTACTATCTGCTTTGAATGAGTGTATGAACCACTAGGAAATATTTCCTTGTGCTTTGCCTCTGCATGACTCCACCAGCTACAGCCTGTCTGTTGAACCCACTTGCCTGCAGCCAGGCTAGGAATGGTAGATAAGAATGGTGTCTATTCTCATTTTCATGTAAATCTACCTAATTCACATTTCCAGTGCATAAAATGAAACTCAGCTGTCTATGAAATTTGCATTTTGGGGTGCAAGTTTTCAACTAAAAATGCATATTAAAATGTGCGTACTAGTGAACATAATGCATAAAAATGCATTACGTTGGGGAAAATGGCGTGCAGAAGATTACAAAAGTTAGTAAGACCTTTTGTTTCGTTTCTTTCTTTAAAAAAATTGCATACTTCATACAGAAATAGGGCAAACCAAATTTAACAGGAAAAATGAAATAATGAGAGAAATCAGAACTGCCAAGATTCCACCATCCCTTAGCCAGATCTGTGTGCCGTGACAGCAAGAATGACCTGAGTAGAAATGATGGCTTTAGCGTATGCTGCTAGACGCATAGCTGGAAAATGCAGGGGGATCAATTTTTTCCTTGGTACCACCTGAGGGTCTCACCTCACATGATTGTGACATAGGGGTAGGGAATATTGCGTGTGCATTCTGCTCCTGGGGCTCAGTGCGGTGCTGGCAGTTCCATGCATCCAGCCTCTGCATGGTTTTGCCTTGTGCACCCTGTTTTTTGCACACTAGATGGGAGCTGAACCATATCTGGAAGCTTTGAACTTTGTTATCCTTGTGCTGCTCATAATAGATGATTCAGGCTTTTATTACTTTTCCTTTCGGCATTCCGATGACATCCACACCTTGCAAAGTCAGTATGAACCTTGCTTTTTCCTGTGAACAATTTCTCTGCAGAAACTGTTCAGGTTATTCTTCTTATACCAAACCAAGTTCAGTAGCTGTGTAAGTGTTTCTCTTCCAAACTAACAACTTGTTCCAATCCATGTTGAAAATACTAATTGCTTTGCTTCCTGAGCAAGAGTTAAACTCTTCACCTCCTTTTTATAGCACGGGCAGTGTCAAAAGAAACTATTATTACAGTTCCTTCCTTCCGGTGTATTATTGAAATGGGGCATGCTGAGAGAATTTGCTGTTTTGGCAGCTGATACGTTATCTCCCAGCTTTTGCTATTTACAGAGGGTGTGTTTGCACCACATGCCCATCAGTCTGCCTGACGATAACACTGCTTGTCCTTTAATTTCTGCCAGAAGTCAAGTTGTGAACTGAATTAGCTCTTTGCTTACTCTCTTTGAGTGTACCAGAGGTTGGGACATTTAATTCCCTTTTAAAATTAAGAAAATACACCAATCATCTCCCTAATAAAGCTTCACTTTCCGTCATCCGTTATAAAATTAACTGGTGTCTATATTAAACCAACCTTTTTTGGTTCCTCTCTTCATAGGCTAAGAACATCCACCCACCAAGTCATATAAGATCAATGTTGCACTCTCTAGATTTTATTGGTCTACAGCTTCCATCAGCCCCAGCCACCATCGCCAATGTTCAGAAATAATAGGAGTTGTAGTTTGACAACATATAGAGGGCCACAGATTAGGGAAAACTGATGTAGAGCATTCCGCCTTTTTAGTATTTGGTGGTGTACGGTACACACAATTTTACTAGATCCTTGTGGCAAACCTCTGAATGATTTGTTGTGATGAAGTCCCCTTGCATGGTTTCTGCCTAAAGAGCAACTACAGCTTATTTATTTAAATTACACTTCTCCCCTCTCTTGCTTGAGGAGTTCAGAGTGGTCTCAGGTGGTCTCCAATTCAGGTAATTTACAGGGCCTAAACATACTTAGTAACTTCAGTGGCATAAATGCATCTTCTGCCCTCTGGTTTGCTCAAGTGCACCAGGCTTTATTCTGTAGTGCAAACAAAATTAACTATTCCCTCTACGTCCATTGTTATGTATGCATAATTGTGCTTTCTACCACACGAAGCTGTCCAAATGATAAGATAAAACTTTCAAGGTCCTTCTATAACAGTGGTTCCCAAACGTTTCCCCCCATGGACCACTTGAAAATTATTGATGATCCACTTAATGATTTTCCTGCCTCTTGTAGCAATTGCAATGCACTGGATGCTGTATGATTTTTTTATTGCTTCTTTTGTTTCTTATATTTTTATTGCGTTGCAGTTTGTATTCTCAGACATGCCATGAAGTACCTGAATGATGGTTATGGACCACTGTTGGTTCATGGACCACAGTTTGGGAACCCGCGTCCTATAGGTTGTCCCACCTTCAAAGGTCAGATCAATGGTGGCGAAAGGGGACTCTTCAGCTCTAGCCACCCAGTCTGTGGAATGCTTTCCCCCGGGGAGGCTTCCCTGGCACAAACTCTCATCCTTCCAGAGTGCCAGAGGAAGATCTTTTCATTCACCCCAGCTTCTGCACTATTAGATCAAGTTTACCGTATTTTTTGCTCTATAAGACTCACTTTTTCCCTCCTAAAATGTAAGGGGAAATGTGTGTCTTATGGAGTGAATGCAGGCTGCGCAGCTATCCCAGAAGCCAGAACAGCAAGAGGGATCGCTGCTTTCGCTGCACAGTGATCCCTCTTGTTGTTCTGGCTTCTGAGATTCAGAATATTTTTTTTCTTGTTTTCCTCCTCCAAAAACTAAGTGCGTCTTATGGTCTGGTGCGTCTTATAGAGCGAGAAATACGGTATTTTCTCTGGTGCTCTCTGTTGATTTTTTTGTACAGTTTCTATTTTTGTCTTTAAATATTGATCATAAGCCAACCTAGAATTTGTCAAGCCTAAATAAAATACTCTGTTAAAGCCACAGAAAAACCTTCTGATTGAACTATGCCTTTGTGCTCATAGACGAGGCAATTCAGTCTTTTTATTTTCATTCAATCTTCCTTAACCTGGACAGCTACCGCTGGCGTGTAATTTCCGAGGAGGAGTTTGAATGGATGGGTGTGCTTGGGAGTTTCTGTGAAACTTGTAAAGCTTTTGACAAACAACTGGTAAATCGGATGGTGTGGAACTGATACTGTAAGTACAGGCGCTGCCTCAGGAGATTAATAACCCTGCTGAGGTTAAAAACTGGGAAAGCCTCCAGCAGGACTGCATTTGACAAGCCCATGTTAAAACTATTAGATGTTGATTTAGATCTTTGCTTAAAAACTTGGATTGTTCACAAAAACCGTGGGGGTATAGTTAAAACAGTTTTTTCTCCCTTCAGGGCTAACATTCTCTCCCCCCACACCCTTCTTCTTTTCTCTCTTTTAGGTATGTGATGTCAAACCAGTAGGCTGTTCTCTGGAGCCTCCCACACACTATTGTAACGTCATGTGCCAGTATGAATATTATTAACACAGACACACATACTTCAGTGCTCTGCAACGGAAGAGGAGGAAAGAGAAACTAAACCTTCAGAATCAATGAATGGACTGCCTGCAAAATGTTGCTTATCTAACTTCTGCTGAGAATACCTCCCATTTCTGCTACTGGAGAAGAGCTGAGCGGAAACAGGATCATACCCACCCCCCGTTAATTTCCATTCATATATACTTATCCCTTTTTATCTTGGATTTCAGGCTCTGAACTGCTTTGGCTTAAAGCACTTGGACAGCAATATGTGTCATGTCATTGTCACTTGCCGCTCAATGCTGTGGACGCTCCTGAGTATTGTTGTGGCATTTGCAGAGCTCATAGCCTTCATGAGTGCTGATTGGCTGATTGGCAAGGCAAAACCTGGGAATTCTGAGGGCATGGACAATGGGATGGGAGGATCGCTGGAGCCGTTTCGTCCAACCTTAGGGATCTACGGACGTTGCATCAGACTCTCACACATGAAATCATCGATGCCCGACACGCTTTGTGGCCCTTATGCTGAAAACTTCAATGAGATTGCCAGTGGATTCTGGCAGGCGACGGCTATTTTCCTTGCCGCGGGGATCATGATACTCTGTGCTGTCGCATTTGTATCCGTTTTCACCATGTGTGTACAGAGCGTTATGAAGAAAAGTATTTTTAATGTCTGTGGGCTGCTACAAGGGATTGCAGGTAAGTGTATGAAAAGGCAAAAAGTGAAACATATTGGATATGTTTGTGGTATGTGGATAAGGATGCATTCTCAACAAGATTTTCTTTCTGCTAAATGTAAAGACCTGTTCAAATAGTTTAGTCTCCAGAAGACTGCATTTAACAAGCCCATGTTATAATTCAGGAATATGGTCAGGGTAAAACTTAAGACACTAGCTAAAGTTTCCTTTATAGCTAGCAGGTGTTCTGGATATTTCTCAGAAGAATGACTATGTTGCAGTTTACTTTAAAGTACCTATATCTTTTCTGCGCTGTGAGAAGCTGTTTAGATACCCTCAGACCCTCCTCCTTAACATGACACATAGTTTGAATCAGCAAATATGATTTGTAATAATAATAATAATAATAATAATAATAAGTTTTATACTTCACCTATCTGACTGGGTTGCCCCAGCCACTCTGGGCAGCTTCCAACAAGCTTCCTGAAACAGGGCTGCCTTCAGATGGCTACAAAAAGTTATATAGTTGTTTAACTCTTTGTCATTTGACGGAAGGTTGTTCCACAGGGTAAGTGCGACTGCCGAAAATGCCTTCTGCCTGGTTGTACATTGAGGGAACCACCAGAAGGCCCTTAGAGCTGGCCCTCAGTGTCTGGGCTGAACGATGGGGTGGAGACGCTCCTTCAGTTATACAGGGCTGAAGCTGAAATTATACTACTCATAGTTCTAGAAACCACCATTTCATCTTTGATTCCAGTCGTTAGCTGTGTGACTAGCACAAAAAGGCAAACTGATTTGTCTCAAACCAGGAAGCAAGGAAAGGAATCATAAGGTGTGAGGGGAGGGGGGATACGGGGAAGGTTGTTATTTTCCATTTATTGCATTTATAAACCCTACCTTTTCTCTGAAGAGCTCTTAAATACATTATGTATGAACCAGCAGTTCATATCTTTCCTCACCATCATCCTTTTTCTCTTAAGAGAATCCTAAACAAACCAGAGAAGAAAATGGTGGGTCAGCCACAAACCATTATAAATCAGAGAATGAACCACTTCTGTATCTGAACCCTTTTGGTTGTACTTTCGTTCTGAAACAAACAAACAAACAAAACTACGGCTAATGTGACTATCATCCATAGATGGAAAGCAACCAATTTTTTAAAATTTAGTTCTTTGTAAATTGTGTTGTGGCTACAGAATTAGTAATCTCGAAATGACTCTTTACTGAGTTCACTGATGCTTTGTCATGGCAGTGCTATTGCACCTGGAATGTTGCCAGTGTTCTGCTGATGACGTATGACTGTCACGATGCACGAGTTTCTTAATTCTTGCTCTTGCAAAGTGCTTAAGCAATGGTTCAAGTAGTCTGCCAGCATGGCTGTAAACAGATAGGACTATTAAAATATTCCCTCATAGCTGGATTGAAGCCTGGCTTAAATACATCCATGAAGTTTTATTTTTCAGAGTTGTTTCTGTAAAGTACAAATATTTTGCAGAAGTAGACCTGGTTTTGATTGGTTTTTTTATGTGTACTTGGGACACAGATGGTACTCTTTTTCTTATCACCTTACATTTCCAACAGCTGTCAAAGCACAAGCACTTTCAATCATTTAGAATATTCTTGATTAACAGGACAAACTTATACATATTTACTCAGAAATCCAATGCTGTATGCAGAGTTCTCACACATCAAGACTTCACTTTCCTCTTTACACCCAATGCACCCCCAAAATCTGCTCCAGAAGGCCCCCTAAACCTCTGGAACAGATTTTGAGCGTGAGTAACGGGGAAGCGGGTGGCGCTGTGGGTAAAAGCCTCAGCGCCTAGGGCTTGCCGATCAAAAGGTCGCAGTTCGAATCCCCGTGGCGGGGTGCGCTCCTGTTACTCGGTCCCAGCGCCTGCCAACCTAGCAGTTCGAAAGCACCTCCGGGTGCAAGTAGATAAATAGGGACCGCTTACTGGCGGGAAGGTAAACGGCGTTTCCGTGCGCGGCTCTGGCTCGCCAGAGCAGTGATGTCACGCTGGCCACATGACCCGGAAGTGTCTCCGGACAGCGCTGGCCCCCGGCCTCTTAAGTGAGATGGGCGCACAACCCTAGAGTCTGTCAAGACTGGCCCGTACGGGCAGGGGTACCTTTACCTTTACCTTTTAACGGGGAAGAGGAAAGAAGGGACAATTCCTTTGCACAGGGGGAATGGTGGTGTGGGATATAGCATAGCTCAATATCCAAACAAAAACCAAAACCAAAGTACTGGACCAACAAGCACAAAAAAACCCCTCTGCAGTGCCACAAATCCAACTTAACGGTGTAATGTTGGAAAATGTCGATGACTTTTCCTACCTAGGCAGTTATCTTTCCATAAGGACATAGATGCTGAAATCCAGCATCGCCTGAGCTCTGCGAGCGCAGCTTTCTCCCGGTAATAGTGCCAAGTGTTTGGGACATTCACAGGGAAACCCAAATGCTCGTTTACAACCAACTTTACTGTACTCTTGCGAAACAAGGACCACTTATAAACACCATCTCCAACTCCTCAAAAGATTCCATCAACAATGTCTCTGAAAAAATTTACACATCACTTGGGAAGACAGTGTACTGTCAGTGTACTGGAAGAAGAAAAGATCACAAGTGTCAAAGCAATGATTCTTCAACATCAACTTCGTTGGACTGGTCATGTTGTTCGGGTGTCTGATTATTGTCTTCCAAAGCAACTACTCTATTCCCAACTTAAGAATGGAAGGCGAAATACTGGTGGACAATAAAAGAGGTTTAAAGGTGTTCTCAAGGCAAATCTTTAAAAATGTAGGATAAACACTGACAAGTGGGAAACACTGGCCTGCAGGCACTCCAATTGGAGAACAGCCTTTACCAAAGGCTGAAGACAAAAGGGAGAAACGAGCTAAGAGGAAGGCACGCTTGGCAAACCTTCACTGTGATCAACTCCTACCCGGAAACCTATGTCCCCACTGTGAAAGGATGTGTGCATGCAAAAGTCACTTACAGGCTCACTGTTAAGACTGTTTTCATGGAAGACAATCTTACTTGGCTACAAGTGATAGCCAAAGAAGAAGAAGATTAAGTCCAGTGATAATGAGGATTACTGCCCAGGTTATCTTTAAAATCTTGCAGAAATTACGATGATTAATATTTAATCTTTTTCCTGGAATTTGTGGGAAGAAGAAAACTACACAAGCTGTTGAATTTCTGACCAGTTTTGTGGGCAGTGACTTAAATGGTGCGTAAAATGAAGATTACAGAATGTCCTTCTAAGGGTTTAGTCCAAGTCCTTCATCTGCATGAGCATGTAGGGCTGCCAAGTCACAATGAGCCCACACACATCTTAGGCCAAGGAGCTTTTTAGTCTGTCTGCAAATAATCTGTCTTCTGATTAAAAGGTTCCTTTTGGGATTCCTGTTATCCTCCAGTGCTCACAGTTCCTTTCTGTTCTTAAAGTAGGGAAGCAGCAATCTTCATTTTGTAAACATTTAGAAGCCATACTGTTAAGGAAAGAATAAGTCATCAGCTTCAAAGGGCCATAGACCAACACAACCATATCATTAGATCAGTAACTGCTGCTTGACAAACAAAAGGGGCTGGACAGGCGGTCATTTGTGCATCTTTTGCGAGTGCTGGAGCTATTTTTAAAAGGCTGTGAATTACTTGAAAAACCTGAGTTTGAGCAATTTTGTTCCTAAAATACTAACAGGGAATTAATTTTTAAGTGGGTTGATTGTAATAATACCTTCCTCTTTTCTGCCTGTAAATATCAGTAGTCTGTTGTATCCAGTTGGGTATCTAGGGACTGGGATTCAGAGGCACACTAAATGCATTTGCCCACATTCATCCTCCCTCCATTTCTCTCTATATTATATTAGACTGTAAGTTCCTTGGGGGCACAAAGCTCAATATTTTTTGCCTATAAAACTCTGGAAGGTGCTACATATACTGAAAGACCTAAAAACATATTAAATAATAACATGGGGTTGTTTTTCTTTTTTAAAAAAGGTTGTTTCCATGCTTATATTAAAACTCAAAATATTTTCCGAAAATATTTAAAGTGCATATTTTGTGCTAAGTTTCCACTTAGGTTTGTTTTTGGCGGGGTTTTTTTATTATTATTTTATTTTAGCCATTAGTGCCAGCCCTTCTCCATTTCTGGGAAAATGCTGTTTGGTTTATAGTGGAAATCCTGACACTGTCTCAAGTACATTTGCACTTTGAACAGCATGGTACATGAGTTCCTGTATTCAGATGGCTGCATTCCAGCATGACTGCTGAAAGTTAAAGTTCGGGAAAAGACTTGGTGGGGGCAGGAGGAGGGGAGATGAGCCTAAGAGGAAAAGTGTGCTCATGCTAAGTATATGTGATAATCAGGCATTGAAATATGGTAGAGCCAATTTCAAATAGTACAGGATAGTACTTTAACAGTAACGATTTTAATTCCGTTACAGATTGAAGTTTTGCCTAGCAAAGTGGGCAGCTTAGACCCTCCTGTGCCTCTGGGCTTGTTTAGACTCCAGGCTGACCAGTAGTCTGTGTAGTGTCATTGTATGACTTGCACTTCAGTCTCCCTCTAAGCTACATAATGAACATGCCTTTTATATGTAGCAGGAGATGAAGGGCCTGAGCTGATAAAAGCTGGCAGACAGCTCCTGAGAGGAGGCCATAATATTGCTTCTTCTTGTTGTTGCTCAATCAATTCCTCGTCATGCTTCCTCTGTCGCAGGGCTTTCTTCCCAAATCGTTTTTCTAGCCAAGTTGGTGATGCATCAGCCTCCTCTGCGTTCTTGGCAATTCATCTGAAAGAGGAGTCAGATTAGGACTGAGATTCAACGCAATCCTAACAGTTTCCAGAAGAGGCAGGCTAGAAAACTTTTCTAACCAGCCCTACTCAGGCACCTGCGTGGACGGCTTGTCCTAGCTAATACACTGTAGTAGAACAGTAATGTAGGAACACTTGGCAAGACAAATTGGAATGTTTCTTGAGTTTAGTTTTGGAATGGTTTTAGGAAAATGCTGCACAACATAGGATCAGCCAACAGGATTGCAACTAAAATTTACGGGAAAAGTAGCAGCTGCCCTAACCTTTTGGCAACACACTTTGCATGTGATTTTCATTTTTAGTCTGAGCAAAACTGAACTTGTATAGGTGATGGTCATGAAGACAATGTACGCCAATGTGAAGTGTCTTCATCTGTGGGTTAACATTACAATCCTGACTACATTTACTCACAAGAAAATACTATTGATTTCAATAACGTTTAGCTTCAGTTAAACGTGCAATGCTATATGCATGTGCCTGGAAATAAGTATCATTGAACTAAATGGGGCATGCTTGTGATTTTTCCTAGGATTGCACTATAAATCATCAGTGGATTGCAGTATTAACCTTTTTTAAAAATACTTGAATGAGAAAAGAGGATAAAGGTCTTTTCTGTCAAAAATCTGCTAGCAAAAGATAGGAGATAGATGTGATTAAGCTCTTTGCAGCAAACTGGTCCAGCATTATTGATATCCTTTTTGATAGACGTGATAACTATTTGAAAATCGCTAGTATACATGCAAAGGAAAGAATAACAGGCTAATCATATGATTTTTGTGCTGCCATGACTCACTGTATGTGGGTGTTTTCCGGGTTGGTAAAACCAAGAACCCAATTTCAGTACAGTTTCTGTAAAGTGCAACTGAATTAGGAAAGAGTCTGGAAAAACCCTGGTGTTGCCAACTAGTCCTGGCGGCTTTTAGTTTCAGATCCTTCCAACACGTTTTGTCATTTTCTTTGGCTAGATTGTCTTCTATAAGTATTAATTCAGGGAGCTGAACTTATTGAATATTTCCAGTCAGTTGCTGAAATCTAGGGCTGGATCTAGGCACATCAAATAAGTGTTTCAGTTTAAAGTGTTGTAAATTTAAACAGGAAAAACAGGTGGAAAACAACAGGGCTTCACATTGCCATCTGGTGGCACAATGTTATATTGCATATACAACACATATAAATTGCTTTTTCTTTTACCAATCTAGCTGAATCCTAGGATTGGCTTGATGAAGTTACTGCATTTAAATAGCTATCTATATCAAGTTTGCATTTTTAGGAATGGGTGTGTCACATGTATAGTTGGGTCCAAATACAGTATCTTGTCTATGACATTGAATGGATTCCCTTGGAAAATGGAAGTTTTTAGGCAGAAATTGGATGGCCATCTGTTATGGATGCTTTAATTGAAGTCCCGCATTGCAGGTAAAAAAAGGTAAAGGACCCTTGACAGTTAAGTCTAGTCGCGAACGACTTTGGGGTTGCGGCGCTCATCTCGATTTACTGGCCAAGGGAGCCGACATTTGTCCACAGACAGTTTTTCCGGGTCATGTGGCCAGCATGACTAAGCCGCTTCTGGCGAAACCAGAGCAGCGCACGGAAATGCCGTTTACCTTCCCGCTGGAGCAGTACCTATTTATCTACTTGCACTTTGATGTGCTTTTGAACTGCTAGGCATTGCAGGGGATTGGACTAAATGACCTTCCAGTTCTACAATTAAATGACAAGAAAACAGACAAAATACTTTCTGAGCTGTTTTCTGTGTTTCCCCTTCATTTTAATAATGCAGGATGGTCCTTGCTTGTCTACAGCACTGACGCACCATTGATCCCATTTGGCCAATTTCTGCTTTCTTCAGAGGCATTTTTGACAGGCAAGCACCCCTCTGTTTCAGTAGAAAATGCAAGGGGGTCGTTTTTGGATTTGCAGACAGCATTCAGCTTTGCCAGTATACTCTGCTGTTTAATGTGGCAGAACAACAACTGCACAAGAGACTGTCAGAACTAAATATCATGCTTCTGGCTTATCCAAACAAACAGCTGGGTAACCATGCTCTCTGAAGGAGTTGTTTCCAAGATCAGACCAAGGGGATCTGCTTTATGTTACTGCAAAGCTGCCACTGCGGCTGGTCTGGCATTACTCAGATCCAGTGCAAGGCAGTCAGAGTGGTGTGTGACGTTGATGAATTTTAGTACTGAACTTTGAGTTCTTGGCTTTCAACAGTGATGTTGTTCCTTATGCTCAGTGGCTATTAGCCCTGATAGCTAAGTGAAACTTCAGTATTTAGAGGCAGTGCATATCTGAACACCAGATGTTAGGGCAAAACAATTGAAGAGGATTGTTGCCTTCAAGCCCTGCATATAAGGTTTCCTTAGACGTATCCAATTAACCACAGTTCTTGTTACATTCCTGGAGCTCCAAATAAAAACTTTGAAACTAAAATAAAAAGGCACATGACAATTAGCTACCTAAGCTAGAACTTAGCTCTTGCTATTGAACTCCCCTCTCTTCAAAATTATATGGACAACTTCTTTTTATTAATTTGTGTCTAGAGCACAATATACTTCTTTTTCCTTCCTGTTTTTGGAGAGATGGATTGTGTCTCTCTGCGTTAACTTTTTTTTAGCTAATCCTTTTTTAGCTAATCACTTGGAAAGTGGAGGTGCCCCTCCAGATGTACCTCCACAAAACTTAAATTGAACATCCTCTCCAAAGCTGCCTCCAGCCTCTGAGAGTCCAATTAAAGGCATCAAATTAATTAGCTACTCCATTTCTTCCTTACATTTGCACTGTACAAGACTTGCACAGGGATCATTAAATAGTAAGTAGGGGGTACCTCAATACTTAAGGATTGAAGGATTTGTAATTTCATGTTCTTCAATTAAATTACAGAGGCATACTAATTGAGTGGCAGATATAAAGGTGGAGAACAGAAAAAACTGGCTTCTTAAAATTTGTCTTTAGTGAATTCTTTGATTTACGAATAGAATGGATGCCTGGACACACCTGTTTGATAAGTCTGTGCTAATAAGTTAATGCAACACACAGTAGTATCTTGTGGTATTTGCTAGCAAACATTTAAGCATTTAAATCTTATTTACTCAGTTGTCTGATAAATGCATATAAAGCAGAATGATGGCAGAAGCCAATTTTAAAAAAGGAATCTGACTATGAGCACATAGCCTACATTTTAAGAAACAATCTGTGCAGTGTTAACTAATTTTAGGTGGAAAATGTGATAAAACGCACAGACGTCCCTCCGCCAAAGCTGTCAGGTCCCTGGTAAACAGCAAGCCAGGATATAGCTATTGTTTTGTTGTTGTTTAGTCGTTCAGTCGTGTCCGACTCTTCGTGACCCCATGGACCAGAGCATGCCAGGCACTCCTGTCTTCCACTGCCACCCGCAGTTTGGTCAGATTCATGTTTGTAGCTTCGAGAACACTGTCTAACCATCTCGTCCTCTGTCGTCCCCTTCTCCTTGTGCCCTCCATCTTTCCCAACATCAGGGTCTTTTCCAGTGAGTCTTCTCTTCTCATGAGGTGGCCAAAGTATTGGAGCCTCAGCTTCACGATCTGTCCTTCCAGTGAGCACTCAGGGCTGATTTCCTTAAGAATGGATGTGTTTGATCTTCTTGCAGTCCATGGGACTCTCAAGAGTCTCCTCCAGCACCATAATTCAAAAGCGTCAATTCTTCAGCGATCAGCCTTCTTTATGGTCCAGCTCTCACTTCCATACATCACTACTGGGAAAACCATAGCTTTTACTATACGGACCTTTGTTGGCAAGGTGATATAGCTATACCACAGGTTTAATCATCTCCTTTCCTCAGGGAAGTCAAGTTCTGGGGTCACCTCACCAAGGTATAAGACAGGTGTTTGGTGTGTACATACACCCTCAGAGGTTATGCTCAAGTTTTGTTTTCCTTTAACACGTGTGCATAAAATGTTTTCTGGTAAGAGAAACTGTACTTAGATTGGAGCAGTTTTAAAGCATCCTGGTTTTGATAGATAAAAGCCATTTCAAATGAAATTTTGGTGCTAAACATTGTAATTTTCAAACTTATGCTGTGTCAATAAATCTCCTAGTCAGAAAAATGATGCTGTATAGCACACTGACAAAGGAACTTCTGATGACACCAGGAAGGGGATTTCTGGTGTTTAGTCTGTCACAGCTGGTGGGCTCAGAAGGATGAAAGCCCAGTTTATCCTGGTCTGCCCAAGATGAAGCAATACTTTATAGTTTCAGTGACACAGTCATGCTGGCAAGGAACACCACACAATGTTTTTGGCTGTTCCTGACTCAGTACACAGAGAAATCCCTAATGTTAAGACTGGAACATAATTCACATATGGGGTTTTGCAACCAACCAAATGATAAAAGGCTACAGATAATCCAGGTTCTCTCTTTCTGTTTAAGAAATGCTTGTTAAAGGATTTACATACAGGGTCTGATACATTTTGAACTTTCTCATATGTCCAAGTGCAGCTTTATGTAATGTGGGATACTGGGATGTTTCCCTCAGCTGGCTGGCATTCTGTCCCAATAATTAAGAAACAGTAATGTGCTGGAGCATGTAGAAATCTTAATTGCCGTGAATGAGACAGAAACTAGCACTCACAGCTGTTCCTGCCCTCAAGATTTACTAAGAAACAAACCGATACTGGCTGTGATTTATAACTTAGAAAAAACTTCATCCTTGGTGGAGATGGGGAGGAATAATAGGAATATAGTTAATACTGTAAACATTTTTCAGTGTTGTCATTTTATTCATTTTACATGTGACTGTAATTTGTTTTAGCTGTTTTTAATGCTGAATTTAATGTTGCCGTAACCCACCCTAGGATCTGCTGGTGAAGGGCAAGTAATAAATTTAGTAATAATTCTCCATTTGGGCATGTCCTGCTGGGTTTGTATTACTGCATAGCAGCAACTACATTCAGGATGTCAAACCCACAGTTGCACTATAAACAGTGCATTGCCTGTCAGTCCCTAAGCCTGCAGGCCAAGTGATTCTGCATTGTAGTTACTGAATCCTCTCCCCTTTTCTCATGATAAACTTCCCTTTTTTTGCCAGTTTGGTTTACAGTGATGTGTTTGCACTTTTGTTCTAACTACTCTTTCTTTTTCTTGGTAGGTCTCTTCCTTATCCTAGGCTTGATCTTATACCCTGCTGGCTGGGGTTGTCAGAAGGCAATAGACTATTGCGGACATTATGCTTCGGCTTATAAACTTGGTGACTGTTCGCTGGGCTGGGCTTTCTACACTGCAATTGGGGGCACTGTTCTGACATTCATCTGCGCAGTCTTCTCCGCCCAAGCTGAAATCGCCACCTCCAGTGACAAAGTACAGGAAGAAATTGAAGAAGGGAAAAGTCTTATCTGTCTCCTTTAATGACTCAAGAGAACCTTTACATGTCTCAGCAGAATTGGCTTCTAAGTGGACTTCTAAATGAACTGATGCCAAGACACACACAAAAGCCTTTTGGAGCTCAAGCAGTATAGTGTCACTTAATAGGCATGGAGGAGGACTATCAGCAACATAAGAATAAAATGTTACTTTGTCAGCATCACAGCACCTGGCTGCAATGGAAGGATGCTACAACATACAGCTGTTGGCTTCAAGTTTGTATGAACAGTGCCTAACGGTTTTGGAAATGCTCAGTTCTACTTGTATGTTCACCACTATGAAGGATTGCAGAGGAATCCTTGGAAGGATATTGCTGAATACAAGTCAATATGTTTCCACTATGTACAGAAAGATAATGTAACCAGGCTTCAAGTTCAAAGGTTTTAGATGTCACCTTGGTGCCATCCCTACGGCAGTTTCTTCGGGATGCATTTAGAAAAGCTTATCTTGTTGAGATAGCACATGGGGAAAACTTGAGTACAGGAAATATGCATGGATTCCAAATGAAGCTTGCAAGGAAGGGATTTTCATAGGCTGGGGCTTGTAAGCAATACTTTGCCCAGTAAACATGTGAAATAGGTTGCTGTAGTCAGAACAAGTACAGTATACAGCAGCCGCCAGAATGAAAGCTAAATTATTTTGGGCTCATAAGCACAGGTAGTACTAGCAATATGCGATTGATTTAGCTGTATAAATGTAGATAGGTGAAGCAAGTCTTAGGAAGTAGTAATGGTAGTACTTAGGCCCCAAAGGTGTACCTCCTAGTGGAAGTGTAGACCTTAATCCACCTTCAAGGACAGTAGCAAGCAGAGTACTGGTGCCCACAGGGTACCTCCAATGGCCTCTTCTTGCCATTCCAAGTACAGACTGCCATTGCGCTCATCTTGCCTGAGATTATGTGCCTAAAATAGCCGCATCATCACCTAAGGACAGACTCTATTAAGGTCTGATGCTTTTGAAAGATCTTTTTACAGCTATATTGCATGCTGATGATTATAATCAGCTCAATGATTTTCCAGAGGTGATCTTTTTCTGCAAGACAGTGCATACATACACTTCTGTAATTTTTCTACAAGCCTAAGAATTTTTGAAACCCATTAAAACAAAATATCATGGTGCTGTCATAATGACGGGTTAACTGACGGCTAATAATCAGATGTTCATGTATCAGATTAGCCTTATTAACATTGATCTCTCATATTTTACCTTTTGATAGGAAGAACGTGCAGCAGTTGGAGGCCAAGATGCTAGACTAAAATTTTACATCAAAACCACTAATGATAACCACTTATGTCTACCATAGCTTCTAAAATTAAGAAAATTGAAATTTCCAGTAACAAGGAATGTATTTTAGAGTATCTACCCCTCGTAACTCAGGTTTATTGTGCATGGCTGCTTCTTCTTTAACCACTGCTATAGTAAGTACTACAAAAATGAGTAACAACTATGTACATACAAATTTTGTGGGGGTATTACCAACTATGCTGATATGTTCAGTACCAGCAGTGCCGATTAAGACACTATCTTGGACAACAAAAGTTTGCTTTCTTTTGCAGAGCTGCTGCTACTTCTTCGACAATTTCTCCTGTTCAAAAACTTGTGGACATTCCAATTAGCAAGAGCATAAAAGGGTGATGCACTACCCACACACATTATGATTAATACAAACATGCATTAAGACTTTAGAAGTGTGATGGACAACAATAAGTCTTCCTACTATAAAGATAGGGTCTTATAAAACAACCAACAACAACCAGGTTCACCTAACCTGAAAACCCAAACATTGTAAACACTGTCCCATTGTTTACAGAGTGGTAGATTACTTGTGACCCAAGCCAAATGCAGCCTACTTTTGTGACTCTGCCAGGTGCTTAACAACCCTTGTTCATTTTTGTAGCTTTAGGCAGGTAGCACATAAAGAAAGGTTTGCAAGGTCCTAGTAACCAAAACACATAGTTGTGGACTATGCTTGGCTTGATAGGTCACAAGCTGCACAGGTCTGAGGAAGACTATCTCATTCTAGAACATGGTGGGCTACTCCTATTTAAAAGGGCTCCCTCTTAATGCACATGGAGTGTCCATGCTGATGTTCTTTAGTTTGCTCTCCTTTTTGGTACCGCAGCAGCAAAAAACCTCCAGATTGAAATAGTGAGGTTCAATTAGAGCTAACCTTTTTAGCTCTAAAAAGAATGCATATTCAATAAGGACGCAGGGCTAATGAAATATTTGTTTGGCAGAATCAGTTTTAACACAGGATATGATCTTGTCACATTTCACATTTTATGTCTGAAGCTGCCCCCCCCCCCCCCATGAATACTGCTGTAATTATTATGGCTGTGATCCAGGTGTGTAGTTACTCCAAATCAGAATATGCATTCTGTTTCCCCCTTTTAAAAATACAATTGCTCTCACAATTTTTCTTTAGATTTTCTTCTCCCCCAAATGGCAGTTTGGCAATAAGAGCCATAAGAGCTGTTAAAAAGAAGAGTGCTGGTTCAATAATTTGTTTCACATCTCTTCCCCATTTATTGTTAAGTTGCTCTTGCATTTAACCTCCATTCTGATTTTTGAGATACAAACATTTGAAGGTAATTGAGGGATAACACTAAGATTTCTATCTCTTTCTCTAGGGAAACTATCATGGGATTTCAAACTAACAGCTTCCAGCCTAGAATTGAAGTGGTAAAATCAGAAATTAATGTGTCTAGAGAGTGAGAGTGTGCACAGTTGAAATTAAAGCTTTTATGGAACAGATTAGTAGTATATGGGGCTCTTGAAAAGTGTTTTAAGGAATTCATTGATGTAACAAACCATTATTTACTTGGTCTCTCACATTTCCAACTGCCCTTTTAGTAAGGGTTCCAAATGGGCATGCCAACTTTAGACAATACACTGTAATGCTGCAGTGTTTAAAGCAAAAATTGTCATCTTAAAAAAGAGAAAGTTTACCCCCCACGTTGAATTGAACAGCAGTTGAAATAAATTCATAAAAGCTGCAGTTGGCAAGAACTTCTTTGCAAATAGGTTTTTACTCCTGTTGGAAAGTAATAGAGAGAATGCTTCTAAGACACTTCCTATGACTCAGGTATGTATCTAAAACCAGCAGCTTTTTTGCTTTGTAAAAATAAATCACATGCACATATGATTGAGCAATGGATGAATCCTATGTGTTTTAGTCAATGATTTAAACAGATAAAATATTTCTTTAGTTGTGCAATGACTAATATTTCAAAATCCAGTATGGTAGATACAGCTTTAACCAACACTCAAGTGGCATTTGGTCTAGTTATAAACTCTACATTCTAATGTACATGAGCCACAGAATTGCAGACTATAAGTGAAGTTTCTATAATAACATGGACTGGAAGCACAGTAACCTAGAAGTGTGTGCATTATGAAGCTTAGGCCCTGGCAAATCTTACCACATAATTGGGAAGTTTAAAATGTATTTAACATCACATCCTACTAAGATGATGCTTTACTGTGCTATTACAGCTACCACCTAGCAAGAACTCTTACCTATAAAACACGGGTATGAATGGTTCCATGGTCAAAAACAAGCTGCCCATCATGTTTTCTAATAAGCTCTAAAGGGACAAGGATTTTCTCTGTTGGAGAGCTTTCTGGAAAGTCCGATCTCAGTAATATGCAGACACAATTCCTTATGTGAGGCTATATATTACAGTATTGTGGGAAGAGGGAGAGAACTCAAGGAAAATCTAGTTTAAACAAAATTTCCAATGGCACAGTTCAGATTTCAGCCACTGAAATAGTTCAGCCCGTTCTTTTGCAAAAAAGCACATCAGTAACCAAACATTGGCATTCCTTACATGGCATAATGCATCTTTCTTATGGTTGAAATATATCCTAGTTTTCATCTAAACTTATATTTCATGAATTCCAAAAAATATTTCATAATTCCAAGAAAACTTACAGCATGGTTGGTTTTGTCACTTTTACACCCATTGCTATCAACACAACTTTGTGTTTCCTTGGATAGAAGCTTTATTGCCAGTCACAAGGTTTAAATCTATGTACAAGAAATCTTGAAAGTTTTCCAGACTACATCCTGTGGTTTAAGAAAGATTTTATGTTTTACCTCTAAACAAACTTCAAGGACCCCTTTTTATAAAGTATTTTGCCTTCACAAGATGACATATATGTGAATGCTTCTTAGCGTGTGCTATATTATCTCAAGAAATTGTGTTTTAAACCTGTGTTCTAAACAGCTCAAAATGTGTAAACAAAACTTAACAAATTATTTCTTAAATAGCTGCGGCTGAATCATTTTTGTAAACATTTACTGTATTGTGTTATGTGCCACTGCTTTCCAGAGGGTAAAAATTTAAAGATTCATATGACGTGAGATGTGCAATAACAATAAGAAAAAAGAGAGGTTGAAAGGGACAAAGGTATTCCAAAGGCATATACAGCTACACTAATTCTATTTCATATTTATCAGATGTCAACCATGTCCTGTAAAATCCCTCATTGGAATGAAGGTGGGGTTAACAATAATTGGAATGATGGATTTCCAGCATCTCCTGAACTCTGGGAAATCCAGGCCTACTTATTTATAGCCTAAATGTGAAGGATTGTTTAGCAATTAGCAAGCTCATCAACATAAAAGGAACAAGAGAGGAATGTTTGAAGCTCTATAGTCAGCTAAACATAGTAAAGGATGTTGTTGAGCTGTATTGCTAATTTAATTTGTCTACAATATAGTAATTTCTTTGCCTAATAAACAGTTATTAACCCTTCATTTTTTCTGAGAAATCATTTCTGATTTTGACAAGCCTGATATTACTAGTTTGGGAGCATAGAGTTATTGTTTTTAAAGTTTGGTTTAATCTGTATTTTTTATAAATTTAAATTGTATTAATATCGATGTGTTTGCCACCCAGTGCTCATTGGAAGAAGGTGAGGAATATAAATCCAATTACTTAAGCCAAGTTATCCATGCAACAGGAGAGGAACTACAAGAATGAGATTGCCATTGGCTTCTGATTGAATGTGAAAGGAAGAGCAGGTAACTTTGTACCAGTGAATAGTTGTACTGTTGGTTGTAACCATTGAGAACCAAAAGAGAAAGAGAACAAAGGCAATAAATTGGAGGCATTTAACAGCTGTATTTTCTAGTACCAATCTGATAACTAAAAATTGTTGGTGTAATTAGGAAAAATGGGTGAAATCGCAGTAAGTGTTTGGACCATGTCCATGTCTAGTAGCTACTGATAGCTTCCACCAATTAGACTACACCTCCTAGCACAACCTTGGCCAGAGGCTTAGTGAGTTTCAGAGACATACTCTCAAAGAGCCTCTTCAGCCCAGCTCTAGGGAAAACATATCAAAAGGAGCAGTCAACCTATTTTCCCAAAGACCTGTGGACAAAGAACCTGAACAAAACCTTGTGAAATATTCGTAGACATCTCAACAACCATGCATGAGGAAGATTTTAGTGAGGAAAACTCATTTTTTAAACCAATGAAGCCAGATGTCCAAAGTATTAAAAAAAAAGTTTATTTGAGAGAGGGAGGAAGAAAAATGAAGGCACCAAATCAAACATACTTGAAATGAAAGCAAAAATTTAGTTTAGTTTAGATACATGTTAGCTTAGTTCAATTTAGTTTTTATATGGGTTACCTGCTTGAGCAGTCTTGGGTTTAGGAGCATGCACAGAATTCTTTGCAGAGTAGATGGTGAGAGAGTACCTTTGGCCATCTGGCTGGATAGCTCCAAAAGACAAAAACGAGGTGAAGCCTCACATATTTATGGGAGCCTGAGACTAGTACAAGCCAATCTCTTAGTTGTCACCGTGGCGTTCTTTTGTCCAATCATATACACTCCATCTCTGATGTTAGTTGTCTTTGCGGAATGCAGCAGTTATAGCAACAAAGAGCAAGAACTGAGTAACTGAACAATGAACACATTTTGCTGCACCCTGTCCAGCAACCTGTTCTCACAGTGGCCAACCAGATGCCTGCGATTCCCTGTAACTGGTATTTAGAGGCATTACAAAACCATCAGGCTTACGTAGCTACTGATAGCTCTACCCTCCATGAATTTGTCTAATTCCCTTTTAAAGCCATTCAAGTTGGTAGCCATCTCTCTATCTTTTGGGGAGTCAGTTCCACTAACTCAGCCATCTGAAGGACTACCTGTTCTGACTCTCCCACCATTCTGCTTTATTGGATCACCTCAGCTTCTGGTAGTATTGAGGGGGCAGTCTTATTTTCTCCACACGATGCATAATTTTATAAACCTCTGTAATGTCCCCCTATATTTTCCCCCTCCCCCAAAGTCCCAAACACTGTAATCTTTCCTTATAGTGGAGTTGCTCCAGTCTCCTTGTTCCCTTTGGTTGCCCTCTTCTATACCTGTTCCAGCTCTACAATATTCCATAAATTGTACAGCTTATTCCAGAAGTTTCCCACATATAAAACTTGTGACCCACTTGTAGCTGCTCAGTTATACACTGTGACCTGTTATAGAAGACACCAGAATAACAGAGCATTGTGAATTAATGATGATGTTAGTTCTGTCTTTAGAAGGTCTCTATAGGATGCACACAGAGCCTCTCGTCACACAACGTTTAGAAAGACACAATCAGGGCTTTTACATCATTTCCATAGCACCCAACCCTTGTAAAGGCATATCAAACATGGCTTTCAATTTAGCTGTAGCTTGCTGTGTGGCACACAAGGCAGGTTTTGAAAAGTGAAAACCAAGAAAAAAGGGCCCACAGCTGTATCTGGTTATATACTTTCCTGGATTGTGGCCACTATCAGTAAACTTTATTGCTACATTCATAAAGGACTCACAGTAGAGAAATTGACCCTCCACAGCAGTGACAAAGCGATCCGGATATAAAAAATACCAGCAAAGGTTTGTTTTCAGAGGTTTCAGTTTACTTCCAACAAGTTCCCAGACAAAATTTAATACTCCTAGTTTTCGTCAGTACCGACAAATCATTCTCTTTAAAGTTTCCAATTTACATCACAAAACCAAAACACACCAACTATTACTGGGTGCTTCTTTAAACCATTCCCAGTTCTAATTGTATCAATTTGTTGTTCTGGTAATTGACATATTTTTCCCACTGCAGCAGATCACAGAATTTATATACAGATTACAAAAAAACAACCCCGATCCAGCTCTAGTTGTGCATAGTTACATGTGACTAGTAGTGCGAGAATCTGGATCAAATGCAGAGTCACACACCAGTTTTTAAGTAATGTATCAAGGTGACTTACAACATATGAAATAAATCCATAAGGCAATAAAACCACAATAAAACCAATCAAGTAATTTCTGCCTCTGTGTAACTACATATGACTAGAGCTGGGGGGGGGGGGAGAAATATGTGATACATTCTGTACACATTAACCCTCTTGCATTTTAGCTTGCCTTTTACAAAAATGTCCTACTTGAGTTTTAAAACTATACAGAGCAAACAATTAGGAAACATTTTTATTCTATGTCACTGAGTTAATACAATAAATATGTAGAACCTTTGAACTACCCAGACATGCAACATCAGAGGACCTGTGTGCATTTGTACAGAACCATGACATTCATCAGGATGGCAAAGCATTGTTAGGAATTTACAAAATATACAGATATCCCTCAGATAATCGACTCCAATGCCAAAACTATAGCGAAGAGTACTGACATTCCAGTGTTGAAACTGTATTTTGATCTAGCCACAACTGGATACTACAAAATGACTTAAATAATAGGTATATGATTTTTAACCGACATATTTTAATTCCGGTGCTAAATATTTTAACATACAACAGCCTTTTGCCAAAAACTAAAAATCAGAAGTTTTTGATTTAACCTTGATGGTTAATTTTCTAGATGATTATCTGTAAAATGGTACACGTTAAAATCAACATGTCGTCTTGTTTTCTTGAACCAAAATAGCTACAAGACTTATGCAAACTAGACTTGCATTTATCTATTTCAAGTTTCATTCTGCTTTATTCCCTGAGGAAAAAAAATATTCAAGAACAATTTATTGATTTTTAAACTATAATTAAAATTCATCTCCAACCCCAAATACAAGTTACAGGATTAGCAACAAATATGTTATAGGGCAACAGAAGTAGGATGAAGGATTAAAATAAAATGTACATTAAAGAAAGCTAAACTCTCTCTTACTAATCAAGGACTAAATACATCAAATTCCTCACAACATCCATGATATGACTTGCCCTCTGTGTTAGGTATAGAAAACTGTTTACAAAATGTAATTCCCATATAGTGTATTTTCTAGTATTTGCTGTTGTGATTAAGCTGTCAAATTTATCCTGTTTATTCATATAAGGTAAAGTTTGTAATTTGAGATATATGAATATACCCCAGATATAGCTTTTAGACCATGCTGAATATTTTTCCAATAGTGAGTCAGTTGAATAATACTTTTCCCAAATAAATATTGGATCAGAGTGTGTTAAGATTAGGACCTATATTGCAATACCTTTATGCAGTATATAAGAATTAAGAGTCTTTAATGACAGCAATTGAATGCTATTTGAAAAGTTAATCCAAGATATGTACCAAGTTGCAATCCAATAATTCATATACTTCAGAATGTCAATGGGGGGGGGGGTGACCTTAAAATGAGAGCTGATTACTCAGGATACAATGAAAATGAAAAAACCTCTGTGTAACACAGATAGCTGATTATTACTGCACTGAATACTCATCCTCAATCTGCATTTTATAAAATGCATTTATTCAGATTAAAAATCACACATAAAGGCTGAAGTATGTTAAAAAGAATTCAAGTACATAATTAAATTCCGTTTTTAAATGCCTGATTAGAGACTATGGTTGTTTTTAAAGATTTCAATAAGATACTGTATATTCAGATGTTTGTACAAGCAATAAACAGAGTGATTGACAAGGCTAAAGATTTAGTACCATTGTTAAACACAAGTGCACACTTAAAAAATGCCAGACTCCTTAAGCACAACAAAAATTCCACTGCATTTTAACACAGGCCAAAAAGGACTAGCTATGGGAGTGTTCTAAATATTGGTTAATGGGTTCTCTTTAGCAGTATGTTTTCCAAAGACATGAATACTGAAATTAAAAATAGCATATATAATCACTCAGATTCCATTAAACGTAATTCTCACTGCCTGTTGCATCACATATTATTTTGGTGAGACTAACTGTGCTCCAAAATTTCTGTAAGAAGACCACACACCATGAAAACAGATCCCAACAAATACTGTGACCATAGTGGTAGAGACAAATTCTGGACCAAAACACTAGCTCAGCATGGTCAAAACTGTTTCATGCAAACTCAGATTTTTATCAAAAGACCTATTATCCTAAAAAAAGAAAGAAATTTACATTATCTATCATACTTATTTTAAGCTTACATTTGTCCTTCATCAGCTGCTGAAGCTATAAACCAGCAGCCAAAATTTCATATTCAAGACCATCAGTTGCCCCATTCCTTACGTTAAGAAAATAGGGAAGCAAGTTTTTAGGAATAGAAGGAGTTAATCCAAAGTGCTCGTCTCAAGTCAAAATGAAAGTTTCCAGGGACAGCTATTGACAAGAACCCACCCCCCTTTGCCAAAAAAAAATCATTTAAGTTGACGCCAGAAGTTGCCATATCAATTTCAGATTCACGGTTTTAAATTTTCACCAAATATAGCGTGCCTCCAAAAAGATGAGGAATAATAGAACCATTTTCAGTTAAGAGTAGTAGCCAGGAAGTACCTTTGATTGAATAAATAAGTGTACAAAGTAATGAAACAAGGACTTTTTCCTGTTTTAGCCCATGCACAGCCGAAGAAACATACATGCTGTGTGCATTTTTAACACAAGTCTTTAGGGAATATAAGTGACTGAAAAAGAAAATACAGCTGAAAATGGTAGTGATTTTTTTCATTTCTTTTCGCTATATTTGGTTACCCTTGAAAGCATTTTGAGCAGCACTAGTTGCTGCTGTTGACGCAGCATTGGCTGCAGCAGTTTGTACAGTTTTGTTGGACATCACCCCCGTTGCAAATTCTTGTTGGGCCTTCTCAAAACTTGCTCCAGTTGTGCGGTAGAGACCATGTACCTGTGGAAGAAGCCCAGAGTGAAATCATGAGGCATGTTTTCCAAAAAGAAAAAGAAAAAATCTTGCATACAGCACCTAGCAGAGTTTTAGGCACCAACATATTTGTAGCAAAACCAGCAATTCTGAAGACATTAAATCACTGGTTAAATTTCCCTTGCATTATGTTTTGTGCCTTTGCTTCAAAGCCCTCCAGTGTACATATTTGTTTCCTAGTAATTGTATCATCTATGATTTGAACTCCACAGCAGGTATTCATAAGATATAAAGTGTGACCCCTAGTGGTTACAGAAAAACGACGACACACATGATTTCACAGATGCTGGACAGTTCAGCCAGAGTGGAGAGCTAAAAACTCAACACTTGTGAGGAATACCATGAGTGATTTTTGTCTGTTTAGTAGCCTTCATACGTCTCTCTGGTATGCTTTACTCACTCTAGTTCCTCCTCTAACATTCATGGCCACTACTTTTTAGTCTCAAAATGAAACACCATAAGCTACTTGGGCACGCACAGGGCATACTGATGCATTTCTTCCATTGAAAAAGCTCCTGTGCTATTATTAACAATTTATGGGACATCAGAACAACGTGTGTGTTGCCATCTGTTTCAATAATTATAATACCCAAATATCCCTCATCTACCTTGCCTTATTTTCATCTCATTTCTTTCAATGTAAGACCTACATTGGCTCCCAGTACATTTCCGAGCACAATTCAAAGTGTTGGTGCTGACCTTTAAAGGCCTTGGCCCAGTATATCTAAAGGAGCATCTCCACCCCCATCATTCAGCCCAGACACTGAGGAACAGCTCTGAGGGCCTTCTGGTGGTTCCCTCACTGCGAGAAGTGAGGTTACAGGGAACCAGGCAGAGGGCCTTCTCAGTGGTGGTACCTGCCCTGTGGAACACCCTCCCATCAGATGTCAAGGAAATAAACAAATGGGGAAGTTTTTAATGTCTGATGTTTTATTCTGTTTTTAATCTGTTGGGAACAGTCCATAGTAGCTGAGAAACCCAGCCAGATTGGTGGGGTATAAATTAATCATTATTATTATAATGTTTTTTGCAGCTTCTAAATGTTCATCTGCTCCCCCCCCCCAAACAACCAGAAACCTTCCCCAACCTTGTGCCTTCCAGATGTTTTGGACTACTACTTCCATCATCTCTGACCATTGGCCATGCTGACTAGCACTGATGGGAGGGCACCAGACCAGGAAAACCTGGCCTACACTGGCAGAACTTTTATGTAGAATTAAAATGAAAGGTGCTGAAGCATAAATTTTACTCTTTGATAATATATTATTTGAGAGAAATCTCTAAGATCCTGATGTGCTCTTTTCACAAAAGCCATAAAAATAAGATAACTTCTACAGCTGGAAAAGAACAAGGGCGGGGAGTGGGAAGTGAGGAATCAAGCACATTCCAACTCAAATGAATTTGCAACAATTAAAATATCCATTTTCCTAATTTGATTCTGTGACATTTCTATCCATGACAATCTGCCCGAGTTAATAGAAATTAAGAAAGAAGCTAGCAGACTCCTTTGATTAACATCTGTGTGCAAACACAAAACCTTCTATCAACAATATGGATTCAACAGACAGAAAACTTACCTTTTTAAACATTACTAGTGAGATGACAGCAGATGCTGTGAAAAGCGCTGCTATGATTATCATCATAATGCCTACTGGAATGCTAAGATTGAGCCCAGTGAGGGATGAAATCCATCCACTAAAGATAGGAGAGAGGTAAATAACAAAAGAGAGGTAAATAACATACACATGCCCCAATATGATACATCTTGAAATACCATAGCTATTGTTTCTTTCACTAAAATCCTTACAGGAAATTACTGGAGTATTTGGGGAGCCAAGCACAACTAAGGTTTTGAAAGCATTTTAGGTTGACTCTAGAAACAGTAAGGCAGTTCACTTTGAATTATCTTGAAATTCACTTTTCACTATTCCTTGAACAATCTTGTGGAACTACTGTTCTCTCTAATTATACAGAAAGTTTGGCAACCTTGATAAATAGGATAGAGTTTCCTTCAAAATCTCTTCACAAATTACCTTTCAAGAACAGAGGTGGTGGTGTTTTTAAAGTTTTGTTTTGGCTGCTACCAAATAGGTCAAAACGAAACATCAGCAGGAAGCATCTAACAGATGCTAGGTGGAAACTTCAGCAGACAGCTGGACATTATAATTCACTCAGCACAAACTTGTCCTAATGGACAAGTCCAGATACACTTCAACAACCTTAGCTTTTTGCACATCAACTGTACCAAAACTGTGCCTCCTCAGCCTCTCACCTAGTTATGGGGCTGGGCTCTTGATGCCTCCGGCCACTTTGTTCTCAATTTGCAGTGAGGGCTCAGCAGGCAGGCATGTTATAGCCCATCTACATACAACTGACAGACCAGTTGTGATGACAAAGTGCTTGGAATGCCCAGGATCAAGGTGCACTAGGACTGGGATTTGAAACTCTCTTATACAATTTTTAAACTGTTTATTTAATTTATGAATTGCTACCATAAAACATTCTGAAGTGATTTAAGAATAAAAGCATATATAAAAACAAGTTCAAGTTCAATGCATACACAGAATAGGATAAAAGTCTCTACTTAAAAGGCTTGTTAGAAAAGGAAGGTCTTAAATAGGTGTTGAATAGACAATAGAGATGGTCCCTGTCAGACATGTAATGGGAAGATGTTCCAAAGGGTAGGTATTGCACCACTGAAGGCCTAATTCCTATGTTATACAGAATGGACTTCCTGGTGGTATGATATCTATAGGAAGTATCTAACCTGCCTAGGTATCTATACCAGTATTGGCATCTTGAGCTTAGCCTGATAGCTGGTAGCCGGTCCAATTCTTTCAGCAGTGATATTCTGCCCTAATGAGCAGTTGAGCCACTGCATTTTTGTACTAGCTGCAGCTTCCAAACCAACCTCAAGGGTAAGCCACATAGAGCACATTGCAGTAAACCAGCCTGGAGATTACCAGCACGAAGATGACAGTGGTCCAATTATTCTGGCCGAGAAACAGCTGTGACTGTAGGCACGTGGCTTAAGTGTCATCTACACACCATGGACATTTGGATGATATATTGTTGGTGCAAATCAGTTATGGACATTTTTGGTACACAGTCGCTGGCTAGTTGAACAATTGCTGCTTATTAACAATTGCATACTGGTTCTGCTTATCCTCCATAAAACTTTCAAATGCAAAATGTTTCTCTGTGCATTGTTGAACTTTGTAAAGGTGGCTTGTTATTGCACTCTCGACTGAATGATAAAATAAGCCACTTACCAATTGCCCCATCCTTGGAATCCTGCAGCCTGAAGTACATGCACAGCAAATTGACAAATGTACACAAAAAAGAAAACGAAGAATCTGAAAGAACTGTCACTCCTAAAAGAGGGAGGGGGAAAATCGTCAGGTGTTTTCACAATATTTAAGAAACATTTCCAAAGTTTAACGTCTCTACCAGGAGAGCAAATCAATAGCAACAAACAAAACCATACATACTGTTTATCTTTTACAAATAAAACAATTTTTATGAGTACAGCTGATCTCCATGGGAACAGAGCTGCCTCCTTTACCTATACTGTCAATATAATCCAATCAAACTACAATAATGTAACACCACAAGCATAGCAACAATTAAAGAAATGTCAAGTATGAGAAGCAATCCTCTCCTCACAACCCGCCCCCAAAGCAAACCTACTAACATAATCTAGCAAGTGCTGTGAACTCTGGCTGCAACAAAAATGACCTCAGTGTCCTGCCTGATATATAATAAGAGTTTCTCCATCTCTTTTTAATTCCAATGTTTTCTTATTTAATGATATGGGTAATTAACTTATTTCAGGATTATTAACTTGTTTTCTTGCACAACTAGTGGGGGGGGGGGCTTTGCTTTGTTGCTTTGAGCTTTAAGACTAAAAAGAATGTTCTGCCAACAAAACAAGGTGCAGGCACTGAGGTCGTATATACCATCTCCGTGGAAACTGGGTGCATGAAGAGGAAGTTTTAACAAGTAATAGTAGGGACTAGCACATAGCAAAGCAACTCTCTTCCAGGGAAGGGAGGTAACAGGTCAGAGTCCAATTACGGAGTACTGAGGAAAGGAGATTAAAATGTGAAAAGAACAGTTTAGAAGTGTGATCTGCCTAAACTGCAGAATTCATAAGTGAGTGAGCTTGTGTTCCATTATGCAGGCAAAACAGCCTCTCCTTATTCCTGTCTAGTGCATTATATTAACTTCACCCACCCCATATTTAAAAATAGATGGATTTTGAAAGCCTAATTCTGAGAATAATAGACTCCAAAAAGCAAGCAGCTTGCCTAATTTAGTCTAAGAGACACAAAGCCTTGCTTATGAGAAACTCTGTTCATACTAAACCATGGTTTGATTTAGCATGGTGTGCTAACTGAGCCACTATTTATAAAACATGGACACATCTAGCTAACCTATCACACTACTTACAAGAAACAGCAGCTACATTTGCAAGAGACTAATATATTTATCAATTTGCTAATCTATGCTTTGAGGCCAGTCAGCTACTCTGAAAATTGCCAAACCAGTACAGGAATTCACATTAAAAGTTGTAAAACCAAGTTAAATGAAGTGCTGGATGATTAAAAAGCAGTTAAATTATGTAGCACCTTAATAGCATTAATTTCACAGTAGGTGGGAATTGTTACCTGAAGGCTCCATAAAGTGGTCTGTACCAGCAGACAAATGAACAAGGAGTAAAAAGCAAGAACCAGAGAATACTCAATCCGAAGTCAACTCCTCGAATGGGCTGTAGGCAAAACCAGGCCAGACATCCAAAGATGTTAAGAAACAGCGTCACTGCATGAACTATAGAAAACAGGTATGATAAAATTGAATTGCCACAATTCTAAAAATATATAAAAACTTAATAAGCCACCTCTACTGATTTTATATCAGGATCTGATCACTGATCAGGGTGGATCAGTGATCAGTTCTTACATTAAGTAGCCACCAGATTCAATCCGCGCCATCTCCAGGTATAGCATGGAGAGACTGCTATCTAGATCCCTGGAGACTCGCTGCCAATCAGTGTAGACAATACTGAGCTGGCTAGATCAAGGGTCCAATTTGGCATAACGTAGCTTTCTATATTCCTAGGCTGCACCTCAAGTGATTCATGGGGTACCTTGATGGGCGGGGAAAACTTTGAGAGGCAGCTGCTGTAAAAGGTGAGCTGAAAAGTTCTCATGTGCAGCCTGAATACTATGTGAAGAGCTTTGGAACTGAGCCACTGATTTAAAGTCTGCTTCTATAAAAGATTAAAACTAGGGGGTGGGGGGAAATATCCGACCTGATCCTGGGTATGAAATAATAGGTATGTGTAATATATATATGTTACTGTGGTTGCCAACTGAACAACATGGCCAATTACTTTACGTCTCATGGAGAAACACAGTTTTTCTCAGTATCTGTCAGCCCCAGGTATGACTCTAAGGGTGGCAGGTATTTCTCTTTACTACCACATTCGCTTCACCAGCTTTTAGTATATTATGGTTTTCTGTAGACTGGATTCAAATTCTTTTCTCCATAATAATGGTCAACACTGTTTCTTTCCTCCCTTACATTTTTCCTTTAGCCACCCATAATCAGCCCTTATATCTTGAAAGTTTTGTGCACTTAGTCCTCAAGAAAGTGCTCAGTGTCCTTGAATGTGTACAAAAAGCCAACCAGAAACCTTTCACTTCAGTGTTATTTCAGTGTCTTAAGTGGATACAAATTAAGTGCAATTGGAGTGCTGCCTATAACACCATTGGTTTCCGGCTATGATCCTAGGCAGAATAAATGCCTTTCTGACTGCAAACCAATGTGTTTTAATTGTTACAACAACTAGTTAGTATGCATTTTCAGGAAATGTAATTATTAGGATATTTAAATCTATCATTTAGATACAGTGTTTTGCTTGATCCACCTTGATTTTTAAAAACGAATCCACTAAAGTTTTCTGCATTCTTTAAACCTAATGTAATTCCCACCCACCCCCTTTTTATCAGCAGCAAGTATCAAATCAGATTAGTTGCAGTGAGGTAATAGAGTGTAGCGAATGCCACAGGACACCATCTTTCCCTGGCCTGGTAATTTTTTTAATCTATTGCCAGATTTTCAAGCAAATGTAACAAAGAATCACCACAGCATTTCTTGTTTAAATAGCTGACACTTCTACAATAATTACCGGGTACACAGATTTTTGCAGATACTATTTAATTATCTGAGAGTCAGACCGGTAAATACATACAGGAACACTACAGTATCCTATAATTAGTTATACTGAAACACTGCTCAACTCATTTGCAAGTTCTTATAAATTAGAAGAGTTACGCATGAAAGATGGTAAGCAAGTACCATGTACACTTATCCCAACTCAAGTTTGGAAAACAAAATTGTCAGTGTTACTTAGTGCCACCTTAAGGTGTTGGAGGCTTTCAGTTCTAAATGTATTTACTAGCAGCAAATTTCACCGTTTCCAGTGACATTTCAAATAGCTGTTTAGGCTCACAGTGTAACAGTCTAACCCCAGGGACTGCTGTACAAACCAAACAAAATTGGATTTAACAGTTCCCTTACGAATGTCATACTTCCACTACCAACCTAATGATGCAGTGTTGGCGATTGCTGCTTGCAATTGCACTGTACTGCCTTGCCACACAAGACCAAGCATGGAAAATGTTAACACAGGAGCCAATAGGCACCTGAGGTGAGAATTAAACCAGGGCGACTTGGTAGTAAGCAGACTGGCAGGCTTAGCTGGCAGAGTCTATTCCACTTGCTGAAGGCATATTAAGTGGACCCAAAGGTGATCAGGTTACTAGGGTCACATTTTTTAAAAAGTGTTAACTTTTTAGAGAAACTCTTAAAACAACAAATCCCACCAAATTGGAAGTATGAAAAACAGCCAACAGGGAATTCATCCATCTTGCCTATCACTCAGTTCCTTCTACTCAGGATGTTGCCATACCACTGAAGTTTGAAGGAGAGAGGTAATGAAACAAGCCATATCCTTTTGTCCTGCTAACCAAGCTCCAACTGACATATAAAAACTTTCCGGTATGGATAACTGTAAATTATTGGTTGATCATCTTCTAAAAGTTAAGAGTGTCAACACAGAAGTGTACTTGTAAGAGAAGTTATTCTGGAATTGGGAAAGGAAGTCTGAATCAGGAGTGCATGGAGTGGTGTGTATATGCATATATGTGTGCATTAGGTACAACATACCAAAATAAGGAAAATGTGATTTGAGATATATCCACATCATATGGAGGCCAGACATATTTTTGCAGCTTACTAAACACAACTGTGTCAGGCTATGCAGGATGTTAAACTTCCAACGAAAACTTGGGTCTCTATATATTGTAAGTCATTGGTGCCCTTTTTATTACAGTAATATTTTCAAGAAGATAAACAGCTCCGAAGTGATTTTTCCAAGCATTATGACATGGGTAGGAATCCTGTGGTGCTCCAAGTGTTGTTGGGCAATTCACATCATCCCTGACCACTAGCTATGCTTTCTGAGATTTACAGGGGTTTCAGCAACAACATCTGAAAGGCCACAAGTCCACCATCCCAGGTATATAACCTCAAATGCCTACACTTGGTAGTAATGATGCAAAGAGTATGTAAATTGAGTACTGAAATTATAAAGCTCAATCCCATACTTGCTTAGCTGGAAGCAAGCCCCAATGATCTGAATGGAACTAGCTCTCAAGAAGATATGCCCAGGATTGTGTTGTCATTGTATACACATATTCTATAAATCTTACTCACACATCCACAAGTAGTACATAATCTTTACTGTCTTCTGGAATTCTACAGGAATGTCTACGGAGAAATCCTGGTAAAAACAGGGTCCCACTGGGAAATTCCCAGGTAGTGGAGGCCAATTGTTCTTTCTTCCTGGAAGAGCAAAAGGTAAATATTTTGCTGAATATTAAGGGTCACTTCAAACAATTTTTAAAATAACAGTTGAAGAAAGAGCTGTGGATCTTCTATCACATGCCACACACACACACTTTCCTACAGAGATATAACTGCAGCAGCCTTGAGATGCTACCAGTTAAGATCCTGAATCCAAGCAGTAGTGATAGCTTCATTCACTTCCACTTGACACTGCTAACAAGGAATTAAACACAGATTTTAAAATAGTGAAAACAAAATTTAGTGCTGACACATCCTATTTTATCAGCACTAATACAGAACATGTGAAAACAAAGTCCAGCTGCTTACTGAATATACAAATAATAAGGCTTCCAATGTAAGAACCTGAATTTTAGTTAAAAAATAAAAACCCTGTCTCTCCACGAAGTGATGGATGCACTTTCAGATTAAATGGAATGCTTATCAGACTGCAATCCTATACAAACTTTGCAGGGAGCAAGTGCCACTAAACACAAAGTGACTTGTATCTGAGTAATCATGTACAGAATCTGAGTTTCTCTACTTAGAGGTTGCTATTTCTCCTGCTAATCTTGTTATCATTGGTTTTAAGGGGTTTTCTATGCAAGTAAATGCTGCACTGACTAGATTTTTAAGGTTATCATCTCTCCTGGCAACTGCTTCTATCTCCTTCAGAAGACCAGCATTACACTTCAGCTTAATTTAACTAAGATAATAGAGGACAGTAATGACCCAATAAAAACCAAACTCTGTATTTCCCGTTTAAATCTCCAAGCATATATAAAACTGCAGTAATTAAATTTTGTCATTTTTGTTTTAAGAGACAATTGGCAGGAACTTCAGAGCTCCAGAAACTGCATTTAAACTAACTCTAAGCACTGAATTAAATGGTTTCCATAAGCACAACATTTTGAGAGCTGCAGTCTGTTGAGGTATGTTTAAGGCCTACCTCCCTGCTGGTTGAGGCTCTGTATCTCTCTTTCCCTGCGATCTAGTTCAGCTGCTTTTCTTTCTAATTCTTCTTGACGCTTAAGGAGTTCAGCCTGGGCCAAGGCATGTTCCTGATGGGGGGAAATTGAGATATAAGGAAGTAGCACCATATTATAAATATATATCAATCCCCATTTTGATGCTGAAATCAATAATATTAAATATACCTTTGCAATCTGTGTGTAAGCAGGTGGTTCCTCAGTTGGTTTCATTATAGCTGGCTGCGTACTGGGCACATTGGGAACTTTGACATTTCCTGGTGGTGGCTAAGAAAGGAAAAGAACAGAACAATTTTAGAGTGGCTCCTAGATACTTTCAGAAAATATCTTAAAGAGGCATTCAAGATGTACAACAGCCCTTCTAATTAGTTGACTGGTCAACTCTCTACATTTCCTAAACTTTAGATATAAGTAGAAAAGTTGCTACATACAAATGATATCTGTCCATATCACTATACATTGCCAAACCATTTATATTGTTTGTGTATTTATTTTACTCCAGTGTAAATCATTTGATATGGTTATTATTGTATTTATTGTGCTTCTATATATATTTATTTAAAACTGCTTTGAGGTTTTCAAATAGTAAGTGGCTTATAAATGAAAATACTACTACTATACTACTATCAATAATAACAACAGACACCCTAAGTACCTCATCTACATTTAAAATAGTTACTGATATACAAGATAAATAAAATGTTATATTACTGTACAGTTAGAATAATAGAATCACAAATTTGTAGAGTAGGAAGGGACCACAAGGATCATCTAGTCCAAATCCCTGCTGTGATAGCATATTTTGCCCAATATGGGGCTCAAACCCACAACCCTGAGATTAAGATTCTCATGCTCTACTGACTGAGCTATCCTTCAGGGCATCAAGTTGCTTGCATTTGATGACCTGCAAGCAAATGCAGAAAATGTACTACTGCTGCCACATGAAATGTTAATCTTTGTCTATATTTGCATTACAAATATGTTTACATGTGGAATTGTTTTATTTGAAACTTTTGTCTTTTTTTACGCTTTTCTTTGTTATTATTATAACTGTTTGATTTATTTTATAATTGTATATTTTATTGTTGTAGCTCACCCTGGGACTTTATACTGAAGGGCAAGCAAGCTATCTTAATAAAATAAACAAGTTAAATAAATAGCCTGAAACAAACAGGAACTGTACTCCATTTCAATATACTGTGTTAAGTAGTTTACAAATTTTATATATTCACAGCCAAAGAGCACTGCATGAGAAAAGTGACCCTAAATGCTAAATTGGTTGGAACAGCCCTTCCATGAGTGGAAGAGGTTTTCTTCCAACGGAGAGGCACCTTTGTTTTGGTTTCTAACACATTCAAAATTGAAGCCATCATTACAAGTCCTACTCCTAGTTCGCTGCAGTATGTCATGAACAAACAAGAGACAAGACATCAGTAAGCTGAACAGTTCACTATTATCTTCTTCTGTCTGAATCTATTCCTTTAAGCCAGGGGCTGGATCCGGTCCAATCGCCTTCTAAATCTGGTCCGCGGACGGTCCGCGAATCAGCGTGTTTTTACATGAGTAGAATGTGTGCTTTTATTTAAAATGCATCTCTGGGTTATTTGTGGGGCATAGGAATTCGTTCATTTTTTTCCTTTTTCAAAATATAGTCCGGCCCCCCACAAGGTCTGAGGGACAGCGGATCGGCTCCCTGCTGAAAAAGTTTGCTGACCCCTGCTTTAAACAATGAAGTACAATATCAAGTACAGCAAAATGTTTCAGGCATGGAACATGCAAGTTTAATACTGAACACAGACTAAAAGACAATGACTTAGATGCAAGAGATACTAAGTTTCATAGCCTGTTCTGTAGTATGTACTTAAAATAGCTCAGCATAGAAATTCCAAGAACAATCAAGATCTTTTCGTTGCATTAATTAGCATGGTAAAAAGATCAAAATTCTGCTTTTCGTTTGCTGCACTCTTCCTCATGCTTCTAAAGTGTTCTATTTAAACTCAGGCCACAGATATAAACTTCTAACTACTAACCATTAAGTAGCTGTTGAGAAAATGAAATATATTTCTCTCAGAGTGCCACAGTATTATATACCTTGATGGTCAGTTATTACTTGTGTTGCAGCAGCACAGAGACCCTTCACAGGATCAAAAAGCACATACCATATTTTTCCGTGTATAAGACATCCCTGACCACTGGTCCTGTTAGCTAGGGATGATAGGAGTTGTAGTCCCAAAACAGCTGGAGGGCCAGGTTTGGCCACGCTTGGACTAGGGTAAGCACATTCAAAATCTTACTCGGCCATGAAGCTCATTAGATGGGCTTGGGTTAGTCGCAGGGTTGCTATGATTAATAAATTGGAAGAGATGCATTGTGTATGCCACCCTTTGGCTTCCGGACTTGCACTTTTATTTCATGTTGTCCCTTCCTTAGGGCAGGTTTACTTACACACACATGGAAGCTGACACTTTAAAAAAATCTGATCTCTGTCCGAGGACAGGACTGTAATAACATAATGAAAATTGTGAAAGGGAATGGAATATTTTAAGAATAGCAATGCTAAGATGCCTCTTCTAGTCATTAGCTTTTCATGAATGACTAGAAGAGGCATCTTAACATTATGAAAGAAAAGTTACTTCTTCACAATCACTCAGCTGCCCACGGAACTGAACATTCTCTCTCATTTAATTTCCCTTTCCACTGACATAGGATTTGGTTTATCTCCGGTCCCTGTTCCATTCCCACACAGTTTCTCGGCAGACTGCACCAATAAATCACTCAGGGGGGAGAAGTTCTTGCTTACATCTCGCACCCACCTCTTAGAAACATCAGCCAAATATAAATGAAATGGGACATTCCCCAAAGAGCCAGCAGCCTACAGGGCATCAAGCAGCTACAAGTAAGTTATTTAGATACAGTGAGTGATGAAAATATCTACAGCCGTTTCAGTCTCTTTGCCTTTACCTTTTCATGTGCTCTTAAAAGCATTTTCTGTCTCATTTAATCTTAGGTGCACCTTTTACTGCCAGATTTCCCCCCTTATGTATTCAACAGAAAAATAAGATGTAATTTTTATACTTCCAGTTTAAGCTACATGTAATCCTCAGCCACATTATGTGCCAAGGTATGTAGAAGAACAAAGCACTTTTAAAAGAACATGGGACATCCCCCAACACACCACAGCACAATGGAGGGCAAAGCATGCACATTTTTGCTCTCACATACACACACCAACCACTCAGCAATTACTAAAAATCATCACTGGAGTGCCGGCCATGTTAATTCCTCCCTTCTTTTATCTCAGTGCACCAGTTTGGGCTTCAATCCCACCAGCCCTCAATCTCCTCTGTTCACTATGAGAGAAAACTGATACTTGTAGAATGCCATAATTTTTAAGAATGGCATCTTTACAGTTGCCTTCAACAGGCTACTATAAAAATGACTGGTCATAACATAGGTCCACTCGCAGATGACTCTGGGGTTGCGGCTCTTGCTTTACTGGCCAAGGGAGCCGGCGTACAGTTTCCGGGTCATGTGGCCAGCATGACTAAGCCGCTTCTGGTGAACCAGAGCAGCAAATGGAAACACCGTTTACCTTCCCACCAGAGCGGTACCTATTTATCTACTTGCACTTTGATGTGCTTTCAAACTGCTAGGTTGGCAGGAGCAGGGACCAAGCAATAGGAGCTCACCCTGTCGCAGGGATTCGAACTGCCGACCTTCTGATCAGCAAGCCCTAGGCTCAGTGGTTTAACCCACAGTGCCACCTTGGTCATAACATACACAAGCTTAATATGTAAGTTTATAAAGAAACTGAAGTGTCACATAGATTTCCACATGAGAAAGGTTTATTTGATATTAAGAAGGATGCTTACTGTTCTTGAATCTGAGAAAGGGTTGTATTCATCTAATCCTGGAGGAACATTTCTCGTCACTTGTGTAACTGAAGGATCCTAAACAGAGAGAGAAGTAGGTTACAGAAAGCACTGTGCACTGCATGTGCTAATACTAATCCCAGCCCATCTACATTTAAGATAATAACCTTCTAACCCAAGTTTGTAGCTGTTGTCCAAAATAAATTACTGCTTTCCTAGAGCTCACAACACAGCTCTCTAAACTGAAATAGACTAATTAGAGAGATCCCCTCTGCATTCCTTTTATTTAGATGAAGTTGCAGACGTTCCAACGTTCCATCTTTGAGCACAATCTTAAAACAAGCAGCATAAGACAAGCGAAAGGAAAAATTACTTCTGGTTCACTAGCTTTCTAATCACCCTGATTCCCTCCCTCTATGTTTGCTCTGTCATTCAGTCCCAGCAAATGCCAAGGAATGTACACGGCACTGTTAGAATTCTTAGGCTAGTTTTCAGTACAATAATGACTGAGTGAGCAAATATCACAGTTGTATTTGACAAAATAAACTACCTATTAAGAGTTATATATCAATTCCTACAACAGAGAAATTTATGATACCTTGCTTTAAAAAATAACAGTGCTAGAAGCTTGTAACAAATGTTAGAAATAAACAGAAAAATAGTTATTTTCCCAATATGATAATATTTTCACTTTTAGACCTGCCTTTATTTGATGTAGAAATAGAAACTCATTCATGTTTTCATTCTTCCTATTCTGTAGGTCACCTCATTTCACCCTGATCTTCTTACAAATCTAGATTAACATGATTTGTGAGATGCCCCATCTGTCACACAGCTGATTTATGAGGAATGCTGCTCCTCCTGAGCATATAAATGAGAGCTCAATTTTCAGCTGCACACTGTCACTGAGAAACTGAAATATAAAACACATATCCAATGAAATTTTGGAGGCAATGAATAAGCATATTTTCTCCTGCCAAAGCATACTGGGCTCCTGCCTGTCACAATAGCCATCATTACACTGTGCAAAATATGAAATGTAGGAGACAGCACAATGTTATCTTCATACAAGGCATGAATCCGTCAAATTCTAAGAATGTATACAGATCAGAGTTTTTAGCACTCAACCACTGGGGACCCATACACACACACACACACACACACACACGGAAGCAGAGCTCATATACTTCAAAGCCATTTTTAAGTGACACCGCATATAGTCCACTGCAGGCTAAAAAAAAATTGGGGTGAGATATGTGGACCTGGCTCAGAGGAAGAATGCCTGAATGTGCATATCCACTATGCAAACTCCTCCATAAGCTGAAGTTAAACTTAAACCACGTTGGCTCCCATACATTTCTGAGCACAATTCAAAGTGTTGGTGCTAAACAGCCTCGGCCCTGTCTACCTGAATGAGTGTCTGTCTACACACCCATTGTTCAGCCTGGATACTGAGATCCAGGTCTGAGGGCCTTCTGGTGGTTCCCACACTGCAAGAAGCAAAGCTACAGGGAACCAGGCAGATGGCCTTCTCAGTAGTGCTGCCCACCCTGTGGAATGCCCTCCCATCAGATGTTAAGGAGATGAGTAATTATATAACATTTAGGAAACATTTGCAGGCAGCACTGTACAGTATAGGTAAGCTTTTTAAGGTTTAATGTTTTACTATGTTTTTATATATGCTGGAAGCTGCCCAGAGTGGCTAAATTAATATTATTATTAATTATTTAATAATAATAATAATAATAATAATAATAATAATAATAATAATAATACTGCTGCTGCTTCCATTATGCCTAACCCAGGGCAGCCCAACTCTTCACAGCAAGTAGGCTGCAAGACACAGAACTTGCAAACTGCACAATGCCTTGTGGCCTGAGGGTCGGGGGGGGGGGGTGAGGCCAAAATTTGAGCTCCCACCCCCTGCAGCCCTTGAACTGCCTTCCCAAAGCTGGCTAAGTGAGGCACCAGGGCTTTGGGAAGGAGGCACGAGGCTCTGGCAGGGTCCTAGAGTAAGGTTACCAGATTTTTTTCAATGAATCCAGGGACACTTTTCAACGTCAATGGATTTTGTCAGGGGACTGATTTGTGAATCCGGGGACTGTCCCCGGGAAACAGGGACATCTGGTAACCTTATTAGAGTCCTCCCATCTCCTTCTCAAAGCTGGGAAAGAGCTAACTAGGCTTTGGGAAGGAGAGAGGAGGACTCTAGGACCCTGTAAGAACCCTCATGCCTCCTTTCCAAAATCCAGCACCTCCCTTACCTGGTTTTGGGAAAGCAGCACAAGGGCTTGGAGTGGGGTGTCAAATGTTGCTGAGGGTTGTCAAAAAAGGTGTTGAGAGCCACATGCAGCTCTTGGGCTATAAGTTACACCACCCTAGCCTAACCCAAGCCCATCAGCTGAAGCATGCTTGCCCGCTACTTTCTGCTTTCAGTGTTCTCTGGCAGCCGCCAGTGTTCAAAATTCCCACTGATCTAGGTGCATTCTGTGACAGGGAATTTCATTAGCTTGAGCAGTTTTTAAGCTATTGGCCCAGTACTGTGCCTAAAGTTTCAGATTAAAACTGCAGAGTGGAAGGAAAGGAGGACCTTTGTCTGCCTCCCCACTTCCAGCTAATCTCTGAAGACTGGAGAAGAGACCCTCTAAAGAATATAAGGGGGGTGGGCAGGGTAAGGACTAGACCATGTGAAAAATGACGTAATATTTTAGCTGCAGTTCATTCATTTTCAGCTTTGTATTATCATTATAAAAACGCACCTAGACATTCTGTTGCTGCACCCATAACCCAGGTTTAAGCTCCTAGCTTTCCTATTTCAGTTTCTAACACTGTGCGCAGCACACATACAACCTCACCAGTTTTGACATTTAGAGGGAAGACACGGCCAATGCCATCTCTCCACACAGAGAGATGCATCTGTGACAGGGATAAACTGAATAAATTCATCTCCTCCCCCCACTGCTAATTCAGTCTTTATAAGTTCCTTCTATTAGGAATTTTCCATCCACCCAAGGGTTGCAGCAATTGCCAAATTAGCCAAGCACAACAACTTCACCAAGGACACCCAGTGAGTTTCATTAACCTGAATTTCCTACCTTTGAGCGCAAAACATTTGCCACTACCCCACACTGCCTTCTTATGGCAGTGGTGTTCAAAACATCTGCCAATTTGAAAAACAACAACCCTGAAACATGCAACACATACTAGAATGTTTTTAAACACTCCAGTATACCCATTGTTTGTGCAAGAAAAGAACCTCTGGAAAAGTGACTAGGAGGAACTTATTCTTATACTGTGCTAAGTAAGAGATCTTCAAGCTTCAGTAATGAAATTCTTGTGACTTTCCCCTGCAAAGTGCTTTGCAAAGCCACCTTTGGGTGAAAGCAAGGAAGCTTTTAAACTCATCTAGTTTTGGTTGGCAGAAATACTTATGACACTGACTTAAGACTGCTTCACCATGCAAGGAAAAAAGAGGCACAAGTGATACATGCTTCCCTGCCATGCTTCCTGGTGAAATAACATGAACCAGCTTTACTCATGCATTCTCTATTACTGCTTCCTTATAGCGTGCAAAATGGCTCCTAGACACTTCCAATTGCATATTCTAAGGACTTCAAGAGCTACCCTAACAGGAAGGGTTTTGACATTGATTACAGTCACCATGAAAACATAGCAGTCTTCAGCGTTATTTTTAGAGTACAAAAACAAAAGATTTTCTTAAGCTGGTTTTGATGCTTTGGAATTTGGCCAGAACTCCGAAGATGCATTTCAACACTGAAGTGATCCATTTGTGAATTATTGTTCTCTTGAAATTAACACAAAGCCCAAAAACTACTACTTTCAAATAATCTGAAAAACACGTCCCATCCTCTCCTCCTACTTCTTTAAAAATCTGCCATAACAAATTTAAAGAAGACAGAAGTGCATTCTACACACACACAAAATTGGAAGCAAATCCCAGTGCAACTCTGAAGTAACAGAACTGTCTACATATTGTAACACTAACCCAGATGTGTAGGAATCAAGATCTACAGCTGCTGGTACTTAAAAAGTTTTTAGTGCCAGCCAAGCACTAGGTGCTCTTACACTGCAACAGACCATGTGGACTGCCAGCTCTTCAGCGCAGTCCCATCCCAGGAAGCTTCCTTTGGAAGCTTCAATTCTTTTTCACATTCCATCTTGTAATTAACTTGACTTCTGCACTAACTTGCAATTCAATTAGTTTTATCTGCTAGAAATACGGAGCTTGCATTCAGTGTTTCATTCAAAGCCAAACCTGACATGGCAGGCTAGCTTAGAAAGTTGAATAGACATTATAGCTTACACTGGGGATTCTAATTTCCACTGTACTTTATTCTTCCATGGCAAGTGAAACGGGACAGCATTACCTGAAAGAAGACTGCATTAGTCCCCATTTTACCGGCGGGGGACAACAATGACGTGCATTTTTGCAAAATACTCGGCGGTGCAGAGGGCATCCACCCAGATTAGTTCACCTCAGCTGTCAGTGAGGGAGCTGCTATTACACACCACACAAATACACCACACATCCTTCCACAGCTCTTACAAGATAAGGAAGAGTCAGGAAGGAGAATTGATATCTAGAATGTGTCATTTTCCCACAATGCAATGCAATTAGCAGCTGTTCCTTTCCCCCCTTCTGACATCTCATCTAAAGTCTTCAAGATGGGGAAATGAAAGAACTGTAACCTGCAGTCGTATATCCTTAGCATCACATTCTCCTTCCTTGTTTACCAGAGACAGTCAGTGCAAGAACAGTCTGCCAGCTAGCTTCGCTCCATTAGCCAAGGCAACTGCAGTGCAGCTGGCTGGACTATTTCTTGGCAAACCATAGTTTGTTGTTTCTTCTTATAGTTTCAAGGCAAACCAACTCATGGTTTACACCCCTGATTAAAAGGCCCATCATAGACTAAATTCAAGAAGGAAATCAAAGTCCTAAGGAGGAATTGCATGCCTAGGAGCTAGATGCAATTATTAATGCAATCCAAACTATTGTGTCACTTGTGTTCTGTTTCTCCCTAGATGAAAATAAAATAAGGCAGGAATTAGCTCCATTGCATTTTACTTTTTGCCCATTTCACTCCAAGGTAAATCTAGTAAGTCAAGGCACATAATTTCAAATGGTGTTTGGTAACATAAAGGAACTGAATGCACACAAGTGTCTTTCTTCTGGTCTCCTGCAGGCAATTTATACTCTAGACAAATGGCTATTTCCAAGCCCAAAATGTTATTTAAAGATAATTTTCTTTTGAAGTCTAACTTATAATCTTAAAATGATGTATTGAGAAATGAAATGAATGAATTATTTTTATTGACATAGCTATGGCAATGTCAATTTCAACACAAAACAGAATAGGAGCATACAGGGGAATCAGATACCACTGTGCTTACTATTTACATATCTAAGCGAGTTAAACCATAATAAATGTAACTAAATAAGGTGGTCATATGCAAAATCAATAAAATTTTGATTCATGTAACTTCTTCCCTTTGGCTGCTAAATCTCCTTCTCAGGCTTCAACAGTCCTTGTAATTTATTTTTTCATCTTAAAGCTAAATTTAAGCAAAATATCCAAAAATGCTAACAGATGTTAACTAAGTTACAGATTAATTATAACTGTGTACCCAAGCTATCAGCCCATTCTGTCAAGTAACGAAGATTATTTTAATGGCTTAATACAGTTTGGTTCAGTCCCATAAAATTGGATACTGTAGCTGTTATAGATGCAGCCCCATAGTTACGGCTGTTAAAAACAGTAAGGGCTTAGAAGCATATTTGGGCATGTTCATAAGGCACAGAACTCTGCCACGAATCCAGCACAACAAATGATGTGCTGTTTAGAATTTTAAGATCAACCCTGATTGGAAAAACAAGTGTGAGGTTAACACCTCTTAGGCATCATTAAGCCAGTGTGGTGTAGTGGTTAAGAGCGGTAGTCTCGTAATCTGGGGAACCGGGTTCGCGTCTCCGCTCCTCCACATGCAGCTGCTGGGTGACCTTGGGCTAGTCACACTTCCTTGAAGTCTCTCAGCCCCACTCACCTCACAGAGTGTTTGTTGTGGGGGAGGAAGGGAAAGGAGAATGTTAGCCGCTTTGAGACTCCTTAAAGGGAGTGAAAGGTGGGATATCAAATCCAAACTCTTCTTCTTCTTCATTTAGTATTCCCATACCTGTACTGTACAGGCACAACTGGTTTATCCTTTAATGAAGTATAACACAGTATCTAGCAATGAGAGTTTTGCAGCACAGCCTAAACTGTATCTACTCAGAAATAAGTCCTATTTAAGTCTGACTAAAGTGTCTGTTGAATTCAATAGGATTTAGGGATATAATCCTGAACCAACTTACTGTGAACCTAACAACCATCATGGAGGATACACTGTAGCTTCAGTATCACATAAGCATTCAATAAAACTTGTAAACAGAAATGAAATGTAAAGCTTGAACATTAAGTAAGCATTTCCCCAAATCATTAAACCAAGATAATGCATACAGCAGGCAGGAAAGCTTCAATGAAAAAAATCATCCTTCATTTAAAATCTACTTGCAATCAATTTTAAACACAGCTTTAGGTTTAATTAATGGATACCAAATCTGGCTGGTAGAACCATTGGTTCAGATGACTGAGGGGTTTACATCAGGCTTCCTCAAACTCGGCCCTCCAGATGTTTTTGGCCTACAACTCCTATGATCCCTAGCTAGCAGGACCAGTGGTCAGGGATGATGGGAATTGTAATCTCAAAACATCTGGAGGGCCAAGTTTGAGGAAGCCTGGTTTCCACCTTATCTGAAAAAAACCTAGTGCAGACAAGGTATAATGAAGACTACATAAAGAAGTGGTTTATGTGTTTTGAACAACAGTTACATATATTTTATCAATGTACTTAATGAAGCTTGGAATTCCATCAAAAAGACACAGCTTTTGACTTTATATATAAAAGTCAAAAGATTTCTGCTGAAACAAAAAGTTTCAATGGAAAAAGAAAACTCAGATTTTGTAGGGATCATGGTAGCACTGTCCATCTCAACTTTCATTTTGTTGGTGTTCAATGGCAGAAAATAGTCTATCTACATCGTACTTATAACTTATTAGAAAACAATCTTAACCAGTTTTTTTTAAAAATAAATGTTATCTTTGCCTAGGAAGAAAGAACACAATTTGGATGTATGCTCCTTTCCGTGAATTATGCCTTCTTCCACTGTAAGATCAGAAGGATGGGACAGAGAGAGAACAGCAACTTCTAAATTTATTTATTTATAATATTTCTTACTTGCCCTTCACTGTAAGTTCTCAGGGTAGGTCACAATAATAGAATATACAATTACAAAAACAAATAAAACCATAAAACAAGTAAAACCACAAAAATAGAAGCAAATATGATAAATTCAGCAAAAGAGCTGGGTTCAAAAAACAATAATTTTTAACTTTTCAAGGTGTGTCTTCAGCATACAGTGAAAGCTGTATGATCAAGATGTTGGATGCACCTCTGTGGAGAGGGATACTGCAGAAAAATAACAAAGTTGCCAAAGGGAACAAAGTTGTAACAAAGGGAATGCAGGCAAAAGGCATGTACTCCTCAGAAGTTTGCTCAGTGGAAATTGCAGAAACACCCATCATTACAACATATGCTAAAACATTCAACTACACGTGTAGTTGAATTTGAAACCTGCAGACGGAGGTCTCATTTGACTTATTTAATATTGACAGCTAAACTTTTGATAATGAAACTAGTACACAACAAGAAGAACTGGGTCTCTCTCTAGTAAACTCTACTATTATACCAATCTAGATACTTAACAATTCCTATGTTTTGCACATTCAAGGGGTTGGAAAACTTGGAGTTTCTTCCAACTCTACAGTTCTCTCAGTCTATGATTCTATTCATTAGTTGTTTATCTTGACTTTTATAAAGGAAGCCTAAACCTTTTCATTGAAAATGAGAATTTAAAAGTTATCGTGCAACTTAGGCTCATTACGGGATTTAATTCATTCTCAGGTTGTGTAAACTGCAGTTATCAAGCAATATCACAGAACACATCACACCACGGATGGCAATTCTGAAGCCCTCCAAATGTTGTAGCCATCCTGAACCCAACATTCAGATATAATGCAAGTTTTTGTCCAGCATCATCTAAAGAGCCAAGGATTAGCCATCCTTGCCTTACACTGGTCCTACAAGTCTCTACCATGGGCGTAGCCAGGGGGGCAGTTGCCCCTCCAAGATCAAGTAAAACAAAAGAAATACTTAACTGACCAATCATGTTGGTTCTGCCCCCCCCCCAACAAAAATCCTGGCTACGCCCATGGTCTCTACTGAGGTCTTGAAAGTAAGTTCACAATAGAAAAGCCATCCAAACATGTAGGCTAGGTAACGGGTCCCCTGACCATTAGGTCCAGTCGTCGCCGACTTTTTGGTTGCGGTGCTCATCTCGCTTTATTGGCCGAGGGAGCCGACGTACAGCTTCCGGGTCATGCGGCTAGCATGACTAAGCTGCTTCTGGCGAACCAGAGCAGCGCACGGAAACGCTGTTTACCCTCCCGCCTGAGTGGTACTACTTGCACTTTGAGGTGCTTTCGAACTGCTAGGTTGGCAGGAGCAGGGACCGAACAACGGGAGCTCACCCCGTCACGGGGATTCGAACCGCGGACCTTCTGATCGGCAAGTCCTAGGCTCTGTGGTTTAACCCACAGCGCCACCCGCGTCCCTATATAACATGTGGGCTACTGGCCTATAAAAACTCAAACCATAATACAATTGTTAGGCTATCAAGATGTCATGATTTTTAGGATGATCTGCATCACACTTAACCCGATTTAATAGTTACTCCCTCTTCCCAGACAACTCTAAGAACTGTAATTTAGAGGTTGTGAGTTCACGGGAGAATTTTTACAAGCCTCACCAAATGTGGGGAAAGAACCATAACAATTGGACTTGGTTTTTTTTTTTAATATTAGATTACTTTAGGTTGGTGGAGAATCATGTTTTAGAACCAACATAATAGCAACCATACATTGAATTTATTTTGAAAGTGGACTTCACAGCTCTGCCTTAAAACTTCAAAATTCTACATAGGTTAACTCTGCTAAGGTGTTATGTGCTATACTAGGGTTGGACTGATTAAGCTTATGATTGTCTACATAAGAAAGCATGCTTTCAAAGTTATTAAGGAAAAAATATTTTGAAGTTTCTATTTCAAAAGCCTTTGGGAAGGGAATTCCACCAGATCCCATGAAAACTGTTTGCTCACCACTTTTCTATAAACCCCATCCACAATTAAAGCCCACATGTACATCTACTTTACTCCAGATATTACATCAATAAGCTGAATACAGTCACTGCTCAAAAGAGATCCCAAGACACACTGAAACTAAGCTCAGAAGATTACTCCAGCCTTCTTCAATCCTAGTTCAAACCAAACCAGAGGGTATCAGACCTCACATCCTGACTTCAGACCTTTTTAGCAGCAAGGAATTGCAACGGCAGCTAAAAAACAAAATTTAAAGCAAAGCCTTCTCTACAGAATATTAACAGGTGGTGGCCAAAGGAGATGATCGCCTCTTGGGAGACCTTCAATCCTAGCATCCCTTTTTGGAACCTTTTGGCAGCTTTGAAAGCGACTAGGAATTATTTTCCATTACGGACTGTGTGTGGCCAGATAAGAGATCGGAGAGGAAGATGCTGTTACCGGCAGCATCTATTGGCCAGGTCTGGTGCCTGATGCATCGCCAGTCGCCGTCCCTCTTGGGACACAGAGCCACCCGCCCCTCCTGCCTTCCGCCCACCTGGACACCTGAGCAGCGGACCCGGGAGACCCTTAACGGGGAGCCCTTTCCTCCCGCAGGGAAAACAAGGGAGGCCCGGAGCGGGAGCACAGAAGAGCCGCGGAGACGCCAAGGACCCGCTCACGCCTTCGCCACAAAACCCCGAGGAGGAGGAGGGATCGCCCTCCCGTTCCCAGCACAAAAGAGGCGCCTCAGTCTCCCCGGCAAACGCGGCGGGTCCAGGGGGAGGGGGTGGGGCACGCCGGAGACGAGGCCTCCGCGGGGAGGGGGAGGACCTTGCAGGTCCGTTCACGGGACTTGGGAGGGGATACCTTAGCCCCCGGGCCTCCCTGCCACCGAACTCGCGTCAACGCGACACGCCCGGCTTCTCGGCCCGAAGCGTCGCCGCCGCCTCCCCGCCGCTCTTACCTTGAAAGGGTTGTTGAGGTCCGGGTCGGCGAAAGGGTTGCTGTCGAAGTCCGACATGGCGCGGGGAGGGGAGGGGGGTCTGTCGGGCGCGGCGATGCGCGGATGGCGGCGGACAGCTACTCCGGCCGAGCGCCCCACAGGCTGCTTCTGGTGGCTCCCCCCCTCCCCCGCCGATGTCAGCGCAGGTAGATCCGGCACGAAGCGCCCGCCCGCCCTTCCCGAGCACGGAGCAAGCCGATAGGGCGCGAAGGCCTCCAAAATGGCCGCCCCGGAAATGACGTAGAAAGCTGCGCCAGCACCTGATTAAAATGGAAGGGTGAAAGGGAGATGGGTTGGCGGAAGGAGAGACGGAGGTTCAAAAGAGGGCGGTGAAAGTGTGTGGAGAGGTGGCCTTTTCTTGCTCTCCGTCCCATCCTTCGTGTACTTCTATGGAAGAGTCGCTTATTCTCTTAAGGGTTTTGTTCTCGCCTTACAGGTGGGAGAGAAAGGGGCGAACTTTTCATAGGGTCCTGGAATTGTAGAGTTGCAAGACATCCCGAGGGTCATCTAGTCTAATCCCCCGCGATGCAGGAATCTCAACTAGAGCATCCATGGAAGATGGCCACCCAACCTCTGCTTAAAAACTTCCAAGGAAGGAGAGTGCACTACCTTCAAGGAAGTCCGTTCCACTGTCCAACAGCTCTTACTGTCAGAAAGTTATAAAAAAAAATGTCCAGTAGCACCTTGGAGACCAACTAAGTGTGTTCTGGGTATAAGCTTTCGTGTATAAGCTTCTTTCTGAAGAAGTGTGCATGCACACGAAAGCTTATATCCAGAATATACTTAGTTGGTCTCCAAGGTGCTACTGGACAATTTTTTTATTTATTTCGACTGTGTCAGACCAACATGGCTAGCTACCTGAATCTTGTCAGAAAGTTATTTCTGAGGCAGATGTTCTTCCTTTTTTCTGTTTGTAACGCATGGGGATTCCTTGAGTGCTGTTCACAAACACTTCAGTGGTGATACTGAATTGGAATGAGTGGTATTCAACTAAGTTCCACTCAGATTAAACCTGTTGAAATCAATGGATCTTAGTCATGTTCATAAATTTCAGTGGGTCTACTTAGTTGAATACCATCCATTGTGGTGGCTGTGTTTTAATCTTTAGTTTAAGAAGTTATCTCCACAACCTTTCTGGAGGTCATATGTATTTAAGGCTCTGGTCTTATATTGCTTAGGAATAAATACAACTGGATTCCTTGTGGGTCAAATAGGATAGTGCACAAGAAAACATAAAGTGTCTTAAAAGTAGACAACAATTTTGCAGGATGACTGTTTCAAAAGAGTCTCCTTTATTTCAGGCATCACTTACCGGTAGTTCAGTATGACTTCTGAGTAAAATGTGGATAGGATTGAGCTGCAGATATTCCTCCCCTCCAATTTAACCCTATTTGTAATTGTTTTTCAGATTATATTTTAAGAATAACTTTGTCCTTGGGAATAGGTATTTGTGACCAATATGAGCAGGGTAGTTGGAAGGAATAAATGACATGCAGCTGGTGGTGGAGTGTGGTAAAATCAGCTTGAGGTCAGGCCCATATTAAAGCAACTCGAGGCTCTGGGTTAGGAGACCTTGGGAGGCCGAAACTTAAGAGCATCTGATCATGAGAAATGAAACATTGTTATCTCCTTTAACTGCTCAATGAAAGTAGAATATTGCTGACATTTTAGCATTGATAACAAGTTTATTAAAGTATGGAATTAATGAAGACATCCACACAAAACATTCTTAGGGGAATCATAGCTGTGTTATAACATTGCACTATATACAAAGTCAGAACAGTTTCTTTTGTGCTCTTTTGGATGCAAACTTATCAATTATAGCATTAAAATCAGTAAGTTACTGTTTGTCATTTTCTATGCAGAAAATGCTTAGATCAGACAACCAACCTTGTGACGTTGTTGACGGTAGATCATTGTTTATCCCTTTTAGTCTAGAAAACGATCTTTTACTAGTACAGTTTGTAACCATTAAACACAGGAACAATCTGAAAATTGTTTCCACATTTGGAAAAGCTGTTCAAATTTTCTCCTGTAATATTTTATACATATCTTGGTGGCTGAAATTTTCTGTTTTCAAGGTAAGCTTGTTTGATGTGCAGGTGAAAGTGTAAGAGTTCATCATCAATTGTCTACTCTTGCATCAACATCTCAACACCGTTGTAAATGTGTTCCTTGGTTGTTTGTAGGTTCACCAAAAATGAAAAATTGCCAGCTACACTGTTGCTCTTCTGTCTGGGTTGGCTTCAAGAGCATCAATGACAGGGATAAATGAATTTACCCTAAACTTGTCTCTTGGATAAAGTTTGTCTCAGGCTTTGGATGCTGTTCTATCATTCTCTCCCCCCCCCCCAGTCTGTTTTCTTTTGACAGTTTTGTACTCTGGTAAAGTGAATTTTGCTTGCTGTTCAATTTCATCAAAATTAGCCCAAGTGTTTGATATGAACTGCAGTTGTGAACAGCAAATATTTGCACATGTGCTTTTGTGAACTTTTGAGTGCCTTGCTAACTTTATGAAAGTGTGTCCAAAACTAAAGCATGAAAATGAATTTAAATTCTTCCATTTTCTGCAGATTTTCAGCCTGTCGTCTAGTATCTCCTTTTTCAGATTCATCACAGTAAATATGTCTGAGGGCTTCAACAATGTAAGTAAGCATAACTTTCACTAATAGCTGCAGTAGCTTTGGTGTTAGCCTCCCTTCTTGTGTCTGACTCAAGAGGCAAGAATTTTTTAGCATTGCTGATATATTTGCAGAAGATGAGAAAAAACAATAAAGCTCATTTATTATGGCAAAAAAAATCACTGCATCCAGGGACAAGTCACCTGTGGTTCGTCCAACTCGATTTAGGGACTGTCCAGCGCAATGGAATAAACTTTGCAAGCTTGTTCCTTTCCAGAATATTTTGTGGAATGCTGTTATATTTTCCAGCCATATTAGCTGCATTGCCATATGATTTACTGAAATCATATGTACTGAAATCATATGTTCAGTGAAGTAGTTCAGTATTGGCTCAACCATACTTTCACTGGTGTGGTATTTCAGTTCAAAAAACTCAGAAAGCATTCAGCTAGTAATCCATTGCTAGGAGAAACATATTTAACCATGACAGTAAGTTGATCAACATGGGAAACATCAGGGTTTGAATCAACAGATAAACTAAAATAACCTGCCTGTTTGATGTTGCTCAGTATTGCTTCTTGAACTGTATAAGCCATCAACTGGATAACCTATTTACATATGGTTTTGGAGAAGTATGATAGCTGACCAGAGCTTTTACTTCCATATTGATTTATGTGAGCGCACAGGAAATGATCAAATCTGGCAGTTAATTCAAGCAATCTAAGAAAGTTACCATTGTCTGGTGAACCAAATGTTTCATCATTTCCATGAAATGCCAAGCCACGTTCCCCCAAAAGGGAAATCACTTCAATAACTTGCTGAAGTACGTGCAGCTCCAGTAATCCTGCTTTGATTGGTTCTTTGAGTTTTTATGTGAGTCTTTGAGCACACTTTCTTTTTAAGTATGTTAGCAGAGAGTTTGTATGATTTTTAGAGTTTCCATGGGTTTTAACAAGATAAGTGTGATGCCAATCATCAAATACAGTAGAACCTAAAGTTGTAGTTGAGGTAGTTTGGTTAGAGAAAGGTTTGTGCACAAGACAGTAGACACTTCCTTTTGTGGGGGAATACACTAGCCACTCTTGAGGGTATGTTTATCCATTTACTTTGGTGGAATAGAATAATTTTTTGAACAGATCCAGACTCTGTTTTTAGATGTTTGCTTCAAAGTGGTAAAAGGTCCATCCCAGTGCTGACATTCCGATGGACCTTTCTCAATCCAGAATGATGTTTCCTTGCTATTTAATGTGGACCACAAACCTATGACATTATTGTCTCTAAAATCACTAGTAGCATGAACCGTTGGTATTTTTGTGTCTGCAATGTAAGGGTTTTAATTCAGATAATTTGCTTTATTTTCCAATACTTTAAGACAGTAAAGAGCTTGAACTGCTTCTTTTGGTACAACCATCTCATGGTATGTTCCTTCAGCACCTTGTGTTAATTATTGGGCCGTAGGTCCTACCACTTCATTGTCACTTTCTCCAGTTGTTTCTGTACTTGTAGTGGTAGTTACCGACAACAATTCTCCTTGAAGGTCTTTCGGAGGCTGTGTTCTGTATATAAACTGGTTGTTATTCAGTCTGCTCAGACTACTCAGTGTAGTCTACTTGATTTTCTTCTGTTTGTAAACATGAATGTTCTGTATGAGGGATTATGTAAGGCTGTTTCTGCTTGGTGTACAAAGCCATATGACATGATTGGCTTTAAACATTTGAGTATTTCCTTCTGTGTTTTTGTTGTTGTTGTTGCTTTCATTTACTAGCACCACTTTCATAGCGCTTATTCATTATTTTTTTCACAAAAAGTAAAAATTAAATAGTGATTCACAGTGATATAAAAGGCAGTGATCAGAACACTTGTATTGCTTTATAATTTGATTCTGAGTAGTTTTAAAGCCTCTGTGAAATTTACTAAACAGTAGAGTATGCACTTGTGTAACTGTTATACAGTCATAGATTCATACACCACATGTTTAATATTACTAAGCAACTGGGCCTAAATAGTAAAATCTGCCTGTTTACTTTTTTATTTTGCAAGAGGCCAAGGCCCTCCCTAGATTATAAGGCCCTGCGCTGCAGCTAGCTCAGCCCATATGTAAATCAGAACTTTGGGCCTCAGGCCTCCATGGTGAGGACCCTACCCAGTGGGGGTTTTATGTATAAGCACATGCTCTTTATTCATAAGCATCCAAAAGTTGTCCATGATGGCTCTGTCCCAAGTTCCCTTCTTGTTAGCTTGATTGCCTTTTGATTAGGTTGCATGTTGTAATTGTAGCCTAATCAAAAAGCAATCAAGCTAAAAAGGTATTTAGGCAATTAATAATCTATCATTAAAGCTATGTGGGCCAATCCAATGCATTGAATTTTATTCAGAAGTAAGCCCCGTTAAGTTCAGTGAGGCTTGCTCCAACAGTGTGCCTAGGGTTTATTGCATCCTTAATTTCAGATCAAAATCTGCTCCTTCCCTTTAGTTAAATAGGCTTGATAATAAAGCATGTGCCACTGTTCCTATCATGCAGGTCCATCTCCATATAGTCAATGTAATAAAACAAAGATGGGTGAAAAAAGGAGCACAACATCTTTTTGTTGTGGTTGTAGACATGACTCAATGACTAAACAAAAACAACAAAAAGATGGGTGCTCCTTTTTTCACTGTATCTAAAAATAACACATTTACAATAAGGTAAACCCACAATCCTTTCCCTAATGGCACTAGAAATTACAGGTAAATCAATCTGATGGTGCTTTGCAGAAACTGATGTCCATACTCATGTTAAATCTTCATCTGCTGTGATACTGATGAGATTACATACTCATTTTTAGTCATATTTCTTCCTGGTATGTTGAGGTATTAGACAATATTCTGTATTCCATACAATACTCCCAATTTGATCGGGGGAAATTAAAATACAATTTCTTAGTAACATCGAGGGCACCTTTTGTTTATTATGCTTAAGTTGGCTTATTTAAAAGGAACATTCTTTACAACGTACATAACCTAAGTCAATAGCCACACTTCAGCTTTTGTGCAATATGCCCCAAACCCCATTTTTATGGCAGCTAGCTTGTCATATTTGGTCTGGCTGAGACAAAGATCTAGTCCCTATTTACCTCCACATTCCAGCCCTTCAACCCATCGTCCCCTTACCATCCAAGTCTCATTGCCTGACTTCATCTCCTGTCATGTGGCAACTGTTTACCTGCTTCTGTTTTACAGCTCCCAGGTATACTGATTTAACACAGACCCTGAAAAACATACACAGTAACTCTTGCTTAATGAAGGTGTTCACCTAGATCACTGCCTCAAGCAACAAATTCTTTAGCTATCTTTGTCGGTTTTTTATCTAAGTCAGGGGTCAGCAACCTTTTTCAGCCATGGGGCAGTACACCATCTCTCAGACCTTGTGGGGGGCCGGACTATATTTTGGAAAAAAATATATGAACGAATTCCTATGCCCCACAAATAACCCAAAGATGCATTTTAAATAAAAGCACACATTCTACTCATGTAAAAACACCAGGCAGGCCCCACAAATAAACTTACCTGGCAGGGGAGACACCTTGATCATCATCAGAGATGCATTTTAAATAAAAGCACACATTCTACTCATGTAAAAACACACTGATTCCTCAACTGTCCGCGGGCCGGATTGAGAAGGCAATTGGGCCGCATGGAACCCACGGGCCTTAGGTTGCCTACACTTGATCTAAGTTCTAAGAAGGTACTTTATTGTGTGTGACAACACTCAGGTATGCCAGTGAAGTGGAACCCATGTGACTGCCTTATATGAATGGACCACATTACATTTACATCCCAAATTGCAAATGGAGGGTCAGAAGAAAATAACTTTGTTGTTAGGATTGCTAACCCTATTAAACCTGGTGAAATGTGTCATTTATGTGTGTCCTCATTTGCTCTCTTTTCCTGTTAGTAAAAGCTACTTAGGTATTTGTTTTTGCACATGAAATGCAGCAAACAAAGAACTGCATAAATATTATAAAATGTAGCTGGTGAAATTAAACTCTTCCAACCATGTGCTTGTTTTGAACAGAAGCATAAGTTTTACTGGCTGACTACTAAATTTTCCACTTCTTTTATTTGAGTACAATAAAAGCTAGTAAGGAAAAATAAAATGCAGAAAATAGCTGTAAGAATCTTTCATGATACGCCACATGACGCAAACTGAACTATTTAGTTTATCTGGTCTAGGAGAAGATTTCAGCTATTTTATATTGAGCAGATGATAAGGCCAATAAATAATAGGTTATATTAGGCAGATTGCAAGGCTATGAAGTGGCAAAATATGTGGAAGAGACAGATGACTTCCTTTCAAGTAAACATTCATAGAATAGTGTCATAGAATAGTGCTCTCTCTGCTGTGGATGTAATTTATCTTGATTTCAGCAGAACATTTGACAAAGTTCCCCATGATATTTTGATTAGCAAACTGGCTAAATGCTGGCTCGATTATAATACTGTCATGAGGATTCATAGCTGGTTGCAAAACTCCTCAAAGTCCTCATCAAGCTTGATGGAATGGAAAACTGTGATGAAACTAACAAAATGAAATTCCACAGGAACAACTGCAAAACTCTCCATTTAGGCAGAAGACAAAAATGCACAGGCATGGGATGGAGAAATTCCTGGCCTAGCAGTAGTACCTGTGAAAGAGCTATCTAGATTGCAGTTGATCACAAGCAGAAGCTGGGTCAGCAATGTAGAGCTAGTAGGGGAAAATCTCTAATGCTGCTCTAAGCTGCATTAATAGATGACACTGGGAAGGGATCCAGTGGGCTGGGAAGCTTTTTATCTGGGTTAGGAGATCCTGGGGACGATCTTGTGGGTGGGTGTATGTGGAATTTCCCTCGCTTTGTCCCATCTCCCCATCAATCCCCACAGTACAAGGCACAGGCTCCACCACTGTAGCTGCCAGCAGCTGGTTCTGGTTCGCCTATCGCACCACAACTCCACCTCTGGAGTTGTCAGAAACCAAGTGCAGTCCCACCTCTCCAGAAGAGATTGTTGCCCCGCCTGTTCCATCAGCTTTTGATGAGGCAGTGACACTTCCTCCATTGTCTGTCATGGAGACACCAGTGCAGGCATGAGCAGATGGTTGTACGCCCAGTCTAAGGAGCAGAAGCAGTTGCTGCACTTCGTTGTGCCCACCCCTTTCCCTTGGATCAGTGTTTCAGGGGCCATGTTATTGCTAGGTCTCTGTCTTTGCTTGTGCAGGTATGCTGTGCCACAGAACTGCTTTTTGCCTATATAGTGTGCTGATTTGAGCATTGGAGCTATGGATAGAAACTGCAACCTGAGTTCTTCAACGAGTGGGAGCCACCTCAGGCTGTTGTAATGAGGACCCAGATCCAATGAGCTCAAGTTACAGGAGGCTAGATGTCTATTGAACATTAGGATAAACTATTTATTGGTAAAAGTGCTGCCACGTATTATAGGTTACAACTCTCACCAGTCCCATCTAGCAGCCAACAACTGCATTTATGCAGATTCATCTTGTTACACTAGCCTCACACTCTCTTCATTTTTTGTGTGTAGCAGAAAAGTTCAATAAAAATAACAATGTGTGCAGTTATGTGTTGGGAATTGCATTCCTGCTATAGTTTGTTTTTTGGTCTTTATAGGGGATGACTATGGTGGTCATGTATCACTAATAGCACTAATTGTTGGAATAGCTCAGTTATTAGAGCATGAGACTCTTAATCTCAGGATCATGGGTTCAAGCCTCATGTTGGGCAAAAACTTCGAGTATTGCAGGAGATTTGACTAGATGACTCTCCTGGTCTCTTCCAAGGATACAATTCTATGTTTCTAAGTTAATGACTCAATAATACAATCTTATGTTACACTTGTCTATTCCTGGTTTAGTGAATACAGTATATGGGATTTCAGTCTTAGAGGTAAATGCCAGACTATATTCCTGTTCATAAAGTGTAAACTGGGAAATGTTAATAGTGGCAGTAAGCAGTGATTATTAAGTGAAGTTAATTTTAATGTTTTCTGTGAAAACATCTACCTCTGGTGCTCACAGTTGGAATTACAGAAAGAAAAATTCAGGCAAGTCTTTCCCAGCACATGGAAGTCAACATCTGTTTTTATCTTAAACCTGCTTGTAATTCTATTTTGATTTTTTTTTGTTCCTGTTTTTAACAGAAAATTTTAATGTTTATTTTTGTAAACCACTTAGAAGTTCTATTTACAATAAAACAGTATGTACCGTTTGTTAAATATATAGTAAACTATTACATTGTGAAATCTTTGTAACTAAATATTTAGAATGTGTTTTAGTTACTCTGAAGTCTTCCCTTTGGAAAATACATTTAGTAAACTTGATCTGTTCAGATTAATACAGAGTCAAAAGCACAATTGTGGCAAAGAATTTCAAGCTAAGATTTTGTCTGATACGTTAGTTTCACCATACTTCTACTGCATGTCATCAAAGTAAACACACCTGCAACCCAAGAATGATAAAGTGGATTTTCTATTAACATCAGTCAGAAAAGAGGAGTTTGCTTTTGTGAAAAACACACCAATGATATTGTTCTACGAAGCTGATATATGACTGCAGTCTCACATTTGGTTAAGTTTGGAATATTGCAACACAGGAAGTCAGATTATTGGTCCATTCAGCTCAGTATTTGTCCACACTGACTGGTAGTGGTGGCTCTGATGGATTTCAGATAGAGGACACTTTCAGACCTACCTGAAGATTGAACAGGGGATCTTTTGCATGCAAAGCAGATGCTCTGTCACTGAGCTATGCCTCTTCACATTGGCTTCATGTGTGAAAGAGCACTTAGTCTTTTTCCATTTTCTCTTGTTTCTCTCTCCTCCCCCACCCACCCCTGTCCTTGACAGTCTAGATGACATTACGTAACACTTTGACCTTGACAGCGTAGATCAGGCACCCCCAACCTGCGGCATTCCAGATGTTTTGGCCTACAACTCCCATGATCCCTAGCTAACAGGACCAATGGTCAGGGATGATGGCAATTGTAGTCCAAAACATCTGGAGGGCCGAAGGTTGTGGATGCCTGGCATAGATGGCAGCATTCTCACCGTTACACATTCAAGATGGCTAATCTTTTCCAGTGTGTGTGCTTTCTTGTGTGCATTTGCATTAGGAATCCTTGTGAAAAAATCTAAAAGTTTGATTCACTTTGTGACTGGTGAAATAAGACACTCACGTTGAGGGTCAATCTCTGCATTAATATGTTTCCTATTTTTTGTAGTTTAGAAAATACTTATGGTTTACATACAATACTTTTCTTACTACAGTGGTACTTCTGGTTACGTACTTAATTCGTTTTGGAGGTCCGTTCTTAACCTGAAAGTGTTCTTAACCTGAAGCCCCACTTCAGCTAATGGGGCCTCCTGCTGCAGCCGTGCCTCCGGAGCACAATTTCTGTTCTCATCCTGAAGCAAAGTTCTTAACCTGAGGTATTATTTCTGGGTTAGAGGAGTCTGTAACCTGAAGCGTATGTAACCCGAGGTACCACTGTATGTGGTTTTGTGCTAGTCAGTTTTTCCCTCGCATCACCTATGAAAGCAAAAGCTTTGAAAGAGCTCTCTGACCTTTAGAACAGATAAATTTCTATTTCCTTTCAAAGCTGAGAAGAGAAACTGCATTACAAAAGCACAAACTTGCATGTCTGAAAGCTTCAAGCTCCCACAACTGAGCCCTGTATGGACACTGCACTGAGGCAAACTGTACGAGGACTCTGTGACAAAAAAGCTTGATTAATTTTCTGCTAGTCTGAAATTACCATCTGTGTATCTAGTGTTGTTTCCAAAATAGATCTCTCAAATTCCTCATCCTTGATCTGCCAAGAAAATAATTTATTGGCCTTTTCACCTCGTTCATATACAAGCGCACTTGAGTGTAGCAAATGCTTACAGATCTGATTCTCAGACAATTTGTTATATTCCATCCAGAAACCATTTATGAATGATCAAATATTAGAAAAGATTTTACACTAGGGCAAATAAGTTAAGTGTTTCACTCTCTGCAAAATGTTATTGGTTTCTGGACTGTATCCTTTCTGCACCTTTTTTCCTCTTCATTACTGGGTTACCACAGAGAGCCAAGAGGCTGCTTGTAGACTCACAATAGGGCAACTGATCGGAGGGAGCTGGTTGTATGCAGTTTTCAGCTAGGAGGTGAAATGGTGTCACACTGACACATCTGAGGAATGGTAACAAGCAGCCAGTTTACCATGCAGGTGGTTTGATTGGCCATCACACAGCAGGCAGTTTGTAGTTACCCGTAGCATTCATGTTTTAGCTAGAAAACTAATATTACTTTTTCCTGCCCTGTAACACATCTGAAATGTGTTGTACCTTGTGCCATTTTCTGCATCTCATTACTTTCAGTTCACCAGAATTCTCCCTTGCTTGTGAATGAAATAAATAATTTGGTTGAATTAGGAGGATGCTTCTAGTCTAGCATCCTTTTTCCAATAGCGACCACTTAGGTGTTTATGATAAATATATGTTAAGTGTAATTGTTTAATTGGCACTGAAACGGAGAATGCCTGAATGTGTATTACTGAAGGCTTTAACATGGTGATTTTCCATGGTGCTATATTGAAGTCAAGAATAGGACTCTGAGCTCCTTGATGGGTTGATAATTTATTGTTGTTGTTGTTGTTCTCTGCTAGCTAACACATTTGTCTTTAACCTTAGATAACACAAGAGGTAGTGAATTGCAAATTTCTCCGTCTTGGAAGGGTTTTGGCTGAGGCTCTGTGGGAGTAAGATGCCTCTCCAGGAGCTCAACAGCCTTAGGAGCTGGAGTTCAGACTAATGAAGCCTGTGAGGGGGAGAACAGTGTTTTTCAGCTTTGATAAGTTATTTTATTTCTAAAAAGATGTTGAGCCTGTGCTTCGATAGCCATATGTTTTATGAATTTTTTGGATGTATCTTTGAAGTTTTCATTCCCTTTTGAATAAAGTTCTGCAAGTAAAGTTTTGAATCAAACAAATGGGTCTAGACAATTTTTATTCCGAAAGGAGTCAGTTTTTATGCATCCAGTCACTTCAGGCTGTGCAGTATTGATATCTGCAATATCATATAAGTGGAGCATGTGGTCATGAATTGAAAGGATATGATGTAAGCATATTTGTGGGTTGTCTGTGACCCCACCACATTTTAATCATTCCACTGACAAGTCTGCCAGCAGAGTGTTTCACCAGTGTATCTGAGGTGTTATACTGTTGGATATACCAGAAGATCTTATGTTCTGCTGCTGTGGGGGAACTTTTGTTAAAAAAAACCTGTGTCCCTTCAGCTGGTACACTTTGACTCATAGTTTGTTCAGAGACACCCCAATCCAATGCATGTTTACTTAGAAATTCTCAAGTAGGTGGGCACAGGATTGTAACCATTTGTTGTTGTTGTTGTTGTTGTTGTTGTTGTTGTTTAGTTGTTCAGTCGTGTCCGACTCTTCGTGACCCCATGGACCAGAGCACGCCAGGCACTCCTGTCTTCCACTGCAACCCGCAGTTTGGTCAGACTCATGTTTGTAGCTTCGAGAACACTGTCTAACCATCTCGTCCTCTGTCGTCCCCTTCTCCTTGTGCCCTCCATCTTTCCCAACATCAGGGTCTTTTCCAGGGAGTCTTCTCTTCTCATGAGGTGGCCAAAGTATTGGAGCCTCAGCTTCAGGATCTGTCCTTCCAGTGAGCACTCAGGGCTGATTTCCTTAAGAATGGATGCGTTTGATCTTCTTGCAGTCCATGGGACTCTCAATTGTAACCATTTTTGGTTGTAACCAATTGTAACCATAGGCTTGTGGAAAAATAAAATTGTTCTTTGTCTTGAATGCTGCTTTGACTTTAGGGAACTGATTGTTGAATTTGCTCCAGGATGCTTACACACATTCCTGCTTGTTGAAAACAATACATTTCTAATCAGATTACTATACAAGCAGTATAGTATATGTCTCCAGTGTTCTTTTTTGCAAAGCAAACTGAGGGTTTTGCAGCTCAGAAGGAAGAAGGAACACAGTGATAGTTTAGCAAGTAGAGCTTAACTTATTATCTTTTCTTCTGAAGCCAACATGTATTGTCTAAACCTGGCTCAGGCAGAGCTAAGCTTCCCTCTCTATTGTAAATATATGATGACACTTTTGATTTGGATTATGCGAACTAGGTCAAGGGAAAATATCTAGATATTATGGATTATTCAAGCATGCCAATAAAGCCTTTGTCTGTTTCCAAGGCAAACACCCATACAAGATTACACATTTTGTTGTTCTGTTGACATTTCTATTGTTGCATTTTTAATTGTCTGATCTTAAACAAATGAATCATGCTACTCTTTATTAATGCTGCAAAATCTTCTACATAATTTCCCTCTCAGTAAGAATTCCACAAGAGACAGCTCAGATTATAATTGCACTGCATAATAAACAAGTAAAGCCAATTATAAATCTATGCTGCTGTCAAACTCTTGACCCATGTCCCTTTTGTGCATTGCCATTTCCTTGAGGGCTCAGAGTGCTAGACATGGCAACAGACTGACAGCCCCATCCTGGGCAGACTTAGCACCTCATACCCATGGAAACCAATGGACTGAGATGCACCTAACTCAGCACAGGATCAGGCTGCGAGTGAAATGCTTTACATTTATACCACAGTACAAGAAGCCACTATTTGCAACCAGGAGACAGGTTGATAAAGATTTAATTAGAAAATTAAGATTTAATTAAGAAAAAGATTTAATTAGAATTTATTAGAAAGTGTTTTCAGTATCTAGCAAGAGTAAATAACTGATCAATAGATGGCCCTTTCTACAATAATGAAATAGAAAAAATGTGTCCTACTCTCCATCTCTACAGGCATGGTTCCTATGAATACCATAATACATTTCTGATGCTTTATCAGAAACTAATGCATAGAATCTGTACATGTGAACAGCTAGTGCTCTTAAGATATATATTTTATACCATGTTTTAACACCATAACTGTTCTATTAACCAACCTTTCAATATTTTTCCACTTCAGATATGCACTGATAGCCCAATGAGCTTTTATTTCACAGAGGCATGGTATTAACATTATAATCAGAAAGCTACCTTTTGGTATATGCTCCCTGAGCAACAATGAAGTGGTCTGGCTGATGATTGGAGCACAGGTGGGATAACTCCCAATATGAATTTGATCAAACACAAGTACAACCACAATGCATGTGACAGTGGCAGTGGCAAAAAGAGCGCATACTTCTCTGTTTCAATTGTGTTTTTAGTGAATTGTCCAGCAGAGCTTTTTAGTATGGTAAATTAGCTGATAGGGACCACTCAAAAGCCTGCTGTTAAGAGATTTGCAAAGGGTAAAATCACTTGGCTCTGTGCCAAACTTTGTCACAATTAGTGCAGGTCTGCTGGAGGGCCTTCAAGCACCAACTAGTTGCAGCCTGCAGGACACTTGTAGAAGTTGGGGTAGCAGCATGCTCTCTCTCTATTTCTGTCCATCATGGCTGATAAACTCCAGGAGGTGATTGACTGAATAGGTCCGGGAATGGTCAACACAGCACTACATGTGGGACTTATGCCCACTACCCTGAAAGAGGTAGGATGTGTTGACTCCTGAAGAGGCCCTCTCTGGATCTGCTCAGACTCTAAATCTTCACTTCCTGGGCAAGATGGCTGAAAGGGTGGTGTTGGAAGCTGCCCAGTACAGTACTCTTCAGGAATGACTCAGGAAGGTTAAAGCTGAGATACTGTTTTTCAGAGCTCTGTTCCTACCTGAAGGATCATTGCCAGAAAGTAGCATTAGGGCACTGTTACTTGGCTCATAGTTTTTGGGCTGTGGTGGTTGTTGTTTAGTCGTGTCCGACTCTTCGTGACCCCATGGACCAGAGCATGCCAGGCACTCCTGTCTTCCCGCAGTTTGGTCAAACTCATGCTGGTAGCTTCGAGAACACTATCCAACCATCTCGTCCTCTGTCATCCCCTTCTCCTTGTGCCCTCCATCTTTCCCAACATCAGGGTCTTTTCCAGGGAGTCTTCTCTTCTCATGAGGTGGCCAAAGTATTGGAGTCTCAGCTTCAGGATCTGTTCTTCCAATGAGCACTCAGGGCTGATTTCCTTAACAATGGATAGGTTTGATCTTCTTGCAGTCCATGGGACTCTCAAGAGTCTCCTCAAGCACCATAATTCAAATTGGGCATAATTGGGCTGTGGAGTCCTATGCTATTTAACATTTATTTGTATGAAACTATTGGAAGCAGTCATCTAAGGATCTGGAGCACTGTGTCACCAGCACATTAATAATGCAGCTCTAGCTGTCTATTACATTTGAATCAGGAAAGGCTATGAAGGTGTTGGACCTGTGCCTGGGAACTGTGATGGGCTGCATGGATGCAACTGCCATGCCCCCCAGCAGCTGAGTCCTGATAAGATGGATGTGTGTGGGTGATTCCCATGTCCTAGAATTAGGCAGACAACCTGCTCTGGGAGGGGTTGCACTCCCCACTGAAGAAGGTTTATAGTTTGCAAATACTCCTGGATTCCACTCTCTTACTGGAGTGTCCCAAGGGGCTTCTGTGGTTAATTAGCCGAGAACCACTGAACAACTGATAAGAAATTTTAAAGTTCTAACCTAGTAATCTGGTGCAATTGGAGTGTAAATGTTCCACTAACAAAGTTTGATTTCTTGCTAACCGGGAATAATAAATATTAAATTTAGGGGAAATGGAACCTGCAATGCCAGTGTGAAGCTCAATTATATTTCAGAAGCAATACTGGATACTGACCGGAAGTGACCCTTCTTCTGTTGCATAATTAATGAAACAAAAAATATATGGATAACAATTGCAAATTTGTGTGAGACACACACACGCTTCAAATTAACTTAGTGGGGCTTACTTACAAGTGAACATGAATAAAATCAGGCTGCCACTTCCTTTACATACTGTAATAAAATTACAACTAAGGTTAACTTTGTAATTCACAATCTGAACCACAAGAGGGCACCAAACAAATATGCAGTGAGAATACTGTAACAGTTAACACTAAAAAGTATGCTGGTACCTACATAATAAGGCCAACTGCCCCTCTCCCCCGCCCCATATTGCTGTCAATAAAATGACAGTTTTTAAGAGATACAACCTGAGCATTCAGCAAATAAATTATTGCAGGATGGTTTGCAAGAAAACCCCCACACATAAACTTAATAAAACAACAGAATGTGATAAATGAAAATTGGTGAACAGAAGTTTCACAGTATTTATCTATTTATTTAAACCGTATACAGCCCTTCATCCAAAGATCACAGAGCAGTTCACAACATAAAGATACAAAATGAGAACACAAAATACATAACAAAACCAACAAACCAATACCCACCCCCCAAATACATTAAAAAGCCTATCATTTAATCAGCCAAAGGCCTCGTTATAGAGAAATATTTTTGCCTGGTGCAATGGATGAGCCTCACCCTGGGAAAACCTCCTTCAAGGTGTTTCCCTTGCTGATCAAGGTGTCTCCTATGCCAGGTAGGTATGTGTTTGATGGTGTTTGCATATGCTTGAATTGTGCCCACCATTTACAGTGGTACCTTGGGTTACATACGCTTCAGGTTACAGACTCCGCTAACCCAGAAATAGTATCTCGGATTAAGAACTTTGCTTCAGGATGAGAACAGAAATCGTGCTCTGGCGGCACGGCAGCAGCGGCAGGCCCCATTAGCTAAAGTGGTGCTTCAGGTTAAGAACAGTTTCAGGTTAAGAACGGACCTCCAGAACGAATTAAGTACGTAACCAGAGGTACCACTGTATATGTAATTTTGGGTTTTTCTGAACAGTGATTTCTTCTCCCCTCCCAGCTGTACAGGAAACAGTGACTGTTCTGCTGATGCTTATGTTCCTGAGTATAGCAGTGCTTAGGGTTTGGGGTTTTTTTAGTATGGTTTTTAGTATGGAATAACAGTACAATAACAGGGGGCACCTTTTGCCCTCCTTTGCTGACTTCCAGGTTTTGGTAAAATCTCGCCAGAAGCCGCTTCTCCCATGGTAGCGGGACCTCCCACCAGAAACTGCTGCTGCTTCCGCTTCTCCTCACTTTTCCAGCCCCCACATCACTAGAGAAGTGAGGAGAAGCAATGGGATTCTGCCGCCTGAGGTGCCTCGAGGGTGGTCTGGTCCCGGCAGTAAGGAAAGCTTAGCTTCGCATACGTGGCGCCAAGTACGCGCACGAGACCAACCGCTTAGCGGGTGACGTGGCATTGCTCAACGGCTTCTCCGTGTCCTCGTGACTTGCGGCGGGGTGGGGGGGGGTGTAAGGCGCGCCTTCGGGAAGTCGCGGGCAGGAGGTTTTTCTCGTGACTGCGAGCCGGAGGATTTCGGGCGTGAAGGGCCTCGTTGCCGTGGCAACGGCGGCGCCTGGAGGCAGGCCGGAGAAAGTTCCCCTAGGCCGCTCTTCCCCGCCCCTCTCGGCCACCACGTGACTATCCTCCGGCAGCCGCTCTTCCTTCAGCTTCCGGGGAAGAGTCGGTTCGCGAGGGAACTGGAAGCGGGGGGAGTAGTTGTGGTAGTAGTAGTAGTAGTAACGGCGCGCGGGCATGTCGACCAACAATGTCGGCTACAACGAGCAGGCCGGGGACGCTCAGCCCGAGATGGGCCAGGAAGCGACGCCCACCGCCGCCTCCTCCTCCTCCTCTGCCTCGACGGCCTTCGGGCTCTTCAGCAGCGACACCAAGAAGTAAGTAAGGAACGGCCGGAGGCGGGGTGAGGCGCGGCTGGGGCGGCCGGGGGCTGGGCTTCCTCTCCTCAGGGAAGTAAGTGCAGGCGCTGCTTCCTTCGAAGAGACCAGACGCCCGTGGGTCTCTTCCCCTCGCTTCCCAGCCGCCTTCCCACCCCAAATCCTATTAACAACTTCGGGGTCCTGAATACGGTTCTTTGTGAAACTTAACTGCAAAGCGGGGTTGTGCCGTTATGAGTTGCTCTGCGACTTTGTGTGACGTTGGGAGTTGGTCCCTAATAAAGTTACTGCCTTGCGGTTGCTTTCAGAGCTCAGTTGTTTTTCCTTGCAGATCAACACGGCTGCTTCGGATTTTCTTTTTCTGCCTTGATTTGTGGAGTAAGGGAGAAGTCCGAATTCTTCCTACTAACGTGGTAAAAAGTTGTATACAGGATATCAATGAAAGGGAAGTAATAAATGACTGTAAGGAGAAGTGACCGCTGAGAGCAGCATGAGAAACGCCTCAGGGACCCCTCCTTTCAGTTTTATGCACTTTATGCTGCAATCCTAAACGCACGAGGGAGTAAGTCACAGCGTGTGTAAACATTCAAACTCTTGTGCTCCTGGAGACACTGATAGCTTTGAAATCAGGGAGACATTGGCAGAAGTTACGTTGAGGGTGGGATTGGATCACAAGGTTATTTTTGATTCTTCAATCAAGTTGGGTTGGCCACAGTGGAGAGACTGGATAAACCTTTGATTTGCTGGTTATAGCTTGATAATACTACTTCGTGTGCATGTGTGTGTACAAGTGAGTGATTAGTCTATACTCTTGAAACATTGTAAGTTAGAAAGGTTTTGAGTTCAAGAAGGTTGCTAGTCAGTGCTGTTAATTTATTTAAACAAAACAGAAGAAAATACTTTTTAAAGTTGAAGTTCAAACCATTTATAAACCTAGAGGTATAATGGAACAGAATTATTTATACTTAATTTAAATCATGTAATTGAGTAATTTTGTTAGCTTTCTCTTTTGATAGGGTTCCTTCCTTTGCTGCTTTACACATACAGACCTGAACATGTGCCTTGGGAATAAGTCTTATGTAGTAATGTGTCATGTTCACAGAACCTTGCTTTCACAGAAGTGGAAACATAAACCCTAATCTGCTTTCACTTCTAACTTGTCTCCTACCTACAGCATGCTGTTTGTGTGCCATTATTTATTTTACCTCTCAGACATGGTACTGCCTATTTTCAGTCTTCTGTGGCATGGCAGGCTACTTTGAATCATGTGTCTATAAAAGTGAGAAATTATTTTTACAATAAAGAGATGCTCATCTTGTAGTGTCAGCACCAGTGTCTTAACTTTAACTAGGGGACAGGTATTGTGGTTTACATTTTATTTGCTAATAACACAAATTGGGTGTTTGTTTCTTTATTAGAGAATCCTAACACTCCCTAAATATACAGAAGTCGAAACACAAAAAATAACACTAAAATATTCACTAACAGAACCAGCCATAATGCTAAAAAGTCCAGTTTAGTAAAATACCTAACACCAGTAAAAAAAAATTAAAATTAATAAATGTACGGTAAATTAATGTAATTCCCAAAACATAATTTGATATCTTGCTGCCAACCATCCAGAAGTGTAGGCCTGGGGCTAGACACACTTTGTTAAACAGCATTGTGTCCTTCTTCTTTAACTTTATATAGCAGATATGGGAGAAGCAAGTCAGAATTGGGATTGCAGCAAAGAGGGAGGGTTTTCTAGCCTATTCCTTCCACACTGTAGTTCTGATAAAAATCTCCCCTCCCAGCTACTATTTGCATCAAGAAAGAATCTGCCATCCAATGAAAGCAGCTTTGTGTATGTGTGTTCATGTTCAAATTTATTTAAGTGCTTTAAAAAACAACCCTGCCTTGGTTTTGGTCCTGATTTTTCTCCCCCACTACCCCAAAGCTGCTGTTTATTTTCTTAAAAAAAACATGGCATTCCAAACAAGTTGTGTTAATTTTATATTTAGTTTGGCCCTTAATACTTTGTAAGAAGAATATCTAATGTGGCCCTATGGTTTATATGATAAATTGAGATGAGATGAGCCGTTAATAAACTTGATTACTGAAGAACATGGAATTGGAATATTGTATAGGCTGAAAGTTCTCAAAAATGCCATTTTGAGTTGGCAGATCTTGCAGGTAAATCTAAGGTCTTGAAGAGCTTTTACAGCAGGAGGCACATGCAGTCTCACAATTCATTTGTTATGTAATCTGTATTGGCAATCTTGTTTAAGTTGGCATTTAATTACCAAATAAGATTTCATTACATTCTGTAAATTGGGAAGTGTGGTTAAAACGTAATTGTGTTGCTTGTTGTTCGTAATCTAGTTGTTTCCTTTCTTTATATCCAATAAAATGTATCATTGCAATTTGGCATTTTCAAAGAGGCACTGTTGCAAGTGAAACATTTGCTTTATAGAGAAGATTTTTTTTAAAAAAGCACACCTTAGTAATTATGATCTTTGAAGGCAATTTTAGATTGTATTGTGAAACAGAATTTAAAAGGAAATGCTTATTGTAACTTAATTTTAGATTGCTGATAGCTCAGTCTCAGTTATTTGACTACTATTGGGGTGCTCTCTGCGGACTCATTGGCTGAGAAACCAGACCACCCATGCAAGGGGACCTGGGATCTCCCTGTTCCTAACAGTGAGTCCTTTGACCACAGAGGTAATGGGGGACCTGCAATGGCCTGTCCTGGAAGCTGCAGTGCTCCCAGAAGTGTTGGTAAGCATGAAAGGAAGAGTGGGCAACTGCTCATGCCTCCCCCCCCCCCCCCAGGATGCTGCCATTTACCCCAGAGTGACTCACCTGGCTAGGTCAGTCTCTGGGGCCAACCTGCAGTCCCCATGTTCTCCCACTTCCTAGAGGCCCATTAGGGTCCTCAGGTGGTGGATTTCCCTGTCTGGGACACTCCTTCAGGGCGCAGCCATGGGTGCAGATAATGACAGATGCGACCCTCTTGGTGTGTGGACCCCACACAGAAGATCAGTATGTCCAAGAAACCTGATCCAAGGAGGAAGCCAAATAACTCATAAGTTGGTTGGAACTCGGAGCACTCAGACTAGCCCTCTTCCACTCTGAGAGGCTGGTGGAGGGCAAGCACAGGCTGATCCTTTCTAACAGCATTGCCACCAAGGCATATATGTGTAAAGAAGGTGAAACAAGTCACAGGCTCTCATGCAAGAGGCAACCAGCCTCCTCTCCTGGGTGGAACAGTATCTAGAATCCCTATCAGCAGAGCACATAGCGGGTGCCCCCAACACTTGAGCAGACTGGGTCAGCCACCTGCAGACAGAGTGGATCCTTCATCCATAGATGTTCTAGCAAATAGTGGATTGCTTTGGCCTTCCAGGAGTGGGCGTTGTTGCTAGTCCAGAAAATGGAAAGGTGGTGTTCTCCTGGTTCAGGACCCAAGAAGCAATGGGCATGGATACCCTGACGTGGCTGGGTGGGGCTTTTATATGCCTTTACTCCTATAGTCCTAATCCAGAGATTTTCAGGTGAGTCAGATCCGCTCTTGGGGAGATTATCGTAGTAGCTCCCTTCTGACCAAGGAGAACCTTGTTCACGGAACTCATGGCAAACTCATGAGTTCCTACTCAACAGGAAGGATTTGCTGTTGTAGGGTGAGGTCCATCACCCAGCTCAGATTGGCTACAACGCTACACCTGCCTGTTGAGGGGAGGGCCTAAGGCAGGGGTCAGAAAACATTTTCAGCAGGGGGCTGGTCTACTGTCCCTCAGACCTTGTGGGGGGCCGGACTATTTTTTTTGGGGGGGGGGAATAAACGAATTCCTATGCCCCACAAATAACTCAGAGATGCATTTTAAATAAAAGGACATATTCTACTCACGTGAACACGCTGATTCCTGGACCGCCCGCGGGCCAGATTTAGAAGGTGATTGGGCTGGATCCGGCCCCCAGGCCTTAGTTTGCCTACCCATGGCCTAAGGCAATTAGGACTAACTGACTGGGTAACCTCTAACCATCCTAGCTTCCATGGTGCAGAAATACAGTTCCAAGTTATGGATACTCATAATTTTTACATGGGATCCCCTAAAAATGTCATCAAGTTATTGGTCACCTCGGTGTTCATATATATATGTTGGGTAATTTGTTGTGGTTTAGTTGCCATCCTGTGCAAAAATCATTGGATCCAAGATTCCATCCAAGCACCAAATCTGTAGGGTGGTTGTTTTCTTTTCTGTGCTGTCTATCAGTGATGCTGTTTTGGGGGAACTCTGTGTCAAGAGGAACTGTTTTAATTCTGCTGAATCTGACTTACCCATATCCTTTGGGAAAAGCAAAGTAGTTGTGCACACTTTCTGTCTGGGGGGACAGGAGAAGCATCCAGAGAAGGTGATGCCATGGTATACACTCAAAATTATAAATATGTCCACAGGCCTAAAATGTTGTCAATTGCTGCCCTACATCCTTGAAGATAAGTGTGGAATGATTGAATTGGATTGCATTGAAAAGTAAGGGTGTTTCTATAACTTGAACCAGAGTTGAAGAACGTCATCAAACTATTCAGTATGCAGTACTTCTAACAAATACTTTGATTGCTAGAACTAGACCAACCATGTCAGGAACACAGAAATGAATAGCAAGGCTTGTTCACCTGAGGGTAGAGTGATATGATGAGAAAGCAATGGTTCAGATCTCTTGATAGAATTGAAAATTCGTTTTAATGTCTGAATAGTATTGATAGAAGTTCCCTTAATCAAGATGTAATCTGGCCATTTAAACCAAGAACCACAAGCTTTATAAAAGATCCAGATGTCTGTAGCTCATACTGATCCTTCACGTAAAGTTTATTTGATTGGAATATCTTTAGGAAGAGACGTATAAAATATTTTAATGTTCAGCTGATTTAAGGTGGAACTGATTTTCTGATTTTACAGATATTTTGGAATGTTTCTCATACAAGAGTGTTTATTCTTACCAGCAGTTACTGTTCTGATTCCAAATTAAACGTGTTCTGTCATATTTAAATGTGTGAATTTTATAAAAGCCTTTCTTTTCCTTACCTTTGGAAACTGCATCTTAACAGCAACAGTAAAAATGAAATCTTTAACCAAATGTTAAAATTTGGAGGCATATTATATGAAAAGTGCATAGTGGTAGGTAGAATATGTGAACATTTCAACAGATGGCAAAATTTAGAAGAATAGTGTTCAACTTCATGAATTTGCATCTTTAGACTTGATTCCTGCCAAACAAAATGTGATTGTAATTTATTGGAGCCTTTTTCCTTTTCAGAGTACATGTGTACTAGCAAATGCAGCAGGGTAGCAAACTGCCTTTGAGTTTTGCAAATGACTCCTTTGCTGAGAATGGACTGAAGATGGTGTTTCAGTACAATACTGATTCCTGAGTTTATTGTTGAAAGAGACTGAATAACTTACTTCTGTTGATATATTGAATTCTTTAGTTTAGTGCACACTGGGCATACATAGCCTATTTAAAAGTAATGGAAATGTATAGAAATAAATGATTGGATTTATTTTAGAGTAGTCTAGCCCTGATATTTATATGTGATGCATATACTGGTTCATTGGCATGTTTACCATCAGGGCCATCTGTTAGTATGGCACTGTGCCTCCTACTATAGTAGTATGCCAGTTTCATTAGGCACACAAGCCAGAAAGGATGAATGATTTGGATGGAATATCCTATAAAGTAAGTCCTTAATGAATTTTGAGCTAATAAATCTGCATGGTCCAATCTGAGTCTCAAACTGTGGCACAATATTAGCAAATAGCATAAAATGATAGAAAATGCCTGTGATCTGATGTGTGGGAAGTATTAAGGTGTGTCTCAGATGAGGCTCTAACTGGGCAATCCTAATGTATTGAGGAACTGGGATTGTCCACATTGTGCCTCCATGTCCATGGATTAGATCAGGCTTCCTCAAACTCGGCCCTCCAGATGTTTTGAGACTACAATTCCCATCATCCCTGACCACTGGTCTTGCTAGCTAGGGATCATGGGAGTTGTAGGCAAAAAACATCTGGAGGGCTGAGTTTGAGAAAGTCTGGATTAGATAATAGAATCATAGAACTATAGAATTGGAAGGGACCAACCCCCTGCAGTGCATAGGTCAATATGTATGCACTGACATTCCAACATCATGTGAGTAGGCACCTGCTCATTCAGTGAGGTTTTCCCTTCCTTTCTTCTTCCATACACAAAATCTGCTTCAGGGGATATGGGGACCCTCCAGAGCATATTTTAGGGGGAAGCGCAGGGTGCTAGAGGGGCAGAATATAAACCAGAAGACCCATTGCAAGCTGACGTCCATGGCACAAGTGGGTGGGTATCACTGGATATCAGTCATGGAGTACAATGTGCATAGGCTCATGCCACCTGTTTATCTTAGAAAAATCTGTGGTGCAAACCTGCAAGTGATGTTGCTTACGATACAGGAACATCACAGTCCTTTAGACCAGTGGTTAACTGAAGAGAGGGATTTGTAGAGTTAGAAGGAGGTCCCTGAGAGTCAACTAACCTGACCCCCTTCAATTCCTGGCAGGCAGCCACCCACTGCTCAGCAGCCACCCCCTATTCAGTTGTCAAACATGGTAGCCAGCAACAGAGCCTCCATGGCCAAGGGCAGCCCGCCCACCCCAAGGAGCTATGGGCAGAGAGGTGTTGCCAAGTCCCATCAGCTGGCCGCACACCATGTCTCCGCTGGGCCTGTGCTGTGTCACAGCCTCCGCATGGCCCAGCAGTTCTGCTCTGCCTCCTGTCACCCTTGCCCCTTCTCTCAAAGGGGCACTACCGCTAAGCCAAGCCTCCCATTCCACGTCACTGCCGGCCCGCCAATCAAAAGATGGGGGCCTCAAAACATATTGGTAGGTTTCAAGTGTCCACCTGCCTCCTCCCCCCATATACCCTTGTATTAGCAGGACTCATTTGCTGCTGAGGGCAGAGGGGACAAGCAACTAACCAGCAAGAGATGGAAGCTTCTTTTCTGGATGGGAAAGGCAGAAGAGCTGTTGAAGAGCGGTAACAGTTACTTATCCAACAAGTCTTGGATACTGTAGTACTTAAGTGTTTTTTTAGAGGAGGGATGGTGAACCTTTTTGGCTGTGCTGGCATTGTGGGACTGCCTCCCGTCAGTCACATGATGTCCCCTCCTATTTTAAACTCCTGATATTGAAGATTTAAAAGAGGACCATGGAGAGACTTGTGAAAACTTTAAGACAACCCTCTTTCCTTTAAGATACCCCCCTTCTGTTTGAGCCTGTGAGGGCTTAGATGGGAAAGAGGTGGGCTCTCATAAAACCCTTTGAAAAGGGGCTGTTGGAAGAAGCTGACCCCCTTCTTAAAACACTAGAAGGAGTGGGCAGGGTGGAGCCTCCAGAGCAGATTTTGGGGGTGGGGGGGGGGAAGGAGGATAGGATGATGTTCTATTGTGCAGGCCTAAATCTGGTAGTTAAACAGATCTGCTTTGAGTTCTAGCACCTTTATTATTCTCTAGAAACAATGATTTCTGTTTCTTTGACCAACTATTTGTGTAAAAAATATTTGCATGTTTTGGAACTGTGTTTTCCTCTTCAAGCACAGATTTCCAGAGTAAACATAACACAAAAATACTTTGCATGCTGTTATATGCATGTGTTGTTGGATACCTATGATTAGCTGTCAACCTAATTGGTTGAGTGATTGCCAATAATAGTTTATAATAGATTATAATAATTTTTCCTCTTAGTGGTGAAGAATATCTGGGATACTAATCTCTCACCTGTAATTGTAAGTTATAGTATGTTGGTCCCCCCCCTCCCCGGTACAAGAAGCAAATCCATAAAAATACATTTTCTTTATAAAAAAAAGTATAACTTGAATTGATGGACCTGGTTTGCAAGTTACTACTTTTAGTTTTTCTATCTTAATCAACAAAATACTGTTTTATCTTCGTATGTCTTCTCTACTTTTTGTTTGCTATGTTCCCTCCCCCTGAGGTTAATCCTGATTCTGCAGTTAAGGAAAATGGGATAGATTCAGACATGCCCTTCCATGAATAGAAATGACTTTGATTCAGCAAACATCAGGGAATCACGCCCCCTTCTTTCCCTTGCATTGCCTCACACCAATATGCTATTTCAGAGGATTCCTCATTCTATGACAGCATTTTTTGACTGGCTTTTCATTCTTTCTCAAGCACTGCATCTAAAGAAATCTTTTATTTTTACCAAGAGGTGGTTGTTGTTTAGTCTGACTCTTTGTGACCCCATGGACCAGAGCACCCCAGGCACTTCTGTCTTCCACTGCCTCCTGCAGTTTGGTCAAACTCCTGTTAGTAGCTTCGAGAACACTGTCCAACCATCTCATTTTCCACGGAGTTTTCTCTTCTCATGAGGTGGCCAAAGTATTAGAGTCTTAGCTTTATCTCTTGACTCCCTACTTTAGCATTCCAATCTCCTATAATGAGAAGAACATCCTTCTTTGGTGTCAGTTCTAGAAGTTGTTGTAAGTCTTCATAGAATTGATCAGTTTCAGTTTATTCAGCACCGGTAGTTGGTGCATAAACATGGATTACTGTGATGTTAAAAGGTCTGCCTTGGACTCGTATTGAGATCATTCAATCATTTTTGAGATTGCATCCCAATACTGCTTTCGCCACTTTTTTGTTGACAATGAGAGCCACTTCAATTTTTTTGCGGGATTATTGCCTACAGTAGTAGATATGATGGTAATCTGAACTGAATACGCCCATTCCCCTTCCATTTTAGTACACTGATGCCCAGGATGTCAATATTTATTCTTGCCATCTCATTTTTTGACCACATCCAGCTTACCTTACATTCTAGTTTCCTATGCAATATTTTTCTTTACAGCATTGGACTTTCCATCAGCTCTGAATCTCATTGCACTTTTCCTCCGCTCTTCCTCAGTAGCATGTTGGACGCCTTCCGACCTGAGGGATTCATCTTCCAGTGTCATAACTTTTATATGCCTGTTGACTTTGCCCATAGAGTTTTCTTGGCAGGGATACTTGAGTGGCTTGCCGGTTCCTGGTCCAGGTGGATCACGTTTGGTCAAAACTCTCCACTATGACCTGTCCATCTTGGGTGACCCTGCACGGCATAGCTCATAGCTTCTCTGAGTTATTCAAGCCCCTTCGCCACGACAAAGCAGTGATCTATGAAGAGGTAGTTGTCCAAATAAAGCATCTTTTAAAAAGCTGAATCCAGACAAAGTGGAAGTACTGTTTCTTAGGGATTCTGGTAATATTGGAGTGAGCATCCTAAATTGGATAAGGCTGCAGCAGTTCTTGAGATTGATGCCCAGGTGGTGCTAGTGGCCAAGAATGTCTTTTTCCTGCTGTGTCTTATATACTGGCTGTATCTTTTCCTGGGACAGCCAGACCTCTAGTCACTTCCAGGTTAAATTACTATAATATGTTTTATATAATGGGCTGCCCTTGGTGCCAATTTGGAAAATTCAGTTAATTCAGAATATGGCTGCCTACATGGCACATCTTATCTCACAAAAAAAACTTTAATCTGTTTCTCTTGCTAAAATTTGCTTCCAGATTCAGTTTAAAGCAATGTTTTTTAATTTTTAAAGTCTTAAATAGTCTGGAACCAGAGTTACTCTCCTTCTCCAGGAGCTCTGTTGCACTTTAGAGGCCTTTCTCCAGGTATCTCTGGTGCACCACAGGTGGCAAGTGGGTCTCATAGATGGGGCCTCATCCGCTGTGGCACCAAGAATTCTGAAGGGCCTCCCTAAAAAGGCATGTCTCTCTAAATTTGTATTTCTGAAGGATGTTTAGAATGTTTAAGGATGAGCAGCAGCTTACAATGGTTACTGCTGCTGGTTTTGTTCTTATGGCTCTGTTTTACTGTTCTAACATTTATAGGTTGCCATCTGTGTATTTTAGAAAGATGAGATAGAAAGCCAATAAAATATATAAATAAAATGGATTTGTTAGTGCTGAATATGGTAATGTCGGAATCATGCCACAAGATGTCACTCAAACAGCTGTGGTATAAAGTGATGGCAGAAAGTATGCTTTGAAGCTTGAAATATTTTATACACATTGTGAATATGTTTTGAAAATGTACACACTGGGGCATATCCCAAGGGTGAGGGATGGCATTAATGATATTTTAGAAGTTTAGAATCATGCTTTGTTTAATCTGTGTAGCATTGCTGCAAGCTATCAATACTTTGGCAGAATGCTATTTTTATTGCATAAATAAAATGTCAGACCTTATTTGGGGTGTGGGGAAATATTTTTAGTACAGTAAGTGTAAAAGATGTAAATAACACTGTGATTCTCCAGGTCTGTTAGTGAAGAGTCCCTGTGCTGGTTGTGACATTCTTTTGACATGCCTAACATTTAGAAAATAGTTGAACGTACAAATGTTAATTGAAATTACCGGTAATTGTTTCTGTGCTGACTTGTGGTCAGTTGGTGCCATTTTTAGTAGCTTAGTTTGACAAAGGAAATGTCTGGGTTTAAAAAGACCAGAAAGGCATGGAGCCTTTGGCAGTAATAACACTGCCAATATAATAATCAGAGTTTAGGCTTGAATATGCCCCAATCCTAACCATTATTCTACTGTAGCCAAGTTTTGCTAGCAAGGCTAATAATAATAATAATAATAATAATAATAATAATGAATGAATAAATACATAAATGAATAAATAAATAAATAATTTATACCCTGCCTATCTGGCTGGGTTTCCCCAGCCACTCTGGGCGGCTTCCAACAGAAGATTAAAAATATATTAAAACATAAGACATAAAAAATTCCCTAAACAGGGCTGCCTTCAGATGTCTTCTAAACGTCATATAGTTGTTTATTTCTTTGACATCTGATGGGAGGGCGTTTCACAGGGCGGGCGCCACTACCAAGAAGGCCCTCTGCCTGGTTCACTGTGGCTTCACTTCTCGTAGTGTGGGAACCACAAGAAGGCCCTCAGAGCTGGATCTCAGTGTCTGGGCTGAACAATGGGGGTGGAGACGCTCCTTCAGGTAGACAGTGCCGAGGCTGTTAGGGCTTTAAAAGTCGGCACCAACACTTTGAATTGCGCTCGGAAACGTACTGGGAGCCAGTGTAGGTCTTTCAAGACCGGTGTTATATGGTCTCGGCGGCCGCTCCCAGTCACCAGTCTAGCTGCCACATTCTGGATTAGTTGTAGTTTCCGGGTCACCTTCAAAGGTAGTCCCACGTAGAATGCATTGCAGTAGTCCAAGTGGGAGATAACTAGAGCATGCATCACTCTGGCAAGACAGTCCACGGGCAGGTAGGGTCTCAGCCTGCGTACCAGATGGAGCTGATAAACAGCTGCCCTGGACACAGAACTGACCTGCGCCTCCATGGACAGCTGTGAGTCCAAAATGACTCCCAGGTTGCGCACCTGCTCCTTCAGGGGCACAGTTGCCCCATTCAGGATCAGGGAGTCCCCCCCACCCACCCACACCCTGTCCCCCCAAAACAGTACTTCTCTCTTGTCAGGATTCAACCTCAATCTGTTAGCTGCCATCCGTCCTCCAACCGCCTTCAGGCACTCGCATAGGACCTTCACCGCCTTCACTGGTTCCGATTTGAAAAAGAGGTAGAGCTGGGTATCATCCGCATACTGATGGACACCCAGCCCAAGCCCCCTGATGATCTCTCCCAGCGGCTTCGTGTAGATGTTAAAAAGCATGGATGAGAGGACAGAACCATGACGCACCCCACAAGTGAGGGCTCAGGGGTCTGAACACTCATCCCCACCACCACTTTCTGAACATGGCCCAGGAGGAAGGAACTGAACCACTGTATAACAGTGCCTCCAGCTCCTCTAGACCAGCGGTTCTCAACTTGTGGGTCCCATATGTTGTTGGACTACAACTCCCATCATCCCTGAGCTCTGGCCTTGCTGGCTAGGGGTGATGGGAGTTGTAGTTCAACAACATCTGGGGACCCACAGGTTGAGAAAGGCTGCTCTAGACGGTCTAGAACAGGGGTCAGCAAACTTTTTCAGCAGGGGGCCAGTCCACTGTCCCTCAGACCTTCTGGGGGGCCGGACTATATTTTGAAAAAAAATAATGAACGAATTCCTATGCCTCACGAATAACCCAGAGATGTGTTTTAAATAAAAGGACACATTCTACTCATGTAAAAACATGCTTATTCCCAGACCGTCTGCGGGCCGATTTAGAAGGCAATTGGGCCACATCCGGCCCCCGTGCCTTAGTTTGCCTACCCATAGTTTAGAACGATGTTATGGTCGATTGTATCAAAGGTCGCTGAGAGATCCAGCTGAACTAGGAAACAGCTTTCACCTTTGTCCCTAGCCCGCTGGAGATCATCGACCAGTGCGACCAAGACAGTTTCAGTCCCATGATGCGGCCTGAATCCTGATTGAAGGGTTCCAAATGGTCCACATCCCCCAGGCATGCTTGGAGTTGTTCAGCAACCACCCGCTCAATCACCTTGCCCAAGAATGGAAGATTTGAGACTGGGCGATAGTTGGCCATATTGGACAGGCCTAAAGATGTTTTTTTAAGAAGCGGTTTAATGACTGCCTCTTTCAGTGGGTCTGGGAAGGCTCCCTCACAGAGGGAAGCATTCAGCACCCCACAGAGCCCATTGCCCAGCCCTTCCCAGCTCACTTTTATTAGCCAGGATGGGCGAGGATCGAGGAGACAGGTGGTTGGTTTCACTCGTCCAAGTGAAAGCTGTGTTACTGACTATAGTTAGTTCACTGTGAACTAGTGCTATGGTTACTACTGGGAAGGGAGCAGGGAGGTAGGCCACAGCCTTCTCTAGGTTTCTCCTCCTCTAGAGCAGATGTTTTGCATACAAAAGGCCCCAGGTTTAATCTCCAGGTAGGACTTGGAAGGATTCCTGCCTGAAACCCTAGAGAGCTGCTGCCAGACAGTGTTGACATTACTGAGCTAAATGGACCAATGGTCTCAAAGCTCTTATTATTTATTATATTTATATAAACACACATCAACAAACATCCCTTGGATGGCTTTCAATAATAATTAAAACAAACAATAAGGGGGGAGAATCCCTTCTTTGCAAAGAAGTAGCATAAAATAATTTATGACCCATATTTCAAGTGCAGTTCCTCCCAGAGCTGCTTGACTACCATTCACTTGAGTGCATACACCAGCCACTGCCATGTCTTGGTTGAGTCTGCTTATTCAAGCTCATCCATTTCATTGCTGCATGAATCCCTCATTTAGGATGTTCATAATTTTGTCCATTTTGATAGAAAAAAGTGAGTGAGCTGAGTGCTATCTGCATGCCGGTGAGATGAATAGGTGGGTTTTTCAATTGACACTGAAAATATGTAATGGTCAGTGCCAACCTTATTTGAGAGTGGAGGGAATTCCAAAACTGGGACACTTCTAATGAGAATGTCCTCTACTGCAGTGGTTCCCAATTAGCTAAGTACTGCAGAACCCCTTTTGAAAATTTTGATATCTCTTTGGTAGTTTTTTGTTTTGTGAATAGTGCTTTGGACACCTTGGGTTAAATGGACCTCCAGTTCAGAACCACTGCTCTACTGCATACATGTTTGGCTACATTCTCCAATGTTTACGTTCTAAAATAATTAATTATTTTATGGAGAGTATCATTAATAAAGCTAGATACTGTTTGGCTTATGTGTGTGGAAGATACAAAGAGACAACAAGTAATCAAGTTGTTTTCAGTGTTCATGGCTACTTTGCCATGCAGATCCCTTGGAATACTTTACCTCTTTGATTTCTGATCCTACTTTTCTTCATCCTACTTTTACGTTGCACTGGACTCCAAACTTCTACTTATCCATACCTATCTAGTCTCTCATCTCCTACAGCAATTTCATCTCCAACACCTTGCATATAGCAACTTTTTAGAATTCAAATGGCTTCCAATCCAGTGTAAATTAGGTCTTCAACTATGAAGAGAACCTGAAATCTAATTTTCGTTTAGTTTGGCCCTTTGTCAGAAAGGTAATATTTATAAAGAGGCTTCAGAAACAAGGCCAAAATCATATAATTTTGCATTGATTTTTAGAGTTCAGCATAGACATTATGAGGGATCTGTTGCATGTGATTTCATTTTTACAGCTATATAAAATTCCTGGTATGTTCCATAATTCTTGTTAAGCAAGCAAGCAGGCAATATAATAAGATTGTTTGTTGAAGTTGGCTGGTAAGATGTATTTCTGTAAAAGGAAATGACCTTTTATACAGTAGGCATTTTCTTCAAGTGAAGGGAGTGGGTATCCTGTTACCTCATAGGTTTTTTCAAACCACACTGCAATCTTGATCCTGATAAGGTCTGGTTACTAGTGCACTTAATTCTTTTTTCTGAGTTATAAGAAGTGGAGCAAGGCTCTTCGTTGGCTAAAATGAGTAGTTCTAGTTGCAATATTAGATTTATTCTTGAAAAAGCAGCATCCCTAGAAGTTACCTTAAAACCAGATCCTAGTATAGAAGAGAGTGGAATTACTAGTACTTTTGAGCCATGTGAAGAAAACCTTGTTTTGTAAGTATTGGTAAACTTGCTGTTGTTCACCTGTCTTTTGTGATCTAGTTTACATACAGTGCAGAATGACTAATAATCATTATTATACTGTGAATGTTATATTTCTGTTGAATTGTTTCTTTAAATGTAAAGGTTCACGATTGTTTCACCCAATGTGTATATCTTTAAGGGGCCAGAGCAAGGGCCAGAGCAAAATAAACGAGATCCAGCTTTACAGCTGTGAAACATAGCAGGTGCTGCTGAGTTGCATTGATTAAGCTGTGTCAGGAATGGGGTGTAGTATATAAGGAGCAGCACCTAGCTCTGCCATTACCCTGGGGGATGGGTTGGTGGTTGGGTCTGGTTTGTTGTTGATGTATTTAGCGTATAAGGAGTTTTTGTTTTTGTAATTAAAGCCTTGTTTAAGTTATTTTTGAGTCCCTTTTTAATGCATGGTCTCCCCAGCAAGCTCTCTGCAGCGCTACCATACTGCAAAAAGCCAACATCTTTAACTATCTTTAACTATCTGACCTGTAACAATGTACTGTTATTGTGCACTAAAAAATAACTCCTCCTTATTTAATTGACCAAATTATTTAATTCACCAAAAGGCTTAGATCAGCACTGAAGTGCTGTTTAGTACAAGCTAAATTAATTCCTTTATTTTTAGGCAAGAGTTTGTTTGAAGTAGCAATTCATGTTCTGTTGTTCTAAATTTCTTACAGAAATTTTTTAATGCTTTTTAAGGATAACATAGAAAATGCCACAATTTTTAATGAAGTGATAATTCCTGCATTTTTCGTACTAATTATCTTATTGATGATGATACGCAGAGGTGAAATCAGCTCAAACATAAATGTAATAGCAACCTGGCCTCCGAAGTGTGTGTAGCATTTGTTCATCTAATCTTATAGTGCGCTAACTGATTTGGGATAGTACCTGGAATACTTTCTAAACAGAGTAGCCATAATCCTAAAAGATCTGACACATTGGACAAGTTGCAGGAAATATATTTGAGCTTTTCATATAGCAGTCCCACATGGTAAACTTCTTTTAAAAGTGAGGCACTTCACAGAATGTTAAGGAAATTAGGGGATGAGGGAAGTTTTGTTTTGTTTTGAAAAAAACTCATGCAAGTCTTTGGTCTCTAAGAGAAGAATTATGTACACATCTACTCAGGCCAGTAAGTGTATAAAATTTCAGCTTAAACTAAGTCTTTGGATCCTGGCCTAAATAAATGTACCACTATATTCCCATAGAGGGACATGGCCTTGTTTCCTCAGTGAAGAAGGGATTGGCAGTTTAAAAAACTCCTCTTCCTGTCACCTTCTTCCCTCCCCAGTAGTATCTCTTTTTTTTCCTGTTAATGTGTGAGTGCAACAATGATTGTCTAAATGTTACATAGACTCGCAGTAAAGGATATTTTCAACTTATTTTATGTTACTAAAAAGAGAGAAAGCTTCCCACATACTATTTCTTATGAACTTCAGCTATCCCAGTGTGTACCTAGATGAAGAAGAAAAAAATTACCCACAGTTGCCACATTGAGACAATTCATTGTTGTTTCTTTCACATTTTCTTTCGAAACATTGTAAAAATTAAGCCAGTCTGTGTCTTGAAACATGCTAATTTGGAGTTAGGTCTCCACCACCAGTATACTCTTGTGTGTATTTTTAAGCCAAACTTTCATTGCCAAATTTGGTAAAATCAATAGCAATTACAATTCATAAAGGGTTTGATTGTTAGTATGAGATTTTCTATGAAATGATTCCAATAGCTAGACACCCCAAACAAAATGTTCCTCCCATACTGCTACTTAAATTGATTATCCTCAGCCATCAGAACACGCTATTTTTATTTATGCCTTCTCAGTCCCCTCCCCACCCTGATGGATATATTTATGCAACATTTTAATTTCCAGCAGCCTCCCTCTTTAAAAAACAATTAGCAGCATTGTTGCAAAATTTGAAGTTCTGGGGCATGTTGGAACACTTTTTTGTATCCTCATTACTAGGTTGTGATACAAGTGACAACTCATTATTTTTCTTCCTTTTATAGAAATGAAGATTTGAAGCAAATGTTGGAAAGCAGCAAAGATTCTGCTAAGCTGGATGCTATGAAAAGGATTGTTGGGGTATGTTAGGTTTTAATGTGCGTATAATGTTGGCAGCTCTGAAAGTTGTATTTCTTCATGCATTGAATACACATGTGCACGCACACACAAATTTAAGTTTCTTAGAGTTAGTCTGAAACTTTTTTTTTTAATAGCTATTGGCTTTACTATGTATTTTTTTGTCCTTATTAACATTAATTTATTCAGGAAAACAATGAACATGTGTTTTGTGCACCTTAGTAATATCATATATACACACAACAGACTATATTATTTTGAGAGCTAGACACTTGTAGCTTCAGCACCTTGGATATGGACATAATAAGTTTGAATGTTTCCATTTCAGTGGTTATTTGAAATCTCTCCCCCACTTTTCTTGTTACTGAGGACAGGCTAGCATGGATCTAGTTCACAGTCTGGAATCTTAAAGCTACTTGAGTATATCCAAGGTGATGTACAACAAAATGTTACCACCACCTCTTCCACCACCCCTCCTGCTATATCAAACTCCTCTCAGAAGTCCAAAGTATTCTATGGCAGGTGGACCTAGCTGAGGGGACCATGGGATCAAGTGCTCACTGTTTCTCTACAGAAGAAGAGGATAGGGTGAGAATCAGAACACATGGAACAGTGTTCGAAACTCATATATGCTAGGTGCCAAATGTAAACCAAGTTTACAGTCACCAAAACAGAATATCTAGTTGCCGTTCTTAGGTAAGACAGCTCTAAAGTCTCTTTTTTATGTGATGGACTGACTGTGATTGATTATCAGTTAAACACCTGGCTAGTTCAGATGACAACCTTGAGTTAGGTTAAGAACTTTGAGAAATTAAAGAAGAAAAGTCATTTGATCGAGAGACAATCCACACATATATATTGGCCTATTCCTACCTCTTCTTTTTTTATGGTGACCATGCCTGCTGAGGCTGCACAGAAAAAGCATTTTGGTTCTTGAAATTCATTCAGATTGTAAAGATAAAATATAACTGATAGAATTCTAACACTGATGTGGAGGCAGAAAAATACACAACCTTGACTAGGAATCCCTTCTGAACCAAGGTAAAACACTTCTCAGTTTAGTTAAGTGCTAATCATTGCAGGGGTTCCCCCGTCATAGTGTGGGTTCATGTCACAATAACTGTACATTACTCAGAAGTACCACTGGACTGTTAACAAGGGCCCCCATAAACTTCCAGACCTCTGGGAAAAGATTGTTTCCCTCTTCGCTTATTCACTTCTACACCATTTTTTTAAAATGTGGAATAAAATGATGGGATATTAAGTGGACTATCATCTGGGAGACAAAGGGAAAACTCAGTCATGAAATGCACTGTGTGACCTTGGGCCAGTCAGTCTAACCTACCCTCAAGGCTGTTGCGGGGATAACATGGAGAAAAGGAGATCCATGAATACCACCTTGAGATCTTTGGAGGAAAGACAGATCTAAACATAATGCTGATAAACAACAACAATAAGAAAAAGACTGCCCTGCCTGCCTACCCCTAATTTTGAACAAGGGGGGGGGGGGAGAGAGAGATTTGAAATCATGAAAAAAACTTAAAGAGAAAAGCCTCTCGTATGTAACCAAGATATTCAGGGCTACAAACAATGAAAGTTTCATGCAGGTTGTCCACAAATCCAATATGCAGCTATTTGCTGTGACAGGATTGCCTGTGTGGGTAGTGCTGGCAGGGTGCAATCCATGCTCCCATACTGCATATGAGCTGTTACACATGGAGTTCTTAACTGAAACATCCCTGGCACCATCCTCCTTTTTGTAATAGCATTTTTAGTTTGTCAAAGGGTTTTATATTATTTTGTTCTCTCAAAAAACTTACGAAGTAGACCACAGTGCAGTTTGAGTAAAGCAGCAAAAAGAACTGTACTAGCCCCTTCAAGACTAACACATTTATTAAGGCATAACCTTTTGGGGGCTCAAGTCCATCATTCTTGCTAATCCATGAATGCTTATCCAGTAAGATGTTTGCTAGCCTTTAAATTGCTACTGGACTGTAGTTTTATTTCTGCTGTGGGTCATGGCTAGCTGACTAACCCTTTGATTGACAGTGCAGCAGAGTAATGTACCCAATGAGCCTGTGGCAAAGAGGAGGAATTTTAAATTGGGTCTGCAGATCCTGTGGATTCTTGTCTCTCTCTCTCTCTCTAAAAAATGATACAAAGAAGGCTCTTGCCACTTGGCTTACCAAGACGGAAAAATGTGTAGGTAGTATTCTACCTGATCAAAGTATGATGCAGCCCACTAGTACACCCAATTCCTCACAAACCAAAGTTGCCTCTGACAGACTTGAGCACGGTAAGGCACGATTTGGAACTACCAGCCCCAGAATAAATGACATGAGTATTCACCATCCTCACCAGTGAGGAACTTCCGCTTGTATTTACTAAGATTAAATACAACATATATCCTTGGAATGGAGTACATTTTAAAGTCCACAATACTAACAGCATTTTGGTTCTGTAATTGGGACATGTAAATCTGCTTGGCTACTAGGCACTTTGTTTCTTCTGCCAGTTTACAGGTGCATGGGACCTCCTGGCCATAGTAATCTGGTTCTGGATTGTGATTGCTTTAAGTGGTACAGAGAGCTGATTAACTACTCTATTCTTCTTTAGGAAATACCACAAGTTTCAAAATAGAAAACTTGATTTAAACCAATAATTCAAATCTTTCCCTTTTAAGGGTGTGTATCTGGTTGAAATCTCATTGTTTTAAATCAGTCCACCCTGTCATACCCTGAAAGTAGATAATGAACTGTGAGTTTATGTTGTAAATAAGCCAATGGAGAGATTGCTTAATGTTATAGTAAGAGAATAGTACCCAGATTTATAGTGTAGCGGAGCTAAAGCTTCAGACTCTAACATAGATTCTACACTAACACTATTACAGCTAGGCTGAGCAGTTGCATTGCTGTTGTAAAGGGTAATTTGTAAATCACTGGTTATGATAGCCAGCATTTTACTGTGTTGTGAACTGCAACAGGTTAGCAAAGAAACTTTCCTGATCGCAAACTCTTAACCTCTCGTTCTATATAATATGCAATACCAAAGCTTTTAACATTCAGGCTATTTAAAGCTGCTAAACTGAAATGATATCTTGGTCTTTGAAAGACCCATTATGTTCTCTTGGGTTAATGAGCCATGAACAAAGGAGGATTTACACTGATCATTATGACTTAATGAGACAAAATACACTTTAAAAAGATCCTAAATACATATTTACATGGTACACTGCAGCTATTATGGTTGGTCAGTTAAATAATGCAAGATACATGTGAATTTCCATGATATATATTAAAGCTAGTGATTTTCCAAATATACCATCACAACAAATTGTGTGTGTTTATAAATATGCCTGAAACTTTTTTCATATGTTGTAGTATTAAACTGCTCAGCCAAATTATCTGAGACCTGTTAGTGGGGAAAGCATTAATTCTGGAAATGGTGAAGTTAGGCTGCAATCCGGTAAACATTTACCTAGAAGTAATTCTGAAATCAGTGGATTTTCTGAGTAAGCATTCTTCGGATTGTCCTGTCAGTTTCTATCTTAATTTAGCTAGGTATGTATCAGAGCAAAAATTTACAGGATATCCTGGCAGAGAGGCAGAGGATGACTAATAAAGTTGAATAGAAATGCCAAGAGTGTTCTGATTTGCCTTCCTTTTGTGTTTGTCACTTTCTTGCCCAATAAATACCAAAACTGCTTGTGTTTTGTAAATCTTTCATACACTTTTCAGATTGTAAAAAATAATATTAGTTGTGTGGTTATCTAGTAGACAACTTGTTACATTTTAAAGGACACATTTAACTGGCTTTAAAGATGAAGATGCTCTGAAGAATTTCAGAAGTGAAATATGATAGCATAATCATGGACTTTATTTGAAAATAGTGTGCTATAATTTTTCTGCATTGCAGAAATATAATTGTTATAATATAATTATTTATACATTGCAGGGGGTTGGACTAGATAACCCTTGGGTCCCTTCCAATTCTATGATTCTATAATAAATGTTTTATTTTGTGTTCCAAGATGATTGCCAGAGGGAAGAATGCATCTGAATTGTTTCCTTCCGTAGTGAAGAATGTAGCGAGTAAAAATATTGAGGTATGATAACAAAGCTTATACCCTTGCAATTTTATTCTTTTATAATGTAAATGTTTTCGATTCTACCCATGAAAGTGTTTTTTTATCAGAGTTCACTGTTAAAAATACTTGTAAATTTAACTGTATGGTGAAATAGAGGAAATCATGTACTGTATTCAGAATTTGTTTGGTACATAGTAAAGTGGTGAAATACTTGTTAAGTGAACAGTGTGCTGGACAGTTGCTGGACATGTACCATTGGATCCAAGAACTTTGAACAAAATAAAATTAACCTCTGGTGCTTTTCTACAATAACTAACAAAAGACTGCATAATGTTAGAATACTTATATTTTATAGCAGGCCTCCGGTTTCTGCATGTTTCATTTCTTTACAGTGCTGTAGCAATAGAAATAAAACAACCTTTCTGTGGGCAAAACCTGCACTGTTTCAGTGCATTCTGAATGGCAATTTGACTGCTGGGAGGGGAGCTGGTTGTAATTTGAGGCTTGCCAAGTGACCTTTTGGATACTTGCCAATGATGCTGTGTACTCTGCCAACATAGAACCAGGGCATGGGTCATGCTTGTTCACTCGTTCTCTTCTGTGGGTGGTGTTCCAGCTTAGAATTCCTTTTAAAAACTGGAATCATACAGAGGGCATGTGACATGGGTGGGAAGGAATTTTTGCCCTCAAAACTAGTGAAAAACGTTTTGTTGTTCTAGTAAAATTCATTTTCATAAGACATTCTGCCCTAGTCTTGTTATATGTGTCATGTCAAAAGATGCAGAAAAGTGACCTAGAAAGCAATTGGTGGTGTAGAACAGAAATAATCAAAGGTTTAGTCAATAACTCATGAAGTTTGATATACTTGTATTGATAAACTAATTAAACAGATCTGCCTGTGTTCCTCAGCTCTAATATGGCACTGTTATTATTAGTTTTAAAGGGAGGAGTGCTGTAACATTGAATGAAGGTAAATGATAAAATAATGGTCTAGGCACGAAATCAAAGTCCTCCTGCCTCTAGTCTCAGAGTGGTTTCAAGGAAAGTAGGCTTTCTCTGCACACCTGCAGTCATTCACTACAAAGGCCTCTTGTTGTCAGTGTTGATTGCTGCTTCTTCATAGTAGAACAACAAATAATTTAGTGGCTCCTAACCTTCTGTGATTCATTATCTTGCTTTTTGGCAGAAGGGGCAGAAAAATATTTCTTCATATAGTGATAATAATTATAGCACAGCTGTAGTTAAGGGGTTTTCAGAGTTTCGAATATAAACCCTTATGGTCAATTTGTAACTCAGAACAATTTTTTCTGTGCTTAGTTAAACATACACAGACTTCGTTTAGAACTTAACTAAAGCATACTTTTTTAAAGCCTAAGCTAGATCAAACTGACTAATTTGTAGTACTTATGAAACTAGAGCTTGGAAGCCTTTAATCTGTGAATCTGTTGCCCTAGGGAAGATACAATGACCATTATTCATGACTGTGCCCCTTCAGAAATACATATTGCATAAAATAAGTTTGGAAGGCAAAATTCTTCCTGGACAACTGTTAAGAGTGCATATTCTGAACTATATTAAATGATTCTGATTTGACTATCATGAATCTCAACAACTACAACAGAATGCAAGACCTCTGCTGCTTCACGTTCCCTCCCTTATTGTTCCTTTCAACCTCTTGTCTTTTGTGTCTATCTGCTTTAAGTTTATAACCACTTTTATCTATTAACTTTTATCCCTCTCCTGTTTAAGTCTTATGCGCTTTATTTTATTTGCATGTTTGTATCTTATGCTGGTCTGCTACCATAATAAAGTTTGTTTTTTTACTATTATGAACTAATTTGTTTTTCAGATTAAAAAACTTGTATACGTATACCTGATGCGCTATGCAGAGGAGCAGCAGGACCTGGCATTGCTATCAATTAGCACCTTTCAGCGTGCTCTAAAAGTGAGTAAATGTCAAGTTAGCAGTGTTTTCCTGGGAAGTTGTCTGTCATTACAAAGGTGCACATAATTTTTATTGGGGAAAGCAAGAACTAACTAGCTAAGGATGAGTAGAGGAATATTTAACAAGTCCTAGAACCTTATGATGATGATGCTGGCCTACTTGGTATGGCTACTGTTATTAAACAGAGACTCCATTTGGGGGGTCAGCTTAGAAAATATTCTGGTTTTGCAATGAAGTATGCATTTGTTTAGTCATGTTAGTCACACACAAGCAGAAAGTTTGTGAATTTTGTAAAGACTGCTTTCCCTCATTCCTAATTTAAAAGATAATCAGTTTATGTAGCAGAGATGAAGTTCTTCAATTCTGATGTGTCAATTACATGCCTTTCCCAATAATGGGCTCAGAACCATGGGGATGTGGAAATGAGATCTTGCTACTTCAGTGAGATGTTTTAGGTTTAAAAAGTTAGGATCGGTAGCACATGTTTGACTTATTCTGTTCTGTTTGGGGGCAGCTTAGAAATTAAGCAGTCAGTTCCTGAACATTTTTAAGCCTTGCTTGGTATTGACATTCAAGCTAAGCAATCCTTAATTTTAATGTTTTACGCTACTTTGGCTGTCGCTTCTATTTATTTTATCAGAATATTGGCTAAAAGCATACCAGATTTGCATCCACGTTTTATAAAGATCCTGCCTTCATCGCTTGGTAACATGCCTTTCTTGAAAAGGGCTTCATGCCCAGATGAGAAAAGGCAAATGTAAACCTTGGCTGCTACAGACATGGCTGTCTCAGGCTTTAGAGCAGTTTCCCCCATAATTTGGGTTTGGATTGTGGGATGAGCTCAGGTGCTTTAACAACTTCGGCGGTGTTAGGAGTATGGAGAAATATTTCTTACATGTAGTCTTGAGTACTGTACAGGCTTGAACTGTGTATCAGTCCTGTGCAAACAGCAAGGAATCTAAAGAGAGAGACAAAATGTTACAATATCTCCTAGATCTTTTAAATACAGTAACAAGCAATTTAACTGTCATCATAAAGCAAAATCAAGATTTTAAATTTAATTATGAGGTATCTCCCTGGGTTGACAAAGTAACATTGTTGCAATACAGTATAACATCTGATATATCTCTTGCAGTTTTCCCTCTTTCTATGGACTACTTTGGTCCTGGGCAAATGATTCTCTTGGTGTTTTCATTTGGAAAACGAGACAATGGTGACTTGCCTGCAGAATTATTGTTTACAATAGTAGCAATAAATGGAAGGCACTCTTTTGTACTGGAGACTATTTTGACTAAGTGTTGAATTATAACTAAGAACTTAAAATGACATTTAAAAACTAGTCTCCAATACAAAAGAGCATATGCTTGAATTTATCTAATGACTATTGGTGTTTTATTTTTATTTTAGGATCCTAATCAGTTAATCCGTGCAAGTGCTTTGAGAGTTCTGTCCAGCATCAGAGTGCCAATTATTGTTCCGATTATGATGCTCGCTATCAAAGAAGCATCAGCTGATTTATCACCTTACGTTAGAAAAAATGCCGCCCATGCAATCCAAAAGCTTTACAGGTATGTTCTCTAGCCATAAATATGGAAGATAGGTATTTAGTGCTCAGCAGAGTGTGTTATAATGAAGTTTAGCTACAGCTTTTGATAACTGCTTCCTGCTAATGGGCATAAAATGAGCAAGACAACTTTGACTAAAGGTTCTGAATTAAGATAGTGAAGACAAGTCAGTGCTGTATATTTGCAGCACTTACCAAAGTTATTTCATTAGTCAGATAAATTCCTGCCATTAATTTTGCATATATATATTTTTTTGTATTTAAAATAATTTTTAGACTGCTTTCCATCAAAAAATCCTTAAAGCGTTTCACAACTGTAAATAGAAGATCCATGAAACAACCTAGTACAGCACCAAACACCGTTAAAACATAGTCTGTTGAGCAAAACAAAGAAATGAAGCCTACAGCTTGACAGAATATTCTTAATAGAACTTTAAATATTTTATTTCCATGGGCAGGGTTGAAAGGATGGCGTGCAGGACTTGCAGCCCATTCAGTAAGAAGTAGCTTGAATAAGCCTTGGTGAAATTCATAATTCCACTCTTAAAATGAGAGAATCTGAATTCTTTTTGTTCACTTTCTAGCCTTGATCCTGAGCAAAAAGAACTGTTAATTGAAGTGATAGAGAAACTTCTGAAAGACAAGAGCACTGTAAGTAATACAGATTCAGCTTCTTTGTAATGCAAACTAAACTGTTCTTTTCACCTGTAACTTTATGGTACTTTAAACTTTAATCTGAACTGGGTAGAATGACTAGACAGGCAGAAGACACAATTTGGCACTGTGGGTGGAGAAGCATGCTACCAGTGCCTTGCTTATAAGTTTCTTCTTCCTTTCCCCCTGTGTAGCTGTTTGAGTGTGAATGCTGGAAACCAGTTCTAGAAGCAACAGCATCTTTTGAAAGATGTTCACTCTAAATGTCCAGGTAGCTACTGAGAAGGCTACTGTATTCAGATTAGTTCCTTAGCAGATTTGGCCTTTATAGACCACACATAACACCATGGTATGCAGTCTGGTATGGAGAGCATCTTCATTGTTAATCCGTGCCATGATTATTGACATGTGTGAGTCAGAAGAAAAATGGCATCCTGTTACAGTTTTAAGGAAAACACTCTGGCCACTGTTTCACTGTGATCCAAATTGTCACATGAGTCCCTAGGATGATCCAAGGCTGAATGTTGGGAAAGTAACAAGTTGCCATTCTATGGACTTTGTTATATTTTGGCTCCCTGGAATCTTGAATAGAAACAAAATGGTTTTGTTTCATCCTTAGACACAAAATGTAAAAGTTGTGGAGTGAGATGACAATCTCTCTGCTATTTTATAGCAGATTCTTAGTTCACTGATGTTCAAAGGGCTTTTAAGGTCTCCAGCTGTGGGTGTAAATACAGCTTTCTTTTGAAGCAAATTGAGTGCCCATGTGCCCTGTGAAGGCTAGATAGGATTATCTGTAGCAGCTGACTCTTGGGAGGTCAAATAATTTGCTTGTTAAAAATGAGCTGAAGAATTGGTGATGGCTTTGTGATGAGATTACTGATGTGTTCTAAACTAGAATATTACCTTTGGGAAAATGGAACAAAGTAAGGTGCATTCTTTTAACATATTTAACAGATATGCTAGAAGTAATGTGTGGCGTTCGGATTACAGATGTAAGGGTAACCTAGTATTTTCCAAAGTTATTGATTCAATGTTGATAAAAAGCTTTACTGCTGTGGTGGGAAAATAACTTGAGTTTGTGCAGATGCTGTATTGTGATAGATCTATTATCCAGCTATTAGAAGATAAATGACTGATCTTTACCAGCTTCCATGCTTCCAGAAAATTGAAATAAGAAGGGGAATATCATTTGGGCTGTATGATTAGGGCAGGTGGGATGGCCATTAATTTAAGAGAAGGAAATGTTGGCAGCATAGGCCAACTTGCACCATATTATCAATCAAACCTCGATACACTTCTTGTGATGACCCAGCACTCTCAGGTTTTTGCAACGTTAATTAGAATTCATGACAAAATAGATGCAAGGAAACATTTTGTACCCTTCATAATTTTATAGAAAATTTATTGTTATTAGAGGAACCATTTGCTTAGTGTGATTTTTTTCATTACCAGCTTGTCAACTAGCATAGATAATCTGGAGAAAATATGAACTCCATAGATTGGGTGTCACTTTTGTTGATGGTTCATGTAGTTTACCTTGGAGCGCAGCTAATGGCTGAAGTTCATAGCAACAGCACAGAAAAACGTGGCAACCAGTGAAAGACAAATGAACCATGTTTATTGCTTTAATATAAAAAATACATAAATGGAAAGCTGTATTTGAATTTGTTGAGCTCATTGGTAGTTTTGTAGGTATGATTTATTTTTTCTTGCACAAAAAAACTATTTAATTTTCATCTCAGTATGTCAGTGTCACTGTAAACTGTTTTTTGTTTTGTTTTTTATGTTTTGATTGAATCATTTTGTTTTAATTCAATGTTTTATGGGATATTGAACATTTAATAAACTAAGATCATCAGCTGTTTCCCAAATATTTAGATAGGTCCCAGCATAGTGGAAATTTGCTTTGAGGTGTGCTGTTGTCTAAAAACATGTAGAATCAAAATCAATTCAAATTATAGCTTGAATTGGAAAGAACTTACTGTTAATCATTTATGTTTAGTGCAGAACATGTTTGTAAATTCTGGTGTGGAGGATGGAGTGTAGTGTTATATGATGGAGTTGTTACAAATAAGTTAATATTCATATCTCTATCTTTTCATAAATACAATGAACTTTTTAAAGTGGATGCTGAAGATTCTTATTCCTTGTGAAAGACCTGCCATTCTAATTACACAAATTGATTTTGCCCCACCTCTGTGTTTACTGAATTTGCACACCCTCTTCCAAGGTGTAGAAAGAACAGTGCCTTAGTTTACTGTTAGTAGTCTTGGAAATGTCAGTTTCTGCCTAACTGGTAATTAGCTAGCCAAAAGGCAACATTCTGAGCTTTCTGTGTGTAGCCTTAATTTTAGGGTAATATGAAATTGAAATTGAAATGAGGAGTACCTATTCTTCATTTCACTCCCCTTAAAACTCTTGTGGAGAAGTAGCACCTGTAGCTACAATGATTATGAATTTTTATGTTTAGCTAAATAATTGCAGGTTTATAGGTTCTTTGTGGGATCTTGGTGTATGTATGTGTGGAGATAATGTAAATAGGGGGAATGGACAGAAAGAATTCTTTTTTATATATGCAACATTTAAGGTTTGTTAAGTGCAATATTTTTATTTTATATGAAAGCTTGCATGCTTTCATATGTAGTCAGGTAATGTTGAAAATATTAATTAATGGCAGTGTTAACTAATGTAAATAGTTCTAAAAACTGTAGAAAGAAAAAGATTGTAAATGTCAACAATGAGACATTTTCCTTCTACAAGTGATGTGATATAGAAAATAAATGTAAGTATAATGCATTTTCTTTAGTCCTTTACAAATAATCAATTCCCTTCTTTATGGAATGAGTTGTATACATGCTGGGACCAGCAGGTACCAGTACATAGCAGGGCTGGAGACAATAAATGCAACGTCACGTTTATAGTTATTGGTAATTTGTGAAATCCCCACAGGACTTGGAACTTGTTTAGCATAATAGCAAGACTATATTCTGAGCTGTTTTCTTTCAGTTGTAATCGTAGGTGCATACTAATAAACCAAATGTCAACCAAAAAATAGGGGAAAATTCTAACAAGTGAATATCGTTGTATTTAATATTTTTCCAAAAGTGCCATTTCAATAAATTGTACTTCTATTTAATTGCTTACTTTAAATCATTGGGGAAATTTTAGAGGTTGAAATGCAGATCCCTAGTGCTCTGCTAGAAGGTGACATTAATTTTCTTACAGAAAGCGGCTTCACATGCATGCTTAACTGCATACATATCAGTTGCTTCATACAGAAGCCTGATCATAGTAGCTATTTTGCATAGCATGTGGTGGAAACAAAACAAAATTTTATTAAAGCAGTTGCTGGAGGGGTGGGAAGAGATAATAGGCAATACACAGTGACAAGTGGTTATGTCATATTTGCAACTGATAGCTGACAGGGCAATGAGATGCATTATTTTCAGTACTACTTGTATTTTTGCTAACTCTTGTACAAGCAACAATTGGTAGATAAAAAACTCAAAAGGTTCAAAATGGTTTTTTAAGGCTGTCTGAAATAAAGTGGCACACTGCTTATCATTCAGGAAGGTAATTCATTAATCTTTGAACAATCCTAGGATGTAATATAATTTTGTGACAGAGGAACATGGCAGTGTATGTGGCTAATATGTACCCTTTGTACTACATATTATTATAGGGGACAGATAAAACATACATAACAAATTCAAACTTTAAGAGGTTGGCAGAGTAAATATTCATTTTTTGCCATCCGTGGCATATGATCTCTTGCTTTCTCTGGTATATATGGACATTACTGTAGTCTGCAAACACTAGTGTGGATACAAGTACTCATTTATGGCTGAACATTTAATAATTTCTTTATATGGACAAAGACTTATGGGTCCTTCAGTGATCCCACTCCAAAATTTGTTTTGATTTTAAGCATCACTGTGAGAGTCTGAGGTAGATAACACTTTTAACATGCACTACTCAAACCACCATAACTAACTGGCTAGTATATTTCAAATTTAAAAGCACATCATACATTAAAAGTACATTAAACAAGGCAACTAAAACCTAAACAAAACATGTTGGGTTCAAAGGAAAAGAAAAAAAAGTTTTCAGGTGCCCAATCCATGCACGTTTTACTTGGGAGGAAGCCCCATTGAACTTGGTTGGGATTTACTTCTGAGTAGCAGTGGCGATTTTAATCTGAAATCTTAGGCATAGTACAGTGCCCAGAGCTCAAAAACTGCTTGCAGTTATGAGATTCCCTGTCCCAAAATGCGCCTAGAACAATGGGAGTTTCAAACACCGTGTGAAAGAACTGAAGAATGAAGAGCCCTCAAATATTCCATAGTACCTTCCTACAATGTATTTTACTCCTGGTACTATGTGTTGTCTTCAAGTTTCAGATTCAGTGCTGTTATTTAGAAGCAATATTAACAAGTGGACGCCCCTATACCTAATACATCCATCAACTGAACTACACCTTATCTAACTGAACAAGATAGCTGATGGGCTTGCTCTTAAGCTCATATTCATATTAAAGCTACAGTACCATATATCATCATGAGCTGTGTGTGCCAAGGGGGCTGTACAATGAGAGAGTGAATAAGGCATGGAAATGGGAGTGATCTGTGTGCAAGGGAGAGTTGAAGAAGTAAGGAGAAGGTTGGAGAGGAAAAGGAGGTGAAAGTGAAAAGTGGGTGGTGCAAAAGGGAGTTCCAAAAAAGGAGGGAATGGGGTTGAAGATGAAAGCAGGGGCATGAAAGGGTCTGAAGAAAAGGAGGGGAAGATGGCTCCATAATTGGGAGGAGGAAGATGCAAGGGGTTACCATGGGGTTGGCTTGCATGTAATGGTGTTGCACAAAAGGAAGGAGGAGGAGATGTGGAAATGGGGATGAAGGTGAAAAGAGGTGCAAAGCAGGACTGCAGAATAGAAGAGAGAAGTGGCTTCAGAAATAGGGTTCAGAATCTTAAAAGCAAACTTAGTAGTTACATGAGGTGGGAAGGAGAAGCTCGAGGGGGTTAATATGGGAGGAATGGCAGCGGGGTTGGTGAGCAGAGCGAGCGGGGGCATAGACCCAGTTATATGTATATAATCTTAAATGAAGAAATCACACATCTGCCTGAAGAGTGGTCCTCTATGGCTGAGTTCTTCTGGATTGCTAAGTGCTCTTCCCACCTTTAAGTGCTTTTTGCCAATGAATAAAGTCATATCAATGACGGACAATTAAGAAAGCAGATGTAGCCAATTAGATAAAGTGGCACATCCACTGTCTGGAGAGCATTTCCACAAGATAGGAAATAAAATGAAATAAAGGCCACATAGCAGCTGCATTTCTCACAAACTTGCTGAGTAGTCTTAACCTACATGCCCTTTCCTACAGCTTGTTGTTCAAACTTATTGTAAGTCCATTGGAGTTACTGATTCTCATATGCTTGATTCTTGTTCTCTAGCTTGTAGCAGGAAGTGTTGTGATGGCATTTGAAGAAGTCTGTCCAGACAGAATAGATCTGATTCACAAGAACTACAGAAAACTCTGTAATCTGTTGGTGGATGTGGAGGAATGGGGACAAGTTGTCATCATCCACATGCTGACTCGATATGCACGCATGCAGTTTGTCAGCCCCTGGAAAGAGGTAAGTAACTTTTAAAAACTTATTTTGAATACTTCTGGCTTGTTAGGAGCAGGCTTAGTAACAAACACTTTCAGGAATGTACATCAATAGCTCTCAGATGGCCAGTACAACTGATCCAACAGTTTGCTTATTGGCATCGTTAATGATTTGTCACGCAACAAGACCATCAGACAATGAGTATCAAAATGAATACACTTATCATTATTTTGTAGATTTCTGAGAGAAAGCATTTTTGTGGAGAATGAGCAGTCAACTCCTCTCCACATCAGCTAGTATGGGCTTGATTGGATCTTCTAAATGAAGTCTTAGTCATTGTATTTCTGGAAATACACTTGCAATGCCACACTTTCTGACACTTTACAGTCAGGCAGATAGATTGATCTTGAAGATTAGTGCAGTCTTGTAACTTGGCTCACAAAAGTTACTACCTTGCAGAAAAAAGTAGGAAAAACCCCATTATATCAAGCAGGTTTTCTGGAGAAGGACAGATCTATCTCTGTTTTGTACTAGTTGTGGACAAACAGATCCTTCTTTCCTCATGCTTATCACAGTAACAAAGTGGGTTGGTAGAGAAGGAATGAAATGATCTTCTCCTTTTCTGCCAGCCCACTCATCTGCATGGAATTCTTGGTCACCTATTACTACCAGGCGATTTGTTAAATACAAGGCTTACTTAATGGATTATTGATCATATTGGATTGTTGGTCAGATTGAGTTGTACTGGCTTCCTGCATTTTAAAACTGGTGAGAGCATTTTCAAATGCGAAATGATTTACCATCATTCTATTACTGCTCTCATCCCGTCATAAAAGTGTATTTCCTACACTTATACAGTGGTACCTCGGGTTACATACGCTTCAGGTTACAGACTCCACTAACCCAGAAATAGTACCTCGGGTTAAGTACTTTGCTTCAGGATGAGAACAGAAATTGTGCGGTGGCGGCGTGGCAGCAGCGGGAGGCCCCATTAGCTAAAGCAGTGCTTCAGGTTAAGAACAGTTTCAGGTTAAGAACGGACCTACGGAATGAATTAAGTACTTAACCCGAGGTACCACTGTATGTTAAATTCCATACCCTAGTAATACTTGTAGTACTACAAGATAATGTTATGTGTGTTACTGTTTTTTGTGTTGACGTGTGGTATTTTATTTTCTGCATATATTGTTTGAAAGGTTTCTTCTAAGCATCACATGTCCTAGCCTACATGTTGTGTGCAGACACTTGGATTGGGTTTTTCCATTGCTTTATCCCCAAAGGTTGACAGGAGGTTATACAGTGTTTTAGGAATGTAATTGTATGCTGTGCAACACCATGATATTTTCCCCCATAATGTTAGCAGAATAGAACTTTTGTGCCCGCGCACACAATGTAAGGTGTAGTCATCGTCTGCCATATTGTTGGTCACACAAGTAGGCAGGCCCAGCGAGAGGGGAGGCAATGTGCACTGCTGTCCCCTCTGTTAAATACTTCTGCAGCAAGGCATAATGGAGCAGGGGAGGCTCTTCACACAGCAGTTTAGCAAGCCACTCTGTGAAGCACCTCCCCCAAATTATTAAAAGGAGAGTTGGTGAGCATGGGGGAGGCATAAAGGGAGTGTGTTTGGTCATGTGGGGGGAAAGGGCTGTTGGCAAGGAGGTAGGTGGGGCTGGTGGGTGGAGCAAGCAGTGGTGGCGGCACCTAGTGTGTATATGATTCAATGAATGATGGAATAATGTTTAGCTTTTTGACTTGTTTCATATAGGCAAGAATAAAGGACACTTTTATCAGATTGTGTTTGTGCATTCATACTGTAATATTTCCTCATAATTCCCCTCGATCATTCTGGGTACTCTTTTCTGAACCTTTTCTAGTTCTACAATATTCTTTTTTAGGTGCCGCAAGCAGAACTGCACATACTATTAAAAGATTACCATAGATTAGTATAATGTTATGCTATTGACAGTTTTATTTTCAATCCCTTTCTTGATGAGTCCTAAAATAGAATGTTTTTACATCTGTTGCACACTTTACATCTGTTGACATTTTTATTGCGATATTTACCACAAATATCTTTTCTGGTCACTCATTGCCAGTTTAGAGCCCATTAGAGTACAGTGGTACCTCTGGTTACGTACTTAATTCATTCCGGAGGTCCGTTCTTAACCTGAAGCACCACTTTAGCTAATGGGGCCTCCCGCTGCTGCCGTGCCGCTGCTGCGCGATTTCTGTTCTCATCCTGAAGCAAAGTTCTTAACCTGAGGTACTATTGCTGGGTTAGCGGAGTCTGTAACCCAAAGCGTATGTAACCCGAGGTACCACTGTATATAAGTTTCAGCCAGCATATACAAGCCATTTTCTTGAGACTATATCAGCGTCTCACTGGGATCAATTAATGCTATATACCCATGTTCATTTTGGGGATGTCCTTGAAGAATGGGTTATCCAGTTAATGGAAGTTGTAGCTTCCTTTGCTGACTCAAAGGCTGTGTGTGGCTGTATTCATGATAAACAGGTTCAGCAGCGATGAGATTGGTGCAATCCTGAAGTCTTTCTTCCCATTTGTCATTCCCGTTCCTATGTACATAGTATTTTTTTCACAAAATTATGATATGTAGTGCAGATAACTCCATGACCTGGATTGATCAAAGTCAGTCTAGTCAGAACAGAAAAGACAATGCTGCTTCCAGTTACATGTGAAACAAGATCTTTTTGCTGTTTAACCTGCACACTAACATTCCTGTTCATATCCAGATGTCTTTTTCTTTTCTTCTTTAGTGTACTTCTATTAACATACTCTGTAAAGGAATATTATTGTGCTTGAGGGAGATGAATAGCATTCATTCAATGATTCAGTCACCTTGCTGCATTCTGGAATTTTTTTATCATTCTGTTTTTATTTGATAACTTCGAAGCAAATAATGCAGTAGATTCGATTTTCATAATGTTTGTTGCTGCCATCAGCATTGCCCATCACTGGTTACTGATAAAGAGGATTCCATCTCTTGGATTCGATAGGACTTGCAGTGAAAGAAATTAATTCATGTTTGTTGTTTCAGCCACTTTTTAAAATTTTCAGCTGTGAAGCAGTTTTAGATGAATTGCCACAACAGCATTTCATATCTTACCCCAAACCTTCATAATAGTTGCAACAAATGAAGTTGTATTTTTGTTGCTATTGGAAAATTTATTGTAGTTATCTCACTTTTCATTCAAATCCTTGTTTCTTTCTGTACCATTCTTGTGGGCACAGGCACATTTTTAGCTTTTGCTGCCACAAGGATGACATGGTATTGCAGTTTTTAAGAACAGGCAATATCAGTAGCTGTTCACTCATAAATGCTGCCTGGTAGAGGCCCAGCACAACTGCAGTGTGTCCAAACGCATAAATGTTGTTAAGAAACTACAAGTGGTTTACATGCTGCTTCTCCTTTAGTGTTGTATTCATTACCACTGCACTGGTGGTAGCCCAGATTAGTACCAGTCCATATGTAATACTACAGCACAGTTAAAACTGACAAAGAAAGAGGATTGTGTTTGTAAACCTGGGAGCCACTCTGTCTCTTAACCATGATTAAGAGATTGGCAGTATTATGTCTGCACAGGGCAAGAAAGTTCAGAAACCAGATTGGTTTCTTGCTAATTTAATTGCTAAAATAGAAGGAGAACCTCTTTGAAATCAGCAGGTCTCCATGCTTTTTTCAATAGGTTCTTAAATAAACACATAACAAGGTTTCTTGTGTAGTAGAACAGATTTTTAATTTAGTTTATTTGCATCATTATAGATCAGTATTTAGACTGTTTATATGTAAATGTATGATTTGAGGAACAATTAACTGTTGACAAAGTATATTGCAGTCATATCAATTGCAGTGCATTTTCCATAATTTTTCTAACTGACATCTTTGATAAATAGTGGTTGCCAAGTCAAAACCGATTATACAGTGCACTAGGAATTCATGGTGCTGTCAGGGAGAAGACCGATTGACTTTAAATTTACATATTAATGAGAAGATTTGTTAAGGGGGTGCTTGACTATAGAAAATAACAGCATATTTATAGGGCACGACATTTTATAAATAAAGCTGATGCAGGAAAATGGAAATTAAACCTTTCAGATTAATACATTCAAGAATGTTAAAATGCATATTTGCATTTTTATTTTATGAATTTACCTTCTTTTTCAGAGCAGTATATTTCCTCCTCCCCAAGTTAAATGTTCTGCTCTTGCAGGATTAGTAATTTTGAATTATTTTGTGTGCCTCAACAGGTAAAGGAACCCACCAATAAACATAGAGAAGATCATAGTTTATGGTGTATTAATTTTGGTACAAGCCCTATTATCTTCATTCTTACAAAAGAATAAAGATTCATATCCCTATTAGGATTTTGAGATAGTACAGTAGTGCTAGTCATACTGATATAAGACAAAATATTTAGTGTGTAAACACTCTAGCTTTTATTTCATATAAATGAGTATCTTGAAAGCATGTCTTTCAAGTCCACCAGTTCATTAACTGTTGATTTTAAAATGTGCGTTCCAAGCTTAATTACACAGAATCATTAGCAGTTGGTATAATTGTTGGGATAAGAATTCAGATCTTGCCTGGCAACTTTGCTTTCAGTGGGTAACAAAAAAGGTGATAAAGTAACTACATCTAGCACTGTGTGTTAAATTTTACTCATGAATTCAGTCATTGCAGTGATTATACAGACCTCTGGCCCATTGCTGAGTATCTCCCGAGTGAAGATACGGCTGTTAAAATCACAAGTGCCCTGTTTTTCCTCATAACAGTCCTAAACTCTGAGGTTGCTGTCCTGTACCCATTTACCTGGCAGAAAGCCCCATTAAGCACAAAGAGACTTCTGAAGTAGACATGTATATCATTGGACTGTAAGTTAACAATACAGTACATTCTTAATGAGTGCCTGGCTTTGGATGCTGCACAGCAGGAAACATGCCTAAGCATCTTTGCAAAGTTTTCACATTTTGCATTTACCATTTGTGAAGGGGATTCTTTAACTTCCACCTGCACTTGTTGTATGGTAGTATTTTCAGAAAATACCTTCTGTGATCCAGAACCCCCAGGTCAGGTTCAGTGGTGGGGTGGCAATTGGAAGAGCTGGGCAAGCTGGAGCGGCTTGTTGCTGCTGCCCGTGCTGGGCCTGGTGGCAGGCCAGGCCTGACTCTGCAAGGTGCAGGGTGCAAGTCACCCCAGCGCCTAGCAGATTACAGCCTTCGGATGTTGCCAAGGAGTGCAGGGCCCATCAGCAACGTTGGCACGGGGTGAAATCCACCCCAGCACCTAGCCGAGTGGGGTCTTCTGGTGCTGCTAACTTGCAAACTTGCTAACTTGTAAATAACTACTCAGACGAAACCTGCACTGAGTTCAGTGGGCCTTACTCCCAGGTAAGGGTGTGTGTTTTATCTAGGCAGCCATGGCTCCTCCAAATGACAATATCTTTTTTGCACCAGGTCAGTGAGCACCACTTGTTTTTAAAATTCTCCCATATATACAGAACTTACAGACTGCATCTGTAGGTTCCCCCTCTGTGTCAAATAACTGGGGTCAAATAAGTGTTGTTTATTTTTTATAATACTGTACATGAAAGATGGATCGCCCTCGGAAGGTTCTGGACTCTCCTTCCTTGGAGGTTTCTAAGCAGAGGTTGGATGGCCATCTGCCATTGATGATTCAGCAGAGTTTCCTAAATTGCAGGGGGTTGCGCTAGAAAAATGATTCTATGTTTTTCTGCTTCAACAATATTTCATTATGTTTCTATTATTTTATGTAATTGTATTTTGTATAAATTATAAAAATTATAAATAAAAATGTTCTATTTACAAACAAAACATTTAAATAGCTACTTTCTACCGGTAGAACAAGAAGGGGCATGGGCATAGCCAGGATTTTTGTTAAGGAGGGCAGGCTTTTGTTGGGGGGGGGGGGATAGAACCTCAGATTTGTCTTGATTTGTCTTGATTATTACTCATGGGGGACAGCTGTCCCCCCGCCCCCCTTGGATATGCCCATGATGGGGCACAGGAAGGAAACAAGTTTGGAAGGGGGCCACAGTCAGGAAAAGGTTGGGAAATACTGGTCTATGGTGTTTCTGTCCCTAAATAGCTAATACCAAAGGAAAAAAAGTGTACAACTTAAAAGCATGTGGAATACTGTAAGAATGGCCCAGAGCAGCTAATGCCTTAGTAATGCCGAGTCCTGTATTTTTACTAATTGTAGTTAGTGTTTACCCACAGTATATAAAGCTCTCCATTTCAAAGCCTGGATGACAGAAAAGAAGCTTAGGGCACCCTTTCTTCACCTGTTAGTTACACTCTAAGTTTTAGATTCTGCAGATATTTTTTGAGTTTTGAATAGAGTAACTTGGGCACAATAATTTTACATCCTTGTAGGCTTTAAGAAAACAACAGCAAACCATTACTCTCTGAATCTTTTGTCTCTGCAGTATGATATTTGAAAACATTGAAGTTACCATATACTTTTTATAACATGCCAAATAATCAGGCTGTTATTTTATGTGAACTCATAATGTCTCTTGATGGTCTTAGGGAAATGGGTGGTTAAGCGTATATGAAAGTATGGGTCTGTTTGGGGGAATAGATTTTGTACCCTGGAAGATTCACTGATTGATCTCTAAGGTTTTGTGCTGTATTTGATTTATGGTTCTCCTCCTATTATTCTAGTATATAGACATACTACTTATTGAGCTATTGCTTGGTCAGCTGAATTACAGAGGCCCAGGCAGCCAATAGATGTTTTTTCTTCAGGCTCTGAGAAAGAAACAGTGTTTGCCAGGAATCTGTTGAGAAATTTGAGCTGTAGTTCAAATTCAAAATATGCTAAACAAAATTTAGAAGGTGACATACCATATATATGTTTTTGGTGCTACCTGAAAGTGAAAAGTAAAGCAATATGTATGCTTGTATGCGTTTTTCTCACCTTTGATAGGAGGGAATTCTGGAAGAGTACAGTGAGAAGAATTTCTATGGATCTGAAGAAGAGCAGAAAGAGAAAAATCAGGAAGCGAACAAGCCCTATTCTATGGACCCAGACCACCGATTGCTGATACGAAATACAAAGCCTTTACTACAAAGCCGGAATGCTGCTGTAAGATTAACTTTCTTCACAAATGTCTTTGGGTTTTTTTTAAAGCCAGGCTGTGTTTTTTAATTTAGCCATTGAAAATAGTCTGTACTGAGTACAATAGATATCCAAACATAACCACCGTGTAACGTGCAGGCCTACCTTGCCATGTATTCTGGCTTAGTGTATTTTAAAGCTGGGGGCGTGTTTAGACCTTGAAGCTAGCTTTTTTTTCTACACTTGTTTTTTTATCTGCTAAGAAAGCTGCTTATAATTCAAAGAAAATAATGTAATACCTGATGTCTTTGAATATGTTCTTTTGCTTCAAGGAACGTAAGAAATTAAAAATTTCTGTATGCAAATACATTTATACTATGTGAAAGAAAAGCGTATTTACCAGGTGAAAGGAGGTGACTTGTCGTCATTTTTTCAGGTGGTGATGGCAATTGCACAACTTTACTGGCATGTAGCACCCAAATCTGAAGCTGGGATTGTTGCTAAATCATTAGTACGTTTACTTCGTAGTAACAGGTAAATCAAGCATATTTTTCTGCTGATTTTCCCAACAGTGGTTGGTAAAAAGTTATGAAAGGTTAAACTGGTTTTCATTTGTATAACAGTAATTTAGGTATTCATTATTCATACATGGATTTGATCAATATTTACAAAATCTGAAAAATGTTAATAGTATTTAATGAGCTCAATTTTATAAAGCTCACTGGAAAAGAAGTATAGTGTACATTCATAAGGTATAAATTTGGTTCAAAATCAAGATCTGGCACAAGCATACAATGGAAGTAGGTTTTAAAGATTAAGCTTCAGGATTTATGCATTCCCTCTCCTGCCACCATTCTCTCATGTTAGTTCCCTACATACACCTATCCTGGCTTTTTCAAATGAAATGAAACCAGGTATGCGTCTGTAAATTTACTTTGACTATTTGGGTTTAATCAAGGTTCTCAAAGGAGTGTACCAGATTTCATTTCCATCAATGTTGGCAGTGTTTGCAATAACTCTGAACCCGTTTAGTACTTTAAACAAAGAACTTGGATATTCCATTATATAACATATCTTCAAAATAATTTTGAAGAGCATTCTAAGAATTTGAATAACCTTTACTTTTGAATCTAGCTCTTTAAAAATGTTTCTAATAGAGCAGTGCTTAAGAGTTATGCATATTAATAATCTAACGTTGGCTTTTAGGGAAGTACAGTACATTGTTCTCCAGAATATAGCAACGATGTCAATCCAACACAAGGTTTGAGGTTTTGAATACATAACTTCAAAATTGCTACATTTTAACCTCAGTATAATTACTAAATATTGTTAATTTGTGTTTTCCCTCCCCAGGGCATGTTTGTGCCTTACTTGAAGAGTTTCTATGTTAGGTCAACTGATCCAACTATGATCAAGACATTAAAGGTATGGTTTTATATTTATATTAAATACACTAATTATTCTTAATAGGATGAATATATTTGTTCCTCAGCATTGACCTTAAGATAACAGTTTTGTAATACTAAAACAAAAAGAGCAAAATTCCAACTCATCTCTTTAGGAAATTTTATCTTGAGCAATATTATGAGGAATATACTGTATATACTCGAGTATAAGCCGCCCCGAATATAAGCCGAGGCACCTAATTTTACCACAAAAAGCTGGGAAAGCTTATTGACTCAAGTATAAGCCAGTTCACCACACCACAAACCTGGTGGTGGCTGCAGCGGCGGAGGAATCGGGTTGCTTACTTCTCCTCCAAAAGCTGCAAAGGTGGTGGCGGAGGAAGGAGCAGACCGAAAGTGCCCTCACTCGAGTATAAGCCGAGGGGGGCTTTTTCAGCATTAAAAATGTGCTGAAAAAGTCAGCTTATACTCAAGTATATACGGTACTCTGTGTTGTGAACAATTTAAATTGTAGATAACATACTCTTGCACATGTTTAATTAGCAGGAAAACTTGTGTTGAACAGGGCTTGCTTTCTAGTAAGTATAAAATCGCTTGCTGAGTTTTTAAAGGGAAGACAAATTTTTTTGAATGCAGAACCTTAGTGCAATTTGTAATAAGCAGTAAGTAAAAGATCTGCATTTAATTAATCTCTACTAATGTCAAAGAGGACAGAAACGTAAGTTGTTAAATGTAATTTGTTTAAATAATCTACTGCAGGCTTCCTCAACCTTGGCCCTCCAGATGTTTTGAGACTACAATTCCCATCATCCCCGACCACTGGTCCTGCTAGCTAGGGATCATGGGAGTTGTAGGCCAAAAACATCTGGAGGGCCAAGGTTGAGGAAGCCTGATCTACTGTATAGGAAGCTGTAGCAGGGGGGAAAAGAACAACTTTCTTCCGTAATTAGTTATTAGAAAGATTGGGATTACATAAATTTGTGTATATTTTATATATATACACCACTAGAAATGCAGATGTGAAATTGTGAATTGGGTACAGAATATAATGACTAACATTATAAGTCTGAATCTTGCCAAGATGGAGGCACTATGGGTCAGTGATTCCAGTGTCTGAGGAAAAGTCCCAACGCCACAGCAGCTTAAAACTGTAGAGTGGGGCAGAGACTTATGTAGGGCAGGTGAGTGTGGCTTGCCCACAACAGCCTTTCAGGCCATATGGGGAAGTATGGCAGTCCTAATTAGGCCAACAGGCAAGAGGTTTCCAACTCCTGAAGCGTTATATAATACAGGCACAGTGTTTATTTTTCTAGCTCCTTTTTCCAACTTCACAAAAGGCCTCTCTTCTACACCTGGATAGAAGCTTCAGAACATTGCCTTAGGCATGGGCCATGTTAGGAGTTCTTACAATCCATATGGATCAGATGAGCTAACACACAGCTTTCAAATCATTTCCTTTAATCCTGACAACAGTTCTCTTATTAAAAATTCATGGTGATTTATTTTCCAGCCTTCAACTTGCTGAGGGCTTTTCATTTTGTAATTCAGAACTGTTCAAAATGTAGAAAACATTCCTTATTCTTCCAAGTTTTCCTAATCAGATTCTTTTCTCTTTTAGCTTGAAATCTTAACTAACTTAGCAAATGAGGCCAACATTTCAACTCTTCTCAGAGAATTTCAGGTTTGTGCATCATTCTTATTCTATGAAACATCACTTGAAGCGTATGCTTAAGCTGATTCGAGATTTTTTGATTCGAGATTTTTCCATTAGAAAAACAGCTTCCTTTCTTTTATTTTAAAGGTTTTGGAACTTTATCTAGTGATGCCTGCCCAACTGTGCAGTGGTTTCCCAGTTGTGTAATGGGACTTCTTGCTTTTCTCACACCTATAGCCCCCATGTGCACCCCAAATCTGTTATGGAGGGTCGTCCAACCCTCTGATGCATACTTTGAAAGTGCATGGGAGGTTACATGGGCTGGGGGCAGGTAGTAAGGGGAAGTCCACTTGTGATTGTGAATATCACCCATAGAACACAAAATATGGTTTGTATTTTGTTGTAAATCAGCTTGATTCTGCTACAAGTTGCAGATGGGCAAAAGCTCGATAGATACTAGTATTCTAGAAAGGAGTTGTCTTGCGTTCTGATTATATTTTTTGATTGACTCACATTGCTCTTGACCCAAGATAGGTTGTTTCAGAACATACTGGTATATAATATTTATATTTGGAACATATGTGGTGTTCCAAAGAACCCATTTTTCGCATCTTCACACGCAGCAATTGTTTCACTATCGCCTTTTGTTTGTTTGTTCTTAGTTGGATTCAGCAAGTTAACTGAATTGAAATATTTCTGAGAACTATTCATGAACCATTCTGTTCTTGCACTCAGACTTTGAGTTGGCTTTGAGTTGCTATCCACTACTAATATGCATGGTGGCTGAATCCCTTCTGGCATTGGGTAACTAAAGATAGCCTGTTGCCCTATTTCTATATCATTCACATTCGCTAATTTAAAAAAAATGAAGGTAGCTTCCAAAGGGAAGGATAGGTTTGTTAAAGATTTTAACTGATGAGACCAATGTGTTGAAGACTGAAATTCCTATTTTCTTCAGACCTATGTGAAAAGCCAAGATAAACAATTTGCTGCAGCCACAATTCAGGCAATAGGCAGGTGTGCAACCAACATCTCGGAAGTGACTGACACATGTCTTAACGGCCTAGTGTGTTTGCTGTCTAACAGGGATGGTAAGTTAATTGTTCTATTTTGTGTTTTGAATGACTGGCAGCTTGTATTTTTTGGTAGTATTCCCAGATAGAACCAGATAAAAACAGTATAGTATAGTGTTTGTCTTAAATGACATGTTCTGAATAAACACTGGCATTGTTTATAGTTCCTGTTTGTAGTTCTTTAAAATTATTTCATTTTTTAATTTTTAGCATGGGTTGCTGTCAGAATACAGTTGATACTGATATCTGAAATATTTTAAAGTAGTATAATTAAAATTTGTAGAATGTTGTCTTCATCCAGAGCATTGTGATGTTTTTTCCCCAGTTGCATTAAAGTGGCTGTACTGCAGAGGGTGCTACAAGCAGGGAAATGTGGGGTTTTTATGTTTGTAAGTGGCTAAATAAGATGGCATATCAAACAGTTTAGGACTGCCGCCAACAAAGTTGTCCATGCTTCATCGTTTATTTTCTTCTATATTAATATACAAAAGAGGGGAAATTCAAACAGGCATAAAAGCTAAGCCAGTGCTGTGTAATTATTTCTCAAAAAACAACATTAAATCTTATAGAAGGAAAAACATAAGGAAATCGGGTCTGCTTATAATGTCATGAGGTGCCAAAATAAATCCCTGGTACCCATTTTTTGCCTTCCCCACTACTTTGCATGTGGAATGTCATCAGTATATTCACCTGGATTGATAGGTGCTTGGCTTTACTTGGAAGTCAATCCACATATTTATTTGTATGCATATAGTTAAACATTTGAATCTAGCATATAGTTCAGGCAAAACTAAAAATTCCATTGTGAGTTTATATCAGGGGTCACTTTTCCCTTGACATGCAGTTTCCAGAGGGGCAGATTTGAAAAGGGAGAAGAGAAAGAAGTGTTTAACCGTGCCCCCACCAGCTGCTTCCCTCCTGCAACTCTATTACAACTATTGGTCTGGAACCAAAGTTGTAGGGAAGCATCTTGGATGGGAGTTGCCACGGAAAAGCAAAGGGCAGGACTAGGATTAAGCATCTCCCCCCATTCTTTCAGGAAAACCATTGCCTCCTGATGATGCATTGCAAAGGAGCAGTGTTGGCTAAGTTCCAACATAGGTTGTAACAGTTCTTCACCTTCCATACCAGAATTTTAACAAATATTTGTTTCTCTTCCTGACCAGTAGTATTCAGATTTAAGCAATTATTACCTGCTTAATTTACTTCATGGAATGCTGTGGCCAATGGAGGGGTACATCTCTTGTCAGCTGACACAGGCAGCTTTTATCTGTGAGAACTAGGCCCGGCTTCCTCAGTTTTTTTCCTCCCTGACGCAGCAGAACGTTCCTCCTCAGCTCTACTTATTGGTTATTAGTTTTCTGATTTTTTTACTTGGCCTTATTTTTCTACTAGTTCTTCCCTTCTATTCCTTGGGATTTCATTTCCCCCCTCCTCCACTGCTGTCAATATTGTGAGAGTTTGTATCCATCTTGTCCTCAGCTATGGAGCCCTCTCAAGGTGTGACTGAACCACCTCCAAAGAAAACCAAGCAAAAACGTAAACACCTTGTACCTTCCAAGGTTGGGGGACACAACAAGCCTGGCCCCCCAGTTCATAGAAAACGCCCTTTCCCTACACCTATTCCTCAATCTCAGGACTCCACTACAGTGCACTCCCCCTTACCTAAAAGCAATGTTGGCCATGTGAATGCTAATCATTTGCTACCACCTACTGGTGAAAGACATCTTAACATCAGCTTATCTGACTCTCAATCAGAATTTTTAGGATTTTCCAAGGATAATGGTCAAGGGGTGCAAAACCCTCAATCTACCAATCCAGCACCATTAATTGAGCAGTTGAAAGAAGCACTTATTGCTTCACTATCATCTGATCTCCAATTACAAATTCCCACCAAGGGACTGGCCTTACCAAAGACAGATTCCTTTCCCCTTCAAGTGGGAACTAATGTGGGGGAATCCTCTCCTAACCCCTTTACACTAGTGGGCAGTGATGGAAATGATGGTTATGTCTCTTCACCCTCCCCTACTTCCTTATGGAAACTGAAATGGATTATGAAAGGAGTGGTGCATCAGTGCAGGATGAGCCTCTCTCTGTATGTTTGTGCTCCCATTCTAAAACATAAAATTATGCATGCTTTTGGATTATCATCCTTGACTCCAAAGCCAGATAGCGATATATCCCTACTAATTGATAGTCGCACCTCTTCTAATTCCATTTTGGTGATGTCAGTGTTAAATGCCATTGTCAAGTCAGAACTGGATTCTTCCATGCATTCTAAGTAAAATTCCACCTTAGCAGATAAATTAAATACCTTAGACCCAAAATTTATGGCCTATATTAAAACTTTGGTAGACAGGCCAATTTTGAATCTTTCCTCACACCATTTGGTTCCCTGTGAAGGAGATGCCCAACTTCATGTTATCATGGATAGGAGACTTGAGTTTGCTATATGCAAAATCCATGATACAGCAGTCCTGTCTATCAGGACCTCCTGCACCGCAACATCTTGTGCCCAAGCCTGTATTGTGTGGCTTGAGGATCTGCTATAAAATCCCCCCCAAGATTCTGCCCGACAATGCCAAACTTTCTCTAAACTCTTGAAAGCTCAGGCCTTTATGGCAGATGCCACTATGCACTCTATGCAATTTGCAGCTACAGCAATGTCATCCCATGTAGCAGCTAGAGACACTCTTTGGTTAAAAAATTGGAATGCTGATACAGCATCTAAAGTGAATCTTTCCACTGTTCCCTTCTCGGGCAGTCAGCTTTTTGGAGACGGGGCACTAAAAGATGTCCTGATAGAATCAAGGGATAAGAGGAAAATTCTTATTAGTCAAAGGCAGGATAGCAGGCCACAAAGGCGCTTTTCCCCTTTCACAACTCTGATTATCATGGATTCGAGCCTTCAGCATTGGAGAGCCCACTGATGGAACCAATTCATCGAAGGTCTCTGGATGGATCTAGAAAAATCTCACTCCATCAACTGGCTGGAACTGCAGGTGGCCAGACTATCAATCATTCACTTTGCTTGGCGGTTCTGTCCACACCATGTCCTGGTACGGACTGACAATTCCATGGCAAAATCCCGTATCACCCGTCAAGGTGGCACTCGATCTGTCACTCTTCAGATGGAAGCCGCTTGTCTCTTTAACTGGGATGAATGCCATCTGCTCTCCCTATCAGTGGAACATATTGCCGGAGATGACAACTATCAGGCAGATTGGTTGAACCGCAAACATCTGGACCCTGGAGAGTGGATGCTAGCCAGACAAATATTCCATCAAGTTCTCTGGGGTCTGTTCCAAGTGGATCTATTTGCAAGCAAAGCCAGTCCCCAACTGCCACGTTATTATTCAAGGTTCCACGACCCTCAAGCAGAAGCCTGGGATGCCCTAATTGCCCCGTAGCCTCAAGGCCAGCTCTAAGCCTTTCCCCCTCAATCAATTCTTCCTTGAGTTCTTCACAAAATCAGATGGGAAAAGGCTCGAGGGGTGCTTCTAACCCCCTTCTGGCCCCAAAGACCGTGGTTGTTGGAGCTTCAAACTCTGTCAGTGGCTCCGCCCTTCCATCTTCCAGTATAACCCACCCGATTGCAGCAGGGACCACTTCTCCATCCGGACCCTCAATATAAACTTTGAGAGCTGTGTGGACGTCCAAGGAATACCACACCTTTTCCTTCGGATATTTTGGGCTAGGGCAAAAGGTGGGAAGAATCAACTCCTGTTGGACATGAAATCTGGAAAGCACCTTCAGAAGGAATGAAAGAAAAGGTGTGGTATTCCTTGGACGTCTGCACAGCTCTCAAAAGTTTACATTCACTGAACGAAACCCTTCCAGAAGACAGATTCCTTATTTGTATCCTTTCATCCTTCTACCTAAGGGGCCAAGGTCACTAGTACAACCTTAGTGAGGTGGATTAGGGCCTGTATTTTCCTGGCGTACGATTCCCTCAATTTGCCCCAGGCAACACAGGTATTGGCTCATTCAACCAGGTCTGCTGCCACCTGATCTGCTGCTTTCTTGGCCAATGCTTCCTTGCTGGATATTTGTAAAGTGGCCATTTGGTCATCTTTTAGTACTTTTTCCAAACATTACACATTGAACCAATCATCCTCAGCTGATGCGGCCTTTAGTCATACTGTCCTCCACCAAGTTCTATAGTTGGTGCATCTGCAGAGCTGGGACGCGCCCGTATTTTTTCCCACTGTGGCATGTCCCACTCAATTGGCTGCGGCATTCCAGGAAGTAAATAAAACAATTGGTCTTACCTGAATTGGAAATTTAAGACTGGAATGCCATAGACCATGGACCCCGCCCTAGGCTGCTCTGTGATGCACTTCTCTATGTTTAGTCTTTCAATTCTGTGTCTCTCCCCCCCCCCCAAATTCACTTTTCTTCCTGAGCCAGGAAGGCAGAAGTAGGCAGATAGGATTGGTTTTTGTTTCAGTGGCTCTGTCAGTGTCTGGCTGCTTGGCAAATTTGAAAAACTGAGGAAGCCAGGCCTATTAACAGATTTTTGCTCCTGTCTGTGTCAGCTGACAAGAGATGTACCCACTCCATTGTCTATAGCATTCCAGTCTTAAATCTCCACTTCAGGTAAGAAGTGGAGTTTTTTCTCTTTCTCTGGAAAATAAAAAAGATAGTGCCTAAAGGGTTATAATCTGCAAACAAATAATATAGGATAAATTTTATTCCTGGCATATGATACCTTCAGTAGCTTTAAAGTGTGTTCTAAAGGAAGACAGAAAGAAATTTCAATGTTCTATAAGTAATGTCTGATGGAATAAGCTCATTTGGGTATTTGATGACTGCGGTCCACGCAACAAAACCTTTCTGGAAATGGAGCTGATGGGAGTGGGATTTCAGCAACATCTGGAGGGTCAATGGTTCCCCATCCCTGAAGTAAAGAATACAGATGATAGACTTAGAGAACGTTGGGCATTATTAACTGATGCTTGCTAGAAAGCAGTGTAAAAGCTTAGATGATTAGTAGTTAGGACATCATGCATAAGCCATGGATTCATGGATACAAGAATGTGCCACAGCAAGACTTCTGCAAGGCAAGACATTCCCTCCCAATATTCCTGTTTCTTCCCCCTCTGGTTCAGCTATAAGGAGGAGTTCAGAAGCTCTTGCTTCTGGTTTAGATTAACTGCAGCTGTGGAGTCCAACCTGACAGACTGTGCTTAATCTTAAATATGATTTGGTTGAAATATGGCTTGCCTGTGATAAGTAACTTAAAACCATAGGTTATGAAGCTGGCTTGTGTAAACAACAACAGTTAACAATAACTATGCTTTAGTGTTCAGGCAATTCGTTAAACTGTTAATGGAAATCATAAGCAGAAGCTTCCAAACATAGCTGTGTCAGTGTGTGCAAACCCACGGTTCACTGTGGTTTGTTCTCGTCACACTTAAATGTGGTTTAGTGGAAGGAAGATTGAATAAAATGTCTTGCTTTTCCTATTAGGCTGCAGCAAGAACATAGTACATTTGGTCAGGTTTGCCCTTTTCTTTTCAGTGTAATTCCTGGCTAAGAATTGGCATTAATGTGATTGATTTACTAGTTTTTATAAACGTATGTTAGTTCAATCAAGCTTTGAATATTCCTTGTTCAATAAAGTACTTTGTTGCATAACATCCCTGTAAATCTTTGAACTACCACCTTTATTTAGCTCTATTATTTCAAACATCCTGAGCATCAGTATACTCTAAATGGCATGTGTGCTTTATTTTTTAGAACCAGGGAAAAGGATATTACACAATTAGATGCTAAATTGATGAAAACAATTTTCAGAACATTGCTTACCTAAATCAATATGACTTGGTTTCGAAATATATTTGCAGTTTTTCAAGCAATTACAAAGCTAAGATTATGGCTATTGCTTTGTATGTTTCTCAAGATCTGTTTTATCAGAGCTTCACATATAGCAAAGATGCAAATACTAAGAGTAGTAAAACACACATAGCTCTAGGAAATAAGATTTTAAAGATTTTGAATACCAAGCCTCTTCTCTTTATGGTTTTATTTTGCTTGACACACATCTGTTAAAATTTGGAAAGTGATCTGCATCTGACACACACAAAATTATTGTATTGATTTTACAAAGTATATTTTCAAAACATCTAAACACTTTAATGATTTAATTGTGTTAAACGATATTGATTTTATTTGAATATTTTCCTCTTGTAAAATTATTATTGTCTTTGTCTTTACCAGAAATAGTAGTTGCTGAAAGTGTTGTTGTAATTAAGAAACTGCTGCAGACACAGCCAGCACACCATGGCGAAATAATAAAGCGCATGGCCAAGCTCTTGGACAGTATTACCGTGAGTATTTATTCCATTCTGCCTCTTAGTTACCCAAAGTAACTAGGGAATCAAGAATTGACAGAGAAATATTGGGATGTAGTGTGTAGGTGCAAAGTGTGTCTTGACTATATTTGTGGATATGTTTGTGGAGTAAAGCCTTAAATCACCATTTTTAATACAAGTAAAGAATTTTAAAAGTGTGTGTGTGTGTGTGTGTAAATTTAAGCCAGTTTCTTATGCCATAATAGCGTCACCATAGTTCAGATCTGTTTGGTTAAGTCATAGTAGCCACATTCTGGGTGGTAGTTGTAGGGTTTACAATCTGCTGGGTGTAAACTAAGGTTACCAGGTTTTTTTCAATGAATCCAGGGACACTTTTCAACTTCAATTGATTTTGTATGGGGACTGATTTGTAAATCCGGGGACTGTACCCAGGAAACGGGGACGTCTGGTAACCTTAGTGTAAACTACACTATTGTGTGGAAGAATCACATTAAATTTAACCCAGGAAATCTTCCAGTTTTATCAAACCAAAGCAAGATTACCAGGTAGGATGATTCAGTTGTTTAAGACTTGAACATTAAAAACTTAGACTCTGTTTATAGTAGGAAAAATGTATACCTGAGGGTATTAAGTTAATTCCAGTTTTTTACCTGAGATCCTGTGGGGTCGCTACCATCTCTCAGCTAAAACATGAAGTATATTGGATGTTTTATGTGATAAACTTTAGACTTGAAAAATCAAAATTATATTGTGTGTTATCCAGAGGTGTGTATCATAAATAAGATGAGCTTTTGAAGCACCACAGCTTTCAAATGGAACTGCTTACAGAATGATTTATAAAATCTTTCTAGATGTCTGTCTTGTAACTGCTCTAAAAAACCCAGGCCTCGTTGTTTTTGTTTGTTTTTGCAGACAAGTTAATGGGTTCAAATGGTAGCAAAAGCTGCTTTCTGACATAAAGGTTTGAAAAGTGCACTTAACCACTTGCTCATGCTATGTGGAATAAAATATCAGGCAATGCAATTTACAATCCTGTTTGGCCTTTGAGGATAATGCAATGCAGAGCTATATAATGAATCCATTATTTCCTGTGTTCTTATAAGTTCAAGGTTCCCACTTATTCAACACTGGAAAAGACAATGAAGGCCTTGACATATCTTCTTATCTGCTTGTGAACTTCTTAATGAGGGTTGACTAACATTTGACCACACAAGTATCACTGAACTACAGCTCCTGTATTTCTGACCATTGGCCATGCTGGCTGGAGCTAATTGGAGTCTTGAGTCCAACAACATCTGCTGGGCCACAGGTTAATCACCTTTATATAAAATGTGATGACAGAAGGATTCCAAGATTATATGCAAACATTTACATGTTAAAGGGATTGAGCACAATGAAATCTGAAAATGTTACATGATACCGACATTATCAAAATAGTCAGATATGTTTATCAGTTCTGTATATATCTTCTATTATAATGATCTACACGGCCATAGATTTTACAGATAGCCTTTGTTGTGCAAAATTCTTAGGGAGTGTAACTTCAGCTAATCTAATAAGTCTATAGTCAGCCCCATTAAATTCAGTGGGTCTTACTCCCAGGTAGGTGCGGATAGGATTGTAGCCTCAGTCCAGATCCATCCCTTAATGTTTACATAGTGACTGTGTAGCCTCGGACAAATGAAAAAACTCTTTCATAAAGCACCATTTTCTTGCTACATTAGGAGATATTCATGTAAATACAGTGGTGCCTCGCAAGACGAAATTAATTCGTTCCGCGAGTCTCTTCGTCTAGCGGTTTTTTCGTCTTGCGAAGCAACCCTATTAGCGGATTAGCGCTATTAGCGGTTTAGCGGCTATTAAAGGCTTAAGGGATTAGCGGATTAGCTGCTAAAAGGCTATTAGCGGCTTAGCGGCTTAGAAAAAGGGGGTGGGGAGCGGAAAAAAATCTCAAGAATCGCAAGACATTTTCGTCTTGCGAAGCAAGCCCATAGGGAAATTTGTCCTGCGAAGCGCATTGAAAAACGGAAAACCCTTTCGTCTAGCGGGTTTTCCGTCTTGCGAGGCATTCGTCTTGCGGGGCACCACTGTATATTTGTATAAATGAATATATGAAGCTTTATGTTCTTAATGATTTCTGCACAGTCTCATATACAGTTAAAGCCTGTGAAGAACATATCTCTGAAACCTTCTGCAGCCCTAACTAAGGAGTATGTGCACTTGTGAGAACAGATGGATATTTGGTCATATCTGTCAGGGGTTCTTATTATGTTCCTTCCCTTGACTAGAGACTTCTGTCTTTAGTATAAACTGTGACCATGTGTAACATCTGGTACTACTGTAACATTTAAACACAAGTGGATAATAGAGATTTCTTTAGATAATTTATCATAACTGAAAACTGAAGTTACCCATATATTCTTATTTAGAAGTATCTGTCAGTTCTGCAGGCAGCTTGAACTTCTCCTATACTTGAAAATTTAATGTACCACTCAATTACTATTCTTTAGTCCAATTTAAAATAATAGTTTGGGAGTAAGGTCTTAATGCAGCGTAACCTTTGGAACGTTAGAAATAACCCCTTTCCCACCGTATACTAATGACATCAGTCTTAACCACATTTCATTCAGCAAATGTACTCAAGCATTTAAAACTTTTCTTGCATAATAGATGTTCAGTGCATCTTTTCACTTTGTCACTGGAGGTTTCAAAATTAAAATGCTGTTGTCATAGAATTGTACTTTATATTCTGAATTAGACTAATAATTCAGTTTTTCCATAATGCTTTGTTGGGATCTAGTTTAAGTAGAATGCATTAGGGTCTTTAGTTATGGACATTTTCATCTGTGCAGCTGTATGAAGTATAGAATGAAATACCATAGGGTATTTGTCTGTATTGTAATGGGATGTCATGCGTATAGTAACCAAGTACATTATGTGAAGTAAAGAGGTGGTTCCTTTCTAGAACAAGAAGCTCAGGTTATTACTGGTCAAGTAGGGAACTCCATGACAAAAGACACTTTGAGAGCACAAAGTAAGTCAAGATTAGTGAACCTGTGGAAATAATCAATTGGTATCTGGTTTTCTGAATCATCTTGGGACATCCTTAGAGAAATGAAACAAAGGCTGGTGCTTATTAGGCTTTATTGGACAGGATAATTATGCTAGTAACTGTTCAAGTAGTTCATCCCTTACCTTCAAGAGGATGTTCTCTGTCAGATTTTACCAGGGGAGCTGTTTCCTTTTTCTAGAGCATGTTAAACTCATTAGCCCTCCTTCCTAGCTGGGAGGGTGAAAGGTAGTCCTAATGAGATGTATAGCTCAGAATGTTTTCTAGTGACAATATCTCTAAAGAAGTCTTGCTTGTTGCCATTCATACAATTTTTAAAATTATTCTTTCTTTATATACTGCTGCATTAAAAAAAATCTATCACAGCAGTTTACAACAATATAAAAATATAAAATCATACACTAAAGTTAAAAGCAAGTCGTAAAAAGTTAAAAGCAAGTTGAAAACAAAAATAAATTAAAAACAAACATTAATAATCCATTGTAGGGGGATGTACTCTTAATTGCCTGCATTGACATGGAGGACCCAAAAAATTTTCAGCAGGTGTTGACACCGAAGGTGCCTTCTGAATCTCTGTTTGCCGGGTGTTTCACAGGACTGGCCAATGAAACTTAAAGGCCTGATTTCTAATCTTTGTTGTTGTTGTTTAGTCGTTTAGTCATGTCTGACTCTTCATGACCACATGGACCAGAGCATGCCAGGCACTCCTGTCTTCCACTGCTTCCTGCAGTTTGGTCAAACTCATGCTAGTAGCTTCGAGAACAATGTCCAACCATCTCATCCTCTGTCGTCCCCTTCTCCTTGTGCCCTCCATCTTTCCCAACATCAGGGTCTTTTCCAGGGAGTCTTCTCTTCTCATGAGGTGGCCAAAGTATTGGAGCCTCAGCTTCAGGATCTGTCCTTCCAGTGAGCACCCAGGGCTGATTTCCTTAAGAATGGATGCATTTGATCTTCTTGCAGTCTATGGGACTCTCAAGAGTCTTCTCCAGCACCATAATTCAAAAGCATCAATTCTTCGGCGATCAGCCTTCTTTATGGTCCAGCTCTCACTTCCATACATCACTACTGGGAAAACCGTAGCTTTAACTATACGGACCCTTGATGGCAAGTTGATGTCTCTGCTTTTTAAGATGCTGTCTAGGTTTGTCATTGCTTTTCTCCCAAGTAGCAGGCATCTTTTAATTTCGTGACTGCTGTCACCATCTGCAGTGATCATGGAGCCCAAGAAAGTAAAATGTCTCACTGTCTCCATTTCTTCCCCTATTTGCCAGGAGGTGATGGGACCAGTGGTCATGATCTTACTGTCCCAATGGTTTTTCCTACTTTCTTCAGATTAAGCTTGAATTTTGCTATAAGAAGCTGATGATCTACGTATACAATATTTCTGGTTCCTGTTGTTCAGTTCAGCAAATGCAATATGACATGCACTGTCCTGGAGAAAACAACAGGTCCTGATATAGTGCCAGAGAATATATAGGATGCCTTCTTTTTTTAAAAAAAAATGTTTATGGTGCTCTTTGAGTAGTTAATGGACTTTAAATGGCCTTTCCCTTTCATAGCTATATACAGCACAAAACAGATCCCAGTGGTTTCTCTGGTAATGGTATTCCTCACTCTTCTGGAGCCTCAAGTTGAGGCTGACCTTGAAGACTGTTTAAAGGTTGTGGTTGATGCAGAATGCACCAGTGCAGAAGCAAACTGGCTTATATCTTGGCATAAATGGACCAGAGGTGGTGGGTTGCAGGATATATCAGCATTCAGGGCTATTTTCCTGGAACCTTAGACAATAATTCACAGCTCTATTTTTCATTAAAGCCTCATAGATCAGACTCAGTTATAACCCAAACATGCATTTGGGGACCCATTTCTTAATTATTTGCTTTAAATTTGAATGGTAGTAGTGCTCTTATTGTAACCTAGCTTGGGTCCCAGTTTCACCAGTTGAAGATTATCATCCTAGATGACTTAGGTCCCACAAACTTTAGAGAGCACATTCTGTATGACACTTAAGGTCACTTGAGAATATACATTTGTTCATCATGTTCCCGGGGCAAAAGAATACATAAATCATGAAAACCTTTCCACTAGAAGTAAACAGACAAATAGTGAAATGGGCATTTATGTTTAGTCAGGTGACCAAGAGTTAATCAAGCCTTTTTTCTTCTTCTTCTTTTCTTTTTTAAAAATACTGAGGTTTTTTACTTGAGAATAACTCAAGATATTAATGTAAGTTAAAATAGATCCAATGAACTAAAATAGTGGGCGAGCTACTGGACCTTTATGTGTTTTGAGTCATGCACAGGAATATATTAACTGTCCTACAACAACCAAGATTCAAAGATTCATGTAAATCAATATCTCCAAATAGTGTTGCCCTTGGGGCAAGGGAAAGATGAGATGTGGAAGACTGGAAAGGAGACCTTTTTAGTTAGTTATTTCTTGATATATAGGTAATTTAAATTCAAGGGACCAATCCAGTTAGATCCTACTACGCTGCAGCTCTTGAGCATTGGAATGCTTCATTTTAAACTTACATGTGTTTTAAAATGCAGGTTACTATTTCACAGACGATTGCATGGATGTAAGATGTCAATAAAAGAATATTTGTGTGCATATTACTTCTAGTTTTGTATCTCTCTATATCATGGATAAGCCAGTCATATTTGCATTATCAGTATATTCTAACATTTGTATACTAACTTTCTCTTACTTGCATCCTCACTTTCTCTGATAGATGACAAATAATTTAGTAGTAGTTACCTTATCAATCAAATAAATAGTTAGGTAGATTAGGAATGTAGTAGATAGCATTTTGTTGTTGTTGTTGTTGTTAACTTGAACATGCCATCTGTTTTTGAATTTGAATTTGAGAAAAAGTGAGCTAGGAGGAGCCATATTAAAATATGCTCACATTCTTGAAATACATGCTACTTGGAACATAATTTTGAGGGTGAATTGACATCTATCCATCCCACAAAAATTCGTAGGCCAGTTTTGGAAACAAGATCATAAAAGGTACTAGCTTTGCTCCACCCTTAAAAAAAATACTAGCCAGCTTGCCGAGGAGGGATGCAGTAGCCTGTTGCTTTTCTTTGCTGCATGCACAAAGTGGACAGAGCGCTCCATCCCTCTCCTGTCAGCCTGCTCACTCAGCTTCATATGATCTCTTTTGGACTGTGGCAACCAGACTAGTGCTTAAATATATGATGCCCATAGATCTTGTATTTGTGGTGATTCAGAACATGCACACAGATATGTAAAATATACATGATGAAGCCTTAATCATTTACTGAGAAGAATTAAAGTGAGTATCGCAAAGGTATGGCGAAGTAGCGTAAAAAAGCAGTTGCAGTTTCTAAAATATTCCATCAATGGCATGACAACTTTGCCTCATAGTACGAACCATCCTAGTTAGCTTGTCCAGTAATAGCAATTTAATCACCATCTTGTGATCCTAGTTGGAAGGAAACCTGTTGCCCTCCCGGTATTGTTATGGATGATGGGAATTATAGTCCAAGCATTGGCCACTCTAGAAGGGGCTGATGGGAGTTGGAGTTCAACATTTCTGGATGGCAACAATGTTCAACTGGTTAAACTAAAGTAATGCTGCCCTCCTGTTGAGGAGTAATACGAACATGATAAATGAAGCATCATTGTTTATTACAGTAATGCCTCTTGTTATGTACCGTCCTTCTTGCAAACGCTTCGGGTAATGAGCTTTGCTAACCCAGAAGTAGGTGCTCCTGGAAGCAAGTGGAAGTCGTGCGCTAGAGGCAGGCATGCAATGGGAGGCCCCATTAGCGAAAGCACGCCTCATGTTAAGAACGGTTTCAGGATACGAACGGGCCTCTGGAATGAATTAAGTTTGTAACCAGAGGTACCACTGTACAGTGGTACCTCGGGTTACATATGCTTCAGGTTATAGACTCCGATAACCCAGAAATAGTACCTCGGGTTAAGAACTTTGCTTCAGGATGAGAACAGAAATTGTGCGGTGGCAGTGGGAGGCCCCATTAGCTAAAGTGGTGCTTCAGGTTAAGAACAGTTTCAGGTTCAGAACGGACCTCCGGAACGAATTAAGTACTTAACCCGAGGTACCACTGTACTGTTCTACTCTTTAGCTCTTTTTGTTAGCATTGGCAGCTGAGTTGGCAACAGAGCCAAAGTTTGATAAAAGAGTAATATGATTGGTATAGGACTATTTAGGAGGCTTGTGAAGAGCAGATGTTGGAACATATCAAACACAAAAAAGTTACATTGTAAAGCGAGCATGTTAACATTTCCCAATATTTAGAATCTTGTTAGTAGCATGAAGATTTTTTTTTTTTTAATGCTGGGTGCCCAGTTACAATATGTTTTGCATATGGATTTGGATACCAGAGTACAAAGTATTCACATGTCAGTTATGAAATGTATGTGTAAATTATTTTTCTCGTGGTACATAAAGGTATGCATAACTCATTTTTTGTGGGTTTATATGTAACCAGCAAACAAATCTAAATGCATGTGCCATTCATAATTGTCATATTATTGGAGGTTACCAGACTCACCCATTGAGTCTTTCATCCAACAGTTTCTGATGAACTAGGGCAGGAACTAGACAAGAATCTACTGAGAAGCCTCATGGCAGAGTGGCAGTGGTTTCCAATTCCCAGTTGCTTAACAATGGCAACAGCAAAAAGACTTCTGCTCCCAGTAACACAATTATACTGTTAAAAACCTTGATCTCTAGTCATTCTTTTGTAAATCTGTACTTGTACATGCAGCGCGCCCCCCCAAACCTACAGTAGGTAAAAAATGGCTGTTCCCTCTGAACCACCATGTTGTGCCTGGCTTTCTGCCCCTCACCTTCCTTTGCACCCAATCCAGTTTGTGGCTGTCAGGAGTCTGGTAAAATAACCAAGTATTCTGCAAGCCTGAAGGCTTACCCGCTCCTGGGCTAGGATCTCTCTTGTGAAGTGAAGGCTTCTTAAAACTGAGTATTTGTTATTAACTTCTTGTTTCTGTGCCGTATACTAGGTCTAAGTATGCATTTGATACTAATTTACCATTAGTTTGACTGTGATGATTTTATTTCAAGTATCTTAATTTTTCCAACGTGCATACCATTGAGGAAATGTATTTCACAAATGCATAAATTATTGTGTGTTTACTCATTTTTTATTTTAAGGTTCCCGTGGCTAGGGCCAGCATTCTTTGGCTTACTGGAGAATACTGTGAACGAGTTCCAAAAATAGCCCCTGATGTTTTAAGAAAACTGGCCAAGAGCTTCACTGATGAAGATGACCTTGTGAAGCTGCAAATTTTAAATCTTGGAGCAAAATTATATTTAACCAACTCAAAGCAGGTAAGAATGAGAGAAAACTAAAACACAAGTCTGTTTAGACATATTTACTAATATTAACTAAAGAGGCGTCAAGCTTTAGAGTTACAGTATTCATATCCTTTTAATAACCTTCTCCCTTTCCTTGGTTCAGAAATTCATCAGCATACCCAAGGTTAGTCATATAATAAAATGATTGAAAAGATGAATCCTAAAACATGTCTAAAAGGCCAAAGATATTTCCAAAAGAATTACAACCTAGGAACCCTGTGTACATTTAGTGTACAACCTGTTTGAGAGTGAAAAGATGCACCTTAATCCAAAGAAATACAGTTTCATACAACTTGGACATAATGCAAAACCCATAGATATTGGATTTATTCCAATATTGACTGAGCAGAAGACCACACCCTCCTCTCCACAGCAGTCTCTTGTATGGGCTCTGGTGCAGGCAACTGCAGGGGGAGTGACAATTTGCCCAAGATCAGGTGCAACTTTGGATTCTATCCTTCAGTACAAACTAATCAAACAGAACTCCATAACATTTTAAAATTACATGCCTCTGCCATTCAAATACTATAAATCTTCAGTTGAAATAAGATTTGAGAATCAATGAGAAGAGCTCTGCTAGATGACACCAAAGGTCCCATCTAGTCCAGCATCCTGTTTTTACAGTGGCCAACCAGATGCTTGTCGGAAACCAACGAACAGGACATAAGCGCTCTCCTCACTTGTGCTTCCCAGCAACTGGTTTTCAGAGACATATACTCCTTCTGACACTGGATGTAGTAATGTTATCATGCGTAGTAGCCATAAAGTCTCAATGGCAGCAGAAAAGTTCAGAATCTCCGCTTACAGTCATATACAAATAGGATTGTGGTTTATAAAATAGATAAGTCAATTTCAAACCGTGGGTTAGTTAAATATTGCCTATAAAGCAGGATTCCTGGTTCATATGTAACCCCTAAAGTGAAATTTGTTGAAAGCAAAATTAATCTCTCTCCCCTTCCCCCCCATTTTCAGTCATTATTTACCTTCATTGGTTCTTTCCCAAGTGCCCTTAGGTATTTATCAGATTTATCGGATCATCCCAGTTCTAGTATGATATGAGTGTGAAAAAATGCATCTATCTGCTTTCCATACTGCATCCATAATTTCATTCATCTCCAGAATGTCCCCCCATTTAGCTTTTTTTCTAATCTAAATTAAACTAAATAACCCAAACTCTTTAATCTTTAATCATAGAGGAATGATGCAGTCCCTTGATCATTTTGGGTTTATCCAGCACCTTCAAGAACAAGGGCAAATGGCCAGCCAGATAGCCTTGTTCCTTCTGCTCCTCAAAATCCACCTTATCTTCAAGCAGGGAAGCAATTGTAGTTGGTGGAGGGCAAGCAATTACCGGTTTTGAGAACTGATTTTAGGCCACTCTTTTTTTATCTGTTCCTTATGTTTGGGAGTTAACAGATAAACAGTGTTTAAGTGATTTGCTTCAAACTGTCAAAAACTTACTGAATTATGTCTGATCAACATTGTATGATTTTTATCTGCATTATTTCCTGCATTATTATATCTCCAAAATCCATGAGTTCATTAGTGTCTTCTAGGAAGAAAGGTGCATGAGGCTAAATGTCCTCTACCATCCAACATAATACTGTAGTCAGTATTCTGTATAGAAAGATTTTTACAGGACTTAGAAATTCATGTTTGGCTTTTTTGATTGGGCAGTGGTGTTTCAGCAATAATAAGTCTGTCAGATTTCCTTTTCACAAACTTAATGGGTCATATCCGAATGTAACTGAGTTTCAGTTGACATTTTGAAATCTAACCATCACCTGTGAGGCCATTTAAGAAAAGGGCTGCCTTGCCAAATTTTGAGTGTTTCCATGTTTTGATCAGCATAACAAACACTACATTTGTTCCAAATTTCTTCCTTCTGTTTCCAGCTGATCATTTCCCTTCTTTAGTAACTTTTCTACGCCCTTCTTTAGTCAGAGAGAAGTAGGCAGAAACTGGTCCTGACAGTGTCTGGCATCAGTAGCACTAAGAATCAGAACAGAATTGATGGGTTTGATCTGCTGTTTCAGCAATTTTCTGTTGGTTTCTCAGTGCTGGAAGCCCCTGAAATTTCCAACTTGCCTTAATATTCCATAATCAGTAGCAGCCACAATCATATGCCACTGTTTTCACTTAATGCAGTTTTGTAGTCAAAATAAATCATTCAAAACAACACTGAATTGCATTTCTAATGAAACAGTATATATTGAACTAAGGACTATTGGAAATCTTCAAAGAAAGATAATTTTCCATTTTACAGTTTATACTACTTAACATTCTTCAGGCATAATTATAGAGCAACAAAATATTCAATTCTGCATCATGAGAAAATTCCTTCAAAGAGATTGTGCTTTTTCAATATAAATCTTGCTGAGAAAAGCATGCTTATATATCAGAGTTTAATTCTGTGAATTTGAAGGATGTGTCTTTTTATAAACTCAAATAAGATTTGCAGTTTTTCTTCAACTGAAGAATTATAACATATGCATATTTTACTTTTAAGTGATACAGTGTTTTGATCTTTGTATCTATTGCATTTTTGTATACATTTATACAAAATGTATTCCGTGGACTATTTGTATAATGTTTCCAATTTTCTCTTACGCAGTTATTAAGGTTAACATGCATTGGGTAATTTTAATAATTAATATTCCTACACATCAAATTAGAGAGTCTGGTTATGCTATAAAAAGCTGTGATAATATAACCGGCTTTTACGTATATAAATAAATGACCAATATTACCAGAAGCTTTAAGCTGTGAGGGGGGAAAGGGAAGAAGTCTTTTATCCTGGTTTTTAGAGGGCATCAGCAGCTTGCTTTTATGAAAAAGTAACAGCTAAATGCACTGCAAATAATTTGCAGTAATCCAGTTCAGTGATTCATGTGTCTGCTTTAATGGGTCATAATTCAGAGTAAAGTAACTGAGTGCAGTCAGAGTGCAGACACTGCTTATGCCAGGGACAGTATCTCTTCATAAAACACACCTCAGCAGAAGCAGTTTGCCAGCCTCCTAATACCCTCTGATGTTTTGATGTCCTGCATATTTTTCCGATTAAGTTTTGAGTGCCATGTTTTTAGTTGTATTTCCACATTCATTATTCTCACGTAGGCCCTTCAGCGGGTTTGCCATATATGATTATTTTTTTAATGATGCCTTTCTTTCCACTTCAGCAGTTTAATAATCTAGCACATGGCTGCTTCTCAGTACTCAGCATTCACCTCCCCAATACAGAAGAGGACATGTGCGTTGGCTTCAAAATTCCATTTACTGCTTTAGAAATGCATATTCCCTATGGAACAACATTTGTTTGACATAACCATTCATTTTTATTACCTCTTTAAATATGTTTATCCAGAGTTATCAATAATCATAAATAACTTGTATTCTCTTCTTGCCCTGTTTTTCACAGACAAAATTGCTTACCCAGTACATATTAAATCTCGGCAAGTATGATCAAAGCTACGACATCAGAGACCGTACAAGATTTATTAGGCAGCTCATTGTTCCAAATGAGAAGAGTGGAGCTTTAAGCAAATATGCCAAAAAAATATTTCTGGCGCAGAAGCCTGCCCCAGTGCTCGAGTCTCCTTTTAAAGGTTTGTCAGTCAAATTTTCTACCAAATCTTATTTGCAGATCTGCAGATCTGTATTCTTAAGTCACCAAAACAAGTTTTGCTAAATAGTCTGCTTACAATTTGTAAATGAGCAACATGATTTTAGTTTCACAATTTTTTAAGGGAAAGTGGTCAACTCTAAATTCTTTCTTACTCTGACATTTAATGATATCTGGTAATCCAAAATAATTTAAAAACTTAATTTGTAATGTCTATATTTTACCTTTTCTGAATAATAAAAACTGCTATGTTTGTACTAATCATAGTCCGTATAGAAAGGTCTTTGGCCATTCACAAAACTTTGAACTTCTAGAGTGGCTTTTTTATTATTATTGAGAAGCATCAAACTAAAGTTACTTCCAGATTAGGTTTGTGTTTGGTATATTAGGATTACTGGTATTTTTGGCTCCTAAGCCATTTTATAGACTAAACTGCTGTGAGTTACACCCTCCATTGCTCCCTGTTCTATTTAAAATAATCCTGTGGCCCCGGTTAGTAATTTTATTATGTACATTATCTGTTTTCTTAAAAAAATCATACTTTGGTATTTTAATCCTGCTTTAAACTCTGAAAGCAGCACTCCTTGCAAAGAAAAAACTATTAAAATTCTGGATGTGTTTGTGCCAAGACATGTATATGGATTATTTAACTGTGCTGTCATTCTTAATATTCACAGTAAAGTAATTTTTAGAGAAGCTACATTTCAGAGCAACACCTCTAAACACACTGACTGATTAGCTTTTTTATTGACCATTATGGGTGAGATTATTGTAATCTATGGACTGGAATCAGTTTTTTGACCTATGAAGAGCTTCCTAGTTTATATTTATTCCATGACATTTGAGGTAATGTAACGCCAATTACCTTTAGTCCTGATTAAGATTGCTCTTTGTGATATAGAGCTCATGTCAGTATATTTTTCACCTCTTTCCCTCCCCCACCCCCAACAGATAGGGAGCACTTCCAGCTTGGTACTTTGTCTCATACTCTGAACATGAAAGCCAATGGCTATATGGAGTTGTCTAATTGGCCAGAGGTTGCACCTGACCCTTCAGTGCGAAATGTAGAAGTAATTGAGCCGGTATGTTGACTTTTCAAAATAATATTGTTGTTTTGGGAGCTTGGAATTATGCAAGTGTGTTTAGGAACAGGGGGGTTACTTTACTTATCAAGACTTCCAATTGGGTTTCAATAAACTTATTGTAAAATGTCCTTTCAGCTGCTGTTGGCTACTTTGAAACCCTTCGTATTCCTCTGCTGTATCTTCTTTGTATATATTTTCTTTCCGTCCCTCTGTTTCCAGCTTTGCTTGCTGGTATATGAGTACTTCCAGTAATTAATTCAGCCTTCCAAGTTTAATCTGAATATCATGTGGTTTACTAGGATTTGCAAACATCAAGCGATTTAATACCTGTTCTTAGATAACTGCTAATGCATATTCGCCTTTCAACACCACCCAAATGCTCACAATTGGTCTAAAATAGGTAGTTGAATTGGGGCTATTGCTTAGAGATGGCTGCCCACATCTTGATTATTGAAGAGAAGTTGTGCAGCTTAGTGGATTGAGTCTAGGTAGATAACCTTTTAGCAGGTTTTCTTATTTTTATTTTTGTTTGGTTGGCATAACAAAGTTGGTTTCCTTCCTCCTTACCAGGATAAAAATGTTCTGCTATCGGAGCAGAAGCAAAGCCAGGGCACATGTTGAAGTATTCCTTCTATTATTAAACATAATTATTGATCAGAATATTCATTAATTTTTCAAATCAAATCTTTATTGTTGCCGTCAGAGACCAGCACCAAGAAAACAAAAAATGAAGGACATAAAGCACATCAACCAAATGTGTATAATAGAGTAAAAGAGAATAAAATATAATAGGAAAGAGTAAATAATAAATAAACATTTCAGTCATTTTTCTTTATTTTTTGCAAAGTAAAGATAGATGTGTTTACAGTTGACACAAATAACTTGTGTTGATGAGATAAAATTGTATTGTGTTTTTAATATTTTTTGTTGTAAGCTGCATTGATTATTCTAACTTTTTGGTATAAATGTTTGTTTAGGAGTGCTCAGTACAATTCCCCTTATTTATATATTAGATTATATCTTGCTTCTGTGTGTGTGCATGCACTCCTGTGTGACTGGCAGAAAAGAGAGTGTTCGTGGTTGTAAATAGAATTTATCACAACTTTTTAACTATGTGTTCTTCTTTTAAAAAAAACATGAATAGGCAAAAGAATGGACTTCAATATTAGGGAAGGAAAAGAAAAAGAAACACACTGATGAAAGATTCTACTCTGAATCAGAAGAGGAGGAAGATGAGGAGGAAAGTGATGATTCTTCTAGCAGCAGTGACAGTGGTATGTGTGGATAAAGAAAGATTACAGTTCAGAACTATGAAATACAGACTGTGTTCCCAGTATGTCCCAGTATTTAAACCCATTAATTTGTGTTGCATGTGAATGATTTTATCTTTTGAGTAAGAAAAATTGTTGAGTACAAAGCTAAACTTGTTTATTCAGACGAAAATAAAATGGACTTCAGAGACTTACTCCCATGTGTGTAGATTCACATCATGCTCATACCTATTCCTGTATCTTGGTGCATTGACTCCTTTAAAATACTCAGAAAATTTTTATTTTAAAGTACAAAGTAATAAAAATAAACTAGTTAAAAACAATAGTTTAAATACAACAAATAACATTTTAAAACCACATTAAAATGTTGATTGCCCTGGTAGCAGCCCAGTTGTCAAAGTTGTCTGAATGCACCTTGTCTTCTAAAGAGGAAGGTCTTAGCCTGCTGGTGGAAATATTACAAGTAGGGAGCTAGCTGAGAGGAAATTCAGCAATCTGGCATCAGCCACAGGAAAAGGCTATTAATGTAGTAGGGGCTTCATTCACTCCATACGTGTGACCTGTTGGAGGGTATGCTAAATAGAAATATGCCAGAAGTGTGTGTCATATTGAGCTTCAGTAAAAATGGGAAGTTAACATATATTTACAAGTCAGTAGGAATATTAAGATATGATTTTAGGATTTCATTTCTGTGTATGGGTGGATATGGTTATCTGTCTGCGATATGGGAGAGTTTGCTACTTTTCTACTTTCATTAATTCTTATTGAGTCCCCTTTGTACTAGGTGATCAGTAAATCATGTTGGCATCAGATATTACTTTCTTAAAGTGAATTATATAAAAATAATATATTCGCAGGTGGCGCTGTGGGTAAATGCCTCAGCGCCTAGGGCTTGCCGATTGAAAGGTCGGTGGTTCGAATCCCCACAGCGGGGTGCGCTTCCGTTGCTCGGTCCCAGCGCCTGCCAACCTAGCAGAAAGCACCCCCAGGGGCAAGTAGATAAATAGGGACCGCTTACTAGCGGGAAGGTAAACGGTGTTCCGTGTGCGGCTCTGGCTCGCCAGAGCAGTGATGTCACGCTGGCCACGTGACCTGGAAGTCTCTCCGGACAGTGCTGGCCCCCGGCCTCTTGAGTGAGATGGGCGCACAACCCTAGAGTCTGTCAAGACTGGCCCGTACGGGCAGGGGTACCTTTACCTTTACTAATATATTCAGCAGGCTTTTTTTCTAAATCTTTGCAAGAATCCAAAATTGAAGACCATATATAAAATATGTGGTGAAAGAATTTTAAAATCTGTAATGCTATGCAAGCCTTTACATGACTCTTCATCTTGGCCATGTTGGCCATCCAAGCCATCGCATCTATCATTTGAATCTAAGAAATTGCTCAAGTACAGGTATAAATAATATAGGTACATGTACATATAGACATAGAAATTACATGTTTTTGAATCGAGTTGACATACTCTCCTGAACACTGAGGGCACAAGAGAAAAAACGTTAGGGATTATTAAGGCTTATAACTAGAATCAATGGACTGAAACTGGGAAAGTGTACCTTTAAGTTAGATATTAGAAACACTTTCCAGCCGATTAGAAAACGAATAACTTGTTTAAATTCCTGATTAAATTGTCATCACTAGATGTGTGTTCAAGAATAGATTAAATACTTAAATGTTGAAGATGATGCTACATTAGAACAGAGGAATGAAGGTAGAGGACATGGGAGGTCATGTCTAATTTCCTTCCTCTTCTCCACCCCCTTGGGGTATGATAGCCACAAACCAGATTATTGAGTGCTTGCATTTTTTGAATAAATCGTTGTAGAATTATAAAAGCAACATTTTATAGCAGCCAGCCTTCACAGTTTTAAGTACGTGGATTGTGCCAGGGTGCTTAAACACCAAGTAACTTAAATAGCTTTATTAAGTTATTTACTTGAATTGCTTACAAATGAAAGGCTTTTCGTTTTGCATTTTAGAGAGTGGATCTGATAGTGAACAAGAAAAAAAGGAAGGGGAAGAAGACAGCAGTGAGCAAAGTAGTGAGAGCTCCTCTACTGAAGATGATGGTAACAGGAAACCAAAAGCCAAAAGTGGTGTCTCAAAAAAAGGGACTGCAGTTTTAAAGAGGTATGTAGGGGTTTTTTTTTGTTATGACAGGTAGCAAATTGGAATGTTGATGCTACAGTGTCTGTGGAAAGAACACATTAATGTTTTTCATAATGATATTATCTTTGGAAAGATGCTATCCATTTTCATCTTTTCCATTATATATGTTATATGTAAATTTAGCAGCTTGGGTTTTTTTTAATGTAACTTTTGTTGAATATTTAGGTGGTGATCTGAGTGTATTAACATAACCTTGGGAGGCTGAACAGTTATCATGCCACTTTATGAAACACTTAATTACCTTATACAGCGATTTTGCTGAGGGCTAAAATTAAATCCTTCTATATCTTGCCATTATGCAACTAAGGCAATTGATTTTTCCCTAAATAATGTTATATTAAAAGGATTATGATCCAGATATTGGAGGCAAGGGCCGTGAAGGGAGACGGTCAGAAGCTGCTTAAGTGTGAGGGCTTTTTAAGATTGCCTATTACTAACAGAGTTAACATGTATTAAAATATCATTAAAATTTTAAGTAATTGGGGCTAATACCTTGGATTGTCTGAATCTGTTTCTTCCACTTCTGTCAGCAAGTGGCCTCTGCAGACATGATCGCCCTTTTACTCTGTAGCCTGCTGCCAGCTCACTTGATGAGTTTGCAGCTCAGCTCAGTCGTGGCTGACAGCGCTGATTGGGGCGCAGTACGCACTCTGCTCCTTTTATTACAGACAGTAATTAAAGCAGCTCGCCCTGCCACTTCCATAACAAACACAGCATAATGCCCTAATTATGACTTTATTAATTTAAGTCAGGATTTAATGATTTTAAAAGTGATTTATATTGTTTTTCCTGTTCAGAACAAATGAAATCTGTAGGTTAAATTAATACAGGCTTTTCATCATTGCAAAGTTAAAAAGCTAGTTACTAGTAAATTTTTTTCATTAGATTAACATCTGAAACTCTTAAGCAGTAAGGTAAACAATGATTACCTATCAAAACTGAGTAATGAAATAAGTTTGCCCTGAAAAATCATACCTTCAAATTAGAAATTTGTATGTATTGAAAATAGTTTTCTTTTACTAAAGGAATATTGGGTTTACATTGAATTATTTCTGGAATGAATGCTGCCATTTAAGTCTCAGGAACTAAAGAGGTAAATAGAGATATAACATGAAGAAGAATTGTAGATGGATGGTTGCATTTCCAGTTAAAGCAAAGCAAGTTGGAAAATGAGAATGGATTTGCATATTTCTCACATTGCTAAGTTTGTATTAATACTCTGCTGTGGGGCTGTTTCTTTCCCCATTTAAACATGGTTCCTAGAAATAATAGCATAATGCCAATGCTTACTTTAACAAATATATTAGCAAATGTATTCAGATTTATGGCTAAATCCTCCCCTTCCTTAATAATCAAATGTCATTGTTATAATGACATTTAGTACAGAAATTTTTGCTCAGTTTTAAAGATTGGTTCATGTATCATGCTTCTGAAATCATGCCATGTAATTTAGTTTAGCCATTCCCAATCTTGGGTCCCCAGATGTTGTTGGACTACATCATCCACTGGACTTGCTGGCTAGGGATGGTGGAAGTTGTAGTGCAACAATATCCGAGGAGCCCAGGTTGGGAAAGATTGATTTAGGTGCATGGGACCTGTAAAAGGTTTAGTGGGTTGCAAAAAGCAACTGTCTGCATAGCCCATGGCACATGCTTATAGGCCCTGGTTCAAGCATCATGAACAAATCATGGTTTAGCCACCAGGAATGTGGTGCTCCTTGTCTCCTTGTGAGCACTGATTCTCTGTTCCACATCATGGCTTGTGGTGATGTATTAGACAAATTATGGTTGATGAATTAGATGAATTATGATGAATTAGACAAATTATAGTTACTGTTAACATAGCTTGTCTCCAAGCCAGAGCTGAAAACCAACTTTAAACCATCTCTACTAGGTATGGCTATTGTGCTCCAGAATATGGCAAAGGAAACTGGTATATACAAATTGGAGCATTCAAGCCCATAGTACTCCCCAATAGACTTCTGGTTTCTTTGCTCATTCTTACAAAAGGAGGAGCCAGGAGGCTTTGTGTAACACCCAGAGGCTTGTAAAGGTAAAGGGACCCCTGACTGTTAAGTCCAGTCGTGGACGACTCTGGGGTTGCAGTGCTCATCCTGCTTTATTGGCCGAGGTAGCCGGCATTTGTCCGCAGACAGCTCAGGTCATGTGGCCAGCATGACTAAGCCACTTCTGGCAAATTAGAGCAGAGCACGGAAACACCGTTTACCTTCCCTCCAGAGCGGAACCTATTTATCTACTTGCACTTTGACGTGCTTTCAAACTGCTAGGTTGGCAGGAGCAGGGACCAAGCAACGGGAAGCTCACCCCATCGTGGGGATTCGAACCGCCAACCTTCTGATCAGCAAAGCCCTAGGCTCAGTGGTTTAGACCACAGCGCTACCCACGTCCCTATCCAGAGGCTCATACCTGTTCACTAATTTGATATACAGTCAACACTACACCGCCTTTTGAAAGAGCTGTAAATAGGTTAATAATAATGCTATTGATAATAATACAACATTGGCTCATTTTATAGATTTCATAACTTTCTCTTGAGTTTCTTATGCATGTATATTATATTTAGTGACTTGGATGGCACAGAAGAGAATAAAGTGGAATCTCAGACAGCTCTAGCTTCTTCAAATTCAGAATCTAGTTCGGCTGAGGAAAGTTCTTCAGACTCCAGCTCAGAATCTGACTCTGAAAGTAGTTTGGAGACTCGAAAAAAAGTGCATACTTCACTTCCTCCCAAGGTATATCTTTAATGTTATATAAGTGTTCATAAGTAGAGTTATTGAAGGTGCATTTTGATTGCCTTTATGACGTGTAGAAACAGGACGTATCAGGAAATGTGTAGATTTGTATTCTTTGTTTTTGATTGGAGGTCCTTTGCGAAAACATTTATTGCAAGTTAATGAAAATTAATATGCTGTTACTTTGCAATTCTAGAAGGAGACTTTTTATAGGTGATGATTAACCACTGCACAATACACTAATGGAGTATGTCTCAGTTTCCGTTATATAAAATATATGTTGTAAAGCACAAGAAATTATAGAAGCCTTTTTCACTGGAGATGAACAAATGCAAAGTGATAAAAGTTCTGATTATAATATTCAGTCAGTGATGTTTTGTTGAGCTTACATATCTGTATAAACTTTTATCTGAAAATTTACAGTCCAGGGTTTAGATTCCCATCATTCTCAGAGGTTTATGTTTGGTAGCCACATTGAAAGTAAAGGATATAACCTAGTAAAAATGAATAGTGGATAGTTCCACAGTGGCATATATTGTAATATTAGCCTCTTTTAAGTATAAACGCTTAATCACTGTGTGTACTCTTACTTTCACCAACATGATTTGGACGTAATTTGCAAACTTGTGCAGCAGTCCTTGTAGTTTTTGGCAGTAGTAGAGTGGCTGGACTACGTAGAGAGAATGAAGGCCTCCATTTGATTTTTTTTCTCCTTACAATCAAGTGGTATATAAATTTTATGAAATAAATTATATTGAGACATTTATGGCAGTGAGTTAAATAGCCTAGGGTTTGTATGGTCGGAATTCTTGGTGATGATGATGATGATAGTCACACAGATTGTAGATTTCTTATGCCCAATTAATAGAAGTCTCATTTTCACACCCTTGTAGACATGTTTTGACACAAGATCCAATAAATTTAGTCCTAAGTTGCCACTGGTGACTGGGAAACACTTCTTGGTGACAGCTTGCCCAACTGAGACACTTTCCCCTTTGAAACACAGTTCCTTCAGCATTTTCAAAAGGGAAGGGTTATTTATTCGTTCACCTTTTTAAACACTTGGAAGCAGTAAGAATCAGCCTTGCTGCCAGGTATGAAGTGAAAAGCTTACCTCTCTGCTGAGTCCTCTGCACCTACCAGAGAACTGGGGGGAGGGGTGATTGTGGCAGACACAAGAAATGACTGACTACTAAGGGCAATAAAAATATGTGGGTCTCTGGCAAATGCATATATATATATATATGAGAACAACTACAGGTGGCAGTGTAAATAGTGTTGCTGAAGCATATCTAAAGTACATAAAGGGGCCCACAAAAATCATAGTTTGGAAGGTTGTGGTATGCTTAATTGCTGCCAGATGATAAGCACTGCAACCATGCTTATAAAAGCTTAACTGTGACTGACTCGCAAATACTGAAGGTTGTATTTTATGGCCAGTTAAAAACAAGATACCTGTTGTCATGGTTGGTGAGAACAAACTGCATAAAGGCACCTTTGCCTCCCAACATGAAAGCTTTGCTTCAGTACTTGATAGTAGTGTCAAATTTGTGTTTTGATCTCACATTTCTGTGTAGTAATTGCAGTGAGGAGAGCAGCAGAAACAGCTAAATCTATCAACAATTATATTTAATAGGCAAACTGCCTTTAATAGTGTCAAATAGTTGGTCATTTAGATGTGGTATTGTCTATTCCTGATCGGCAACAATTCTCCACTGGCCCTGTAGGGACCCACAGGGTTTCATCTTGTCTCCCATGCTCTTTAGCATCTATATGAAACCACCTGGAGAGGTCATTGGGGTATTTGGAGTGAGGCGTCATCAACAGGCAGATGACTCCCAGTTCTTTCACTTTATCAAATGAATCAGTCCAGGCTGTTCACTCCGTAAACCAATGTATGGACACCATAATATCCAGTGGATTGCTGATTCCCATGTTCAGGAATTGGGTAGATAGCTCTTATGGATGTAGTTGCACTTCCTTCGAAATAACAGGCCTGCTGTGGAATTGGGTAGATGGCCTTATCACTGGCGGCACAAACTGCTGCAACAGCAAAGAACAGCTTTTCCTGGTTTAGCATCTACAGCTGTTCCTGGACAGGGATACTCTGCCCACTGCGAGCCATATGCTGGTTAACTTCCTGATATGATTACTGTAATATGCTCTGTGTGGGGCTGTCCTTGAGAATGATCTGGAAGCCACAGCCTATGCAAAATGTGGCAGCCAGATTACAGAGTGCTACAGTTCCAGAGGGTAATATGATCCTGAGAAAGTTGCGCTGGCTGCTAATCTGCTACAGAGAAATGACTTAGAAAGCTCTAAACAACTTAAAATATGTTAAATAAATAAAATACTAACGTATAATAATGATGAACAGTCTTCCTTTTTGGCTAAATGCCTAATCGCAATACAGTTATGCTATAACTTTGAGGAAATGCTAATTTTATAAAGGTGCAGCTTCTTAGATTTTTAGAGCAGAGTGTAACTGAGTTACATTCCAAGCCCACGAGAGAGTAAGTTCCACTGAAATCAGTGAGGTTTCCTTGTAGGTAGAAAAAGTGTATACCGTATTTTTCGCCCTATAGGACGCACTTTTTCCCCTCCAAAAATGAAGGGGAAATGTGTGTGCATCCTATGGGGCGAATGCAGGCTTTCGCTGAAGCCTGGAGAGCCCCACCGCCAGCCCCACAAGCTCGGGGGACAGCGGGGAGGCGGAACGCCGCCATCCCGCTGTCCCCCGACCTGGTTTGGAGGCTGGCGGTGGGGAGAAGCCTGTTCCTCCCCGTCGCCAGCCCCGCAAGCTCGGGGGACAGCTTCCCGCCCCAGCCCCGTGCCTGGGGAGGGGGGAATAATTTTTTTTTTCTTTATTCCCCCCCAAAAAACTAGGTGCGTCCTATGGGCCGGTGCGCCTTATGGGGCGAAAAATTGGAATAAGGAGGTTTTCAGTTTGGGCTTGCACTCTTTGATGGATCATTACGTTCTTTCTTTACCTGCATAATTCCTGTTTTCTAAACCTTGCAGATGAAATATACCCAGATTAACACGGTTTAGAAACATTGCTGGAGTAATTGCTTCACTTTCCCTTTCTTTGATTTTTTGAACGTCAGTCCCTTTCATGTCCTGTGTTTTTTAAAAAAAATAAATGTTTTTTTCTAGTTATAAAATATACTATCAGTCTCTGTTCTGTTTTTGCTTCCTGTTTCCCCCTACAATTATGTTTTAATCAGTATTGGGAACAAGATACAATGTTGTGCCACTTCAGAATAAATTTCCATGAGTCAGAATGTTGATCCCACAGCTTTACATTCTGAGATCAACTGAAGACGAATAGCGGTGCTCTGAACTTCCATTAAATCTAACAAACAGTCATTGGTTTCAACATCCAGAAATATCCAGGGTAACTACCTGGCTCTTAGTCTCCCTGTGACTTCCCAGATGTATCATTAATGAGGGCTTCCAAATTTCTGTCCCAAAATACAACATCATTCCTGGTGGTTGGCCGTGCTTGCTGGGGCTGATGGAACTTGGGATACAGTAACATCTGGAAGGCCACAAGTTCCCCACCACCGTTATACGCATCCCCTTTTGGAAGCAGGTCCCATTAAACTCAGTGGAACTTGTGAGTAAACAACTATAGGATTACACTACTGTTGACATAATAGCTGTCAAGACAATTAATAGTTTAAGGATTGTAGTAGCTTAGTAACTTGGGAATCTACCATATTAAAATACTTAATTGCATATGGAACGTTTAAACGGGGCCCTCTGCTATGTCAGTTAGTAAACTTCTGTTTGTGAAATAGACTGGAGTTCTTTGGTATAAATATAACTCTAAAGGTCCTCGCTTAAGGGAAATCAGAATTAACTTTTATTTTAATGATTGTGAGAGAATTTGTGTACATTGAAGCCACCAAACTACATTGGTGCTTTAAATTTTGACTATTTCTGTATTTTCTCCATTTGAAAGGAATCTCTTTTTCCATAAAGGACCCTTCTGTTTAGTTATATACTTTATATATTATAAAATATACTTAAGATGTATTTAATAATGAATGCAAATGTCCTTTGAAGTGACATAAAATTATGAAACATTTTATGATATATAAAAACAGTGTTAAGATGGACCTATAATAAAAATGTTAAGATGAAGACATGTTAGTCTAATACATGGCTTCTGGTTTGTTTTTTTACAAAACAAAGGTAAAATGTCTCCTAATAATGAGCATAGTTCCGTATCTCAAGTGCATTATGCACTTAGAAATACAACTTTCAAAGTGTTGTTGTGCATAACTAAAACACAGCTAGTGATCCTGCTCAGAAATAGCGGGGTATTCAGATACATAATCACATACTGTTAAAAATCAGATACAGATTTTAGTATGATGCGTGAGTAAATAAGAGCCTATGTAGTGGGATTTTAAAATCAGTTACTGTTGGCCTCTTATACAAGCATAATACAGTCACTCAGCTGTTAAAAACCTGATCTACTATTTAAAAAATATATAAAAACAAATTGTCTATCTTTCTGCCTGATCTCTTTTCAACTGCTAACACAATGGAAACAGTAGGTGATCAGTCAGTGCATTTGGATTGTCCATGATGGTTTTGTATAAATATTGGAAGGGCAAGAAACAGAATTCACACAGTAAAATATGATTTCATCTGCCTCTTCTCTGCAGTTCCATGGCTCATGCTGCGGTGTGAAATTCTCATTTTACACACTTTGCAGGCGGAGCACATGAATTATGCATTGAGCAAGAGAAATCTCCTGCTTCAAGTCGTATATGCATTTACCCAGGTTCTATCTCTATTATCAAGATGAATTGCAAATGGAGAAATGTTTGATGGGATATGGCTTAACTTCTTTGTTTAGCATTCAGCTCTGGATTGCATTCTTTTCTTTAAGGAGGAAGCAAGTTTATTTTTGTGTGGATTGTAATTTTAAGTAAAGAACAAAAAAATCAATTTTTAAAGCTGTTTCAGTTAAACTATCGGTAAATATTAAACATAAATGTGAGTGAGTGTGTGTCATGTTCATTTTCTTACATTTAAACTTATTGTGACCATGGGCAAGTCCAGAACATTGTAAGCACAGTTGCCATTTGTAGAAAGGAAAACAGTGACATATCTGATTTGATGAGTATGCCATTTTGTATTAGAGAGACCAGGTAGATTTGCTGGGAGGAGCTGATCTGATCCCACTGTGTTCACCTAGATGTTTGGTATAGCATCATACAGGGCCATCTTACCCATAGGCACTAGGGGTGCGGGGCACCCGGGTGCCAGGCTCTCAGGGGTGCCAGGCCGAGAGTCCGGGGATGAGCCCGCTTTTTGGTCGGAGCACTGCAGTGGGCTCTTCTGCTGCGGGCGGCTCTGCGCCGTGAGTTTGGGGGCGACCAAGCCAACGAGACACTGAGGTGGCCGGCTGGCTCCACCTTCCTGCGCGCCTGGGAATGGGCAGATCTTTGCACCCTGACGCCACATATACTTAAGATAGCCCTGGCATCATCATAGGCTGCAGGGATGAGGGGAGAGTTGCTGTGTTCCATCGCACTTCCATATCCAGTGCCAGGAAACTTGGAACTGACTGTGAAGGAAGTAAATTGTGGTTACTGCTTCTGTACCATCCACCTTACTGCCCAGCAGCTTCTCTCACCAAGCTGGCAGAGGTGATATTAGGTGTGGTGTCAGAGGAAACCTTAACAATAGTTCTGGATTATTTCAGTATCTATGCTGAGGCTGCCTCTAGTGTTCTGCCTCAGGACTTCATGGCCTTAATGATGACCATGGAGGTATCTCCCAAGTTGTCACTGATCTGACACACAGGGCACAGCATACCCTCCATTTAATTGTTGCTCAAGGTGGAGGAAGAGATGGTATGGAGATAGGGGGAGTAGATCTCACCCCATTGTCATGGTCTGATCACTTCCTGGTGAAGTTCTTACAGCTCCAGTCCTCCACTGGAAGGGTGATGGAAGGATTAAGATGCTGTGGAGAAGCTTATCAGGGGTTGCAGAGGGGAAAGAAAAAGGTGAGTTGTGCAAGCCGCTCACATTAGGTACAACCCATACAGATTGAATGAAGTCATAATTAACTATGACTTCAGTGTTGACTGATCCCGCCTTTTGGTCGGAGCACTGCAGTAGGCTCTTCTGCTGCGGGCGGCTCTGCGCCGTGAGTTTGGGGGCGACCAAGCCAGCGAGATACTGAGGTACTGAGATATTTAGCTGGAATATTGACATATTCCAGCTAAAATGAAACTGAAACCAGTTTGAACAACTGAGTAGCTGTAATGAAATCACATGAACATAAGAATAGCCTGCTGGATTAGGTCAAAGGCTTATCTATAGTCCCGCATCCTATTGTCACATTAGCCAATCAGATGCTGTGGGAAATCAGGGAGCAGAACATGAAATCAAGAGCATTCTCCCCTCCTGTAGTTTCCAGCAACTGGCATTTGGAAGCATTACTGCCTCCAACTGTGAAGGTATTTTTTGTGGGACTTAATCACAACTAAATCTGAGCCTATATATTGAATAATGTGAACTTTTGCCTGAGACTGACTAATTTTCATTTGGGGAATAGAGGTCTAGAACTTGGGTCTGGTTGCAGTATCCAGCCATTATTTGTGCTGCCTTCCCCCCAAACCTGGCTTCTTGCACATATAGATAGAGGAAAAGCAGAGTTTGTCTGTCTATCTCTCTTTTTACAAACTTTATTGAAAAGTTTAAAAACAATTACCAAGCAAAACTGTTGTCTTCCAAGAGAAATACGTGTACAGATGTTAAGTCTTATATGCAGTCATCCACATAGAATCAAAACAAACTTGGAAAATCTTTTATATTACAAATTCAGCTCGCATCCACAGGATATACTTCAATCTAAATTGCTAAGTAATTTCTCCATAGTGTCTTCTGTGACTGAGACAGAAGGAAGATTACTGTACTATTGTTAATAAACACTATAAATCAAGACCTTATGGAGTCAAGCCATCTTTCTTTGTTATTCCTGTTATCGCCTTCCAGTGGTGAATTAAGTGTTCATAAGTGCTGTATTCCACACATACTGCGTCCAAGTTCTTGTGGTGGGAGTCCTATGGTCTAAACCCCCACTGCATACCATTTCAACTAAACTGCAAGAAACCTTTTTAAATGTCATTATGAGATAGCACTGGACACCCCTACACCCTTCCAGAGATAGCCATTTTCTCTCACCCTTATGTTGGACAGGATGTAAGCTTAAAGGCATGTTCCTCCACATGTGATAGGAGTGCCTGTTGCCTAAAAATTTTTTGGACTTGAATTTTTTTCACTGTCTTCTGCCATTATGGAACAACATCTTGTACCCGATCCCATGTTAGCCCAGCTGTCAATGGAAAACGATATCAATCCAAATGTAAAGCATAAAAGAGTTGATCTTCTTTCTTAAGACAGCAGCGAGACAAATAATTGCATCCATTTGGAGACTTTGTCTCTTATATTCCACCAGGATTCTACATCCACCCACCTACCCACCCAAAGTTCTTTGCAGTGTGTAGGGTAGTTGGACAAAGAGTATTCTTATGTCATGTTGAGTTTGTGCAGATAGTCTCCAGGAAGATATTCATGGTTTCCAGAGGTGAGCTGTTGATGGCATTTGTTGAATCCTGTTAAATTAAGCTCATGCTCCGAATCATATGCAGTGGGATTCTTTCACCATGCTTCGCATGCGTGCTCTAGATATGAGTGTTTCTTCCGCCACTCAATGAGAAAAGTGTCCTGCTAATCAACATGTTTGTGGACTCAAATGGCTGATACAGTTCTCTGGAAAATTATGCCAAAATTCATAGTAAATTTTGACAAAGAACTTTATTCCCAGGCTGTGGTATATAGGCATGGTTCTTTCTTTGTCCTTCTCCCTTCTTACACCTGCTTGTATAATTATTTATTTGAGTTTCAATTAAAGATGCAATAATATATAAACTCTGTTAATTTTATTCTCCCAAAGAGATGAATTTATCAGGTCTCTTGCTACTCTGAAAATGCTTTGATGATCTGAATCTAATGAAATCTCAATCCTCTTGAGAACTAAAGATCTCTGGGTTTTATGCCTAGTCTTGTATGGCAGCAGCTCTCAGCTGATTAGGTCACATGTCCAAAGAGAAAAGAAGTAGTGAGACCAGTTGTGGTTGTTGAGAAAAGTTTGACGTTACTGCACACTCGAGGACCATAGGATTACAGGAAATAAAAGACTGCTAATTGATAATGTGAAAAGTTAGATCAAAGCCACCACAATTTTTTTTTTTTAAACTAAAAGAAAAATAGAGTAATAGCACAGCTAATTGCTTAGAGCAGGACATTGACCCGCCGTTGAAGCAGAGCTGTATTGGTGTTGCAAGAACACTGGGAGATAACATCAAAGAAATTGTGTTGAAAAGGCATGCAAGATTCTTTTATCTGAATTCCTATGCAGCGAATATTAAAAAGGTTGAGCCCAATTACATTCTTTCCTGGATAGGTCTCTGCAGTGTTCTTACACATTTTTTCAAAAAAAGGATTAAACATTCATATACTTTTGGCAGAAAGAAGAGAAAGCTTCACAAGAGAAGAGAGCGCCTACTAAGCAAGATGTGCCACTCTTGGATTTGGACGACTGTAAGTACTCCAGATGTTTGCCCTTTCAAATGATATTTTTATGTCCATGAAAGTTAAAGCATTTGACTTAGATCCTAACTAAAGCTTCCCTTGTGGGAGTGCCCCATGAGCAGAGTTCTGCTCATGGGATGCTCCCACCGGCAGAAGAAAGGCATTTTTTTACACACACTCCTTTTCCCTGCAACCTCTTCGCCTTTCCAAACTGTTGCTGAAGGATCGGGGAAAGCAGTTATTTCCACTTACAGAAGCAATCCATCATTTTGCAGGGGGCTAGTTAGGATCCAAGTCATTGTATTTAAATTTCAAAAGGCCTGAAATAATACTGTCTGTCTCATATAAAGATATAATGGAATATTTATGTGTACTCTATGCATTTGTCATTGTATAAGAGCATAACACACTTTAAAAAAAAACCTGGATAGCCTACTTGAACAATGCATGCTCTTTAAACAGATTCTTTCTGAACAATTTAGCTTTAAATGTGGGGGGTCTCTCTTCTCTTGTCTCTTAAGATTTAAGGCTTATATGTTTTCAGCCTATATCAAATGCATTTCTTAGCGCATTGTAATACTGTTACACTATTTTATTTTTAAATAAGTACCTTTTTATAAATGAATAGCTTTCCATAGCAAGGTAGCAGTGAGACGCATGGTATCTGGAAATCATACTGAGGTCTCATTCAGAAAGATTGTATTTTCAAAGGTTGTAAATCTCTATGTGTCAGTAATACAAAAATATTTAACAGCCTCAAGCACAGAAATTTGGAAAGCATAAAAGCTAGAGATGAGTGTGGTTTTGTTTTTCCATAGGCTGGATACAGAGATTAGCACGCTAAATAGAGCTAGCAAATTGTGACACACATACACACACACACATACACACACACACACACACACACACACACCCAGCCCCACTATGTTCCACCAAGGATTGGGGGACCTTGCTTAATTGGGAGGCTCTGGGCAAAGGAGGAAGGGGCTTCTTCCAGGAGTGGCATTCCCACTGAGGTGGCTGCCGTGGGGATCAAGGGACAGGGATATCAACTTCTGCTATCCCTATTATGTGCTGTTAGCTCTTACTCCACCTCCTATGTGTTTAGAAAATTTAGAGACTTTTACTTTTATGTCTGAATTCTCAGAATAAACAAGGTTCATTTTAAAATAGAAGCTTTCATCTTTATATAACAACAAAGCATAGAATCTATCATTCTAAGAATAAGCAAGTAATCTACTAACATTAATTTCCACATAGTTTACCTTTAGTTTGGAACATGGTGTGTGGTGGTTGGGGAGGTGTTTACGCACCTTCCCATACACATTAACTTAAGACATATGTTGATGTACAATCCCATAAATCAGAGTTTTCCAAACTGTGTTGTGACACGTTAGTGTGTTGGCTGCCATGTGTAGGTTTATTGTGTGAACACACCCTGCTCTCCTCCTGGGGCTGGAAAGGGGCTAGTTTAACCTCAGGTTTGCTAGCAAAACTGAATTACTGTGCCATGAAATGAAACATATCTAACAGGTGTGTCACCAACATGAAAAGTTCGGAAAGCTCTGCCATAATTTTTAAAAATTAAACATTTTTATTAAAATGCGTAGGATAAAGTACGTGTCTAGTTACTGAATTGTTCAAGTTTAAGATGCCAGAAAAGCATACTCTTACCAATTTAATTTACTTAAATATAACTATCCTTCTCAACTGCTTATTTTCTGCAGTCAGTCCTGTATCAACTACCACATCACTCCACAAGCCAACTATTCTTACTCCTACTTTATCAGCTGACTTAGAAGGTTTAAGTTTATCAAGTTCTTCAGCCATTGATGTAAGTTATATTTTTCATTTACTGACTTATTTTTCTCACTCATTTTCTGTTTTAAGGTGAACTTGTATCTTGATCTATAATGGACTTGCAGACCATTCAATAATACTTCATTCCATTTTTAAATACAGATCAGGGGTGGGGAGCCTTTGGCCCACCAGGGGTTCCATATTTGCTTGTGAGCCCCTTTTGCCCAAACCATGCCCACCCATGCAATATCAGGTGTGGGATGGGTATTGGCATTGCTTCAGTGCTTAAAGTGAGCTGCTGATTGTTCCTTGACTGGAGCAAGGAACACCTCCACCATCAATCAGCCGATGGGCAGTGAGGATGTGCCTTCTTCTAGGAGAGGGAAGTGATTTTCATTTTGCAAACAACCCTGCACCTCTTGTTTTCAAAGAACAGCATGGGGCTGTTTGCAAAAGGACTTTCAAACAGCCCTCTGCTGCAATTTAAAGTCTCAACAATTGGGACTTCAGAGCACACTGTCACCTGATGTCATAGTGTAATCCAGTGATTGGCAGGTAGGAGGAGCTGCTCACCTTACTAGTTTGGCCTGCCAGGGGTTGGGGAGTTAAAGGCCTGGTCCATTGGCAGAAAAGGTTTCCCACCCCAATGTAGCTTCATGATGAAATTAAGGAAGAATATATTGCAGAGGATTTTTAAAAGCCTGTGGTTTTAAAATGGTAGCAGTATAATCAGAATAGCTTTTGTTAATCACCATTCTAACTTTTGACATGGGAAAACCTTATATTTTGCATTTTAACTGCTTACAAATTCTGGACAAATGTTATAATCTTCTAAACTAATAACACAGAAACTTGTTCTTCTTTCCAAATATATTTTTGAACTTCTTTATCTTGATACCTGCTATATTAAAACAAATCTAACTTAGTATTTTTCTGATTGCCTATGTTAGCTCTTATGCAACGCAGTGTCTGTGTAGGTGTTTATTCATATCTTGAATCAACTAAAATGACTTTATACTCAGTTTCCTGGACAATGAAATAGAGAACGACCAGATCCAAAGTCCTGGAGGGCTCATGGCAGGTAGACAAAAATGGAGGAGGTGGTTCCTCTTCCTAATAGTCCTTCCCATCTCTAAATCCAAAGCCTCCCCTTATACTAGCTTCTTCAGATACGAGCCTCTTAAAAAGCCACTCGGTGTCCTCTACCAGATGCTTCTCTGTCAAAATTTCTGGAATATTTCCTGCTGTAAGAATTTAGGGACAATTTAACAAATAGCTCCCATTTTTCTGACTGTTTAGAATAATACCACATACTGTTTCAAAACCAGACTGCACGGGAATGGGAAGGACATGGTAGTAAAATCTCTCCGTTAAGAAAATAACCTATCTGTCGTGTAGGATGTTCAAATTAACAGATGGTTCAAGCAAATTTGGTAAGGTTCTCACTATAAAAACAAAAAATTATCATAGTGTTAATTTCACATCATGCTTAGCAAACGTTGGCTACCACTAAGTCCATGGTTTGATTCAGTGTGTCATCTAAACCCAGGCTCATGATTTAATTGTCCAGACTAACCATGAACTGTAACCAAGATTTGTTTTCATTAATCTGGAAGTGGTAAGCCATGAGCCTGGGTTGGACAGCACTCTAAGCCATTAGTTGTCAACCGGTGCACTGTGGCACCCTGGGAAGACTTGAGGAACTTTCATTCATGAGAGCCCAGGGGGGGGGGCATCCTTTCATTAACTTGCAGCCCATATCTTCTTGCATTATCTCTCTTCTTTCTCTCCGAGGAACATTCAGGGGAGCTGGCAGCTTTAACTTGCAGCCCATTATCTTCCTGTATACTTCTCTCTCTACCCCAGTGACCATCCTTCCTTGAGCCCATCCGGTGGAATGGGACCAGGGCAGAACAGGTCAGGGGTGGAACGAGGGAATTCCCACTTAAAGGTGTCATGTAATGAAACCCATTGTAAGTGGCTCCCACAGGGGAGCCGCAGAAACAATGTGTTTGGTCAAGGAAGCCGTGGACACGTAAAGGTTGAAAACCTCTAAGCCAAACATTGGATTAGCTCAGCACAACTGCAGAAAGGATCAGGGACAGCAAAGCAACCGTGAGCTTCAATCCAGGAGCCCACGCGCTCAGGACAGTAGCTCACTTCATATGGTTTTAAAAATGAATCTTTGAAATTACTCATATGTGTGAGTCTTTACCAAAGCTAAGAAGCAGAGTACAGTTGCCACACTGGTCTAAAGTGCTACAGTAAAAATAGGTGAGAAAGCAACTTGTCTGGAAACAACCAAGGCCATTGAGAATACATTATTTGTCTAATGGTATATATTAATCTTACTTAACTGGAGGTTTGTGTGCTGGGTATTTTGGCCATGTACATTAAGGTAGTTTTACCCATGCAAGTCCATAGTATTGACATGCCGCACCAATGTAATATATCTTGTTGTTTATACCATATGTGATAGGGACTTTAATAGGTGTGCCTGGAGCAGAAGCTAAAGGCCAATCAGTATAGTAGATAAAAGGTCTTCCACTGGAGCCTGCATATTGCACATTGTATTCCTGTAGTCACAGAGAATATATGCCCATTACTCCCAGTTCCCAGTGGGAATTATGTAGTGCCATCTCAAAATCATTTTTAAAAGTGTTAGATGTTTATGCTCATGCTAAATAGAAAGGACCATAAGCGACCTTCTAATGCTTGCCTGTATAGGAAGGGAGTTAACCAGACTACTTTAGAAGTATTAACATAGTGTAACTGGAACAGAAAGAGGCCCTTTAGGAGTGACTTTTTGAGAAGAAACAAGGTGTAATGGTAGGAGGAGGGGACGTGAAAAGATTGGGCTGATCATAGTTAAGAAGCCATACCATAGTTTGCCTCTGGAAGCTCGACTCATGTCTGCTTTTAATTTCTCATTTGCTTAGCACTCAACTTCATAAATTCACTCCAGCCTCCCTGCTTCCATCTTAAACCACAAATCCAAACACATGCTGTGGACTACCTGAATGAAGCCAGTGGTCCATAGATCACAGTTTGGGAACCACTTACTTGGACTATATCCGGCAGTTTAAATCATTTACAGGCAATGACCATTTTGCATGGGGGTTCCATTCCCAGCCCCTGCACATCCTCCCACATGTTGGTGGAGCGTGCATAAGCCTTCTCCATCCCTGTTCTTCCCTCTTCTGGGTCCAAAAGGATGCCCCTAAAATGGTTGCCGCCTGTATGTACTAGGATACAACTTTTGTAAAGCATGTACAGTCATACCTTGGTTTTTGAACAGCTTAGTTCTCAAACTTTTTGGCTCCCAAATGCTGCAAACCCAGAAGTTCCTGTTTGCAAACTATTTTTGGAAGCTGAACGTCCAACAGGGCTTCCAGTTGGCTGCAGGAGGTTCCTGCAGTCAATCAGAAGCCGCACGTTGGTTTCTGAATGTTTTGGAAGTCGAACGGACTTCCGCAACGGATTCCATTTGACTTCAAAGGTACAACTGTACTTAGGCTTTCCCTAAATGCATAGCTGTTCATTGCAGAATTGTGGCAGCTGTGTCTTTAAGTAGGTCATGATGTAGGAAAATTGCAAATATACATCTGTTGTTGTCATATTTATTTATTCATACCCTGGTTTTCTTTATAAAAGAAACACAGGGCTTAATGTTTTATTTTAAAAATGCATAAAGGACAATATAGAAGGCAATAAACAGTTCAGATTACTAAGATCCTTTTAGTATATTAGAATAAAGAGCAGGGTAAGACAATTTAAAGTAAAAATAGGAAACAAAACTTAATCCCAGGTTAAATCTCAATGAAATAAAAAGGTTTCAGCAGGTGACCTTAAACTTATTAGGCCACGATAAGGAAATTTTGTCCATTATACGATTATTTTCCACCTAGTCATTTTGATACATTGGCACCCTATTTACAAAATTTTACAATTCCAAAATACAGAGGTGCTTTCACTTGCACAGGATTAAATATACTGCCTTCAGCTGTACTTGAGGGTCGATTTCAAAAAATTCCACTGGAAAAATGCTAATGTCCATGTGGAGATGGCAGTATTGAATCAGCAGCTCATGTGCTTCTAGCTTGCAGTCTTTATAAAAAGATTTGAGGAGTGAGGTTATTATCCCTCTACTACTATCCATACCAGGTCGCTCAACCATTGCTACTGTGTCCTTTCTTCTAGCAGATCAAGATAACCAGATGACAGCAAAAACTGCAGAATTTTAAGCAGGGGCAATTAGAATAGATCTATTATATGATTATTGATGTAAACCTCCAAAATCTATTTTGTATGGTTAAGTTTTTACCTCTATCTTCAGTACATTGTATTTTATTTTATTGCTATGGCTAGTGGCTGGTGCAAATAAAGATTCTTCTTCTTACAAGGCAGCAGGCCTATGAAAACTCTAGGAAGGAAATAGAAATGTATGTTCTGCAGAAATCAGTTGCTGAGTCACCACTGGATCTGAGCATGATTACTCCTAGCTAGTTGGCAATAAGTAAGTCTCTTATTTAGTAGAAAGACCCCTCTTCAGGTAGAATAACAGATTCAAGAGTTCTGGTTTAACACACCAGCCTCTCTAGGGATAGTTGATCTAGAATAGTACCTTCTGAATATCTGTTAAAGAAAATCACTAAATGAGGGAGAAGAACGGGGTAATTCTACAAAATACTTGTAGGAAATGGACATTAAGAATTACTTTTCACTTGCAACTCCATTTGACAATCTCCCTAACGCAACACTAATTATTATTTTCATCTCCATAGCAAACATGCAGAAACTAATTGCTCAAGGCTCATAATAATTTAAAAAATTTACTCATTTTAATACAACTGGCACCCTTCAAGTTTCATCTCCATGAGACTGCAGACCAAATGTTTTCCAAATTTGAGCAATGAAACATGGTTGAAAAAGAAACTGCCCAAGAGTAGTATGGAAATATTGTATATATGAAAACACTATTACGGAAATAAGTTATTCCTATCAACATTTCTTGCTAAAGATTTAATACTGAAGTAAGAACTCTGTATACAAGAAGCATAAATCTATAAAAAATTAAAAATAGTATCATTGCTTTGTCTTCCTTCCTTCAAATATCTTAGTTTATTCATGTTTATAACTGCCTTACTTAAATTCATTGAAGATTTCATGTATAATATGTAAATGATACACATACATAGCTTTAACCATGCCTGATAGTGGTTGTGGATAGTTTTTGTTAGGCAATCACAAATCTAACATATTGTCAATAAAACCAGTCACTTTAAAATTTCAATCACATCTTTCTAAGGTAACATTTACCTCCTCACATCTTTAGCAGCTATCAGACATGACATGGGACATATTCATTGACCCTAAAAATTTTCATCAGAATCATCCACTGAAAGGGGGCTGCCCCAGCCAGACAAAAGGCTCATTTCAATTTTAACGGCCGTAATTAAAGGTTAATTCACTGAGTCAGGATTAACGAGGAAAGTACAAATGATAGGCAAGCAGCTGCCTTTATAATACAAGATTAGAACAATGCAATTACAATAAGAATTAGAAAAAATCAACTTCCTGAAAGGTTCTGTAATGAATGGACTGCATTTCTCTGCTGCTAATTGTGCTACTTAAACATGAGGATGGTACAGCCATCATTTTATTGTACTATCTCTTTATCAACAATGTCTAACAAGATAGTATACTAAATACAGCAATCACAATTGATATATTGAGAAAATACTATGATCACTGGCAACACTTAAAAAGAGCCATGATTGCCATTATGCCAGAGTGGGTTTCTTAAACTAAGGTACACCACACTTAATTCTTTCATTAAATCTTACATGAGTGAATTGCTTTCTTCTACCTACTTACTGTATTTTATTATTATTTATTAAATTTGAAAACCACCCTTTATCTGTAGATGTTGTAGTTGTAAAACTTAAGGTGGAAATAGTAAAAGGAATGTAAATGGGGATTCAAGAATTTTTGTACTTGAGCTTTTTGTTTTTGTGCACAGTAGTAGTGGTTTATTACTATAATAAATGAAGGTAGAATAGCTATTTTCTATATCAGTTTTGTAGATAGGGTGCAAGATATGCATGGTAGTGATTAATTAAAAGACTAGAGAAGTATCATGTTAAATGGAATAGTACTGTTATCAGATATTATGGAAAAGATCCTGATTTTGCAGGGGAGGGGGGACAAAAATATCCCAAGGTATTCTGGGAAGAACACTGTCTTTTTAAAAGTGCCATTTGCAACTGACATCTTAAAATTGGTGACATATATGTTACATTTTGTTTTTTGTCAGGTGTCATAGGATTCAGAAAAGTTGAAAGCGTTTGTGCTTATAGATGCAAAGAAAATAATTGTACATCATAAATAGAAGATGTGGAAAATTACCCTTTAAACTCAGGCTCCATGGAAAGAATTTGCATTTTGTCGATCGTTGTTGAGGTGCTTTAGGATAATAAATCTGTATGCTGGGATACATTGGAGTATTGATGCTTAAAACCTAATAATCCAGTAGCATCATCCCAGGAAAAATATATAGTGCTGTTTGAAGATTATGTAGCCCATGATATGAAAAGCCATGAGCTCAATGCTGCTATTGCTGTGGAAATGGATTGTAAACATAATATAGATTTGCTTGATAAAATTATTATTTTTGCTAAGCAGATGACAGCTGGCAAATCTGTCTCATGTATGCTATAAGTCACAAAAATGTAGGTGTTATCACTGATATTTAGATCAACCCAAGTATTGTTGGCTCAAAAACTGGGCCAACATGCTGTTTCTTACAATATTTTGACATTAAAAGCTCCAAGAAATGGTATTTAAGCCGCTTTTGGTATGGGCAGTTGATAACTTTTCATTCATAATTAGCTCATAGAGAACCGAGAGACATTGCAGGGAAATTGAACTGTCAGTGGGTAGAAACAAGCATTTGACCTCATCACATTGAGTGGGGCCCATCATAATTTGTTCATTTGGTGCCCATCAGCCCAGCCTCATCTCTCATACGGCACCTCGCTGACCTTCCCTCTCCAATTCCACTCAGTTCAGCTTTAATTATGACTCTGCAGACCCGAAGAAATATTGCAGCTTGCTCTCAAAAACCCTGAACTGCCACTCACCAAAAGATTGGTTTTTAACAGGTAATAAATGCCCAGAGGAAATGGTTCTGTGTCCCACACAGAGCACAGCAGCTCCTTTGGAGATTTTCCTGCCTCTCAAGTGTCCTAATACTAACTGGATTTAAAAAAAATAAAAATAGAAAGATCATTTTATGCTTGTTACCAGATTCACTGTACAAAAACAGTATAAGCTTTATTAAAAGCTTATGTGTGTGTGTATGTTTCTGTTACAGACAGAAGAAAATAGTTATTTTGAAAAATAATATTTTAAGAAGCTGGTTAATGATACAAGTATTAGAACTGAAAGTTTTAACTGACTTACTCAGTGAATAATCAACTACACCTTTAATCACTAATTAAAATTTGCCCTCCTATTTAATCGTTGGGCATAAGTTTGAAGGGTACTCCACTGTATGAGTCACAATAATATACTAGGCCCCTAGTGAGAAATTTAGGGATGGGTTTTATTTTCAGTTTTGTATTGAAATTAAGCAGATTATTTTAAATTCATATGTGAAACCACTGTGCCCTGTCTTCATAAGAATGAAGATGGAGGACAATGTCATTTGGATCTTCCAGGTAATACATTTGGATATTCTTCCATACTGCTGAGATTTGAACTTGTTGAAAGCATTTTCACTCTAGCAAGTTAAAGTAAAAAGTGAAAGTTTATATTACTCCAATTCTATTGATGAAAAATATTAATGACCAATCTTTCAAACAGTAAGAGGGAACTTATAATTTTATGAACAAAACAAAAAAAACCACCCTGCGGTCTTCCTTTGCTATCTTTGAAAAGGCCCTTATTTATGTTTTAATGCAAATTAATTTAAAAATAATTAAAGCCAGATGATAAAAAATCAATTGTTTGACAACCCTAGAATTAATGACACACAATTTTAGGATTAACAGTTTGTTGGCTGATTTTTTTTTCAAAAAGTGTAGCTAAATTCAGTATGAAAAGTGACATGGGTGTAACTTTAATCCCAATTTAAATAATAGCAAATTAAATTTCATACACAGTAATTCCACTGGTAGTGGCAGGTGAACTGCATCTCTCCTAAAAGATTTCATAACACTGAATAATTCAAAACTATTCAGTGTTAGGAAATCTTTTAGTAGAGATGCAGTTCACCTGCCACTACTAGTTGTTGTTTCCAGATGGATTTGTACAATAATCTTTTGAGAGAGAGATTTGAGAACACTAGACGAAAAAGTCTGAAAATCTCATTTTGGCTCTAAAAACCTGTCCCTAAAGACTCTCTGGCAAATAAAAGTATTCAAAACTACAGTGTATCCTTGTAGTGAATGTGTCAGCAGGATTTTCAGGTCATTTGACAAAAAGGATACAGGTGCAGTAGATAGCAGTGAAGGTGACTGCTAGTTTCATCAATCACTTTGCCTTTCTTTAAGTTGATACATAATGGATCCCTTCAATCAGCTTCCTTGTTCTTTGTCACTTGTTTAGGAAAAAGAAAAAGGTAGAAAGGCTGGGCTTTAAAGTCAAGGTTACAAACCTTATTTACACATGATAGGAAGATGTCAGTATGAGCAGGGGCCCTTCATAAAATGTTGAGTTTTCCAATGTGTGATAATATGCAGTTTGAAGCTTCCTTCATACAGACCTTGAGTAGTGATGGTGCTTGTCAAAGCACTGAGTTCAAACAGGAGCTTGGAATTAAGATGTTCAGTGACATCCCAGAAAAGGTGATAATGCACTTTATTAGCTGAGGACATAATTAGAAATATTCAGTGACAAACTTTGTTTAGTAAATGAAAAGAAATAGATGGTTTATATACAGGTCCTGGATTACTTAGGCAGTGCTTTCCTGGTGCTTTCATAAATTCATATACAAAATATTATGCAAATCAACCCTCTGTCCTGCCTGAAAAAAGCAAAACTCTACAGTGCCCTGTCTTTTCTTCCACAGCAAACTGACTGCACTCTTACCTTTCTCTGAAAGTGTAAGATATGTGCCCTTAAGTCATTGTGGTTTGTGAGTATTTATAAAATAAGTTTAAGAAACTTCCTTGCCACACTTTTGTGACATTTTGGTTAGTCCTGATAAAGGCATCGTCCAACTGTGGATTTTGGAGTTGAGGCTTTGTGGATTGGACCAACATGTTGGACCAATGCGACAGCGTAGCACATGCTGTGCTAGATGAGTAGATTGATTTGGAAATGTACAGCCCATAATGTGTTGATTTTGAATTCCCTGCCTAAAACGTATAAATATTCCTAAAGCTTTCATAACTTATACAGCACATGTTCATAAAATACTCTGGTTGTTGAACAAAATATGTTTTACATTAGGGTGGTTTTTTGTAAAATCAGTAAACAAATCAGGATAATTAACTTTTTTGCTCTAACCATTTTTCCTTAACTCCTCTGGGGTTGTCTATACATACCATCACATTTGCCTTACATCCTCAGTGAGTGTCAAGAAAAATCCTGGAAAGGGAGGTAGGCATGGACATGTATGTATGATTGGGACCAAGAGATTTTGTTCTACCGAAATTAAGAGCCTCTTTCTAGTGCAAGGACTTTCCTCTTGATCATGTGAGGTGGAGGGAATTTGTAAGGGTGGTGGGCATAGTGCAGGCCTCTCTGAACATTTTTGAGGATCTGTTTTTGCCTTGGGGGAGTCACTATTCCAGCACAGGCTTCTATTCCCATTATTGGTTGACATTCTGAGGGTCATTTATCCATCCACACAGATCAGCTTCTCCTTCTTAGTCTGAAGAGTGCAGTCCTTACAATTTTGGGTACTTTCTAGTAATAGCTTACATGGAACATGGAAGCTATCCCAACATGATTGAGATCTTACATTCCCGATTATGCCTTCAAAGGAAAGCCCATGAAATATAGTTCCACGGTGAGCAACTTCATATAAAATAGACAGTTGCAAGGCACTTGCATTTCCTGTCCCACCTGCATATCTGCCATATGTGAAATCACTCTTTGGAAATGCACTTTCCCTTGTCAGAAACAAATGTTAACATCCCCCCAAAGCAAAAATAGACAAAAATGGCACAGAAGATGCTGGTCTTTGTTTATTAAACATCATCTCCACATTTCTTAACAGAGAATTAGGAAAGTCTGTCAAGCTGGGCGGCAGGGTGGCAGAGGAATCAGGGTGGCAGAGGAATCATGTCCTGCATTACAAGTGCTGGCTATGCAAGAATTCACTTATCCAAACACAAGATTTAATACCCAAACCTTGATATAAGCACCACAAATTCCATGGTTTGGGAGTGCATTAGAATTTTTCCCTTGTGACTCAATGGAAGCTATTGGCTCGTTATGCGAATGGAGATCATTGACTCATTATGCAAATGGTTGCTTAAATAATTTCCAGAAAACCCATGGTGTTTATGAAGTGAGACCTGCATATAGTAGTATATAGGTCAGGAATTCATATGCTTTGCCCCCTGCTGTCCTTGCAAGGGAAATTCTGTTTGCTCTATCCTACAAAAGAAAGGCATTGTTTTTGTGCTGGCTGTTATGGCTTATTTTTACCCAATTATTCACATAAAGATTTTTTGAGTCCCGAATAGCCAAGTGTTGCCCCATATCTGGTGCTCCCTGCTCCACCACTCTCCCTCATTTCGCTTTCTCCTGTTCTTCTAACTATGTGATAAAGGAGTTGCAACTACCACTCTTTTGCAGAAAAAGCACTCTGTATCAATAAATATTTTATTTTTGGACAGTTCACTAATCTTCTTTTGCAGCCTACAACAAATATTGCTGCATGGTATGTGTAATGGCATTTGTACAAACAGTATGTAGTGTATAGGGAGAGTTGTCAGACACTCACAGAAACCTGAGGTTGGGGTGAAGGTGTGTATGATGTTTGAGGACATGATCAGGCTCCTACAGGGGCCAAATATTTTTTCATTGCATGGTCAGAGCTACAAGCACCCTTGTTATATACTCTCCATATGAATCTGCCTGATAAGATTTTATTTTGAGGACCTGCTCTTTGTGCCCCAACCTTTGGAGGGGGACTTCACAGCTACCAGGGATGGAGCCTTCTCTGTAGTGGCAGCTCTGCTTTGGGATGCCTGTTCCAGAACAATTTGGCAGGTCCCAATAATCTTTGCATTTAGGTGCCTGGCTGAAACTTTTGGAAGAGTTCAACGTAATTTAATTTCTATATTGCTTTTACTTTCAACAAGGTAAAAAATGGAGCACTTTTTAAAAAGTTATTTGCAAGTGGACAACTTTGCAAGTTAATGACTGGTTCAGCAAAGTACTTAAGCATATTTTTAAAACTAGAGCATATATCTAGTCTCTGTGAAGTCAACTGTTTCGAAGGGAATCTGTGGCATATGACAGACCTTAATATTCATGAGGAGTACTCATATTTCAAAGCACTCTAATGGCACAAGCCACATTCGCATTACTGCACCTCACATTTCCAGGGCACTTGGAGGATTTGGCTTTATGAAGTATGTCAATGTAAAGCTTCCAGCTACATCTTGTAAAAACCAGTCATAACGTTTCAGAGAAATGTGGTGAATCATATTTCACTCTTGTACTTGCAATACGGTATTTTAAGAACTACATGCACTGTTTTAACAAAATAATTTAATTACTGAGGCATGAAAATAAATTGTAGGAATTCTCTGTCATGAAGATCTGGATTCTGCCCTTTTCCCTAAGGGATCCTAGAGGGCAGTCACCCTGGGCATTTTTTTCGGATTCTGAGCCCTCATTGGCCTCAAATGATAAGGAGCTGTTTGCAGAAGAGTTGAAAGCACCACCCCTGAAGTGTAGGCTTCTTCAGTCATAAATTTTTCCTGCTCTGGTAGCCAAAGCAAGGAGAGTCCTGGAACTCCCTGAGGAACAACCCATGGAAACTGAGGCAAAAGCTACAGCGGCAACCAAAGCCGCCAAATCTGCCTTTCTGGATGGACCGCCACGTCTGGCTACCCTGCCTTTCCCAGATTCATTCCAAAAGCTGCGGAACACTGAGCAGACCACACTGGAAAAACACAAACCATCATGCAAGCTGGTGAATAGACACTACCTCTTCCCAACTAATATTATGGGCCAATTGGCTACCCTAATTGTGGGTGTGCCAGTAGCAACTTTATCCTAAACTGCGATTATCCTGTCTGAAAGCAAAGGAGGACCAAGGAATGCTTGTGACAAGTGAGTAGAAGTGGTGCCACTTGGATTTTGAGGCAGAACTGTTACGGCTAGAATAAGCATCCTGTAGGCCAATGATCTCACCTCCAGGGCGGATGTACCCAAACACATTGTAGATGGCTTAAAGAAGCTCTCCATTGTGCCACCCTTCCAAGAGCAGTGATAGTGAACATCTTGGCAATGTAATATCTGGCTCTGCAGTATCTGGCAACTGGGATGTAGATGCAGGATCCCAAGGGCACCTGGCCAATTCCGCATTCAGTGGGGGAAAGCTTTATGGGGACCCGCTCAAAAAAGTCCTTTTTGAGATAAGGGATAAACAAAAGATGCTTCCTGTCAAGAAGGATGAACACAAAGATAAACAACATCAGTCCTTTTGTCTGTGACAACAATATAATAGACCACACTTCAACAGACTACAGATCCAGATGAGATTGCACTGAAAGATCCAGGAGTTCCACAATGCCTCATCAATGTCCCAATTCCAATCCTGGAATTGGGGGGAGTTGCAGTGTGGGGATCAATGGTAATCAAAGATCCTCTCCTTGTGCAATGTGGAAATGTCCCTTCTTATGCTTATTTTTGTCGTTTAGTCGTGCTCAACTCTTCGTGACCCCATGGATGCCAGGCACTCCTGTCTTCCACTGCCTCCTGCAGTTTGGTCAAACTCATGTTGGTAGCTTCAAGAACAGTGTCCAACCATCTTGTCCTCTGTCGTCCCCTTCTCCTTGTGCCCTCCATCTTTCCCAACATCAGGGTCTTTTCCAGGGAGTCTTCTTTTCTCATGAGGTGGCCAAAGTATTGGAGCCTCAGCTTCAGGACCTGTCCTTCCAGTGAGCACTCAGGGCTGATTTCCTTAAGAATGAAGAGGTTTGATCTTCTTGCAGTCCATAGGACTCTCAAGAGTTTCCTCCAGCACCATAATTCAAAAGCATCAATTCTTCGGCGATCCGCCTTCTTTATGGTCCAGCTCTCACTTCCATACATCACTACTGGGAAAACCATAGCTTTAACTATACAGACCTTTGTCGGCAAGGTGATGTCTCTGCTTTTTAAGATGCTTTATCTGTTTTAGAACATTCAGTACTTTTATTTGCTTACAATTTGTAATAGTTAATGGACGAAAACAGTTACTGTTAATATATTTCCATTTTATTTTCTTCCATATGGCAACTTTTCCCTTAATGCCACAAGCTTTTCTTTCTTTAAATACTAATCTGATGTCCCTTCCCTTCTCCTCTTCAATTTCAGAGTTACTGGAGCATACCCACATAGTATATGTGGGAGGAAATAGCTCATAGCTTGGTAGGTCATTTTTGGATTATGTCTTGGATAGAAGGGCCATTGAAAAGTTACTTCCAAAGATAGATTAAATTATTCAGTTCCTCACTGTTAACAAAACATAATTTTAAAGATTTCTTTGATTGTAGACAATAGACATTCATTGAACAAAATGTATATTTCATCCAGACCAGTTTCTTTTGTTATATGTGTTGAATCTGATCAATAGACGCTTCTGACCACAGTTGTGTTGAACTGGAAAACATGTCGGTCAAAATTAGAAAGGGAGCAAGTAGGAGACAGTAATAGCTACATTTTAGCAGAAGGGATACATTTAGAGCAGTATGGATGGCAAGATTAGCAATCTGCATTAACCTCAAAAAGATTCATGTAGAAGCATGAATTTCTAAAATATCAGTTGTATTTATTTAAATCATGAATTGTGTTTAAAATGGAATTGATGCAAAAGTGCATTTTAGATTTGCAAAAGCAGTGAGAAATTTCACTATCAGCATAATAAACTCAGTGTCTAACAACAGAAATACTTATGGAGAACCTAGAATTTAGCGCAATATCTAATATTTATAAGTTTAATTACATATTTATCACTTCAATGCTAACTGGTTACAACTTCCATAGCAAATACATTTCTTACAACTTGTGTTTTACCACACCCTAATGCTGCTGCTACCAGCCTTCTGTTTTTGCAGTCTTGGGTAGAAATAGGAGGTTTATCAGGCTCTTAGTGGACTGTCATAGGTGTTTGGTGGAATGCTTTGCAAGGCTCTTTTTGCATTTATACTATAATATTGCATGATTCTTGCAGCCAAAAAGGCAACTTACGGGACTATTTCCGGACATTGAAACACACAAACAGGTCCCTGGATTGGACTGCTGAGTTACACATTTTGAAAAAGCATCTTGGAAAACAGTAACTTGAAATTTTGTGTGTTTCTTCTTCTTCAAGAAATATTGAGCAGTGGCGTTAAAAGTTTTACAGTTTTAATCTTAAAGCCACCCCCCCCCCCGGAAGCAGACATGCCATGTCATAAAATAACTATTAGTGATTAGTTTGTATCATATAAATCTAACTTGAGTTGATAATATGGTCCATTACCAGCTAACTGCACAGAGTATTTTTCATTTTACACTCTTCAGTTACTTTTTAGTGAAGTGTTGAAAATATGAAGCTTTTCTCCTTTCTAAAATTGCACGCTGTCTGTCTGTTATTAGGGAGATAACAGCTCTTATAAATGTTTCAGTAAGCACTAAGTAGACAGTTATGTGCACTCTCATTCCACGCTTATTTGCTTACTGTAATAAACTGATAAAATATGTGTGGTTTGTCTTCCTGTATCTATATGCACACAGATTTCCTTTAGAAATAATGTTGTGTCTGCAGAATTGATTGGTTATTTTCATAAAACATCTAAAAGTACATAGATGACTTTCTTAAATGTATGCCAATATGATTTGTAGTGGTTTATCATACAGTTCCTAAATGCATGTTAACTCTTTAGGGGAGGCTTCATTTAAACATATTTACAACATTTGTATTGAATCAGCCTACATAAAATAATTCCACCCGGTCTTGATGCTATTTTGAGTTTCTTCAGTTGTATAGCTCATGCTCCAGTAATGGTTTTTTATTATTTCTGACGGGTTAAAATACTTTTTGACCTGTGTACTTACATATAATGTCTAGCTTGGGGGAGGGTGAGCAGCAAAAAGAATTCTACTTGTTAGGTGTAAATGTCTTTATTTGTTTTTTGGTAAGATTTCTTATCCGCCCTTCACCATAAGGCAGCAGGGCAGATTACAATAATATAATATGCAATTATAAAAGAAAATGGTTCCAGCCAAAACAGAACAGTAAAAATGCAGCAAAAGAGGTTGGTACCAAATGTTCACGCTCTGACTCAAGCTGTGGTCATAAACAGCAACATGAAACAAGGTTCTACAGGTTGAATGGGTTTCTTCCTCTTCCCCGCCTTCCACCATATGTAATATTGTTTATGTACATGAGTGAAGCCAGTGCCCTGCTGAGGAATGCTTGTTCCTATGTGCAGCTGAAGATCACTGAAAAATTATCGTACATATATGTATGCATAAAGATTATTTTAGCTAGATTAAAAATCAGATGATTAATGATCTGATGTTAAATTGATTAAATGTAGCCTCGGTACACTAAAGATTAATACATTTAATTTAAATGTGCATATTGCAAAAATCTTGACGTAGGTAGCTTTTTTGAAACTGGGAGACAAATTGTACAATTTGTCAATTAGAAAAACTTAAGATTTAAACAAATAAAAAAATTCTACTCAGTTTTTAAAACTGCTTACCACCTTCTGCCTTATCTATGTTTCACAATGCTCTATTTTCTGCACAGCACTAAGCATAGAAATGTTTTCGCAGAGCAATCTAATCTACCATCAGTGGAAAATTTGACTGGATCAGGGTCAAAAGGGGTCGGAGGTGCATTTGCAGTCAAATGTACTCCAAGAAAGTTGTACAAATAGAATATCTGTTGGAAAGTATTCAGAGTGGCACCATTTGCAAGTAACAAAACCATGCTACTTTCCATGCATAAATAATTGAAATGAAGCCTATTCCATAATGTAAAGTACATGGTAAGAGGGTCTAACTGACCCCTCAGTGCTTTAAATCTAGAACAATTTTTTGTGCAATTAACACTGTGGACATTATGTAACAACAAATCTTACAGACCTTGCAAACACAGCTTAATGCTACTCAAACAGTCCGTGCACATTTTTGTTGCAATTTCCTTTTGTTTCTGTGACTGCAGAGATGACACTTGATCCTTTTTCTGTTAGCAGTGGCAAGTTGTGCCATTTCTGTGGCTACCTCTCTTGATATCCTAGACAGGTTGGCTGTGTTTCTAGACTCAACCAAGAGTAAGATCTACTGCAAACCTAGGTCTACTAGGGAGAGATGTCTGGGGATGTTCTCCCTATTAAGGGATGTGCATCATACAATGAATGTACACATTTAAGGCAGCAGTTGCTACATTTGAAAACCAATAATGGTCATGATATTTATTTTTATTATAACAATGAAATGAATGGTCTCTGGTTTGGAATTCTGATCTGAAATTGCTGCATCATTATGAACAGAATCTAAAAAGACTGCTGTTAACACTTACTGCTTTGTAGATAAGGAACTCTGGGGGAAGAGGTAGGATTTCTGGTTTGTGTGTTTTCATTATGTGAAAGACAGTTAAAAAAAATTAGCTAATGCTCTGGTGATATACGGCTGATTGCATATGTTAGTTATGAGCACACAAAGCTGGCTTGCACTATACTGCAGAATTGGTCCATCTGTTCCAATATCATCTGCTATGACCAGCAGTAGTTTCTCAAGGTGTTGGACAGAGGATCTTTCTTGTACCTACTACATGAGTTCACTTTTAACTGGAGATACCAAGAATTGAAACTTAGACTTTATGCATACAAAGAATACCAGTGAGCTCATCCCCATTCCTTCCTTTCTGTTTCCCTCTGTAGATTTTAATGTTATCAAATTCCTTCCCCCCCCTCCACATGTTGCTTTGATTATTTCCTTACAGGTTTTCACCTGAAAGTAATATGCAGTCTAATCCTTGTGTTTTAGGTATGCATAGAATGTAATATTGATTTCTTGCATTATTTTTTTTAACCAAGCAAGAACTTGATAGTCTGTATTTACTAACTTTTAATTTTTCCTATGCAATAGGTCAGTGTTCCAGCCTTTGTGCCAACAAGAACTCATGAACTCCTGCACCGAATGAGTGGGAAAGGATTAGCAGCTCATTATCACTTCTCAAGACAGCCATGCATTTACAATGATCAGATGGTATCTGTCCAAGTGACGTTGGCTAACACCACTGACCAGAAGATAGAAAATATCCACTTAGGCGGAAAAAAGCTGCCTACTGGCATGAAAGTCCATGTGTTTAACCCAATAGGTAATTGTTCTATAATTTTGAAACTATGCAATATATTTTTCTAGCCTCTGTAGCATCTTAACTTTTAAAGACTTAGATGCATTAAAAAACAGACAAACCTCGAACCTTTGATTCCAGGAGCAGGTAGATCTTTTAACTGTCAACTGTTTTCTATGGTTCATAGTTCTTTAATGACTTGCAGATAGGTGGTAGGGGAGGTTTTCGTTTTTCAGTTTAAACATACCGTATTTTTCGCCCTATAGGACGCACCAGCCCATAGGACGCACCTAGATTTTTGGGGGGGAAATAAAGGGGGGGGTTATTCCCCCCCCCGGAATGTCAATGTCAATTCTGACATTGTAAATAAAGGCTGCTATAGTTTTCTAGTAAATTCATGGAACAAAGGTGTTCTCTTCACTGATCCTTTTAACTTCCTCTGACAAATAAGCAAATTGTTCTTAAATCTCAAAGTTAAATACATTACAACAGTTGAATCAGGTATTTTCTGTAAATTGGAATAATTGTTTGATAAGATTTCTTGTTCTTAACTTATTATAGCAGAGAATTTTCAAGTAACAGCTTACCAAGGTTATCTCAATATCTCCAGTGTCATTTCTGACACTGATAAATATGTATCTACATGCAGCTCACTGAAGAGAACCCCAAAGGGTCAGTTAACAGTCCCTGTTATCTAATTATTTTCTTCATCATTCCAATGACTAACACTTGATCAAAAGCCAAGCAAATATTTGTTCTAAAATTTTGCAAAGTCAGTAAATGTTTAAGGAATACGTTAAAGTAAGCAGAACCTAATACAAGTTTTCAAAAGCCTTGTTGTTACACTGATTTATCTAACTTTTTCAATATTTTGCTGTATGTTCTATTCAATAGAATCTCTTGAACCTGGGGAATCTATGACAGTCTCAGTAGGGATTGACTTTTGTGATTCTACCCAGGCTGCCAATTTCCAGTTGTGGTAAGTTACGCTGCAGTGGCTTTTCAAAAATAGATCATTAATGTGTAGGGGAAATGAATGGAAGAAAATACAATTTTTTTGTCCTGTTGTGCTGTTTGAATATTAACGCATTATGCTAAGGTGGGTTTTATTTAAGCCTCTGAAGGTTGATCAGTATGCTTAATACAGAGATGGAAAAGTTCTATTTTTGTGTTTTTATAGAAACACAATAGAAATTTAATAAATGAAATAATTATACTGATGATATGGCTCTCCAAATAACTACATAATGCACAATTTAATTAATACATTGTTTTCTTGCTGCTAGTATATTTAGATTGGCAACAGTGTCTTAGCTTGTCAGTCTCCAGGGGCTGAAATCTGCAGCCAGTCACCTTAAAGTACCATGGTTACTGTAAAGCCCACCACCCCAGACATCCCACCCCTTTAGACAAAAGAAGTTCAGGAAGTGTTTCTGCTTACCACAGAAAACGATTTACAAAATAACGAGCACCTCCATTATATCAGACTAGTCACATGTAAAAGTATCTGCTTAGTCCCCTCTAGAAAGCTCAGTACTTAACATTTGCATGCCTGTGTTTTGGTATCATTTCTAGTGTGAACAAGAAAAGGATCTCTTGTACTGAGGGGGTTTCCACTGAGTACTGTGGGTGAACAGGCAGCTTTATTTTATGTGTAACAAAGAAACAAAGCTTGTTCCTTGACACCAGCATCACAAGCTTTGGCAATAGGTTTCCCATGACTACTCCTCAATTTAATGTCCATTTAAGCCGTGTACTTTCTGTCATATTCTTCAGTAGCTCCAGCTGTCCACACATGGAGGAAAGTAGGTAGGCTCCAACATGTGGAGTTGGCCGGGGAGGGGAACCTGCTCCAGAACATAGGGTCATTGGGAACAGGGAACAGGTTTAGCCTTTTCCCCAATAATGTCCCGGAGTTGTACCCCTTTAACATTCATTTGCACCAGTGAATGGGTTACTCTTTCCCCATAAGAATGAATGATGAAATGTCCTCTTTGAGGGCATAATTTAATTGAAGGCAAGACTTGCCCTTTACCCTGCCCTTGTTCACCAAGGTTTGTCCTACAGTTACAGATTGTGGTTGAGGAGAGTTTGGATGGCTCGCTAAGCCAAACCATGGAGCAGTGCAGATTTGAGCTGCTCTCCAGGAAGCAAGCAATAGTTTGACTTAGTGTGACATGCAAATCAGGCCAAAGTGAAACCCAGCCCCTGCTAACACGACCCTTATGAAATTATGAAGAGCAAATGGATGTGTTGCACCAGGAGGGTCCCAGAAATCTATCTGGGCTCCTTCCACTCCCAGGTGTTGCGATATGTATATTTGGTTCTTCAGTTATATATTTAAGTGTGTGAAAGAAGGGCTGCTTTCTTTTCTCCCCTGCCCCCAGTCCTAAAAGTGTGAATCCAAAGTAATCTAAGGTAAACAAATTCTTAAACCATTGTTTGTCTAATATTGTGGATCAGAAAATAATGTAATGAAGTTATGTTTTGTGGTAGGGGAGAGAGCATTTAGTTATAAGAGTCTCCCATTTGAAGCCTGAAATAGTACAGTCCAGGCACAGATTTACCAATTTGGTAGGCCTGTGACATCCTTCCACCTATCTCAGCTGGCCTACTTTTGTATTCAGCAGTGCCACTCATGTTCTGGAGGCAGCCAGACACACCAGGTCTCCCTCTACAAGATAGTGGATGAGTCTCAATTAGTTTGTAGACTTAGAGTCATATGTGTTTGCTTAACATTCATTATACCATTAGATTTTTTGCTGGTGTGATTCCCTGCTTAGCCTTCCATAAGATCATCAACAGTTCTTTACTGTAATTTCAGCAGGCTAGTTAATGGTTAATTTGCTGGTGCTTCAACAAATAAACCATAGTCAGAGAGCAAAAATATATTCTAGCTAAGGAAATCTGGGAAATAAACATGCAGAAGTTCATATACTGTAGATTTCACTGTTCTGTTCCACAAAGTGATATTGGCTTCATACTTCCTTGAATGTGGAATTTTATGGTATTTTTTTTTTTAATCCAGTAGTTTCTTTATCATGTTTTAGATTATTCAAAAATGTATTAAAATTATCTGCAGCATTTTTATGAGTGATATAATAACAGTATTCATGATCTGCTTTTGAGCATCTTTAAACACTGGCATGATTTGGCATTATAGTATGTTGATCTTGTATTGAATATTGCATATAATGTTTTTAAAATGTTCATTTTTTTTATATAAAGTATGTGCACTTTTGAGCGCCCCCGTCTCAGCAAACTAATAGTTCAGTTCCAGACTTAAGCCACTGAAGGCTTGAGATTCTTTGCAGTGATAAATATAAGCAATGTAGCATAACACATTGATTTTATGCAGATCATCACCTTTATGTTTTGGGAGGTCTGCTGTATTAGTGATATATAAAAACTGATTACTTTCTCCAACATTGCCTAGTAATTGTTTATTATTTTCCTATTAGACAAACAAGAAAGATCGATATTCCTCAACATCGGTCTATGAGTAACGTCACTGTAAATAGATTTGCCTCAGACACCAGTGGTGTATTCATTTTAATGATTTGGACAATGTGAACCCAATGACACAGCTCAAGCTAAGCACCAAGTTTAGAGTTGAAATAAGAAACCAAACAGTTGCTTTTCTACTGCTCAATTAAAGGTTTTTTAAAACACACAGTTAAAATGAATGCAAAATTATGTTGCTAGAAAGAGGTTGGATTTTAAACTTTTAGCTAAGTGAATATTTTAAGGAGTACCAAATAACACATATTTTTCTCCCATACGTTCTAAATGGGATGTACAAATGGGGCCAGTTCGTCACAAGCAGGTGAAAGGACTCAAAGGAGGTTGGGACTGTATCCTTAAAATTCTAGGAATACAGCCTCCAACAGCACCAACCCACCTCAGTCTCTCAGCCAGAATCCAGCTGGTAAGGTGATCCTCAAACAACAGTCAGTGACACCCAAAACTTATAGGGGCAAGGCACTAGGTTTCTTCCGGTCAACTGCCACTTTGTCTAGTTCCCCCCAAAAAGCTGGAGCTCAGATTACAGCTGTTGCTTCAGACTGGGAGCTTATATAGAAACTGCAGGCTTTGTTCCCTCCTGGTTCTGAGCCAGGCGGCCCTGGTCCAAGGAGGTGCTTCCATCCACTTCCTTTTCACTTGGTATTTCTGCAGTGGCTCTAAAGCTTCTGCCTGGCTCACATCTCTTCTACTGCTGTGGTCCTGAGGAAAGGTGGGTGGGTGGGTCCAAGAGCTAGCCAGGAACTCCGGCAGCTGGAGTGTGAGACTTCAGTCCTGGGCCACAGATATCTTCATGGTCACTGATAGTGTGGAGAGCCAGTGGAGGGTCCTGCTCCCCTTGCTCCTCTGAGGAGACCTCAGGTTCAAGTTTGGGGCAGGGCTGAATCTTGACACTCCTACAGAGGGTTCTGAGATACTTTCATTGCCTAGTGCTCTAGCCCTGTGACATCCAAGAATGAAGTGCAAGTTCTCAATAAAAACCTCTTCATTCCAAATCCATTCTAGCAGCCATTGCATTGTGCTGCCCTTCGATGCCAGTTTCCTGTATTCTCCGCATGATTGTCAAAGATGACAATCCACACCAGTTCCCCTGCAAAAATAATGTTTACCTTTTACTCTTACACTTTCTAATAGAACATAGTTTACCCATGTAAACTAAGCTTACTGATTCTATTAAAATCATTTTATATATTATTTGTTTTAAATATGTTAAGCCCGCAGAATAACAAAAGTATGTGTGGTGTTGGCTGTATTGTTATGAAAAGGTTCACCCCCATAAACCATTTCTGATTATAATTATTTCCCTTACATTGTTCCAAAAGGAGTACTTTGTCTTACATCAAATGTAATTGATCCTGAAGCAATGTAATCACAATTACTCACTTTCTTAATTAGCCTGCCCAAAATCAGAAAATGGAAACCGATCGGCACTGTTTAAATCAATAGCTTTGTAGTAAGGCTTGTGTGGGAAGGCAGATAGTGGTAATGGGTAGATCAATTGGTTTAGATGCCAATCATTGACTGTGATTTGCATAGCAAAATTTGCTATTCTTGTAATGTACTGGAGCAAGTGATTCAGTAAAAGCAAATTATATAAAGGAAAGGTAAAAATTGGTAATAAAACATTTAGGAGTTTTAAAATAGTTCCTTATATAAATGATGCAAAACTCTAATAAAGAATTAAAAGCTCCTGGAAGAACTCCTTGGTAAGCACTATTTTTATTAAGCAAAGCTTTCCAAGAAATACATCTAATTAAAGATAGTAAAGAGAGAATCCTTAACTTGAAGATTGGACCTAACACTTATTTAGCACGCTTAGAAAGATGTTCACCTTACACATGACCAATACCACCCCTTTATTTTCTTGAAGTTTTCCATGCTTTATTTCAGATCTACAAAACCACTGCATATTTCTCTGTATGAAGGTGGTAACAATATGATTTTTGGCCTTCAAAAAGAACACGCAATCCTACCTTTTTTGGCATAGAAACAGATTGATGCTTGGTGTGGTAAAAGTGGCAGTGGCAGTGAAAATGTGCAGGGAGCCAAGCAGAGGGTGGGGTAGGAAGGGTTCCTTCATCTCCATCCTGCTCTCTGGCGGCTTAAAGTGGTTGTGCACAGTTACCAAGCAACTAGCGCTGGTGGTAGCAACCGTGTTACGAGAGCTTTGTTACACGCACACTTTACCTCAGGGCCCGGAGGGCGCCGGTGAAGGGCCTGCCTGGCCACTTCTAAACTTCAGGCCTTACCCCATGTCTCACAGAGGTCTGGAAGGCGGAGGAAAGCACTCCAGCACCAGTGCTTTTTTCTAGAAAAAAGGTGCTGGTACTGTGTACTACTAGAAAAAAGGCACTGGTTCTGGGGCACAGTAATTTGGGGATATAGAAGTTTTACCACTTTATCATAGTTGGAACATAGATGTAGCCATTCTGTGTGCTGTGGAATGACGTAATCAGAGGTGAAAACAATGAACATCCTAGGTATGGATTCTGCTGAATATTTAAAATTTTGGTGGCTGGTTTTTTGGCACGGGTGAAGACTGGTCATTATATAAATTGTTCCTTATTTCTTTACTGATAAGACAAGTGTTTTATCTTACTAAACCATTCATTTACCTTTCTCTTTTTTTCACAGTACAAAAGATGATCAGTTCAGTATTACTATTCAACCCCCTGTCGGAGAACTACTTTTACCAGTTACTATGTCAGAAAAAGACTTTAAGAGAGAACGAGGTAAGGGGAAAAATTAAAATAAGATGGATGTTCTGGACCTTTTTGCAAATGCAGTAAAATCATATTGTTCTAAATGAGAACATCTTTTTCTGGTCTAACCCTAAGATTTCCATTGACTGCCCTCCTAAGTAACACTCATTTCATATTGCACTGGTACTAAAAAACTGATTGAAACTTTTTTTTTTTTTAAGTCCTGATTAGGCCATAACCACTGTGTGAGTTTGTGTGTATTTTTCTTATCTAGGTGATTCTTTTGAGTATACATGTACTGTTTTAATGGCTATTGTACTGTATACAGTGGTACCTCAGGTTAAGTACTTAACTCATTCCGGAGGTCCGTTCTTATCCCGAAACTGTTCTTAACCTGAAGCACTATTTCTGGGTTAGCGGAGTCTGTAACCTGAAGTGTATGTAACCTGAGGCACCACTGTACAGTCATACCTCATGTTACGTCTGCTTCGTGTTACGTTCTTTCAGGTTACGTCCCGCGGTGACCCAGAAGTACCGGAAAGGGTTACTTCCGGGTTTCGCCGCTCGCTCATGCGCCGAAGCGGCGAGTTGCAATCTGCGCGTGCGCAGACGCGCCGCTGCGGGTTGTGTTCTTTTCATGTTGAGAATGGGCCTCCAGAATGGATCCCATTCGCAACCAGAGGTACCACTGTAGTGTCTTTTTTTAAAATTCAGGACGCCTTGTTGTGTGAAGCAATAAATATATCTATTTAACCAAACTATGGCTGCCTATGCGCTTGGACATTTCATATTAGTCCTAGTGATTGGAATACTGGTGTAACCTACTCAGAAAAACAATTCCAACACATTTTAATAGTTTTCTTTATATTTCCAGTCCTCTTTCTAAAGCTTTTGCTTGTATATAGCTAGTATACTTTGTCCCTACTCCATTAAAATTCATTAGTGCGACCTACTTCTTACAGCATTATTTAGCCTTAATCTCTTCAGTTTCAAAAGAAGCATGGCTTAGCTACTTAGTTGGCACCCACATTTTTTGTCGCACTTTTAAAAATGTAGAATGGAGCAATTCTGTGTTCACCAGGAGTATGGCTGAGCTGCATAGGATGCAGCAGAAAGTCTTACCCACTGACAGAAGTCTCCATAGTGCAAGGCCAAAAAGCTCTGTGCCCTCCTTGATAATGGTGGGCAGTGAGGGCCAAAATGAGTTGTATATGAGAAGACAAGGAATGTGCATATCCTAACCTCCCCCCCCCCCGCACATCCACAGAGGCCACAAAGCTGCACTAGCTCTGTTGTTGGCGTTGTTATGTGGCTCTGTTTGTTAGGTGTTCCCCCACCCACTCCCTGGCCACAGCTAGCCAGCAGGGCTTTGGATTTTGCTGTTGCTCCATCATAGACTCTGTACTTACGCACAAACGCATAACAGAGTTGTTCTGCCTGTCTCATAACTCGCAGGCTTTTTTGTGTGGCATCACATCAAATATATATGAAGGACTTTCCTGTACTACAAATTCTTTTTGCAAAAGGTTTTATTTGGTATTGTGTTTAAAGAAGCCAAACAGTTTATTTATAAGCTCACCTGGACAGTCTCTGAACTGTTTGGGGTGGGTGGGATACCTTTAGATTCCATTGTGTATTCTCATATTGGAATTTGCATTAATCAGTCCTTTCATACTATTCTAGAAAGTTTAAAAAATCCTTGTGTATTTATTACAGCCGCCCAAAACACGTGAATATGATCTATATTTAATATAAATGTTTAATAAGCAGTTTTGTGGGTCTTCTTCTCTGTGTCTTTCGTCTAGAAATAATGATAGCCTTCACAACTATTTGATTTCCTTTTTTCTGTGTAGTTGTGTACTATGATAAAAAAATAAGGTCAGTTATTTTCTCCCTTAACTAGTTCCTAACTATTTGCTGTTCTTACTCTTTGCTGGCTAAAGCCTACTTTGCACGTGCTCAGCAAACCAAGGTGAGTGAGTGACTTGAGGCTTCGTCATATTTTGTGATCTACTTTTCTCCCCTTCTCTTAAACTGTCATCTAGGAGTGCAATTTTAAGTAAAGCTGGATATTGCACTCTGTCTCTCCCTTTCTCATTCTTGTTGTATGCTTGCTTGCTTGTATTTTGATTGAGTTTTGTATGCTTAGCTGTGACTGAGAGCTCCCCCCTCCTGACTGGCCATTCAGAACCACGAGTGCATAGAAGAAGTGCACTTTGAGAATAGCTGTGGTCCTCTGTGGAGTTGTTGCCAAAATTCCTTTTTCTTCTGCCATTTTACTTCTGTGGTTGTTGATTATTTGTCTGAATAAATCTGGCAGCTGTTTGCTATGTTTAATAGAGCAGAAAGGCTACTCTGAATAAAGCTATTTGAAAATTTGTTTATATGAAGTATTTGTAAATCCATGAAGGTCTCTTGGCATTTCAGTATTGCTCTTTCTGTCTTCCTGAATTCATTCTTTGATGCAGGACTGATGCTGGCAAATTTACCGTAGGTTTAAAAGGCTTTTTCTTTAGTATCATCTTAGTTAAATGTTTCAGCCGTTTTAGAAAATTCATGATAATAGAAGTCTCAATTCTCAGCTTTATGTATTTTCTAAACAAGATTAAATAACAGTTTACAGAGTATTTTGAGGGAAAAATTTAACAGTTACTAAATATTCACTTAATATCTAAGCCAACTGAATTTCCTCTTAATTTTCACTAGTAAAGTCAAGCATAAAATTCAGGTCAGCTTGGAAAGTTACCAAGAGCAATTGTCCATGTCAGTCAAACTTGCAGTATAAACCTAACCAGGTCTACTTAGAAGTAAGTCCTGTTGAATTCATTGGGGCTTATTCTGAGGTAAGGGGGGTTAAGATTGTAGCCTTAATCTCCTTCAATAGTACTATTATCGTCCAGAGTTTTCTTTCCTTTGTGAAATGCCGCAAACCTTCACATCTAGAAATACTTTATAAAAAAGGGGGGGGGGGAATGAGGATTTTAAAAAGTAGAAATAGAATCACTTTTTAAATATTAGGAACTAAATATTAGAAACTAAAAGCATGTATTAATTTCTGAAAATCAATGATAAAAGGTATAGAATTTTTACAGTACCAAGAAAAATATATATTTCCATTATGATGTTTGCTGTTGCATTCTTCTAATAGAGCTGGGCAAAGGCAGCAGGGGAACAAACTGCTGCATATTCATACTTGTTGAAGTTTTCTAAGCAGCGCTAAAAGATGGAAAGCTGCATTTATGTGCATGCTGTGCATGATATGCTAAGCCTTGCCATTCTGTTTCAGTAGGATCTCAATTCTGAACTGGAAAAACCACTTTTGGTGTAATTCATTCCCAAACCACCTAGCATAGTTCAGAACAGCAACTGGGGTTATTTGATTTTTCTGTTTCAGCTCAGTGTACCAAACTGATATTTTCGCACACATTTCCCTTATTTCCCCCCAGGCTTAAATATCGAGCAATACATATTGATGACATTTTAACAGTAATGCTGCTTACTATTTTGTTTTTCTTTAAAGTAATGGCAGAACATTAACTGAGAGGAGTGGATGAACCCATTGTAGCAGAAACCAACTTCTATACATTCCCAAAATCTGTTGCAGAGATTCTCCAAAGCAGAGTTTGGGGGCATATAGGTGGCTGCAGGAAGAAGGAGGGGAAAGGGAAGTGTCATTGGGAAGAAAGGAAAGGAGATTGCTAACCGCTTTGAGACTCCTTAAGGGGAGTGAAAGGCAGGATATCAAGTCCAAGTCCAAACTCTTCTTCATTGCACAGGTGGAAATCTGCTTCACTCACACGTGGACAGCATTAGACTTCACCTCATATTTCTGAAAGATAAACATTTCATAAAAGTACTATAGTAATTTAAAATGTCAAGCTCATTCTGCTTTAGTTCAGCTTTTGGATATTAATAGGTTTCCAAAAATTTCCTCTTCTAGATTTCCCCCCAAAGACTACAATTTTAGTAAAGTTAAACTGGCAACTTTAAGTATACCCAATAGAGTTTAATTCGGAAAAGCCATGTCTTTTAAAAAATAAAAAGAATCTCTCAAATTGTTTACTTGATTTTATCAAGATTTATGTTTGCAACATTTTCTGTCCTCCCAACAAGCAAGGTGCTAATTCTTTAAATGGTCAGACATTCACAATTTTCTGGCCCTTAACTACCACAAGCAATCATATTTGATGCCCCTTAATTAGAGCACCTTTTTTTTCTTTTCAGGTTCTTTTCCACCTCAGCAATCGAGACAATACATTTGCTTACCATGCTAAGTGTTCTTTTGCATGTAAATTAATCTTGATTCAGTTTACACTGTCATGCTGAGTGGTACAAATTGCCTATAACAATAAAACAGCATGAGTTAAAAATAAAAGGGGGGGTGGTAAGGCAGATTGAATGTGTGCTTTACTTGATAGGATGTTACTTTGCTTTATGCCAATACATTAGTCAACGATAATGAATCTTCTGTTCTGAAAAGCATGGTTTAGTTGATTTTTTTAATTTTACTTCAATGGAGCAGTACCTTGTCTTTATAGAACAAGTTAGACAAACCATTAATGACAAGAGTGTTAAGGTTAAATATGAAGCAATGCATTCACTTCTCTGAGTGCTATCCATCTTTCCATTTACAGGAGCTTGACAAAAGTACTGGCTTTGTACAACATTTCTTTTAATTACATGCTGCGGGAAACAGGCTTTTAACATAAACATAGTTGCATTCATTTATTCAGCATTTGCTCTTCAATAGAGCTTAATGGAGAAGGTTTAAATCCTTAATGAGTACACACATCTCTCAGCAGTGTTATGTCAGTCCTGTGCTTTGCTTAAAAGCAGCCTCAAGACTGCTTATGTACTTTTTTCAATGCATTTTCCTAATGTAAAATTTAGACCATCTGCAGTACCATGTACTGTTCCCGGCTAAAGTTGATACATTATTTTTTTAAAAAAGCTGCGTAATATTCATGGTTAAGTGAAATGTGGTTTAAAATAAACCTTGAGTAGGCTGTTTTCTTCATTTACTTTAGAATTACAAAAACCGGTTAAGCACCATAGCAGTCTTACAAAGAAGCATGTTCCGTTTCTAGTGCAAAAATATTACTTGTTTATTACCTATCTGACAGGGCACATCTTCCTGACCTTTGGGGTAATGCTTATTCTGATCTTCCAGGGCATGTATGTGTCAGCGCCTTGCCTGTCTAGCCCTCTAGCTTACTTGGCAGGAGCTTCTGTAAGGCAATGTCCTACTACAACCAGTGGTATAGCATGGGCAGAAAAACAATTAAAAAATAGTGTGTCCTGCCCCTCACACAGAAAATCTCCCAGCGTTTGCATGGGTAGACTGAGAAGCAGATTTAGGCAATGGCCAGTTGCTTGTGAGTTGAACATTGGGCTTCCTTTGAAGATGGTTCAGAAACCACCTAATGCAGAACCTAGCAACCATACTATTGAGTAGAAGTAGGCACTGTGCTCTGGTCCATGGGGTCACAAATAGTCGGATACGACTAAACAACAAGGCACTGTGTTCATGTAACACTAGTTCTTTGCACTGTCAGCGATTCATTTTTGAGCCCAGTTCCATGTTCTAGTTTGCTTGTAGAGCCAGGAACCAATTAATTAAGCCCTTATTGGTAAATTTACCTGGAAACACTGATATCTTTTATCTCAAGTATCTCCTTGAAGATAAGAAAAATGATATAAACCTGACCATGGGAAAATTTCTCTTGGAGCTAGTAAGAATTAGAAATCAACATGTCTTTGATAAAACACAATGCCTGCCTAGTATTTTAATATTCTGTTGGAAGCCGCCCAGAGTGGCTGGGGAAACCCAGACAGATGGGCGGGGTATAAATAATAAATTTATTGTTGTTGTTGTTGTTGTTGTAGTAGTAGTAGTAGTAGTAGTAGTAGTAGTAATGTCTTTTCTGTATTTTTAATGCACTTTGCTTTCAAAATGGTTTTTGTGGGTGTTTGGACCATAATAAAGAATGTGAGTAGAAAGGCTTTTACAGCTCAGAACCCCAATACTTCAAGGACTGTCTTTCTCCAAATGAACTTACCTGGACCTTGATGTTAACATCTCAGGCCCTTCTTTGTGTGCCTCCTCCTAGAAATGTCTGCCAAATGGCAATAATAAATGTGGTAGCCCCCCCATTTATGGAATGTTTTCCCCAGGAAGGTTTGCCTGACATTGACAGTATTGTCTTTTCGACACCAGGCAGAACCGTATTTCTTCTCGTGAGTATTTGGGTGGTGCTAATAGATTGACTGCATGGCCATCTTTTAGTGTTTATCCTTGTTTTAAGTGGAGGTCATTATCTTTGTTTTTATGTAAACTTGTGAATAGGCGCTTCTAGTGTATTTGTATCATGACTCCTGTTGGTGTGGAAAGTGATGAATTAGTCTAATTCCCTAGCCAAAGGGAAGAAGGAATTACATGCAGATGAATGATTGGGTGGTGAAGGATAGAATGGGTGTACCCAGGAAAGAATTCAAGTAAGCTGCTAGAGGTGGGAAACTCTCTGTAGTATGTCCAGTGTAGAAGTGCAGCTCTCTAGCTTTTTTCCACCAACCCATAGCAAACTAGTACATTTAGCTCAATCGATAGAATAATACTTATACCCAGCCACTCTGGGCGGCTCCCAACAAAATAATCTGAAGGGCTGCCTTCAGATGTCTTCTAAAAGTCAGGTAGTTGTTTATTTCCTTGGGGAAAAGATTCCTGCATTGCATGGAGTTGGATGATATATCCCTTGTGGTCCCTTCCAACTCTACAATTCGATGGTTATCTTTTTTGCAGGCTAGTAACTGTTGTGATCTTATTTACAGTAAATATTGAACTTATGGGTGTTGTTTATTAGCATGCTGTTTTCTCTTTTGAGATCTCTATATATTAGTGATTGTATGTGTATATGATGTGTATATGTAGTGTATATGCACACACACACACACACACAATCATTCAGTTATATTGCATAAGCATTTAGTTTTTGGAATTATATAAAAATGCCTTACTACATCCTCATGAATATGCAGTTTAAAAATTATAGTTAGTTGACAGGTATTTATCATCTGTTCCCATAAGGCACTCAGAAATCCTTATTAAGACAAACCTTAAACATTTAGCACCAGGTAAATGGGCTAATATGTCAGTGTTGCTTTAAATTTTCTTTATGATATTAACCAAATGAATCCATGGTTTTTATGTTTCACTGTTTCAGGAAGGTTGACTGGTATGAATGAAACATCCACTACAGTCACTGTTGCACCACAAAATTCCACTCGTCTTGTAATATTGCAGAAGGTGGTAAGCGTATCAAACCTTGGTGTGGTTCCTTCTGGTGAAGATAACATTCACAGGTAATCAAAATGTGGAGGTTTCTTGTATGTCTTGGATAATGTAATTCCAGTTTGCCTTCTTGTATATAAATGGATTGACATTTGGGGAATAGCCAGGGAAAACAAATTTACATCCAAAGTCAGGTTTCAAAGCAGAAGCTTTGTCTATAGCACACATGAGTGACTGCTAGGAGCATGGGTTGGTTTATTTCAATTTCTTAATCACAGGAACTTTGCTACATATTCCACTTAACTCCAGCAGTCTACCTATAAATATTGTTCCATTTGTCTGTGTCTACATGGCTTTTCAACCTTCTCCTAAATTACTTTTGTCTGTGCAAGTGGGAGATGTACTGTTTGAAAAATCTGAGGAGATGGAAGCTAAGAGGGTAGATTTGGTACCTCTGTGACCATCCACTTCAAGAAATACCCTCAAATACCTGTGCTTCTTAAGAGTTACAGGAAGGCTGACCAGTTTTGAGTCAAGTATATCAATTCCGTTTTTCTTCTCAGACTGATCTGTGTCATTCTTCCCCTAGCAATAACAATTATTCCAGTGCTACTGAATGATTATGTTGCCTAGCAGCAAACAGGGCCTTTGCATGTGGTGAGGAAAGAGGCATGTGAGAAGGGTTTTCTGATGTGGAAATCGCAGGGAGAAAAAAGCCCATTGTTACTCTACCTACCTCTACATCTTTGAACTTCCTGGTGGCACTTCTGCATATGCAAAGAGGTACATGGTAATAAATTAGTACTGGTGAATGTGCAGAGCAGAATAAGGATAAAATATAGAACAAACAACTGTGGTCCTAACTGGAGACCATGATAGGCATGAAAACTAAAAGCCAGCAATTAAAGTATACAAGAGAAAAAACAAGCACAAGAGTTGTTTGGATGTATAACTGGGTGACAATGGAAAGAAGAATGCTACTTTCTAAGGGCTTTCCCAGTTAACCTGAAGGGGATGACAGGCCCAAAGACTCCTCTAATTATGCAGCATTGCTGTGTACTGCCTCAGCAACCACAACTATGGTGGTGGTAGTTGTTTTTTTTAAAAAATATGTTAATTTTCTAGGCAAAGGCCATCCAACACAGCTTACAGCAATATAAAAAGAAACAAGAAGAAAACAGATTCACAAGGCTGACTACCTCCAGCAACACAGTGTCCAACAACCAGGACAAAACAAGACTTAGGCAAGGCAAATCAAAACAAATGAGTCTTTAAGCCTTTTTAAAAAAAGAACCTGGAATGTAGCCCTCTTACTACAGCACTACTGGGAAGGTGTTCTAAAGGTGTGGAGCCACCACAGAAAAGGCCCACTCTGTCTTGTGGTCTCCATATGTGTGACTGCACAAAGTACAAAACAAATTGTGTACCTGTAACTGGTTCTACAAGTGGTCATATGTACAATTAGACGGTCTACCCTCAGGAAAGTGTGCTGACTCCTGCCATTGATTTTTGCAGAACCATGGGGTTTCCCTGACCGAGGGCAGGGCCTCAAGGTTCTTCTGAGTTCTAGAAGTTCCCAAATAATGTGCAGTGCAGGCACAAATCCTCAATATGACGGACTGCAGAGACGACCACGCAAAGAACCACAGTTATAGCAACCTGTTTTTCTCTCATCAAATAACATTAAAGTGAGCCTTGAGCTTTGTTGTAGTTTTATAGATTCAGCCTTGCCCTGGGGATCATGTATGAATGCAAGACTAGTAGAATTCATAGTTTAAGTATTCTCAGGCATTTGATGCTTGAGTGGCATGAATTCTACCTCCTAGCAGTAGCTTCTTTTGAAGCTAATGTTCCACTTCTTAAGTGCAGTCCTCAGAACCCTTGACAACATTTATTAACATACAATAGACCCACTAAGAACTACACACTTACAATGACAAAAGTGGTCAGCTCTGCAGAAGCAGAAGCTAGCATCCAAATTTCTTTTTCCCAAGCAAGTTGGTGTTAAAAGTGATAGAGCTTACAGATTGCATAGTTCTTTTTCCACAAGCAGGACAGTTCTGTTTGGTTGTCATATAATGGAATGTATAATAAAGTACTCAATTTTATTCTACTACTTCCTGCCAACGAAATACTGCAGTGGTACAAAGTCCTCTTGTCTGAAGTCTTGAATATAGAACAACATCTACAATCACCTAATAACTGTAGAAACAAACAGCTGCTGTGTATAAATTCCTTATCTGGTCTGCCATATGATGATGTGTCAGAGGCGAAAGGTAGGCAGAAGCTGCCATGTCCTTCCTCCCACTCTTGACTGGGCATATTGGGGCAGGTTTGCCTCTCAGTGTCTCCAGCCCTGAGGGAGAAAGTGATTCTCATCTCTCCAGGAACGTCAGTCAGATGGGAAGAGGAAAGGAAGGCCAGGCTAGGCAAGGAGCTAGATCTCCTCAAGAGAAAGTAAGACTTTCCTCAGGCCCTCTCTGATTCTGTGTCAGGCTCCAGCACGTTTCCCAGCTTCAAGGACTAGTTCTCGGAGAGAATGAGAAAGGAAGAAGCATTTGCCAAGCAGGCTTCTTCCTGCTCTCCTCTGCAGGGTGTGCTGAGCTCAGAGTGTCACCCCTGAAGCTTAGACATCAAGGCCCTTCTGATTTGGGAAGAAGTGCCACCGCAGAAAAGGCCCCTCCTGCTTGCAACTTCTTTGCATAAGGAAACCCTGTGAGACGCTTTGGAGGAGCTGGAAGAGAAGGCAGGAGCTCGACTAAGTCAAAGGGAAGAGCCCTCCTTGCAGGGGGACCTGGCTGGGGTATATGCCTTCCCAGACGGGGCCGTAGCTCTGCAGACCAACTGCTTGTTCCCTTCAGCCAGGTGCATGACAGCAGCAGCAAAAGCATGGTGAGTGCCAGCCTGGCTCCTGTGTGGCCCTGCTGTGGCTCTCTTTCCCAAGCTGCCCACCATCACCTGCTACTCTGTGCGCAGGAGCTGCAGAGTTTCGTCCAGGTGGCATAAACATCAGACTGCATCTTGAAAACAGGGAAACCACAGCAGGAGGAGAAGGGGATTTGGAGTGGCAGTACCCAAACCACACTGCAGGTGCAAAAAAAAAATGCCAGGTCACCCACACAGCACTTGGAGATTGCCAACAATCCTCAGCTCTAGTGGGCTGCAAATTGTAGGTTATCCTGACAAGAAGGAATAGACTCAATCCTTTACATGGAAGACGCTTATGGAGGCCTGGGACATATGGCCTGTTGCATTCCCAAATGCCAGCTCTATAATGAAGAAACATACCAGAACTGCTTTGTTTCCTTGCCACAAAACAAATACATCTATGTATCACCTATTTTGCCACCAAGAAGAAGAGTGAGAAGTTCAAGGACATGTCAGCAGGATCGCTGCTCAGTGGGGGGACAGACTCCCTTGATTGGGAATGGACCTCCTGGTTATCAAGGATGACGTGGACAGGTTCCTCATCAAAGCGCCTGAGTGGGCTACCTAGAGTCCACATCCACCTTGCCACCAGTGATAGGCCGAAGAGCATAACTGTCCTTACCACGGCCCACTACCCAAGGACCCAGCCGGTGTAGCATCTGGCTGAGCTACAGGCATTATGTAATAACAATAATGTATATTTTAATGAACTGAATAGAGTGAAAGATTATAGGTCAGGGTGTGGAAAGCGTCTGTATGAACTTAGCAGTGCTTAGCATATTTTTTTAGTTGCTTTTTTGTTAATGTTTTTAATACAGTTTTATAGGTCATAAATGGCATATTGATTTGTTAATCATATAATATGACTTCTGGTGTAATGGTGATGTTTAGCTTATTGTTTAGGAGTGGCTTTGTTAGTAGTGTTTTTATATATTGTTTTACTTATGATTTGTTATTTTTTAATATGACTGATGCCATACTTGTGATGTTCTTTTATGTTATTGTTATTTATTGTTTGTATGCCGCAGTTCATTTGAATGAAAATCAATCATAGAATCAATCAATCAACCAATGATCCCATGAATACCAAGGCCATTGCTGGGGAGTCAAATTTCTATGAACATCTGACAGATCTGTGGTGCTGTGTGAAAGCTACTCCTGCTCCAGTATGTGATTGTGGGAGTAATGCTACGGAAGTAGCAGGGTACAGAGAAGAAAACCCGTCCAGGGTTGGCACATAAAATTATAGAGCAGTAGGGACACAAAGGCTATAAATAACCCCTGTTGCAAAATAGTACACACACCCCCCCTATGTAAATCAGCTCACATAATTTAGATAATAGGAAAGCGGTAGTCAGGTTTTTGCATACCAAAAAGCAAGTGACTCAAGTTACATGCTGCATGAAATGCAAACAAACCCCCAGTGCTACCAGCTAATATTACTGGGTGTTTGGGGATATGTTTTTGCCTGAGCAAAACCCGCACTGATACTCTAGGGGAGAGATCCATAAGATACAGGAAACATGATTGCTGGAATACTAGAATTAAAATGAGAAGACTCTTCTTAAATGTGCCCAATGCTATTTTATACTCCAACTGAGTTATTGGTCTTCTCTGAACGGTTGTTGGAACAATTCCATAATATTAATAATGTTTATAATTTAAAAACACCTAGTTTTCCAACCTAGAATGTGTTAATGGTCCGTTTGTAGCCATTAGCTCTTATACTGACTTGTTTTAAACTCGGGTAAGTAGCCCTGTTGGTCTGATGCAGTCAAAATATTTTAAAAAGTAGACCAGTAGCACCTTAGAGACCAATTAAGTTTGTTTTAAACTGTAGCTGTTTCCACTCCTGGTTTTTTAACTGTTGAGTTGATCAAACCAAAATACATCCATAAAGCAGTGAGACCTTCCCATTATGGCACTCAGCTTTCAAATTACCTAAACATGGTATTAATTATTCTTATCTGCCTTATAATTGACTACTGAAGTTAGCAATGACCTTCAAACAGTTTCCCCCAGATAGTTAATGACCATCTAGTTTTAAACCCATGGCCTATCACTCCTCCAGTAATTAATAAAGCACCAGGCCATTTTTTGCACTACTCCTTAAGGAAATGTCCTGTACATTTTCCCAACTTAGGTAGAAAACCAAAAGAATAAAAATAGGGAAGCAACTGATTTGTTTTAATGGAGATGTTAGTAATCATGGCCAGTGTTGTGATGAAGTATTTCTCCCTACCTCTATTTTTTAATGGAGTGGGGGAAATATATGCCCATAAGTATCATGATCATTATGCCTCTTTATTATGCTTCTATCTAGAAGTCTTTTTTGCCAAATATCAAATTGTTATATTTGCAGAGCACTACTTACTTAAGGGTCTTTTAAACTCCAATATCAATTAAATACAAATAGAGATAGATAGATAGATAGATAGATAGATAGATAGATAGATAGATAGATAGGAAGCTTGCTGGCTAACTCTTTGGCTGTTTTAAGTGAATCAAAATAGGTTGTACTACCATCCTGTTTGCCGTCCACTAGAGGACAGCACTGCTTCTGTATCTGAAATTATAAAGTACAAAATAAGTTGATCACTTTCTTTCTAGCAATGTAAAAAAGCTTTTTGTTTAAAATTCTTTAAACATAATGCATTTCATGTTTGCAAACCGGTGTTATGTTTAAGTTTAAACCACTATGAATTATTTGAAAAACTATTTTCCCTCTAAAACACCATATTCAGTTTTGCAAATTGAGTTTTATAGCTGCTTCTGCTAGATGGAAAGTAAACAATTCTAATTTCTTTTTAATTTCTTTTCCTTTTAAAGCTATATATACTGAAAAAATTAGAGAAGCCAAACCTTTTTAATAGGAAGAATTCATCACAATAGCATAAATGATGTATTAAAAGGCAAAATGAATCATTTTGGGTTTTGTAAAATACAAACTGAATTGTATTTTCAATGTACTTAGGTACTATTATAATAAAATAATAGAAATACAGCTGCCAGACTGGAGGTGTGTGTTTGCTCAGATTATACATGTAGCTCTTGTTCATCTTGGGGTCACTCTACCTATCAGTGGAAGGAGCCACTCTGTATATAGAGATTTAAATGTATCCACATCATTTCCTGTTATTGATGAGGGAGCTCAGAATAACCCGTCTTGGGATAACTATATTTTTAGGCTAAAACAGAACGGTGTGATTTGTTGTTAGACATAATATTCCCCAACCTAAATTTGTCAAGGTGACATGGAAGTGGGATACTTGTAGAGAAAATTCAGTACTCCCACCAATTCTCCCCTGTAGCAACACCCCCAAGGAGATTAAAGGAGGGAATCTATTGGTGAAAGAAGAGTTGAACTGCAAATACCCTGCAGTCAATGTACATTTATATTACAGTGGTACCTCGGGTTAAGAACTTAATTCGTTCTGGAGGTCTGTTCTTAACCTGAAAATGTTCTTAACCTGAGGTACCGCTTTAGCTAATGGGGCCTCCTGTTGCCACCGTGCCGCCAGAGCATGATTTCTGTTCTCATCCTGAAGCAAAGTTCTTAACCCAAGGTACTATTTCTGGGTTAGCGGAGTCTGTAACCTGAACCGTCTGTAACCCGAGGTACCACTGTACAAGAGAAACGTGGGACTAGAAACCATGTTTCACTATTAATATATACAGTAGTTGCCTCCTAACAGTAACTTTGTTAATGCCCCATAAATTTTTATGTCATAGATGACACGTAATTGGATCACTTTGAGAATCGCATAGAATCACATTGAGTGGTGCTCAGTTCTACTCCTACTCAGAATAGATCCACTGAAGTTAATGGACACAGCTGTTTTACTCTGAGTAAGACTTGGTTTGCATGATATCCTTTGAAGGGTTTGTGGCAGCTATAGGGTACTGATGTTATTAATTATTTATATATCTCTGCCCTAATACCATATAGCAGTACATGTTCTAACCTTTCATTCTGGTATTTGGGATTAGAAGACTAATTCACAGGAAATTTCTTAAATACATTCGTTGTGCAAATTCATTACATTTGTCAACTTTGGGCTAATTATTTTTATACAGCTAGGGCTGGGCATTGCATCTTGTGATCGTCTTTCTTACTAATAGGATTCTGTCTGCTTCAGCAGGCAGTAATTGAAGGCTTCATGTACAAGGTAGGGGGAGAAAAGTTTTAGCATGAATGGGCCATTGTAACAGCTTCTGGTGACTAGCAAATCTGAACAGAGGAGGAAAATGAACTAAGAAGAATTACAGACTAATCTAAAAAAAAATAAAAATAGAGAAAGTGTGCAGTATTAGTAGAAATAAGTGTTAATGAAACTTTTATATGCAAACATTTTGAATGTTGTTTGAAGATTCAAGTCCCCCCAATTATTATTTTTTAAATTTTAATTAGTACTGGACTTTTATGACAACATGTTCTAGAAATCTGAAACTTTGTAAGCCTTATCTGCACTGTAAAAGCATGGAAAGCACTAAGAATAGTTGCAATGGCTTAATTTTTTCGGGGTGGGGGGTGATCAATATCTTAATAGACCAGCGTAGCAAACATGGTGCTTTCCAGATGTTGTTAGATTACAACTCACATAAGCTCAAGCAACAACTGGCAGCCACCTCATTGGCTACTCCTGTACTAGACACTGCTTTGTGACATGAATTGGGCTGGGGAGGGGAGGATGACTATATATGCTTATGGATAATATTTTTCTTCTTTATCTGAAATCTATAAAACAATTCTATTTCAGACTTTATGTCAAAATTTTATTGCAGTTAAAATACAATCAAATGATCATCTTTCTTAGAGTAGAACAAAAACCCAGTATATAGATCTGTAGAGAAAAATAACATAACTGTACAGCTGCATATGACAAAGAAGAAAAGCATAGATAAAAGAATCTGCTTTCTATGTTCCATACTGATTTTGTATAATCATTCAGAAGAGAGAATGAATGCTGCTTCTACAGTTACATGGTTTTATAACATCATTCATATTATGCTTGCATGCATTGTCATACTAGGGAATAAACAACTTGCATTTTACTCAAAAACAAGGACAGCTGTGCCAGCCCACAAGAAAAAAACAAACAAACTACATTAGAGCAGTACTGTTATTTGATCCTCACCTGGTTTAGCCAGCCAGATGAAGCCATTTCCCAGAGTGTGGCTGCTGTCACATGCTGACAGCTTCTTGGAGCCACAGGTGAATGCTGAGTGCAGGGTGGAGACCAAAGGTGGACAAACTACTGTGGAAGGAGCAGGACATATCCGCCCCCCAGAAATACTACCCCTCTCCTAACACCTCATACACTATAGGGAAGACCAAGCAAAGTTAGCCTAGTTTAGACATAACACTGCACTGTGCTTAGCTAAAAACAGAAGTGAAAGTTTCCAGTCTTCTCCTTATGGCCACACTTAGGATAAGGGTAGGGGAAGGCTTGTTCACATAGTCCTAGACCATATTTCAGCTTTGTCCAAATGAAGCTACCATGTGCCTTAGCAAGGAAATTATTTAACTATATTTTCATGTTTGTTAAGTCTCTTAATTAGACCACTGTGAGGCCATCGTATTCTTAAAGCAATTACATTTTGTGTTTTGTGTCTGTTCTGCACTATTTTCCATTGTAGGAACTCTATGTACTCTGGGGGGAAATGAAGCAGTAGGTGCTGCTGTGTTGAGAGATAATATTTATGTGTTTATGATGACCAGACACTTACTGTACAAAAGATTCACTTTTGTTGATGAGAGAACATTGCTTTTATTGTCATAGTATATGTATTCTCTCAGTTGTGATTCAGCTGCTTCATTATATTAAATCTTTCATGAGTTAATATAAACTTTCATGATTTACTGACATTTGAACTTGTGCTAGAAGCAGGCTCAACATTCAAAGATACCTATTGTCTCCAAGAAACATATTTTTATTAAGGGACATAGTAAATTCCACCTCAAACGACATGTGATTCCAGCAGTTTCTTTAGACTTGAGTCTCTCCTAATCACATATAAAGAGGTGAATGGAGCCTTGAATCTTATTGCAAAACTGGAGGAGAAGGGTTGGAGCAGGGGTGGTGAACTTCCTTCCTAGTTTACCTTCTGGCAGTACATCCTTCCTGTCTCATTTCCCCTCATCCAAGCTATAATACTTGAAGACACTACTTGGTTGGAAGAAAAGTGCCTGAGGGGGAGAGGCTCTGGATAGTAAATGAACAGGTATTGAGAGGGTTCAGCTCCCCTTATTACACCTGCTAAAACCTGGACTCTTGCACCACCGCAATTCCATTTTTGTATGTGATCAAACCAGGCCAGGAATTAAACAAATCAGTTTTCTATTGCCTAGCATAGTTCCAGCCATCGTCCGCTATGCCACATAAGACCACTTGAGTACGGTGTTCTGTACTTGCCATATGTCTAATGTGCAAGTTGCTTAGATATTAGTAAAGAGGTGTTTACTTTCCACCGTCCATAATCATTTGCAGCCAAACTTGCCTTCCATTTTAAATAGATTTTTTAAAATAGTTAAGTCTCATGTGAGATTCTACTAGTCATCTGATATCAGTAAGTGCTCCCAACATTAGTTCCCCTTAGACACAAAAGCTACATTAATCCATGCTACACTGGAAGTTAGAACTTTAGTTTAAGATAGCCTTCACTGACCCATTAGTTGACAACAGTATCTTCTTTTTAAAAAGGCATTCTGAAGTATTCATTTCAAATAAATTTTCCTTATCTAATTGCTTTAAATGACACACAAAGGCACCCAGCCAGAATTGACCCTCATTGTGCCTTTGGGCTATGTTTGCTTTTATAATAACATTGACTTTATATCACTTGCAGTTTAGGCTAGAACAGGAGTAAAATGAGCCTTGGGGCTAGGAAGCCCCAGCTCTGGAGCTTTAATTGTGTGAATTCAGGCATAATCTGTTTCTCTGTAGTCCCAAGACACAAGTGTTAAATAAATAAAGAGACTAATAAGACTATTGTTTACATAATTATCACCCTTTCCAAATTGATGGGAGAAGCATAGATTTTAACATCATGGTAAAGATACTAAATGGGACTGCTGGTATTTCTTTGAAATCTTTTCATTGGATAGGGATTTATTTTCTTATTGGATATAAAGAGTGGAAATTGTGTATCTAATCTGAATAAAAGAAATATATTGACCTGTGAGAAGAGTGACATTTAAGGATGACTTATGTTTCCTAAATTAGTGTAATGTGTTACAAGATTTTGAGGTTGATATGCTTAATTTTTTAAAAAAGAAATTACTTTTCATTTAAAGAGAATCTGCTTCCTGCTGAAGAGGCTAATATTTTAATTAAGTCTAGAGAGAAGCTTTTTGAGTATCTGCTGATAAACTCCCTCTTTTATGTTGATGGTAATTAAACAGATCCCTAAGGAGCCCAGGAGGCGCTGTGCAAGGCCCATGCTAATTGTCAGACATGAGACACTGACCAGTTGGTTTGCTCTTGAATAGCTGATGGCGTGCTGTCAGCAGTTTTATTTTTATGTATTGTGAGCCGTTGTCAGGGCTAACTGGGTCCTATTGTGGCTGAAGATGTTGCGCAAATTGAGGCAGATGGCTCTGATTCAGACACGTGTCATTCAGAAAGGGGAGAGGGAATTGGCCCTGCAAAGTGGGGTCACAGAGGGTCACAGACCTGCTCTACACTTGTTAGTGTTTTCAAAAGCCCATGTGCAGCAACTTTGTTGTTCTCTGGGTGGTTCTTCTTCTTCTTCTTTTTTGAAAAGGGGGGGGGGGGTAGTATGCTTTGTGGAACATGGAAGGCTGGGCTGTTGCCTTCCCTTCCCTTTCTGTCTCTAGGGTCTCGCTGTGCATGCAGAATGAATTAACAGGATTGACAGAAGTTCATTGTGCCTAAAATGGCTTTTCAGTCAATTGCAGTGCTTAAGATACTAGTTTGCTTTTAATTCCATGTAATGAGTAGGTTCTTCATGTTTTGGAATTTAGTATTCGGAGATTAGATCTCAAGTTTGCTTTCATTGTATAAAGTTCTTAGAAGTGTATTAATTATCAGAGAAATAAAAATGGAAAGATTGGTTACTTTGGAAGTCCCGGCCCCACGTATGAGGTTATGTGCTGACAGAAAGACTTTTCCTATTTAGCTATGTTTTGTTAACTTCTGTAACGTTGGTTAGCTGTCTAATTTTAAATGTATTTTAATAGGATTACGGTACTCTGGGTAATAATCTGTTTGCTCTCAGCCAAAGTTCAGGTTGTTGGTATATAAAAATTAGGGATTGTATAAATCTGAATGCCTTCTAAAGCCTGCTTTAAGCTTTCTTAATTTTCTTCAATTTCCGTTATGAAGTTGCATTTGTATTGTGCTATGGTATGTTCATGACTTGGGAATTTTGTTACAAAAATTTTTGGTGATATATAACTTCATTGAATTAGGAAAACGTCACTTGTGGGGTTTTTTGTTTTGTACAAAAGGTAATCACAGATTTTGTTTCCATCCTCTAGATTTGCAGCTAAAACGGTGCATAGTGGGTCACTGCTGCTAGTCACAGTGGAGATGGAAGAAGGGTCTACAGCACAGCTCATCATAAACACCGAGAAAACCGTGATTGGCTCTATTCTGCTGCGGGAGCTGAAGCCTGTCCTGTCCCAGGGGTAACCTGCTTACATCTGGACTTCAGAATCTGGCACACAACAAAAGTGCCTGGCATCCACTACTGCTGCCTTTCATTTATAATAATAGCCTTTCCATCTGGCAGTGGGGGAAGAATACACTCTTGACATTCTTATCTCCTGTTTTAGAATGCTATAGTGTGCATCTATCACACACAAGCAAGTACTTCGCATCTTTCCCCCTTGCTTTTTAACCAAAGAAACATGTACTTTACTGTCAGCTAAATTCATAAATGTTATTTACAAGGTGTTTTTCCTAGCCTCATACTCTTTCTGCTTTCCTCATTTTCATGTTTTGTTTTCTCTCATGAAAACAATAAAAGACTGAGGAATAAGGTACTGGGGAAAAATCAGCTTAATCAGAACACTAAAATAAAATTCAAGGAAATCAATATGGAAAACACCTTCACAGTGTTGATTGTACTGGAGTGTTTGAGAGAGATAAAATTTTGCAGTTTTTATATCCCAGAGACTATTTGCTTCTGTACTTGAGCATATATTTGTATCTAATCGTTCCTCACGGCTACCATAATTTTCTAAAAATTGAGATTCTAATAAAGTCATGTTATGATAAATTTGTTTTCTTCTGGGAGCTATTAAAAACAAAATTTCTATTACAACCTATTACTTGAGAACCTCAGTGTTGAAATTCTACTTTTTAGAAAGCCTCAAAAATTGCAATGAGTTTCATTAGTCAACTTATTACAGACTTAATTCTAGATTTACATCATAGGTGATGGGTTTGGGAAATGTATCTATTCTGTCCAGTGTAACATGTAAGTGATCACACCACCTTTCTTCTGCATTATCATTTGGTTATAGAATTTAGCTTTATGCAGCAGCTTCTCTATACTAGAGAAGAAATGAGGATTCTGTGGCACTTTAGGGACAGACTGGTCTACTGTAGTCAATTTATTGTATCTTCCATGGTCAATAGCCTACTCATCCAATACATAAAGTAGACTAGAGAGGTTTGTGCTCATGTGAGTTTAAAAACTGCTTAGAGAGAGAATTTGTTTTGTATCTAAAGGTCACAGAGCTCACTCTGATCGCTGGAACACTAACAACACATATACTGTATAGTCAGAGGAGACCGTGTAAGGTTTATTAAGAGAAAGTCACTAATATTCAAACACTATTAAATTATTTAAAAATCCCAGTTATGCAGTTCGTGTTCCAACAAGCTATCCATGGTTCAGAACTGGTTCCTATATCTTGCCTTTTTAGTAGGTCTCCATTTTACTACTCTGGAACTACCCCATTTGGCCAATGTACGTTGTTCAAGGTCAGTTGATAAAGGAAGTTATATGACAATCATGAGAATGTATCCTCGATATCATGTCTGATTTTATTGGGTTCTGTAATGGTTCTGCTAAAGCACATAAATCTATGTGGTATAATTCTGTTGAATGGTCCACTAGTGAGTAACTGTTTCAGTGTCTCATTTAAGGCCAGATTTAGACAACATTTTTTCATATTGACTGCAGATTATTTAAGACGCAATTTGTATATAAGCTAGAGGCATAGAAGTAAACATAGTGGTGAAGTGGGCATGGTATTGCATTCAACCAATTTTTATAAATACAGGCATTGGCTCCATACAGGTTACGTGGCAAAGTAGTCACTCCGTTATAGCACAGAACAAAGAATTACCGTAACTTCTACCCTGCGGACAGTACCCACTCACCATATTCTGAAAATCCAACCTCAGTGCCAACCAGCTATCTGGAGATCACTAAAGGTAAAGGTACCCCTGCCCATACGGGCCAGTCGTGTCCGACTCTAGGGTTGCGAGCCCATCTCGCTTAAGAGGCCGGGGGCCAGCGCAAAGGTAAAGGTACCCCTGCCCATACGGGCCAGTCGTGTCCGACTCTAGGGTTGCGCGCCCATCTCGCTTAAGAGGCCGGGGGCCAGCGCTGTCCGGAGACACTTCCGGGTCACGTGGCCAGGGTGATGAAGCTGCTCTGGCGAGCCTGCACCAGCGCAGCACACGGAAACGCCGTTTACCTTCCCACTATAAAGCGGTACCTATTTATCTACTTGCACTTAAGAGTGCTTTTGAACTGCTAGGTGGGCAGGAGCTGGGACCGAACGACGGGAGCTCACCCCGCTGCGGGGATTTGAACCGCCGACCATACGATCAGCAAGTCCTAGGCGCTGAGGTTTTACCCACAGCGCCACCCGCGTCCTGGAGATCTGGAGATCACTAAGCTTCCCTAAAAGAGGAGGTGGTTAGCTAAGACACTGCAAGTATTCATTTATATATTTTATGTTGGTTTAAAAAATGCAAAAAGAGGGGGATGAGGAGAGAGAAGTTGAAAGGAAATGAAAAGATGCCTAGAGAAAATATAAACATTATAATTTTGACCCAATTGGAATTACAAATATCTGGATGGAAAAGAGTCAGAGAGACTATGATAGTACTATCTCTTCTTGAGTTTAGAAAGTTTAGTTAGAAAGCCATTGGGATCACTCATGGTGGTTTAGGAAGACCCACATCAAATTGAAAAATGTGGTTGCTTAGCAATGCCCATTCATTCAATGGTCCTAGAGAGCTTCATTTATTTGCCAAGAGTTTTGACCTAACAGGTAAAATATGAAAAGTTTTTTACTCCATCTCTGGAAATTCCTAGCTATTATGCAAGCCCAAGTTACCACAATATAGAAAAGTCCTGTAAGTAAGTTTCAATTTTTATTCTGTGATAGTGATTCACAGTGATGCCTAAAAGTTCTGGTTTTGCTGAAGCTCACTTTTATTACTCGCCTAAACATGTTTTTCAGTTTTCAAATACAAGGAAGATTGTATTCATTGCTACATAAATCACTAATTTTTTAAAGAGGTAGAAAATATTAGCAAACGAATAATACGAATGTGGTTGAATGAGTAAAATGAATACATTTTAGATACCCTTTCTACTCTTTTCCTTTAATGAGAGAGTATCTTTAAAAGTTCATTATCATGTGCAGCTGAATGAGGTGTGTGCTGTGAGTAGTTTGCTGACCTGATTGCAATCCAATGTCAATTCAAAATACAATAATAATTTCTGTGACGCACACATATTTCACTCAAAAGTACTGTATGCATTCAAATAGAACACCCTGAGGTAACATAAAATAGTTGCATCTATTATGAATCCTAATTTTTGGGAGAACTAAATTTGAATTCCCAAATCAGTTAAATGGGAGAAGGACTCAGATTAATCAGTTTGGATAATGTGTTTTAATTAGGGCAAATGTTTCCTGTTTTAAAAATGTGAATGTAAATGTTGATATTTTAAAACATCTTGGCTACACTTTAATTCTTTATTGTGGTTAGTTTATTGGATAAGCAGCACATTTAAAAATACTATTTTAAATTTCATAGTACTGTTTCATAAGCAAAACAAGATTGGTCCCTGCCCACAGACAGCTTAAAATCAGGAGTTGCAGAAACTGACTGAATGTCCTTAGGACTAAAAAGTCTGCAAGCTATGTATATGAATCTCACCCACTCCCAAACAAAACTACCTGTGTTCCAGCAGAAGGAGTTGGTTCAGCATTTGGAAATATGATTGGCCAAGCTAATAAAAATATTAGGGCCAAGAGACTTTTGGAATTCTATATGGTGCTGCTGTTTTAGAGTTTGAAATTGAGTGATAGAAGACAGAACAGGAACAACTGCAGTAATGAGTCTAGTATAGCCAGGTTCTTGACTAAGAGTAAGATAATGTAAAAGCATGTGGTGATTACTTGTAGATCTTGGGACTATATGCCCCAGTTGCCCAGGAGCACAAATTATGGGCACAAGGAAATGTGTGGCTACCCCCAGGCTATAACTTCCCCTAACGGTTGCTATCTGGCCCGCCACTTTCAATCTCAGGGTGAAATATTTTCTATCCAACTTTAACATGCTTTCCCTGAGGTATTTCAAGCTAAGACTGAAGCCCAAAGAAGCCTCTTTTACCTTGTGCTTGATGCTTGTGCAAAGCCAAGAGCAGCAGTGGTTTGAGGGCCTACCAGCTTAGAATTGCCTAAAAGGTGCTTAAAAGAACATACAGAACAGTTAATATAGGTTTTCTACACTTGTTTCTTTTCTCACACAAAAAGCCAAGAATAAGCCGCAAATACCTGCACCCTCCCTTAGAATCATAGAATCATATTACATCGCCAACCAAGTACACCACATAATCCCATATATTCTAGAAGATGAGATGAAACAGTGGGTCCACTTAGAGAGAGAGACCATCGAAAACACCCCCACAACAGCATAACTATTTTTCCAAAACAAACTAAATAAAATCCCCACAACACTAAACAGCTTCATGCAGTCCATACTTAAAGCATGGAAAGGAAAAGCAGGCAAACTGTGCCAAGCCCCACTAACACCCGTGGCTCCCCATCCACTATTCCAACACACAGCACAAAACCTCCAGATAAAAACCTGGAAAGCCAAAGGCCTACACCGTCTAAAAGACTTCTACATAAACAACAAACCCATACCGACACAAGAAATACAGTACAAGACAAACTTGGGGACACCCAAATACCCTGGCTAACACCTTCTTAAACAATCCAGCAGTACTTCCACATGTGGTGGGAATGCTCCAAAATCCAACCCTTTTGGACAGCAGTCCTACAAGAGATATGCAAAATAACTAAACAGGTATTAGGAGCCACCCCAGAACTGGCCCTACTGAACATTTTCCAAGATCATAACGAACACTCACATTATAAAGAGCTTATAAACCACCTACTCTCAGCAGCCTCATAGCCAGACACTGGAGAGACCTGTCAGAAGTGAACATGGACCACTGGTACCAAATTGTATGGGAAACAGCTTTACTAGAAAAGCTAACCAATGGACTGAAACTGACACGGAGACAAATAGAAGAGGATGCCTTTACTCCAGTATGGCTCCCCTTTATCACATACATAGCGCAACAAGACAACAAGAACCCACCAACAGCATATGAATCAATATGGCTTACTTGACCCAACAAACCCTCCCCACCCCCTCACAAATACAAACAAACCTCACTACAGTGGTACCTCAGGTTAAGTACTTAATTCATTCCGGAGGTCCATACTTAACCTGAAACTGTTCTTAACCTGAAGCACCACTAAAGCTAATGGGGCCTCCTGCTGCTGCTGCGCCGCCAGAGCACGATTTCTGTTCTCATCCTGAAGCAAAGTTCTTAACCCGAGGTATTATTTCTGGGTTAACGGAGTCTGTAACCTGAAGCATATGTAACCCGAGGTACCACTGTACAGCCAACCACAACCAACCAACCACACCTTGGGCTCCCCCAATCCCCCTCACTACCAAGGAAATTAACAAGCGAATAGAAAGAGAACCTATCCAGTTGATGCTGACACAAAATTCCACATGTACACTATAAAAAGGAGAGTAGCTTGCACCCCCCTCTCCTCACCTTTATTTATTTTTCTTCGCTGCCCTTAGAGCATCAATACAGTTCAGAGTGTGAACATTTTCATGTATAGCCTGCTGCTTTATACAAAGTACTGTGACTTTGGAGGTACTAAAGCATTGGCAGAAAATTTATATCTCTGGTCCCTTTCTAAAACAACAAAGAGCTATCATTAGAATACAGCAGCAGCAAGTCTTCCTGAGTTTCCTAAATTGGAAACAAGCTATCTCCACAAATGCAATGTAGATCAGTGAGATTCTCTGCCCTACGGCATTCTAGCTACTATAAGGCTGCAGGAAAGAAGCAGGCAGTCACACTCTTGAAGCACCCCAAGCCTTGATTTATTACTTGTTATATTTACACCTCACTTTTCTATTTAAAAAATGGGCAAGTCAACAATAAAATCTACAATAAAAAACAACTAATATACAAAAACAGGTAAGCCACAAGAAAATCAGATAAGAGCAGACAAAATCAGCAGCTAGTTCAAAAACTAGTTTACAAATGCATATTAAAATGCAGAGCAGCAAAACAAATTAAGTCAGCCCAGCAGGCCAAATGTTTAAATAAAAAGCCTTTGCCTGTGTGTGAAAGGCTGTCGACAAGAGGGCTAGATGAAGCTTTCTCATAAACTGCTCCAAAGATTAGGTTTGGCCACTGAGAAGGCCCTTCCTCAAGTACATTTCAGATGATACAGAAAGAAAGGCCAGTGGATGAGAATTGGGCAGATTGAAATCTGAGCCCATGCACATGCAGTCTGGCTGTCAAAAGGCAACCAGGAGAAGGCAATCCATTATTTTTGGAAACTTCAGTTACTCCTTTGGAAAGGTATGGAGACATTTAATCTGTTCTTTGTGTTGCTTCATCCAACTGTTGACTGCCCTACCTTTAAACCCTCTCTGGTATTTTGCTGGAGTCTTTCTGAAAGCGTGAAAGCTTCCTCAGCTAGTCCAGCTCTGAAATCTTCCCTTTTTAGCACTTCATTGCTTTTTCAGAAGCCCAGCTCCACCAGCTGCTGGACTGTTTCCTCTCCATACATTGTGTTTGTTTTAGGAGACAGAAGCACTTCTCTATTGTATAGTTTTTAGGCACCAGAATCTTGGCAGCTCATCATCATGAGGTTTGATGCTGAAGAGCTTGAAATGGAGTTACTAGAATTTAGGACCTTTGCTTCATTTTGAAGAAAGAGTTGACTGATATGCTGAATGATTAAAAAGTGTCTTACTAGATCAGCCTTCTCCAAACTGGTGCCCTCCAAATGCCTCAGACAATGTGGTCAATGGCTGGAACTAATCAGAGTTGCAGTGTAAGACAGCTGGAGGGCACCAGGTTGAGGAAGTGAGCTGGATAAGCAAGCACAGCTTGTACTGTGCTTCCATATACCTCAAAATACCAGAGGTGATCGCCAAAATTCATTTATACAGCAATTCTATGAAACCTTGCCAACAATCCTCTTTGGATGTATGCACTGGCAAGGAAATGGATTATCCTATAAATTATTACGAACTCTACCTGAGCCCATTATTTCGTTAACAAGGTTTCTATATGTAATTAACTTCCCTGTTAGTGAAGAACCTTGTTACCAGTTGAGTAATAAGCTAATGTTTATTAAATATTTAATTGGCCAGTAATAGGTTATTTTCTCTGGCCAATTGTATCACAACTGGGTAGGGTCTGTTATTATCACTGGCCCTTCTTGTGACTTCTCTTTTAAATTGTTACTTGGCCCTGAGTCTTAGGAATAGTGAAAACAACAAAAACACTGTTTCTATGGAGACTTCTATAGTCCTTGGTATGGAGCTATGCTGGAAGGATGCACTTGAAATTTCATTTTGCTGAGCCATCCAGGCAAAGTTATTACAGTGGCCCAAAGTTTCATGGGATAATCAAGGACTTCATGATGTGGCAGAAGGGTGGTGATCCAACAGGAACACAAAGTGGAAGACCATCCATTTCTGGCAAGGGTACCAGAAATAGCTTTAATAACAGTTTGGAGGATGTAGTGGAGTCAAACTGAATCATCACTTGCCCTATATTGGGAAAGTAACTTGGGGTGAAGGAAGTGACGTGACATAAAGGATGTAAAACAGGTAATGTCTGACATTACTGGTGACTGGTGGGCAGGGGAGGGAGTCTTCAAGGACAGGGATAGTAAAGAGGAAGGATAGATTTAGGGAGAGACTAAGCAACCTTATATCAGGTTTTAACAAAAGCAGAAAGCTGTGAACTTCTGGAGACCTTTATTTTAAAGTACTGAAAATGTGACCATATATCTGGAAGGAGTATCTTTCGTCAACCAACAAATCACTACATTTTGAACATACCCAGAAGAGTGTGGACTGATGATTTGCTGGTGTGCATTTTTCACTCTTTAAGTACAGGAACGCAAACCTCCAAACGTTGCTAGATTCCAACACCCATCATCCCTGACCAGTGGACATGCTGGCTGAGGCTGACATAAGGATCAGAGGGAGCATCACAGATGCCTCATCCCTGCTCTAGTTCAACCGCCTGCTGGCATGATTCTGGAAAAACACTTGACCATGTTGGTGATTAATTTTTGCATTTCTGTTCAGAGCCCTAAGCTAGTGTAGAGAAGTACTTTGTGCTGAAGTAATTGAGATATTTGTGTTTGAGTGTTTGAGACAATCACCTTGTTTTCAAAATATTTAAAACATGAAATCTCAATTAGATGTTTTGAAATCAAAATTGTTGTAACGCTGAAAAGGAAAAGAACCATGCACCTTGGTTCACTACTTACAGCTTGCAATTTTGGAAGCGGATAGACAATTTCTGAATAATCTGTGACCAAAAACCTCTTTTCAGCTTGTGCTTGTTATCTGCATAAGTACTTCTTTAGTTTACCCGATTATTATTTCTTAATCAATTTATATAACCAATTAAATATTGAAGCCCTAGTGATTAACTAGAACATACTGATGCTAGGATGTATACACAGTTTAAAATGCATTGGTTGGTACGTGGAGCTGAACCATCCTAACTCGGAGCAAATGACTGGATTAGCTAATTGAGCATCAATTTGTGGATCCTCATCCAGCCTTGCCTACGTAAGATGAGATGCATCACAGCGCTCTTCTGAGAAACCAGCTGAAACGTACTGATGCTAAAAGCATTATATTAACTTAAATGTGGATTCCATATTGCAAGTTAGAGTTAATCATACAATTGTAGAGTTGGAAAGGATTCCAAGGGTAATCTAGTCCAACCCCCTGCAATGCAGGAATCTCAACTAAAGCATCCATGACAGGGGATCCAATCTCTGCTTAAAAACTTCCAAGGAACCAGAGTCCACAACCTCCCGAGGGAGTCTGTTCTATTTTCTAACAGCTCTTACTGCCAGAAAGTTCTTCCTGATGTTTAGTCAGAATCTCCTTTCTTGTAACTTGAAGTCATTGGTTCGAGTTCTACCCTCAAAAGCAGGAGAAAACAAGCTTACTGCATCTTCCATGTGACAGCCCTTCAGATATCTGAAGATGACTATCACATCTCCTCTCAGTCTCAGTCTCTTTTCCAGGATAAACATACCCAGCTCTTTCAACCGTTCCTCATAAGGCTTGGTTTCCAGACCTTTGATCATCTTGGTTGCCCTCCTCTGCACATGTTCCAGCTTGTTAACATCCTTCCTAAACTGTGGTGCCCAGAATTGGACACAGTTTGGCCCTTGCTCTGGAAAAGTGGAGTAGACAAGCCTTTAGCCACTCACTCTCAAAATAGTGGTGCCTGCCATAAGATGATATGGTGGCTTCTAGTACAGCTTTCCTGGGTCAGAAATTCATATATACTGCAAAACCCTACTATGGTGTAAGTCCCATCAAGTTCTGCTTTTCGACTGTTGTCTCCTAAAAGCACCCTATTGTCATGCTAGTCCATATACTGCTTGTTTGTTTGTTTGTTTTGAGAAAGTTAGTTGGCAGCTTAACTTTGCATAATTGAAAGTCATTCTGATTTCTGCAGTATGGTATAATTGCCTAAAAAGTGTTATTTGGTGATTATGATTCTGGAGTGAATCGTGTTCTTTGGGTTCTTGCACCGTTCCTCCATCAGGGACTTGGTTTCAGTGGTGTGCAGCTGCTGGGGCTGATTTACAGTGCTGCGGCTGTGGCTGGTCATAAATAAATCCTCTTATATAGTTGTTATGAACACCTGTTAGATCATCTGTCAGCAAAGCGCTGTTCACATTTATCATGGTGCAGTAGTTATTTTACTTCAATCCATTTCCAACTGACTCGGCCTCCATCACTGGATTACTATTACCACACCATAATCGCTCGTTTCCACTCCATGTTACAACTTGCAGATAAAAGATTTCACTACTTGGCCAAATTTCATAAATAAAGGAGCAGTTCAGTGCAGTAAAAGTTTATTTTTGTCATCATTTGTCACCCCATTATTCTATAAATCAAATGGAATAGCACTATTGCTAGCTCAGGCGTTGCTGTCAGCTCTACGTGTGGAAATGGTCCGTTTCTTCTTTTTAGATGAGATGACATGTCTTTCAGACTTAACCGGCTTATGGCTTTGTTTCACCCATTTTATTTTATTGCCCCTTCAGAAAATCCCTTGGAGACGGCAAGAGACTAAAGAAGTAAAGCGGAATTGGAAAACACAGTAAAACATCCTGCTCTCAGTGTGTTATGTACATTTCCCACCCTTGCAATTGCTCATTTACAAACTTGGCCACAAAAATAATGGCTCTGGATATAAAATAGCCCCGAGGCTTTTAACAACAGTGTTTTAGATCACACCTCAAGAAATGGATGGACAAAAAGCAAGCCTATCTTGGATTCTGTTCTAACTCACATGCACACACCTTTAAATAATGTAAGACTGGTAGAAATACCCCCCCCCAAAAAAAGAAGCTGCGTGTATTATTATTATTATTATTATTATTATTATTATTATTAAAAAAGAAGCTCAAGTTAACAATTCATGCATCCGATGAAGTAGATTCCAGTCCACAAAACTTTATGCCATAACAGATTTGTTTATCTTGTTCACCTTTAAGGTGCCACAAGACTGTTGTTTTTCAGTGCAAAAGACTGACACGGCTACCACTCTGGAAACAATAATAAAGAACAGAAATTGTGTTGCATTTCTTATCTGAAAATGTCAGATATATGATGAAAGAAACGTCCTATATCTCTTTTGTTTAAATGGTATTGTATATTTTACAAAACTTTATTTAACTTGAAATGATGCTACTGTGTGCTGCTCTTAGCCTTTCGAAAAGCCTAGAATTTATAGAAAGATTGTGAACTAGATTCCAGGGAGAATCTTGAAGAAAGTAAACGTCCCTTTAGGGTTTTTTGCTTTTTTTTTAAAGGCAATGGAAGAAAATAATAAAGGAGCACGCTAATAGAAAAAGGTTTATAGTGATATTATACTTCCAAGTTGGTTCTAATTCAAGTTACATTCTTCATAGTCATTATGTAGCTCATAAATTCAATAAAGTGTTTTACTATTACTATAAAAATGACAGGAGGGGGGTTTTATGTTGTAAGTTTCGTTAGTTGCTCTTCCTGTTTTATGTGGAAGTTCTATGCCCATTATGTCATTAAAGTCTCTGGAGTCTGAAGGGCTCAGGCCTCTCCATTACTTATCAGTGGCATGGGGCAGCATCTGGGGCAAATGTTTACACTTCTGCTATAGGTGGTTGTCACCATCATTTATGAATAAGCCTCTCCCCGTTCTGTGTTAGGTATGTAATATGAGCAGGTGTCTCATTTTTTCTCCCATGAAGTGATGATGGCCTTTTGAATTTAGCCAGGAACCCAACTGAGGGATCTTAAGATCAGTTGTCATCTCTGGATGAGTTAAAACCCCACGACGAGTATTACAGTGATGCTGTGTGTCTGCATGAAAGACAGAGTATATATAGATATATTCAGTCTGTAATATCCCTGGAAAGATTATATATACGCATTCACAAAGTCCACAAGTTGTCTGGTCCAAAAAACCTTGAAGGCTGCAATAGGTTAAATCCACCTTCATCTCTTGAGTGGCTGCTGCAGGAACTGAAAGTACCAAAACAGCACACTTAGTCCCAAAATGTTTAGTTGTCTGCACATGTACATAATGTTCGACAAATGTCTACAAGTGAAAACATTACATCCGAACGGATCATTCACCTTAGTCACAGTTAATCCTCTCAACATTTTTCAAGAAATGTTACTTTAGCTCATGAGTTTACACCGGAGTAAGTTGCTTGGATGAACCACAAGCGAAATACACACATGCATGTGCATCTATTGAAGAGCCCATTCCTGGACAATCAATGTTGTACCAGTAGAACTTAGTGTACATCCATGTTGTTTATTCCACCTTCTGATAGTCTGGATTTTATCTGTGTTATCTCTGACGTACTGTTTAGTTTCTAAAATAAGATTTATTAAAAGTCCAAGTGTTGCCAAATCCTGATACTGTGGCAGTGATTGGTAACTGAAGTTATAGACACCCAAGGGTGAAGGAAGGAAAGGACATTCTGCACATGCTCAAAGGTAGTCCACTTTAACTGTAATTTCAGATGTAGCACAGCTGAGCCCTACTACTGAAAATATGTTCCAATATCAAAATATTAATTAATGCTGACTTAAATTAAACTCTGCCTCTGAATATTAGGGTAAGTAGTGTTGTAAAGCAATAAATTGGGAATACCCAGAAAGGTGCCTTTTCCTTTCTTACCTTCCTGAAGATAAGAGTCAGAAATTGGAACACCTCCCCAATTGATTGTATTGATTGCTGAAGCTATTGAGTTTAGAAATGTGACCAAATGTAATCAACTTCAGTAATTTGCACTGTGGCACAATCTGTCACATGTAAACAGAAAAGTAGCCCTCTCAGTACCATGAAGTCACAAATAAGTCTAGTAGTGTCAGTATTGAGAATTTTTTGAGCTGTGGAGGGTAGATTAAAGTAGAGGAAGGAATTAGTGTGGTTTCTTACTACTTTGGTTGTATTCATTGCTTGCGGTGTACGGGATGAAGCAAGGTAATATATATGCCCTTAAGCCTGGGCTTTTCCCAGATGTTTGCATTGTGCACAAATAACCCAAGTGGAAATACACCAGTGCTAATTCTCTGGCCAGAATGCATCAGGGCCTTAATCTAAAGCTTCCCATCCATCCAGCTGTCTGGCATTTGCTATTATAGGGCACCCAGAGAGAAATGAGGCTGTGGCTTTATAGCTGCACCCTGGGTGACAACTTGATTTTCTGCTTTCACCATCAGCAGCAGCCGCCCAACATGATGGGGCTGTTAATTTGTGCATTTCATGGTGTCTGACAGGGGGGCCAGAAGAGGAGGGTTACGGGAGAAGGGAATGGAGCATGTCCCAGCCTCGGAAGCACCTGTCTGCATTGATGGCACAGAGCACTTCTTATTAGCGTGCAGGTCTCTAAATGCAGCCCTGGGATGACAGCCTGGCATTCCCAGCACCCACACAGTGTGACAGGCGCCGGCAGCCGGTCCCATTGTTTGCCCTTGATGAGCATGTCATTAATGGAAATGGAAGAAAGTGAGGGCCACATCAGTATTCAAATAGCCTCCATTCTCTCTGCCATTCATCTTGCCTGGCTGGGATGGGCTGCTGCAGATTTCCTTCAGTGGCTCCACTTGCACATTTTTACAGATTTATCCCTTGCATGGGAGGGGAGAAACCCTGTGTGTGCAGTTCGGTCTGGTTGTCCCAGGCACCCCCAAACACTGAGAACAGATTTTCTGTACCTAAAAACAAAGTGGGAGCACAATCTCTTACTCTCCTCCACTGTTGTGAATTATTAATGTTTAATTAGAGAATACTAGGTGGGCTATTCATTTGTCTAGGGGTGGCTGGTTTCTCTCCCTTGCCCTAGCCAAGATCCACAAGAACTTCAGGATCGCTTCCTGCAGCTGCATCTCCTTCTCCAGCAGCTCCCTCCCAAAAGCCTGCATCAACGCTGTCCTTCCAACATTGATGGGTACAATAGGAATCAAGATGGACTTAGTTAGCTGCTGTTGTGCTCAGCTTAGCTCAGTTTTGCAGTCTATGCCCCAATGTGTTGATCAGGCTTGTTTTTAGTAACATATCCTTGAATACAGAAACTGCAGTTGCCCAGAGAGCATATGGAATATCTGGTTCTGAGGGTTTTAAGAGATATGAGGTAGGAGTTTTCTGCCTGCACAGACTTGTGCACCTTGAACTGTCAGTGTGCATACACGTGAGAATGTTTGGTTCGAATAGTTATTTTAAAATGTTTAGATTAGATGCTACTGTGACATGAACCTGCCCCCAAACCCAACCTTTGATCTCTTTGAACACACACACACACCTATTTATATCAGTACAGTGGTACCTCGGGTTAAGAACTTAATTCATTCCGGAGGTCCGTTCTCAACCTGAAACTGTTCTTAACCTGAGGTGCCACTTTAGCTAATGGGGCCTCCCGCTGCTGCTGCACCACCGCCGCACGATTTCTGTTCTCATCCTGAAGCAAAGTTCTTAACCTGAGGTACTATTTCTGTGTTAGTGGAGTCTGTAACCTGAAGCTTCTGTAACCTGAAGCATCTGTAACCCGAGGTACCACTGTAGTTTGGGGGCTCAAGTGGGGAGAGTGTTGCTGCACCAAGGAACTATTTTTGGGCTTCCCATAGGCAGCTGGTTGGCCACTGCGAGAACAGGTTGCTGGGCTAGATGGGCCAGCAGGGATCTTCTTATGCTGTTAGTGGTTTTACTATTATTGTTAGCCACCCTAAAGGTACCGTGAGCAGGGGCAGATGAGTGGGATATAATTTTAAAATAAAATAACAAAGTATTAAAATAATGTTACATTATGTCCTCCTTTCAGTTTGGAAAAAATATATGTGTGCTCAAGACGAGAGCTTGAGAGAGTGGGGCTTCCCTTGAAAACTGTCTGCAAGTTTGCAGCTAGTGCAGAATCTGAATGCTGGAGTGCTGAACTACCATATGTATCAAACTAGAGACAAAAATGCTAATTCTCCAGGATCTGCACTGGCTGTCTATATGCTACTATGCCCTATTCAAAATCCTAATGCTGACATAGGAAATCACTCAACTGCGGGAGTCTCAAATACTTAAAGGAGAACCTCTCCTTTTATCTGTCTGCCCAGACTTTGCAATCTGCAGGGGACACCCTTCTTGCCATCCTGCCAGTGGGTATGACCAGTCAGGCACTGACTCAATATGGGATCTGCGGTGCTGCCATAAAGAAGGCCCCCTCTTTGGAGGTATGTCAATCAGTCTCATTACTGAGTCTTTCTTGTCAACTCAAGATGCACCTATTCACAAAGGCCTTTTTTAGTGATATGGATGTTGTTGGTTTGGTCATCTGTATATTCATATTATTAGTTCAGTGGTTAATGGTGTCCTCTATATATAGATGGGCTACAGCTCCCATCACCCCTGATGACAAGCCATGCTGGCTGAGGCAAATGGGAGTTGGAGTGGCTACCACTGTACGTTGGCTATCCCCGTATTAAAGGTTCTCAACTTTTCTTAACCTGATCTGCCCAGTACTCCAGAGCTCTGATTCTTGTTGTCTGCTGTCTGTGACTAGTCTAGTATTGGAAAGAATAAAAAGTAAAAAGAAAGAGGCAGAACTGTTGTGCTTATTTATGCAGCAAGCCTCACTGCCCTTATACAGTACTTCTAAAAGGAGGGGAAGGAGGAGTTCTATTCACCCAGCTCTCCCATTCATTCATTCATATTGTTTAAGGCTTACTGTGCACAATCTTTCATTTCTCCATTAATTAATGGTGAAAATAGATATAGCCAGAAAAATGGCCAACGTAAGCAGTGCATTAATTTATTTTTAATAAATAGGGAATGCCTCATCAGGGGGAAATGCAAAAGCTTGAAGTATCTCTTCATGCTCTGGTTTCTATTCTTAATCTGCCCTACATGGTCGCTCGCTATTCTCCCTTTCTCTTTAAGGCTCCCACAATCAATTTATTATGACATTTAACAAAATATTGTAGATAAGGGCAGGGAGGAGGGAGTACTTTGGAGAAGGTATTCAGGTTGAACAGCCAGAAAGGAAAGGAAGGAGAAACAGTCAGGACAAACACCAGTCTAATTGATCTTGTTTATAACATAAAATTGGCTGGAGCCAAAGAGCAGGAAAAGGCACTCACCTCTCTATTCTAAGCATTTGTGCCCTACGCTAAATGGAAAGAGGTAAAATCAGCTCTTCTGAAGGCCCAGGGCATTACCGGAACATAAAAATAATTAGTTGCAGAGAAACAAAACTGCGTGAATTGTGTGAATTGTGAAGTGTTTTGCTGGGATTCCAGGAATGGCTGTTCTAATGAGGCCCCACACTTCACATTACGCCCCTGATTTCTAAAAGCAGGTCTTCTTACCCTATTAAACCCAAACAAAACAAACAAACCACTTTTAATGTGGTATTTCATTTACATTCAGTGCTTTGTTCTCAAGCACCTAGGTTCCAATAAGTGCATGTAATGTTAGTAAACTGCAACAATTCAGACCCCCCCACACAGCCCACATAAAGACACCAAAGCACCAAAGAGGATAAAAAGAGGAATTGCAAGTTACAAAGCAATTGTCCCAGTGGTTTTGAACCTAAACCAAATAAGCAGGATGTAGGAGATAATTTGCATTTGCAGAGTAGAATCAGTGAACAAGAAAGGCTAAGCAGCCTTACTCCCTGTTTTCTACACACATTTCCCCCCAACATTAATGGTACCTTTGCCAACAGGGTTTGTTTGAGGAGCATGCATTCAAATTTGGGTTTTTTTTCCCTATGGCAGCATCTGCCCTTCTCCCATTATGCAGCCTGCACCATTAGAAGTTATTCTAATTAACAATACACTGCTTCCATTATCCTTGAAATGATTTCCCGTAATTTTAAAAATGAGTTTGTGACAACATTACGTCAAATGTCGGGTAGATTCAACTTTTCTCTTCAAGAATCTGCTTTCAGCTTGATTTCAGACTTTAAAGAACACAAGGGCCCTGCTGGATCAGACCCAAAGCCCTTCACCATGGACTCCAGATACAGGAGGCATTTCAAGCTCAAAAAACAAAGAATATGATGAATCACCAGCAACAAGCTGCCCCTTTCCTGATTGCAAATCAGCTGTGTTATATTTAGGCTCTGTGAATTAGCTGTGTACTGTTGGATTCTACTTCTCAAATGATCAATGAGGGTAGTTGTAATCCAGTGAAACCCAGAGGGCCACAGGTTAGCTATCCCTGCTTTAAGGATAACCCCCCCACACACCCCTTCCTTCTTTGCCCTTGGAGTAAGAGAAACCCTGGTGCACGACTGCATGAAGAGCTCTACCAGAGATCTGTATAAAACCTTATTAATAAACTCGTCAAGTTACCAACTTCTGAATTCCATAGTCAAGCTTCAACAGACAACATGCTTCTTTTTCTAAAAAGACTGACATTTCAGATGCAGTGCTGAGCTTCTGCAGCTGAAAGAGCCTGCAGGGCAAGTGGCACGTGCTTGTGTGAGAGAGTATGAGACCTGCCAAGTACAAAATATATTTCTATTAACGGAAATGTTTCTGCAATAGAAAGGTTATTATGAAAAAAAAACCTATAATCCTGTCAGTATTATGTATAAACATGTTTTCAATAATCAATGTATTGGTTCCAGTTCAGATTGAAATTACTGACACTGACGCCTACCTAGTGATGTGAGATGAGAATATTCTCTACAAACTGTAAATTTTGTGTCGTCTACACAGCTGCTTTAAATGTACACACCTCATTAATCGAGAATATTCTCCAAAAGATTATTCTCGAGAATTTAACATCACTACTTTGACTAAATGAAGATGTACTCCCAAATTCTATTCTGAGGGGGATATTTCAACAGCAGAAAGGATAATATGTTGCTTTTGAGAATCTCCTCAGTTTCAAAAGTGGTTTGCCAAACAGTATGAGGACAGTGGGAGAAAGAACTCAAGCCCCAAAAGCTCTGGACAGCCAGAGCTACTTAAACGGCACTTTGTATCATAGCCCTTTTTGTAGGTGGAACATACCCTGAGCAAGTCTTGATGCCACAGGAAAACAATTATTGAAGTACTCAGGAGTAGATCTAAATTGATATCAATCAGATTATTTTTCTCAACACAGTATCTCCCCCCCCCCTTTTTTTTTCTTTCTGCAGTAAGAGAATGAAAGACATGCAACTGTTTCCATGACAGAAATCACACTTTCATTCCTATTTGCCAGGGCCATGAATAGAATGAAGATTCTATTACTTGAAAGCAATGAAAATATGTATTATTTTCCTGCATCCATCATTTATGCCACAGAACAGATCCAGAGCAGAAACTCCTGTTTAAATCTCTATCTCTTCTGTCAAAACAGGCACATTTTGAATACAGGTATGCCTTTAATGTCATTGTGCACCACATAAAGTTGCATTTTCATTGACTTGAGGGAGTGCTAAGATTAATAGCTGCCAAAATCAGGATGCCATTATGATATTTTGTATTCTAATGGGAAAGGAAAGCAGTATTTGCTTTCTGTTCTAGAGCCGGAGTATCAAATGTGCAGGAAATAATCTAGTGCATTACTGTACTCTGAAATAAATTGAAGCCCTGACCAGACAATTAAAAACAATAATCTTGATTTTACTTTTAGTGCTATGCTATTACCAGCCCTAAGATAATACCAGTGGTGTGAGACTTCAGAAAGTATCAAGTCATTGTGTAATGTAGCCTATTTTTTAAATCTACCAGATATAAACAACAACAACAAATACTTAGCAACTGTATAACAATTCAAAGCATTTCACATGCAATAGCTTGTAATTATTACAAGAGCCTTGTAAGCTAAATGCATGGCATTACCCCCATTTTGCAGATGAGAGCAGAAGTTAAGAAGATTGCCTAAGGCTACCAAGTGAATTCATGGTAGAGAAGAGATTCAAACTAGGAGCTTTCTGCTTTCCTGCTCAGTCTTTTAGCCACTATGAAGATTCATATTTAAGGAACTTACCATATTTTAAAAATGCAAAAATAAAATGAAAAGTTCACCAGATCAGCCTCTCAGGATATAAAACATTTTAACATTTAAAGGGCTTTTAAGTGGTGCTGTGGGATTTCCTTGCTCTCTCAAATGATATCAGTAACAGCATCCAGACAGGGACGCATGGCATGCACGATTGCAACAAGTGCACTTAATTGTGAGGAAGAAATTTCACATCACCAACAGTAAAAATAAAAGGCCATTTTGACTGTAGAGACTGTGAGCATTCTGCTCTTTATGATGGGCAAGCTGCCAATATAACAACTACTTTCCTGTCACATGGTAAGGAACTATGGTCAGAGCAGCAGGCAGCGTGGGACAGGGGTTCCTGGGGGGGGGGGCGGGCCCTAAAAATCGTGAACCCGGGGTTCCACCAACCCTCTCCCCCGCTTCACCTCTGCATAAACATGTCCTCTAAGCCGCCCCCCCCCCCGACTCATAATCTTTCACTCTATTCAGTTCATTAAAATACACATAATGCCTGTTGCTAAGCCAGCTGAGCCAAATGCTGCACCGGCTGGGGTCCTCAAGTAGTGGGCCATGGTGGAAACAGTGGGGCTCTTGGGCCTACTATCAGGGGCAAGGTGGATGTAGACACTGGTTAACCCAACCAGGCACTTTGATGAGGAGCTCCACATCAGCCTCCATAACCAGGAGGTCCATTCCCACTCAACAAAGTCCACGACAAGCCTGCCCCTCCAGACACGAGCGAAGGAAGGGGGTGCAGTGGGTGTGGTCTGACCTGGGTGTCATCCTTGAGAGGGGTGACTGCTGCCCCACCCCCGCCCCCCTGAGGTGCTGGAGCAGCAAGCTCCACCTCTGCCTCCAGAGCGACGATCCTCCTGATGTGTGCTTGAATTTCTCACTCTTCTTCTTGGAGGCAATATAGGTGTATTTGCTTTGTGGCGAGGAAATAAAGCAGTTCTGGTATGTTTCCGGGACTGTCATCTCGATTATTGAGCTAGCATTTAGGAATGCAACAGGCCATGTTTCCCAGCCCCCATATGAATCAAGCATCTTCCATGTAAAAGACTGAGTCTTTTCCTCCTTTCCATAATAACCTATAATTTACAGCCCACTAGAGATGAAAATTGGTGGCCCAACAACATCTGGAGGGTACCCCGCTGTACAGGTTCATTCTCCACCCAAAAACACATTTTTAATACATATAGATTATTATAGTTTCTATGTCTTTCTATGATTACAAACCAAACAGTGGAAACCTATTCTACAGCTGAATTTTCCAGTTTTATTTGTACATCCAAGTCCTAGCTCTAGGGGCAGAGACTGAGATACAACAGAAAAATGATTAAAATGTATGCTTAAAATTTGGACCCAATGAAAAGCACCTAGATGCTGAACTAAACAGGCCTTTCACTGAAAATGTGGACTTTGGGGAGGGCATCTACCCTTTCTCCAACAAGGGATTCATAAGAGGAATCTGCATTCCCTTCACAGAGGCTTCCTGAGAAGGTAGCAGCATATAAGCAGGGAAACTTCCTTCTCTTTGAGGAAAACAGGATGGGGTAGTAAGGTAGTGGGGAGAGAGAGAAAGAGAGAGGTCAGGAGGAGTAAGATGAACATACAACTTGGCCCCTAGGGATTCTCCCTGCTTCCCTCTTCACTTCAACTCTATGTCCAAATGTTTAAAACTTACAAAAGAATTTTGGCAAGGCAGCCAAAAGAAAGTGGTAGGGCAGCAAAAAGAAAGTGTCTCTATGTGCCCCACTGCCCCTACTTGATGTATGGATGGACTCTTCAAAGGAACCCTCTTGGTAAATCACAGTGAATAATGGGTTGCATGTATCCCATCATTCCATAACTGCAGCAGGTTTAGTGTTTTGAAACTATGGTTGTGTACACATCACCAGCTTAAAACACAGATTATTGTTTTTCTAAATTTGGGTTGAATGGTCCTATGTAGGCCCAGCCTTAATGCAAAATGTTAGCTTTCTAATGCATTGTATGCCTAGCCTTGGCCATTGGGGGCAGCAAGAGAGGGGAGATAGCTCTTGACAGAAACCAACTCTATGTTAATAGTAAAAACCTGCTTCTGACTAGAGTTGCTACAAGAAGAGATAAATATCCCTTTGCTGGCATGCAGAACAGCTGTGATTTAGCCCATCTCCTCACCCAACAAGGAAGCAAATGATCTATTTTCAATTAATTGCTCCAAGATAATTGCAAAACATATCCTGGTTCCTGCCAGCTTAACATATCAGGGTGGAGATTCAGAACGCTATTATTGCAGCAGAATATTATTTAGGTTTTATGACAAGGAGTTAGGGTCAAGATGAAAACTTTTCAGATTTACATTTTTATCCTGCACTGACCTTTTAGCTCCATTCCTTAATTGAGCAAGGCATGCTAAAGAAAGTGATTATTATGAGGCGGCCACATCCCCAGGGTGTTATGAGGTACCAGGCACAGTTAAACTATCTCAAGACAACCATGTTCTCTAGAGTTGCTTTATTGCTATTATAAAAAATCTTTATATGGTGAAAAATTTGTATTTTTATGCTGGAAGAAGATGAAGATGACAGTTTAGACTTTGAACGGTAGTTTCCGTTTGAGCTTTGTGCCCACAGAGATTGTAAAACATCTAAGACTGGGGCGGCCACTTGATTGGCTTCTTAGGATTCTAAAGGGGTAGATTAATCTCTGTGAAATTCATAGTTGGAACATTCTGCCATTAACTGGCACTTTCCAGTTATCAAGGTACTTTATGAAACTGAAAAAGTCCTATTACTGTTGCTAAATAGGCAACTTTGGGGGTGTGGTTCTCATGAAACCATCACTTCTCTAGGGTAGCTAATCTTGACTGTGCTTTGTGCTAGTTAAAGACACAATGGCAGCCTCCTTGTCAAATAACCTTATGCCATGTTGAATCATATTCCTAAAAAGGATTGTAGTTTGTATGGTGCTGGCACCTAGAACTCTGGTTGTGTTCGGAAAGACTTCAACACCTTCCGAGTATTTGATCAAGGACATTGCAACATGTTGCTAATGGTACCTCCATCTGAATTCTCCACCACCACATTTACCTAATATTTTGAAAACCTATTTCCATGATTCAAATCCGGTGCTGTGAAGCACCAATCAGGAGCTTTGACACTTCCAATGGAGCTGTTCTGAATGATGTATCTATCAATAGCTTTTGGCTGTACACAATGCCCAAAACTTGCATCTGAATCACTTAAAGCAAAGAGAGTTCTAGGGTATCTTTAATATATACATGATGCTCTTTTACATATACACATATACTGTCCCTTAGCTGAATTACACTTGTGGCCCTCAGGAGTCAGAGCCAATGGTTGGGGTGATGCAAGTCCAACAACATCTGGAAGGCCACAAGTTCCCCATCCCTGGTTTAATCAGGCATTTGTTTTCAGCTTCAGTCTACATGATCAGTGCATGTACTTGGCAACAACTATGACCCCAAGATGGGCTTTCCCCACCATGTCTGCCACACCACAGACTGCAGCAGAGAGTATAAGAGAAAAGCAAATGCATTTCCTTTTTACTAAACCTCTAGCTAATACTACACAATGTTTGTGTAGCCTCTGACTAGTTAACTCTTCCCCTAAAAACAGAGCCATTTTGTTTGTTTCTCTTTCTCCCAACTTGTTGAGACAAGATCTCTGCTATTTTCTCTGTCTCATCTGCACTCATCCTGTAAATAATTCCTGCATGAATAAAACCTTTGAACTCCAGAAACTGTAAGTGATTTTTCCAATCTAATTCACCCTAGCTGCAAGGTCTGCCACCAATTAGTGCTTTCAGTTGAATTATATCTCAGCGTTTCCCGTCCATACTAATGAGGGTGGTTGACTGTATGCACTTGCAATGTGGGTTGTTGCTCCCTTCTCTTAAATTCCTTACCCTTCCTAACTTCTGAAAAACTAAGGCCCACTGTAGACATGTATGCAGGCATTTTTTACCCGTGTGATCAGCCTATTATTATTTCTGAGATTGCTATAAACAAGTGTCTGAGACTTGCATAAAACAAGTGCCTGGACCCACAAACAAGCCACTGAGGAGTGCCCTGCCAACAAAAGTAGGGGGTGCAATGATAGACGGTACCCAGCAAAACACACACTTTTTTTAAAAAGTCACCTACCTATACAATGCAGTCCAGTACATCCAAAGTTGGGTAACACGCAATTTTATGTTGTTGTTTTCCTTACCGCATTATCTGCAGATGGAGAAAATCCAAATTTAAAACAGGAACAATCCAGGCTACCACTTGCAAGAAAACAGCATCATGTGGATGACACATAAAATACATGCACACACTGGATAAATCAAATTCACTTTAAACTGCTGTATGTACAGTACCTCAGTCCCTCCTGTTAGTAAATGCGGTCCCTGGGAAGTATAAGGCCTGCTTCTGCATAACTAGATAATATCTACATTGGTATAATTCTGCTTAGCTGCACTTTATGCAACTTTTGCTTTTTACACCATGTGTGTACTGATCAGCTAACTGTCCGGTCAGATGTGTTTTAAGGCTAAAAAAAACCATATACTACACTTCATATATTTATATTCCATGATTCAGTCTTCTATTTAATTACTTGCCTGGTCGCCCCAGATGACATGCAGGCAAGCACAGAAACTGAGCATGCTTGCAGAAAAGGGACTCATTCCTCCTCTGCCAGTCTACTTGTAAAAGGCAATTGTTAGTAGAAAGAAAGAAAGAAAGAAAGAAAGAGAAAGAAAGAAAGACTATTAACTTTTCTAGTCTAATATACAAGGCTGTCTTATTTATTCCTGAGTAGTCTGATTATCTATACTCTGTAGCACTATTGGAAAATGGTGATGAGTTTCAGCAGCTGAAGGCCGTACATGCTTATTTCAGTATACAAGACTAAGGTGCAAATGCAAGATAATCTTAAATTCTCTACTTGCCAAGAGACAATAAAAGCTAACTAGAGTACTCTTAATATTCCTATCCAACTGATAACTTACTTTCATAGGAATCCAACTACAAATATCAGACCTGAATAATTATACATTTAAAACCAAAGAAAGAGTCAGGGTGTTTTTAATATATTAGCCTGACACAACCATCTTGGTTGAAATGCATTTGGTAGCTTGTTCCCTACCATGTACAGTGGTACCTCAAGTTGCAGACACTTCAGGTTACAGACGCTTCAGGTTACAGACTCCACTAACCCAGAAATAGTACCTCGGCTTAAGAACTTTGCTTCAGGATGAGAACAGAAATTGTGCGGCAGCAGCAGGAGGCCCCATTAGTTAAAGTGGTACCTCAGATTAAGAACAGTTTCAGGTTAAGAACGGACCTGCAGAACGAATTAAGTTCATAACCCGAGGTACCACTGTATTCATTTCTTCTGGCGGTTACACAGCCATTTTTAGATGTCCCTTGATCCTGCTACATCCTCCCCCCACCCCCGGGAAGCTGGGCTCAGGAGTCCTATCCATGATGGGACAGAATATTATACTGTGGTTTGTGCACTAGCATCCTTAATATTTCCTTCCTTTCAGAAGCAAATAGAGCGTACCCTTATCTGAATGCTAATTTGCTAGTTAAAACCCTCCCTTGCTGACAAGGGACTGAAAGAGTTTTAAATCACAGATGTAGAGTATCAAATGCAATAATGCTCTTGCAATAGTGCATTGAAGCCTCAATTAATTAACCCTTGGGCTAAGTAGGCAGGTACACGGTGGTGGCCACAGGCGGTGGATGGATGAGATTTAAATGTGTATCTCATTTCCCCAGCACGGAACATGCCGTTTGGTTCAGAAAGGAGTCATTTTGCACACTCGCCTCATTTACTCTCAGTTTTAATCCCTTTAATTCCACCTGAGATCCAGGCAAGAAAGGAAGAGGAAAGCGAGGTGTAAAGGCTGCCGAGCTGGCCTTTGTTTACATACTTTTTCCCTGGGGGACCCCCCACAACAGAGCCGTGGCTTCTGGCCTTTTCATTGGGCTGCAGGGCTTCAAAGCAGTTATCATATGGAAATAGTTAAACAGAGATTAGAGGGGGGAGCACTTCACAGCAATCCACCCTTTTAGCTAAGGCAAAAGAAGGGGCAGGCGGGAATTGAGAGGAGAATGTGGGTTGCAGAAGGAACTGAAGGGCTCGGTAGCCACAAGGGAGAGTGGAGGGGTTAGGTTGCAAAAGACCTGAACCTTAGGCTAGGGGGACCACAGCTGTTGCGTACCTTTTGTTTTCCTCTCACAAAACAATATTTCACCACACAACAACAATATCCAGGAATTATAGAAGCATCTCATATGTAGTCTAAAATCACCTAATTTTAACAACAAGACAGTTAATAGGACCAGAATTTAAGAATTGCAAGATGATGTGATATGAGTACTGGTGTTCACATGTGTGTTCCCTTTTTCTGTGCGTTGGAGAATGGTTTGTGTATGTAGTGGGAGGAAATTTCCATGTGCCACACATTCATCACCTGCACAGGTTTCCTGCACCTATGGGGTTTAAACCAAATGAATAGTTTTGATATATGTGTTGGTTCAAGGGGGGGGGGAAGGTATATAAAAAGGAGAATTCCTAGATGTCAAGATCCAAGTGTGGGCCATGTACTCTTTGGTAAGAGAAAACCAGCAGAGATTTAAAGTCTCAAAATATGCAGCAGAGTAAAGGGTGGAAATATAGGTGACTCTTTAAGGTGAGTTCAAAAGTTTCCCTCTTCCTCTTAACTTGGAGACACATTTGGTTTACTTACAAACTCCCCAAAGGTCAGATTCATGTGCTTTTCCATACCACACTCAGAAAAAGTGCACAGGCAGTAAATCATGGCTTAGTTACAAAGTGATGAACGTTCCTGGAGTATTGGTGGTTCACATATCTGAACACTCATGAGGTTTACTGGTTGACCTTGGACCAATCACTCTCTGAAACTATCCATCCTAAAAAAAGGGTCATGTACCAGGCCAGACCTGTACTTTAATCCGCCAAATTTACAGCTCTAGAAAATACAGCTCCACCACTCCTATTGTGAAAAGGAACTGCAATTCCCGCACACCTCCACTGTTTTGGAGGAACGTCAATACATTTTTCTGAGTTATGGTCTGTGTGCTATGGAAAGTGAGTACGTAGTTCTCTCTCTAAACTTGGTATCGCCTAGTCTAGCATGGCTGTACTGGAGCTGATAGGAGTTGTAGTCCAAAGTATCTGGGAGGCACCAGCTTGGGGAAGTCTGGCCTAGTCCATTATAGGAGACAGTTGGCAGTTACATATTCCAAGAAACTGAAAAGAGAGTCACATCTAAAACCAGTTTTGCTCCATTTGGTAGAGTGCAAACCGAAACAGCTAAGAAGGAACATTTTGGAGTATTTGACCAGGCACTACTTTAGACTTTGGGAAGCCTCAATTAAATCTAAAATAGCTTGTTCTTGCTTTTTGCACCCAGATTTATAAATAAGTTTATTATTATCAATTTTACTACGTCCTCAGATTTTTCTTCTCCAAAGGAAATTAATATTGAGAAGAAAGAATATCTGAGACATTTGAAATAACTACTTTTTAATATGTATCATTGAATTGTGGCTACTTTCCTCTGGGGAAAGAGTTGCTTTTCAAATATAACCCGGGTAGAAGTATCAATAGGAAGGAATGGCTGGCTCAAATTATTGGCATGGTGGGAAGATCAAACTTCCAGCCGGATGTTCTTTTCCAACAACAGTCCGATCCTCACCAGGTGCCTCCTTCTAATAAAGGCAAATTAACAGGGTTTAAAACTGGCTTTAAATAGTCAAAACTAGAATTCTGCTAGGAGAAACGTGCTAAGAATTATTCAAACCAATTATTTCTCATAAGGAAAGCAGTTAAGAATATTACAATATGCTGAGGAATACTTGGAAGAACAATGAGGTCCAAAATAGGTCAGCCCCAACTAACATGGTTGTGCTGGTTGGAGTGGATGGGAGCTGAAGTGCAAATAGGTCACATTTACCACTGCAAATTATTTTTATTTTTGAAACTATTTATTTATACTAGTATTACCTTGCTACTAGATTCACTTTCAGGATCTGCATTAACAAGCAGATCTTCAATTCTGGGATAGCAAAGCTCAAAACTGTTCTTTGCAGACATTACTAAATAATCATTGATCTACAGTAAAGAAAATATGTGTTTATAGATTTTCCTGAACATAAGATGGACATAAAGGAACACACAATTAGCAAAATGTGTGTGCTTCTGGCTCTGTAGAATGCAGCCTGGTTGAAGAAGCTTCATTTTCATACTCTAAGGGAAGTTCATACTTTATCAGAAGCCATGAGTCTGACTCCACAACATTGCTGGTAATGTTTGAAGAAAATTGATGCCTAGGAGCCAGTGGCACTGCTCAAGTTGCCATTTCTTTTAGCTAAAACTATAGAATTTGCTCCCCAAGATGTAATGATGACCACAAATGTGAAGAGGTTTAAAAGAGGATTAGAGAAAATAATGAATGATAAGGCTATCAGCAGCTGCTAGCCATGGTGGCTGTATTTTACCCACCATTGCTGGAGGTTGTATTCCTCTAAATACCAATTGCTGAGAATCACAAGTGTGGATGGTGATACCACACTCAAGTCCTGCTTGTGGGCTTCCTGGGGGCATCTGGTGTGGCCACAGTAAGAACAGGATCCTGGATAGATGGGCCTTTGGACTGACCCAGCTGGGTTCTTCTTATGCTCTCATCCCTGCCCATGTAGGGCTGGCATTTTTCAAACATTCTTGTGAATAGTGTTGAGCTGCCATGCTGTAGAAAATTAAGAGTTTTCTCCACCTCATGAATCTTCTTTGGATAAAGATATTCTCAGTCAAGGGCATTTTGTCACAGCAGAAGGAAATACAAGGAATTGCAGGGTTGCGGCAAAGAAGTGGAACTCATGCTTTGCACATGGTTCCTCAGCAGGGTCTCAAGCCAGGGAGGTATAAAAGGTTCTAGTCTAAAACCCTGGATAGCTGTGGGCAGTATAATAAATAAATAAATAAATAATAACTGCTGGGCTAGATGAGGAATACAGATTCTCTTCTCTACATCAAAATACCTAAGAAAGTCTAAATATGAACTCAAATATGGAATTAACTCACATCTGCAATGCTAATCATGCCTACTCAGAAGTAAGTTCAACTGAATTCAGTGGGGCATCCTTTCGACAAGTAGGATTAGGATTTCAGTCTGTGCCTCTATCCATTTTTTTGTAATTTTTAAAGTTTTATTTGGAACATCTGTTCCTCTTCAGAGCACTGCAGCTCAAGTCGCAGCTTCTGGTGACGTCTACACTGATTCCCAGATGCTTTCAGGATAGATGGTGAGACGCAGCTATGTCATCCCCAACTCAGAATTCATCTGGAGCGATCTCATAATGTAGACAAACCTTCTCTTCTACTCCTCCACCCACCCACCCACCCCGCCTCTAAAGCATCTAAATCTTGGGGAGGAATTCATCTCTCATATCCCACTTGCCGGAAGCTGCCCCCTTGTGCCAAACAAATGCCAATGTCACTGGAGTGAAATGAACAAAAGGAGGGGTAAGAAGGATTGAAAGATTATGTGAGCATGGAAAGGGGGGTGTTGTTTGTTTCTCACTTGATTCTGGTTCTGCTGGTGGCTGGTTGCCCTCCCCCGCCACCGCCTTCGGCATGGCCTGCACTCCACCGTGTAACTCTCCAGCTCATTTCTCTCCACGCGATTTACCATCTGTGAGCTCGTCTTTAACCTAATAAAAATCATCTAGCTTTTGACTAACAAGAAAAGGAAACAGTGTTCATTGTGGGGTTTGGGGAAAATGGCTTCACTAATCTGCAGGATGAGAATGGAGTGATTTATAGGCGGATTTAACTGGAGGCTATGATTAGGGGGCTGGTAGTAAGTGCATTAGATGTCTAAGTGTGGCAATAGAGTAAATAGGCGTTTTATTTATCGCAGTGCCAGGGGCCTCTTAGCGGAAGAGCGCTTCTCCAAATTGAAATATAGCAGAGTTTACACTCCTGATTAGGGCTTCAAGTGCACAGCCCAAGGCTATCAGCGAGCAGAATCAACGCTCGCTGACACCTAATTGTCACTGGATTAATGTGCAAACAGGGACGGCAAAACAGCCACAACAAATAACCTGGTGTCAGAACTGTTGGTGGCACTGTCCACTAAATGACTGGGGGCCAAATTGAAGTTTATATCTCAAAATCCACTGAGATCAATGCATCAGCCAAGCTGGAAATATGGCACCGGTGTGTGTTTGCTAGAGATTTGCATATTGCACACACTTGGTGGATCTAGAGAGACTGCTATGTGGCTCTCTTAGGATTGTAATTTTTTTGAAATTCTATAGGGTTTTTAGAAGTTGATTTTAACTGTCTTATTTTAACAAACTGATTGATATCTCTCAAGGTAGTGAGTATTTTCATTAATATAATTATGTTTTTCCTTAACTAAATAACATGGGAAAATATGTCTTATTGGAGAAATCTACACACACACACACACACACACACACACACACACCACACACAGAGTGCTGAATGATTTATTCATGGTGTAGGCATTGAGAACAAAATGATTGGCCAGAACTGCCTTAACAGCACAAGTAGCCCAACAAGTTTTTAGGGGCAGCGTTCAAAAGATGTGCCCCAGCAGCCTCTGTGATATTAGTGGAGGAGAGTGCAAATGCGTACCTCAGGATCTCTCACAAACAATGCTGCAGCAGATTCCCTTTTTTAATGCTGTAACTCAGAATACAAATACTGAACATTCACTAGGAAAAATTCAGGGTAGTCTAGTGAAATATAAGCTCAGTATGAATGAGTGCATTGCATGCATTTGTGTACATAATGCAGATGCTTATGTATACATATTAAAAAGTAATGTTATACCATGCTATCTCTGTCTCTCTCCTTGAGCAGACAGATCTACAATCTTATGCAAATAAGAGCCCTTAACTGTCTGCAAATGCATAACATAAATAAACATCTATCACTGCTAGTATATGTATAGTAATGTTTGTGTAAACTTATATTTAGGATATCATTCGATTTATTTTTCTGCTTTACGCTTCACAATTCAGGCTATTAAGATAGATTTATGTGGGGGGAATGCCTTTTACTCTAGGATCTTGTAACTTCCCATTGCTCCTTGCTATTAAATTTTATCACCCTGTTTGTGAATCCAATCATTCCAACAAGTACATATTCAATCTGGGGCACCACCTGTCTGGTTTTGGACCACAGCAAGCCATTTGGGCAGCTGAGTTCTGGCCTTCCTATTTTAGAAACAGATTTCTAAAGACACTTCTGCTCCAAGATACTTCTGAACATTCCTAGGCAAGAAGAGGAGGAGCGGGGTGGATTACAAGAATATCTAATTCTTTCCAACCCCTCATTTTCTGTTAACTTGAAGAAACTGGTGTGCATCTTTCGGAACAAACAGAATTATAATAACATGTTCTAAAGCAAATGAAGGAATAGGTTACCAGCCAAGGAGCACATACATTCCATCATTTGTCTTTTATAATTAGCCATTTAGGAAGAAAAAGTCACAAATATATGATTTACATCTCTTAATGTATTTCTAAAGTTCTTAAGTTTTATTGAGCATGAAAGTTGGTCTTTCCCTGTGGTAAGAACTCAGGAAACTATAGAGCTGGCTAGTAGCTCAATGGTGCAAAGTCTTATGATTTACTCTTGACATTTGCAATTTTTTGCAGTAAAATACTACTTTTCTTTATTTCAGGCCTTTTAGTTGAAAACCTCGTAATTCCCTTTAAGCTCCATTTGATTGTCAATTGTACAACTCTCTCCAAATCTTCAGGCTTATGGCTTTTCATACATATATGATTACTTTTCTATTGCAATATCACCTCAGCACAGATTCTTCTTCTTTCACAAGCATTTCTGAATCTGAGCTTCTGTGAATTTTGCAGTGCCAGTGTTTGAGCATGACAAAATTATTTTTTTACAAAGTTAAAACAACCACGTAAATTGTCCAGCTTCTTCCTTCCGAACTGTAACTAAGCCTTTACTAAATCCCTTTAGGAAAGTGGGGGGAACATTTGCACATTCATCACAGTAAAAACATCTGAATAATTCAAAATATAGGTAGTTATTTGGGTGGCGCTGTGGGTTAAACCACAGAGCCTAGGGCTTGCCGATCAGAAGGTTGGTGGTTCGAATCCCCGCGACAGTGTGAGCTCCTGTTGCTCGTTCCCTGCTCCTGCCATCCTAGCAGGTAGAAAGCATGTCAAAGTGCAAGTAGATAAATTGGTACCACTCCAGCGGGAAGGTAAACGGCATTTCCGCGCGCTGCTCTGGTTCGTCAGAAGCGGCCTAGTCATGCTGACCACATGACCTGGAAGCTGTACGCCAGTTCCCTTGGCCAGTAAAGCAAAGGGGTCCCTTTACCTTTAAATTTAGGATTTTAAAGCCTATTGTAAAAGTAGCCAGAGCCTAAGACAGCAAGGCAGGGAACCAGCATGGCATACTAACCAGGTGAAAACAGAACAGGAGAGGCTCCTTTTCATAACTACAGGAAGGCAACTGTATGTTTCCTAATATCTCATGGGAACCAGAAAAATGTAGACCCTACAACCTCGTCTCTGTATACCTGAAGGAGCGTCTCCACTCCTATCATTCAGCCCAGACACTGAGGTCTAGTTCCAAGAGCCTTCTGGCAGTTCCCTCACTGCAAAAAGTAAAATTACATGGAATCTGGGAGAGTGTCTTCTCGGGTAGTGGTGCCACCTGTGGAACGCTCTCCATCTGATGTCAAGGAGCTAAACAACTTTCTGAAGACATCTGAATATAGCCCTGTATCAGGAAGTTTTTTATGTTTTCCTGTGTTTTGATTATGTTGAAAGCCACTCAGGGTGACTTCGGCAACCCAATCAGATGGGCAGGGTATAAATAGTAAAATATAATAAGAATAAGAATAAGAATAAGAATAAGAATAAGTAATAACACTTAGCACTTACATAGAACCCTTCCCAAGTCCTTAAGGGAGAATCCATATGTTCCCTGTGCCTAAGGGCTGTAGGGTGATATGGACCTTCTCACGGGCAGAGGAACTGCTGGCAGTGCTCCAAGGTCAGTAGAGACAGAAATAGGATGCTCCTAGGGCATGTTGAGGAAGGGATTTAGGAAAGGCTTAGTTAAATCCGATCTAAAGCCCCCACCCTGTTACCCAAAAAAGGCCCAAGAAAGGGCAAAAAGGGTACACTGACCCTCAAGCTGCTGTACTTTTCTTCTTCCTTCCTATGATTATCAATTGGGGGGGGTCCCTTAAAATCAAAGTGGGGGAAGGAGTAAACAGAAAATATACCTCCCCTACACACAAACACACTAAGGTAGGTGGCAGTTTCTTCCCCATGAAATCAACCACCACTGTGAGATTGATGCTTCACATACATGCATAATTCTTATAACTTCTCTGTAACATAGTCCAATAATTATCATAATATTAAGAATCAGGCTTCTGACTTGGGACAGATAATCACTCACTTAAGACCACCTTGTTTGAGTTAATGGCTGGGATTTGAACTATGGATCTTGTAACTCACAGCTCATGCTCTTAACCAATGCTCTGTGCTTGATCTTCAGAAACATATATAAACAAGCTGCTCTGAGGATTAATGCAAATGTGGTTCTGGATTTATTTTTAAGATTGGACAAGCTGCAATCCAGCACAATGCCACTAATGAACATTTCTAGCAATCTTATTACCTGAAGACTGGCAAGTAGCTTTCATGAAGAGCAACCAAATAGTTAGCTATATGAGTGATTATGGGTCAATTTTTGCTCAAAGCAAAGGTGGCTGCTAAAGTTTCAAACACATCTGTTTGGTCTCTAATTCATTTGCTGCCAGAAAATCGGAGAACGTGGTATGCAATAGGGAAGTCCCAGGTTCATTTTACTAACAATATGCTTGATGAATCCAATGTATTTTTAATCCAAGTGTAAAACTCTAAGGACAGCCAAGGTGCTGACTAGAGCATGAAAATCTAAATGAATATTCTGCCAGAATGACAGTACTTAAACAACCAAAGTCTCACCCCAGGCGATAAGCCTTCTGCAAAATTCATAATCTATATATAGTTATTGTAAAAATTGTGATTTCATGGAGAAAGTAATTCACAAATCATAATTAGTGCAGTTCCCTGTAGATGACCAAATGCTAAATGTATCTCTACATTTTTGTGATTTAAAAACAAAGCTTTATAATTTGGTAATGTATTACCACAGATGTACATTACAATGATCACATTTTTCAATATATCAAGGAATGAATTCTTCCTTCATTGACATTATTTTAGAATCAGCCTAGCCACTAAAGACTCAGAGCAGAAAGCAGGGTAAAACTAAACTTGTGGCTTTTGGAATTCTCAGGCAAGACGTCAGTATTTTACACTACAACCAGTAGCCAATGCTGGCTTGGTGGTGCTCATCTGACCTCTGTTTGGGTACATTGCTGCTGGTTACTGGAAGATGGTGGGGAAGGGCAAGATGGCAACACACCCATCTACTTTTCAGTAAGCAGTAGCAATGCAACCAACCAGAGGTCAAGTGAATGTCACCTCCCCAACTACATTGTTTGTTACCATTGCCATCATTTTTAAAAATTTATATACAGTGGTACCTCGGGTTAAGAACTTAATTTGTTCTGGGGGTCTGTTCTTAACATGAGGTACCACTTTACCTAATGGGGCCTCCCGCTGCCACCGCCACGCGATTTCTGTTCTCATCCTGAAGCAAGGTTCTTAACCCGAGGTACTATTTCTGGGTTAGCGGAGTCTGTAACCTGAAGCGCCTGTAACCTGAAGCATCTGTAACCTGAGGTACCACTGTACTTCCAGAATCATGCTGCTAAACCTTTCCCCTTTCTGAGAATCTGGGGGCAGCAGCTGGCAGGCTCCTTGGTGTAAGTCAATATTGCCAAACACAATGCACATTATACTAGATGACTTTCATCTGTGATATGCAACTTTGAGTTTTCTAGATAGAGTCTCACATATGTTTTATAAACATTCATGCCATAAAGCAGAGATGGAGAGTCTGTGACCCTCTAGACTACAGTTCCAATGACCCCTGACCGTTGGTCGTGCTGGCTGGGGCTGATAGTAACAATTCCCCATCCCTGCCCTAAAAAAACAGTAATAGCAGAGGGGAAATTTTAATCTAATATGTATTCTGGGAGGCCTAGACTACATTCTGCAAAACCTCTACTTTTCAGGAGACTCATAGACTTCAGAGATATGATCCTGAAGAGATTTATAGAGCTAATACAAATTGCTTCAACTCTTTGAATCAAAGAATTTTTTTCCACTATAAGCCATTACCAATATGAAGGTATGCTGCCATTTCAGAACACCAATGAAATTATGTGCCTTCTGCTAATGTTGATGTAGAATGGATGGAGATGTCTCCCTGTCACCTTCTCTTTCTCCCCCTGCCCTAATTTAAACGGAAATGTGTGGTCAGATATTCCTTGAAGTTCTTCAGGTTCATTAACAAGGTCAAAATCAATGTTATCTTACTATTTGGAATCATTTTTGGCAGAACAATGAAAAGAAACCATAGTAGAAGTAGACTTAATATAATCATTTTCTTTTCATTGTTCTTTATGGGAAAATAATTTGGCCCGAAATTTAGTGGTCCCATCAGGGAAGTGATATCTTTAAAAAGGTGGTCTGAAGGACAGGTTTTACTGTACTTTAATAGGCTTATAGATTAATATAAATCTTAATATTCATAATCTTTAACATCCTTTTCCTCAATATCCAGTCCATCTATACATCTATTTATAATGTATGTTTCAAACACAAGTTAGATTTTATTTTATTGAACTTATTGATAGCGCTACAGGGACAACCACTTGACCCAGTTTCTCCCTCAAAAAAAAGAAAAGAAAAAAAGAATTCAAATTTAAAAGCTGGGTTTTCCTTGAAAATAATGTAATATTTGCACCTAATATGTGCTTGCAGTTTTGAAGTATTCAATCACTTGGGCTGAACTGTGGCCTTAACAAAAGCACAACTAATGAGATACGTTGTTAGTTACAAAGGGGCATTATTAAGCAAAGTAAAATGTAATGTTAACTGGCCTAATTTGGTTCCATTTCTGTATCAAAAGTGGATAAAGAGCTTATTTGCGTGATTTTTGAGATCTTATGCAAAAGTGGGTTAGTATTTTATGTCAGCCTAGTTCAAATAGCTTAATTTGGCATCATAAAACTAATGCTGTAGCCTCCATAGCTAGAGGTCCAGACAGATGGTTATACTGGTAAATATAACAAACTCATATAATTAGTCAATATGGACCCATTCAAACTATGTTAAAAATGTGGGGCATGATCCACTTGCACCAGGGACACAGTCTTGGAAAGACCATTAAAAGGCTTACCCAACCTATATTCCCTTGCCCTCCCATGAACATGCATAATTTCTGTTGAGGGAAGGCTGGATGGCAATATGGGAAATGCATACGTAACTCACTCCTCTTATTGCACTGCAACTGACACATGCCCATGTATTGGGAGGGGGGCAGGGAAATAGGGCTTCTTTGAGGCATGCCGGAATCCTCCATGCACAAGTGCAGCGCCCATAAGTGAATGAAGGGATACATAGACAACTACTTTGAAACAAGCACCTCAAAGAGGTGATATGATGTGGGATGCTCTTATGAATCATCAGGCTTACAGAATTGATTGTGCTAGTTCTTGAATTAGTTCAGACAATGATTTTGACACCTGGGTGATATGGAGAGCTCAGCATGCTCAGGGATGACTATTTGGGCATTCCTGTGTTTCAAGTGTACATGAGGTTGTGTCCAGATTTTACTAGAAACATATCCTGAAATGACCACTTGACCTAGCTAATCATATATATCAGGTGGGGTGGGGGAGGGGGGTAATGTCTTCATAAGTGTATGGAAACAAGATTAGGTTAGTCGTCTTGTATCAAGGCATCTAAGTGGTTTTAGTTGTTCAAACTGGCCCTTAAACACCCAAACTCTAAAACTTGGTTTATCCAAATTTTACCTCATTATTCCAATCGTAAATTAAGTTCACCTCACTTCCGCATGTGAAAGCTCTCACAATTCATACCCATTTTCATGCAAATTTCTCCCAATACATGTTTTTAATGCAATTTTGCACAATTCACATTTTTGCAAGAAATTTCCCAATATGATAATCCTCGTATGTAATTTTCAGTAATATAAACATTTTTGTTCACACTTTCCCTTAAAATACATTTTATATGTATTTTTTGGGTGAGAGAAGTACAAATTTTGGAGGATAGCTGCCTTTTGGTTCATGTATTAGTTTGGAATGTGCAAGGTAGTTGGATTTTAATTTAAATGCAAGATGAAAAAAGTTCTCTCCCATTCTTATTGGAAAAAATGTAAAGAAAGACTTGCATTATTCTGTATCAAAAATAGCATTTATTGTCCTCAATCCATCTACATGCATGGGTGGGAAGGGACGGAGAACAATGGATTCTGCTACCACTCTCCTCTCTAACAAGTGATCAGTATTATCACCAGTGAGCTGACTGGCTGGCTCCAATGTGGATGGGGCTTTTGAGCCTGGAGTATCATACATGCAGCAACCAATCAGCATCCATATGGGTAAATGTGCATATATAGTACTAGGCAATTATGTTCTATAACTATTTTATGTTCTATTTTTATTGTATATAGAGAGGCTTTGGCATTAGGACACTAAAACACACACAGAATAGATAGGTTGGCAATTATTTTCTGATAAATGCTAATGTAAACCCATTGATGGCTGACATGGGTATAACTGAGAATGGGTTTTGGAAGAGGCAACCTATTATAAGAGTTTTTCTTCTCCTTTCTTAGCTGTTAAGACACAGTTGATTAACGCCTTGGCCTTAAGCGTGTGGAGCTTTTAATATAGTAATTTCTCTTCCTTTAAATATGTGTTGAGGAGGAAAAAAACTCCTGTGTATAATTTTTTATAACACACAGATGAGAAAGTGTATGATCCAGTAAGGTGTGATATTCCAAATCAGATATGGTGTCTGATCTTCTTCTGTCTCTCCCCACCCCCACCTCCCTCTGCTGAATGAAATAAAAATGAAGAGGCCTTTCTGAATGCTGAGAACCATTTGCAGAACTTCGAATTGGAGCTGGCCATCTGGAATAATGGACCGTGTTGGCTGCCTTCCACTAGAGGGAATTATTCAAAGTCATAACAGGCAGTGGTCACTGGGGAACAGGCCTAGGGAAAGCTAGTCATTCTTTCATATTTGTATGGGGTATTAGTGAAGATTTATTAAAACACTTGTCTTGTTCCGAATTGACAGTTGTGGTTATTAATATCGTTAGTTTTATTTGAAGAAGAGTCTCCTTGCTATATTTCAAATTGGTTTACTGCGTTATATAAAATACAGCAACTCCACTGTGACACAATGGAAATAAAAAGAACAATGCCTATATAAACCTGTTTTGTATAATGTACATGGGACATTTACTAAACCCACAGATTCCAAACCACTTTTACTGGACCGATCTCATGGCCATATGTAGAACTATATAGGACTAAGTTGTTATAGTATTTGCTGACTATGCTGAACTGAACTGCAAATCTACATTGTCTCTGATCATTCCAGCAATTCCAACTGAATTCAGCCTAAAGAAACTGTTTTTTTGGAATGCAAGATTAAGGCCTTCCATATGAGTCTTGCACGCGCGCGCGCGCACACACACACACACACCCTATATATACGCAGCATAATTTGTATAGAATGCATTTCTATACACTATGTATTTAACTAATAATTATTCATATTATATATTGCAACTGTTCTGAATGCTTTTATCTGAATTTTTAATTAAACTGAGTCACTGAGTGTAAAAATAGAGTACTTCATATAATAGCAAAATCAAAAAATGAAGTTGAAAACATTCATTTTTTAATCATTCATTAACATATAATTGTTTTGTTCTGGGATAATTTAGAAGAATGGTTAACTACACAAATGCAGAGTAACACAACAAATATTTCAATGCGTTTCGAAAGGACTTCCCTCCCATCTCCTTTATTTCTAGCAATTCAAGGCACCACATAAAAAAAGAGTATAAAGGCAATAGAGATAAGATGCACTTCTAGATACTGAAGCATTTGCAGATGTTAAGTGTCTCTTATCTTTGTTCATGGCAGCAAAATAAAAATTCTGTATTTGTCAGCATAATCAATTTTTAAAAATAGCACTATTACTGGTAACATTAAAATCTTATGAAGTTTACAAAGATAGTTTATAAGATCTTCAGACTTTCCATACAGGGGACTCTGGTGAGTGAAACCAATTTGGACAATAAGATTTTGAGCTTGAAGAGAATTTTCCAGTGAATTGTGCCCTATTTAAGCCATAAATAAAGAAATAGACATAGGAGAAGGACATGTCCTTGTGACATGCACAAAATTAATTAACTACAGTGAAATCAGTGGATTAACGTAATTTTTAGCTTATCGTTTGTTTCTTCTCTTATTACTAGAGCTGAAAATAAATTGGAGGGAAACATTCCCCCCCCCCAAAAAAAATTATCCCTGCCTGAGGGAAGTCTAAAGCTTTCAGCGCAATTCCTAACCATGTCAGAGCCACACAACCTTTTCCTTAAGTGTTGCCTTTCTAAGTTCTACATTAGTTACACCTACTTCTCTCACACACAAAAGTTATCTACTTCCTCTAAGGCAGAGCTTTCCAAACTTTTCATGTTGGTGACATACTTTTTTAGACATGCATTATTTCGCAACATATTAATTCAGTTTTACTAGCAAGCCGGAGGTTAAACTAATCCCTTTCCAGCCCCAGTAGGAGCGTGGGGAGTGTTTGTGTGGCATACCTACACACTGCAGACAACACACTAACATGTTGCGACACACAGTTTGGAAAGCTCTACTCAAAAGGATGCAACATGGATCTTGGTCATTATACTTTGTTTCTTCAATTGCTATAAACATTCAACATAGAGATAGGTATTCTTCAGCCTATTGGTTTTAGGAGGCATAAACACACTGAACTCAGTGCTGGATTTAGGCCAAAATCTGCCACACCTTAGATCTGCATATTCCTGCCTCACACTGCTTATGTAAGTAGACCATTCCTGTGAAGAGGAATGACAAAAGCAGTCAGACATAATGGTCTGAACCAGCCTTCTATTTTGTTGCAATATAGTCTAAGCTGTTACATTCTCCATTATCTTCGTTTGAGTTCCAATCGTGCAGTTATGCATTTTTCAGAGAGATTCATCCTGAAAGGTTAACAAATGAGAAACTAAACCAACCATACAAATAACAGCCAAAAGAACAGTTTCCAAAATGTGTTGCTGCCATGCCATTTCCAATTTGATATTCAGATGGTTAAAGCTAAAGGCCACCAAGCAGGGGTGGATTAAATAGTTCTGCCTTTTATTACTCATTCTTATACAAAATCTCTTAAATATTGCTAATGAAGCCAGTTATCCTACACAGACCTGTAGTGCCATCCTTTTCCAGGCTGGCTCAGTTACATTTCAGTGTCTGGCAATTTACCCCAGGCTCCTATTAAGTGAATTATCACGGCTACTAAATCATCTCTGCAGGGGTTTTCTCTAATCCCATCAAGATACTTACACTCCCTTTCTTCCCTCCTAGCAGCATAATGAATTATTATTTCATGGGGAGCTGTTAAAGAGGCCCCTTTGGAAGAGTTTAACATGTAACACTGGAAAGGAGGAGGGGTGCCGGTGGCGCACAGCAAGGGGAAAAGCTGTGGTAGGTACTCTAGCCTGGGGCTGCCAAGGATCAGAACAGTGAAACAAAGGGCATCAGCAGGCCCTCTCCCTTCCCCCCTCGCCACAACAGACCTCCCCTGGGATTTAAGTACACCATCCCCTCTTAGCCCAAGGGAAGATGGCTGTCCTCCTCCCCTTTCCCTTTTCTGTCCCTGCCCGCTGGTTACCCTCTTCGGCAAGAAAGCCAAAGGGAGTAGGAATATAAATGTTTTCCTTAACTGGAGGAAGCACAGCGCTCACAGACCACTTGCGGAATCCATTAGGCTAATTTATTAAATACAATTTGCCTTGTGTGGCTGAGCTGAGTAATGATAAAAAACATAAATAAGGGAGAAAAGCCACAGCACAGCGTCAAAGCCACATTGGGCACGGGGGTCTTTATAGTCTCCCTCAAATCCAGGCCTCTCTTCCTACCTTCTATATTTGTGGGGGTGCTGGTGGTTGTGGGGAAATAATGGAAATATGGCCCATATTAGGTTCAATACAGGAACAAAGAAGGGGCAGTCTGCTTGTTGTGGCTTTTATTCCTCTTTTCTGGATATTGTATATTTCTTTATCCCACAATTGATTCTACATGAGGTGCTCATAAAGGCTTTCATTATGGTCCTACGCATATTTATATCGCCAGACGTTTTGTCACGAGGAGCCCTATGGTGGCAGGGGAAACAGCTGGAACATACAATTGGGTAGTTTAATACATTAAAAAAAACTTCTGTTAAATATTAATATAATAACTTTTAATTCTATCAGTTTTTACAATAAGGGCCTTTTAAAATATATTATTAAATTAAGGATTAAAATATATATATATAAGGGCCTTTTTACCCATTGGCAGAAAATGCTAGAAGGTGTAAACAAAATTACCTATTAGTGAGAAATTAAAAATGTAAAACGATGCTCTAATGCCTTTCCTTATAGCTCTACAACTAAAAGGGGCTATATACTTTGTAAGCTGCTTTGAGATATATGTGAAAGACAGCATAAGTATTATTTAAATAAATACTTGTTTTTTTAAAAAAAGAAGTAACCCAGAAATTTGGGTAGCTGGATTATCCCTGAAGAAATACATCTCCCCAGTTTCCTCTGTTACTATAGCAGGTGCCCCACAGTTGGAGAGGGGGCAGGGATTTATACAGATGTAAGAAAAGACTTCACACCAACATAAAATTAACACAAAATTAAAGCTAGTGCAAAAAGGTGACTAAATAATTTGATGATGAAAAAATATCAGAGACATGATGCCTGTAGTCAGCATGTACGTTAGTCCTAGGCTATAGAAGCTTCCCTGTTGGGCAAAGTGGGCCACGGGCCTTTTGGAGGTGATATAAATGCAGTTAATAATTTAAGCCTACTTACTCAGGGGGACGTGGGTGGCGCTGTGGTCAAAACCACTGAGCCTCTTGGGCTTGCCAATCAGAAGGTCGGCGGTTCGAATCCCCGCAACGGGGTGATCTCCCATTGCTCAGTCCCAGCTCCTGCCAACATAGCAGTTCAAAAGCACATCAAAGTGCAAGTAGATAAATAGGTATCGCTCCGGCGGGAAGGTAAACAGCATTTTCGTGTGCTGCTCTGGTTCGCCACATGACCCAGAAGCTGTACGCTGGCTCCCTCGGCCAATAAAGTGAGATGAGCACCGCAACCCCAGAGTTGGTCATGACTGGACCTAATGGTCAGGGGTTCCTTTACCTTTACCTATTGTTTTTAACAAATTTGCATTAAAAAACACACACACCAACAGAAGCCCTATTTCAGAGGTCAATAAGCTGCTTTCCTTCAGATGGACTCCAGCTCCAAGCCATAAGGACAGATCACGCCATGGTCAATCAATATACCATCTAAAACTATAGTTCCTGGATTCTGGCCAGTAGAGACTCACTAGAAGAATTCTGCCTTTGCTTGAGAGCCCCATTTTGAATACATCTTCTGATTGTGAGCTTCTTGCCAGTTAGTTCCTTAGTCCCTTGCACCACAGTGGCCAAAGGGGCTGTTGCAATGTTTTAAGCAGGTATTGATCAAGTTACTGACCCAGTGTCAAAAGCTGTTGTTTTAATACCGGGGGGCAAAACACTGTGCCCCTTCAGAAATTGTTGAATTGTTGGACTCCAACACTCATCATTTCTGACCACTATCCATGCTGGCTGGGGTTAATGGGCACTGAAGTCGAACAACATCTGAAGAGCCACAGGTTCCCCATGCCCTACTTCAATAGCTACAGGGTAGTAAGGCGCCATTTGGGAATAGTATGCTACAGTGGTTAATTTGTTTTACACACACACACCCACAGAAAGAGAGAAAGAGAGAGAGAGAGAGAGAGAGAGAGAGAGAGAGAGAGAGATGCTGCATGTGCTGTTTTGGTTGGATTCCTACAGAGCCCACTTTGCTGTTGTCAGTGATGGAGGAGAGTGAGAAAATAGGTTGCAAATGGGTGAAATACACTATTCCATGTAACACGTTTGTTTCCCAGGAACTGTTAAAACAGCAGCTACAGTTGCTAGTAACCTTATTTATGCCTTGAACGGGGTTGGACTAGATGACCCTTTTGGACCCTTCCAACTCTACAATTATATGATTATATTCAGCAATTCCATCCCAGATTTCTCTCTTCAAAGAGTGCTGGTGTAATTGCAAAGGAAATAAACTATCAAACAAAATGAGATCTATCTTCTTTTCTTATGCATCACAGGTCAAACATGAGGGTGGGGATCCATTATTTCTATGATAGTAGGAACATAAAGAGCAATGCTGTCTATGTGGGGCTACCTCTCAGGTTAGTCTGGAGCTGATGCAGAATGAAGCAATTAGGTTTCTTGTGGGAGCAAACTACCACCAGCATATAACACCGTGCTTGCAGGATTTGCTTTGGCTGCCAATCTGACAGCAGGTCAAGTTCAAGGTGTTGGTACTAATATATAAGGTCCTATACAGCTAAGGACCAGGTTACTTGAGAGACCACCTCACCCCTTATACTCCAGTGAATTGCTACAATCTGTGAGAGAATCTCTCTTGCAAGTTCCAAAGATTTCAGAAGCCCACTCGGCAATAACTTGGCTATTCTGTGGAATAGCATTCTTGTCAAGACACCACAGGAGCCCTCTAACTGCACTTTCTAGAAACAATTGAAGGCATTTTTGTTCCAGCAGGCTTTCCCAGCTGGATAAATGAGTCTTTGCCAGAAGTGTCTATTTAATTTTGTTTTTGTTTTGTTTTATATGTATTGGGGTGTGTTTTTAACTGTACATTGCCTTGATTAGAATGTAATTAATAAATTATTGGTACTAATAAGATTAAGAAAAGGGAGTTTGGGGCCCAAGTCATGCACAGCAGCTCATGCCAGTGTTAGAATTCATCATTCCTATCTCTAATTCAGGGGTCATCAAACTACGGTCCACGGGCCAGATCTGGTCCCCCAGGGTTCTAAACTTGGGGGACCAGGGTTCTAAACTTGGCCTGCCCAGCAACTGCAGAACCTGCCGCGTCCCCCCCCCCCTTATTTTCCTTTTCCTGCAGGGAAGCTCTCAAAGTGAACACTCGGCACACACAAAAAGGGAAGTGGCAAAAAGTAGCAACAATTCCATCCCCAGCGTTCCAAAAAGCTCCTCGGCCTTCTGAAAGGGCCCCACTCCCCATCCGGAGCTCAGAGGGGAGATGCGTGACACCACTGGGCTGCTGTGGGAAGTAGGATAGGGCTAGCCGAAGGCGCTCCTTTTAATATATGTTGGTGTGGCTGCTTGCTTGATCGCCTCTCCCTCCCCGACGGTCACAGATCCATTGCAAACACAGGAGGGCAACGTAACGGTGGGCGAAGCTCCCTTTCTCTCTGCCTCTCTTAGCCCCTCACCTTCTCCCCTCCCCGAGCCTAGCAGCCAGTTATTTGAAACACAGCTGTGTAACACACCCCTCCTCCCCGTAGGAAGGCTGCCTCACCACAAGTGGCACAGATTTGAGGAGGAAAGCGAGGCGGGGGGGGGGGGAGAGATGAGGGTGTCGAGAACATGGCAGGGGGAGAGAAAGAGGACGGGTTCACAAAGGACTGGAGCAGCTCCCAAATTTGGCCAGGAGTTTGCCCTCCCCCTAATTTCCCTTCCTGTTGGGGTTCTTCAGACCCAAAACAGTGGTGGCCCCGGTCCGTCATGCGCAAACACATGGCATGAGGACCCGAGCACATTATATCAAATTGTGACTCCTCAGCATTGCACGCCCAGGCCAAGAGACAAGCTCAACAAGTACATGGCCAATTTAATAATAATAATAAGGCCTTTCGGACAGTGCTGCAAGTAATTAGGAGGTGGGCAAAACTCAGTGTTACTCTGTGTAGACCCAATGAATATAATCGACCCAAGTGACTCGTGTTCATTATTTTCAGTAGATCTACTCTGAGTGATCTAGCAAACTGGCACTGGCTACAACCCATAATCTAACATTTTAAATATTCTATTGTTTTTCCTGTTTTTTGTGCACTACAAATAAATTATGTGCAATGTGCATAGGAATTCGTTCATGTTTTTCCCCCAAACTATAATCCAAAAGTGTCTGAGGGACAGTGAACTGGCCCCCTGTTTAAAAAGTTTGAGGACCCCTGCTCTAATTTCTTTGTCTTATGAGGAACTATAGAGTGTGGGGCATACTAAATGTTAAACTGCAGTTGACCTTTCCTCACTACAGAATACCTTCTGCAGAAACAATTTGCATTGGAGAAAAGATAGGAGAAGGGTATGCTTGATCCTTCCCCTAACAGATATGTTTCACTGAAATCTTCCCAGATTTTAACCCCACCAGTGTTCCAGGGCTGTGTTTAGCATTCCTCACAAACATGACCCTGGAACCTTAGGGCATAAGTGTCTCTCCTTACTTTCTGGTATCTTCTGGAGAGTATGTTTACCATGCCCGAGACAGACTGCTTTCCCCTCTCTCACACAGGTTGCAGTGTGTGCTCTGGCAAGCCACAGCCCATTCAACGAGGTGTAATCCTATCCACACTGTTGAAGGGTAAGCATGTTGCACCCTGGATGGCTCTATCTAAATGTCCACTCCTGAGAGAGGCCTCACACACTTGAGAAATACTGTTTCCACTGATTATAATGGAGCTTCTAAGTAGATGTGTTTCAGGCTGTATCTATAATGTCATAATGTTGAGAAAGGATGCAGAAGGAATACCTGAGAAGCCCAGAACTAACACTCTTATTAGCAGTGTTCTAAATGTAACCCTCTCTCCTTTTCCTGATACAAAATAGTCCTATTTCCAGTTCCATCACTGGCCTGTTAAGTAATTTGCGAAAAGCTAACAAAGTCTGGCTACATCCTCATAGCGACTGTTTAAACCCATTACTTTTTCTTTTAATCAAATCGTTGTTGTGTCAAAATATACAATTCTCGCCATGAATCTCACTGGCTTGTTACAGTTCACCGGTTGACCTTGAAAATGTTTGCTCTCCTAAGCGTCTTTTCTCTGGCCTCCAGCTAAATTGCTCAAGACCAGGCCTGATCATTTTTCTATACACAGAGAATGCTGATTAACATAAACAAAACAGCTACCCTAACAGCAACAAAGAAACACTCAACGGGTTTTTTTAATGCCCTTGGCTGGGAATGCACTGCATATATTGCATTTAATCTACTACTAGAATTAGAAAACTTGATATTTATATCAAAATGTCAAGAAATATTCCTAGAGGAATAAATGCAAATTCTAAAAAAAAACCTACCTACTATCCTTGTGTAAGTGATGAATCCCCATTTCCTTCCTTTTTAATGCTTCTGTGAAATATCTGAATTCGCTGGCTAACCAAGAAAGGGCAATGCAATACTGTTTGAACAAGCATCCACTCACTAATATAAGGCAGTTGCGCAGGATTGTAAATGGGAAGTTAAGTGCCAGAGGCTATTTTCGTGGTTTAATGTATTAAGTAAATAAAAATGTATCTAAGATGTGGCCACACAATTAGTTTTGAGTTATTTATCTGGAGTTTGTATGGTTTAGAAAAACTCCATCTTCTTGGCTGATGCTGTCCTAATGCATTTAACTTCAGCCATCAGCTATGATTAAACACCTGCTGTTGTGGGGAAACAAAGCACGCTAATCCAATATGTATTTCTGACATCTTAAATATCACCCAGTCCCCTGACATCAGGCACAGCTTTTCAGCAGGATGGAATTCCAGAGCATATTTTTCTAATTTATGGATGGACAATAAATCAAAATTAAGCCTTGGGCAATGAAATATACATCAGTGCAGTATGAACTGACTGCAAACTAGGGCACAGAATAGCAGAGGGGAAAAGGGAGGTATTAATGGAATCCTGAGCTGCAAACACTGAAGTGAAAATGAAAGAAGTTCCTAGCATTTTATCTAATGAAAATGAAAAGGCAAAAAAGAGAACAAAAACAAAACAAAGTTCCTATTCTTCTGGGTGCACAGCTATTTGTGTAGAAATTTATCCCCCATTACCCTCCTTACCACCATTTAAAACAAGTTTGAATTTGAATCTAATTCAACTTACCTCATATCAAGATAATTCAGATAGTAAAGCTTGAAATTTAAAATGTATTCTTTTATTTAGAAAACACTAAGAGAAACTCAGTGGCCCCAATCCAGTTCTAGCCACACAAGTGCAATGACTGTTCTCAGATAGGGACTGTTCTGCCCATCTACATCAAAGGGCACATTAAGATGGTTCCACTGGGACCTGGGTGAACGTGTCAAGGTATCAAGATGTGAATTTTTAGCCACCCCAGCACTAATTTTCCTTACCTACATCAGAGTGACAACATGTGACTATGAATGAAAATTGAAAGAGATGTAAATTAGCAAAAAGCTATGGGAAGGAAGTGCCTTACAAGCTACTGTCCAGTTCCTAGCCATATAGAAAACGGGTTCCTGGGAACTGCTTTCTGTTTTGCACTTATTAACCAGTTAACTCTTAGCCTTAGTTCAGCCAGTAAGTACTAGGTCCTATGCCAAGTTTAAAAATGTAACACATCCCTGCAATTTTCTAGTTACTCCCTGATATTAGCTGGCACCTCAAGAAATAACTTACTTGTAATTAGTCTTGCTTTAGTTAGTGGTTCATTTGTTATATAAAATATTTACTTTACAATTTGACTTTAAGAGCATTCCTTGCTGTAAAATGCTGTTTAAAAATTCATTCCTTTGACTATAGCATCCCATACAACTGCACACAATTAACAAATCCATTATCTGACTGCATGAGCCATTACACTTTCCCCCCCAAAGTCAAGCACTACTTTTGGAATTATTGACTTCCACTGACTGCATTGCAATTAAGGCATTGTTTCAAATCCACACATTTATTATAAGCTATTTTATAATACCTTAATGTTAGCATATATATTCTAATAAATTCCAATTATTTCTTTATTGTTTTGAACATGCAATGCATTTTGGGCAGAAGGTCTGAATGTTTTAAACACTTAAGGACTCTCTTGCTTGTGTACGTGTTTTTTGGAAGTCAGTCCATTCTGCCTGCTATTTATTTTTCAACAGAATTTTATTCTTAGGATATTTTATTGCATTAAGAGGGCAGAATGGGGTGACTGATTTCAAAATATTAAATTTATGGGGGGAAAGGCTTGTTTGCATAGAGTGGTGGACATTATGCTACACAGACAAAGCCATAAAATTCAAAACGGGTGCAATAGTGGCAAAACTCAAGGGGATAGCACCCATAGGCAAGCACAACTTGTCGTGGGTAGCTTGTGGATCCCAGTCTTCAAACCAGAGACGCAGCTGGGTAATTTTAGACCCTGCCTACAGAACGAAAATTGAGCCTACTCTGCTGTGGGAAGAGCCATGGCTCAGTGGTAGAGCACAGACTTTGCATGCAAAAGGTCTCAGAGCACCACTGAGAGAGAGACTATTGTCTGATATCCTGGACAGTCACTGCAAATGAGTGTAGGCTAACCTTCTATAGCCTTGGGTCCCCAGATGTTGTTGGACTGCAACTCCCATCATCCCCACCCAACTTAACCAATGGGCAGGGATAATAGGAGTTGCAGTTCAACATCCAAGAGGAAGAATACTGATGTAGACAGTTCTGAGGTGGGCGGACCAACAGACTATCCAATAAGGCAGTTTTTCTGATTCTGGAAAACCCACACCACTTGGTGGTATTTCTTGTTCCCAGTATGTAGAAATAATTTTGTCTGGGCAGGCATTCTTTGCACCCCATCCTAAACACTGATTGAGGAAGAGATATCTCAGCAAATCAATGATTACATCTGAAAGCAGTCTATGGTGTTTTATGCCTGCAATTTAATTATATATTAGTTAAGCTTCAATATTTTATACAGAGACTTTTATTCACACAAATCCTATATTTATACTACAACCATTTTTTTGAATGGCATTTGAATGACAACGCTGAGCTGCGCATAAGCTCTCATTCCTCTACTAAAAGTATTTATTATGCAGAAAAGCTTATCATTGCAGGGTGTGGGAGATAGAGCTAGGGCAAAGATGACATGCTACTGGGTAGGCAAAGGAATTCCTCAGTTTTGGCATCTCTCAAATATAAACATTGCACAATATTAAATCAATTGATTTTACTTCTAGAAATACCATAGAATAAACAAAGACTATATGAAAATAATAGTATTATGCCATTACAGATCATGACAGGCCATTCCTGTACCATACAAAAGTGCCTCACTGCTTAGCATTAGATGCTGCATTTGCACCCCCCCTCCTCCTGACCAGAGCAGAGTAGTCAAGCCAGCACAAGGTATAACAGAGTGGTTGGACACCAGAAAAGGAGTTTGACAAGGCTGTCACATCTGTTCAATATTTATACAGAAATAATAATGTGTATTGCTGTTGATGGTTTCCATAGTGGTATTAGCATTGGCAGAAGGAGATGTAATCTCAAGGATGCTGATGACATCCCTATTGCTGAGTCTGTGGTTTCTTGTATCTGAAAGCAAGAGGCTGAAAAGTAGGTGCTAAGAATGACAGTCGAGAAGGAGCATATTTCAACAGCATTATTAGATGGAAATGAATATGGTAACCATGTAAGAGAGTTTGACTGCCAAGATTCTGTGGTGAACAGAAATGGCAACCCTCTTTCTGACATTTAAGCCAATGGTTATTAGTATCTTCCATGTTTCATTTTCAGTAACAGGGTTGCCAACAACCAATATTGAAGGATCCTATCGTGCCATGTATTTCTGCAAAGCAGGTAGATATTCATTAGGTGTAGGATATTTTGTCATTACAGTATTGTGAAAGCCACATTTTCCTTTTCTTGACGGGGGGGGGGGGATTTCTGTCAATGGCAACTTTAGCTTAGGGTCAGTCAACTTTCTTGGAAGGAAAGCAGATGCAAGGTGCACTTTGATTTCATTATGATGAAAGGCTTGCTATTGCCTTTAAAAACAACATGTAAATGTTTTTCTACAGAAATGTGCCTTTGATCTTCCAAAAGAGAAAAACAAGAACTACTACTAGGGATTGCCAGTTAATAATTGGGGTGCGCTACCTTTTAACAATCATTCTTTATTCCTTAATTTCCAAAAAACGATATGTACCTGCATATCTGCTCCAGTGTGATAAAGTTAAAATATATTTACCCTATTGTTATTTATTTATTTAGGACTTACATATCATGTCTTATATATGCCGTTGCAGGCAGGCTTACATTTTCAAAACACCACAGAATAGGGAAGCGAAATGGTTTAAAGGTCTATCAAAGTAAACTGAGGAGTAGCAGTAGAAAACTAGACTTGTTCATAATTATGAAGCTTGTTCTACTGGTTATTGACATAGAGAGTGTGCTAGTCTGCACTATTACATATCAATGTAAATAAAAACCAGGCTTACATCTTCTTAAGTAAAATTCAAGTCTAGTCATAAGGCCAGAGTTTCATACCACTTCTGTTAATAACCTAGGTTGGTCTTGCATTAGCTTTATAGGTGGTGAAATTCACCTGATACCTGCAAGTTCTTTACTATAATTCAAGAACTGCTTATATTAGCATGTAGTTCAATCATGAATGCCTGAATGTACAGATTTCAACTCAAAGAGATGAAGATCAACATAGAAAGATGTAGCTACTGTCAAAATGAGTTAAGCCCAGAGTGATGATGATGACAATATCTTAGCCTGTAAGAACATGACAAGTGATTGAAGGAAATATCAGCTGATTCTAGAAACTTGAAGATTTCACTCCTCCTCTATGTCTATATTTCCTGGCAGATAGAGAGCGATGTTGGTATTCACCAGGGAAATTACTATCTACTTTGTTGCTGAAATTTTGACATTGTGTTTGAAAATGAGCTACAGCAAAGAGTTCACTAGAACAGGGTCAACAACCTAAGTGTGTACAATTATACGACAGTAGAAGTGAACTAAGGTTTTAGTTTAGACAAAGATATTAAAGAATTAAATACTGGAAAATAGATTAAAGGCTAGCCAATTTTTTTGGCAGTTGACCATATATGCCTGTCATTTACTTTTATGTTTTACAGTTTACAATGATCTGATAAAAATCCAAAAGGTAGGCAGAACCTTACTTGATTGTTTACTCAACTTACACTAAAGACAAAGTACAAAAATGTTTTGGGTTATTATAGTTACTATTAAGGGGGGCTTCTTTTCTTTATCCTCTAATGGGTTGGGGTTTTGTTCTATCTTTGTTTTGTTTTTTTGCATTTCAGAACTGTACAATAATCTTCAACATAAAATTCAAATTATGTAACCACCCTGAGTTAAACATGGATTCTTGGAAGTAAATTTCACTTTTTTCAATGGACTAAGTACTTAGGAATGCAACGTAAGGAAGATATTCAAATCTTCTTGTTTTTACAGCAACACTTATTTAATAGCTAAAATACACTGTAATATTATTAATATGCCAGGTGGCAGAATGGGATCAGTTTATTCCTTAAAGTATTATTTTATTTTGACTAATCTTGTATAAATTACAGCCCAACCCTATAATTCTGTGATGGAAAAATATTTTAGATTCGGGTACCTGTGTGTGGGTGAAATGTTATAGTGGGATCACTTAAGAGTTTAAGGCTACTCCAGGATGTTGTGAGTCACTAGTACTATGACACCACTATGAAGACTTAATGTGACACCTAAATGCATGAATAAGGGAGTGAGAGAATGGTGAGACAGTTCATGGAGATGAGTACCTAACAGCCTTATAACACAACTTTATCTGAAAATACTAGTTAGTAACATGTTACAAGCAACAAAACAAGAAAGAATTGCTTCACTTTGTCTTGCTTAGGGTACCACTGTAGCTATGCTGTGATGCTACAAATATGTACTACTATTGGGTTGAGAATATTGGTGGGAATGCCTTCCCCTTCCTTCCTTTATAGCATTTTTTTACTACTTTTCAGCTGAAAAGGGTTCTCAGAATGGCTTACAAAGATCAATACAGACTTACAATCAAAAGATTTGAACCTGCCTATACAGTCATACCTTGGAAGTTGAACAGAATCGGTTCTGGAAGTCCGTTCGACTACCAAAACGTTCGGAAACCAAAGCATGGCTTCTGATTGGCTGCAGGAAGCTCCTGCAGCCAATCGGAAGCCATGGAAGCCACGCCAGACACTCAGCTTCTGAAAATAGTTTGAAAACCAGAACACTCACTTCCGGGTTTCGATCGTCCGGGAGCTGATTTATTCAAGAGCCAAGGTGTTTGAGATCCAAGGTACGGCTGTATTCCAGAATATCTGGAAAAGATCTGTTTCAAGTGCCACTTTCTCAGGATGTTTTATGAGTGAGTGCCAAAGGCAGAGCTCGCTCTCTGTTGTAGCAACACAACTGTGGAACCTACTGTTCTGTTCCATTTAGAATGGCTTTATCTGTTTTTATGATTGCATATTCTATTGTTATAACCCACCGTGGGACCTTATGGTGAAGGGCAGGTAACAAGTTTTATGAAATAAATAAATAAAAATGCCTCCTAATAAAGCTCACTAGACTACAGCTGTTGTGATTTCAGTGGTGCAGAGAAACCTATTTATTTCAGGGGGTGGGGAATGTATAGTTTGTTTACATTTTCTCTGTTATTTTAATTATGTTTAATAAAAATATTTTTATTCCTCTAGTCATTTTTTATTGTTTCCACATCAACTTAGGCTGAAATCCTATATCAACTCACTTGGGAGTAAGCCCCACTGAAGACAATGGGCTTACTTTTGAGAAGAAACGTAGAGGATTGCACTGTCAATTTTTATAGAATGAATACTTTAACATATATATAAGCATTCTAAAGGGCTAAATAATTTTCTTGCATGAATTTGTGAAACAATGAAATTTTGATTTTCCACATCACATTAATTCTGCTTCAATTCATTTCACAGAAAAATTATGCCAGTGTAGATGGAACTAGAATAAAGTTCATTTTCCCAAAAGTTATACATTTACATTGCCCAAGTTTGTTGTTTTGTAACTGACTCAGTTGTGAAATTTACGGACAGCCATTTAAATCTGGACTAGGCTGGTAATGGCTGAAAGTTGTAGCTAGCTGACAGCTGTTCAGGGACCTGTGTGCAATGAGTTGGCAATTTCAGTTGAGTCACTATCAGACAAAGTAATGGTAGAAACTGGCATCCTTTATGGCATTTTCAGCAGAAGGGCCAAAGCAGCAATGGGCATGATGACAAATGACCACCTTGCCTCTTGGCCTATAATCAAGACTAGAACCAAGCATTTAATCTGGGCCACACTGTTCATCCGGAGCTTTCCCTGTGACTGCTGGTATAAAAGAAAGCATGAGATCTCTAGCTTAAAGAGAGCTTACAATGTTCAATACTCCAACTTCTGAGCCTCATATGGCCCTGATTTTGTACCCCCCACTCACTTTGTCCCCTGCTCAATTACTCTCCCTTTCCCTAGACTCGCTGATATCTTGCACCAATGCTTTCAGTAGAATTGGTCTTGGAGATTATTGTTTGTTTGTTTGTTTGTTTATAGACATTTATGGAACACCCATGGTATTTCTTCATTTGTGCTACACCACCAACATCAAGACCTGCTGTTTAGGATATTTGGAAATACATTTCTGATAGTTGTGGATTGCTGCGTCAATCCACTAGTGGCTGTATGTGTATGACAGAAGGTTTCTACATGCATGTCCCTAATGGATGGGGAATCGAATGTGCAAATAGATCACATGTGAGTGGTTCCCCTTCCTGAGTATACCGGGTAGTGCATTCAAAGCCCCTTGTGGAAAAGCTCAAAAAAATGAACATCCTGCAGATCAGCAGTACTGGAGGTGGTACAAGAGGTTTGGATTCACTCATTCCCGGTGCCAAACAGCTGATCAGCAGGATTTTAGCTTTTTAAAAGTGAGCTGTGCACACTGTGTTGGACTGGAGCCTGGATTATTAAATCGTCAAGAGTGTCAATTTGGCTTCTTCATACACCTTGACTTCCTAAACTCACCAATCCCAACTCATTTATCTCTTTTATGGAAAAATAACTTAAAACTATTTGTTTCTAGCTAGGATGCCAAAACATTATACAGATTTAGTCTAGAAGGAAGCATGTGTTTAAACACACACGCAAACAAGCACATTTGTGCTTTGAGTTTAACAGCTCATTTTCAGTTTTTTTAAAAGTTTTCTAATTTATCTTGCTGTAAACTTCTTTTATTTAATTAATTCCCTCATTTCACATTTTATAGATCCTCAGTACTACAACACGGAAAACATAACTGTAGATAATACAGTCAGAACTCATTTTACATCAATAATGCGGAAAACACATACTTAGGCAAAAAACTGCAAGAAAATACATTCTTCTCCCACAGGAGCATTGCAGAAATAGAGTACTTGACTGGTGTCTCAAAGAGCACCACTTAAACTTCCTCATAGGAATGAACAGGAATGAATAGAAGACAAAAAACAAAAATATCCGTGATAAATTGTAATGAACAATAACGGGCAAGGAACAAGCACTACTGAAACAGATATCACAGCACTGTAGAATTGGAACCAGAAATCTTGAATAAGCCTTCCCACAGTACTTTGCCAGTCCCACAGTGTACGTGTGTATGTGTGTACACACCACACAGTGCTTGTGGCACATACTTTGGAAAACAGATGTTTTAATTCTATGATCTGTTCAAAATGTTTTATCTCCTCTTCTTACCGTTCAAAAAGAAAATGGCCTTTGCACCACCCAATTATATATGTTGATAAGATGGAAACTATAACCAATGAAAGGGAGAAATTAAATAATTTCTTATTTACCAAATAGAATATACATTGTCTTGATAACGACACATATAAGGTAAATCACTTTGAGGTGCCTCATTGGAAGCACTTTATAAATGTAATAACAACAAAAACAGTACAGTGTCAATTTTATAACTGCCCATGACAGTAAACATACTGATTCCCCTTTTGCCAAACCAGTGTGGCTTAGCTGATCGAGTGTTGTACTTGACTTGGAACTCCTGCTCTCAGATCTGTGTTTACTTGTGACCTCCCTGGATGGTATTGAGCTCTTAACCACTCTCAGTTCCTTAACACTTGGAATATCTGTTAATCTGTTTGACAAGGCTGGAGCGAGAATGCAAAGCACTTTTCTTCACCTGTCCTTGGGTTGGGGCAGCCCAATGTTTCATATCAAGCGGGCCACAAGAGTACTTCAACACAGAATCCACGGGCTGCACAATGCCTTGTCACACATGCAAAGGGTGGGGAGCAAGCCCAAAATTTCTCTCCCTCTCTCTCTCTCTCTCTCTCTCTCTCACACACACACACACACACACACAAGCCCTCGTCCCAGAGCCCTCCCACTCTTTCACAAAGCAGGGAAAGCACTAGCTAAGTTTTGGGAAGGAGGCAGGAAGACTCTAGGTCCCTGTCAGAGCCTTCACATCTCCTTCCCAAAGCCCAATTCCTGACTTACCCGGTCTTGGTAGGCAGCACGAGAGCTGGGGGCATCAAATGTTGCTGACAGCCACACACACACACACACACACACACACACACACAAAAAGCCTTAGGGGCCACGTGCAGCCCTTGAACTATGTGTTTGACCACCTTGCCTTGGGTATAATTGGCATCACAGTGGAGCTGTGACAAAACTCCCACAGATATTAATTACCCTTTGGTACTTTTATATTAGTACCTCAGTGGCTGGTGTATCTCTCTCTTCTTGTCTTTGCTGTTCATTCCCCCATTCCTTCCTACAGCACTTTGCCTTCTCCTCTGGTTTAATCTTCCAATCTCTTCTGTCCCCTTCCTCTCCCTTTGGAGTAGGCCCTTCTTAGTGCACATTAACATGTGTCACGAACATTAATGAACAACTCCAGAAGAAAGGAAAAGAGGAAAGGAAAGGGAAAAAAGCAGTTCAGCACTGCTGTCAGTTTTTAACTAATTCCTGCAGACAGCCCTGAATTCCATGGTGTTGGTTACAGCTGTGAAATCGCGATAAGCTAAGGCCCTGCTGTGTTCTCTACCTTTTCATCAGTTCGTGCATGGCCTGAATGTTGAACAGTCACACCATGTTGAGAAAGACTAAAGTCTTGTCGTAGCCTTTGAAAAGAGAACCTATGTGAACAGTTCCTCTTTTGCAGGGAACAAGCTTCCCAACATAGCAGGTCTATAGTAAAACTGATTTTGCTTAATTAGCTATTCTCAAGAAGGAGGAAAGCTTTATTTAACATTGTACCAAGTTATTTTCTTGTGTGAGTCATATTTTGTAACTCGCTATTATAGAATGCCCAGGTGACATAGCAATCATCAGCTGGAAATATGCATGCATTCAATATGGGAGAGAATATTTAAAAGAAACTGAAATAGTAATGTATAATTATTCTAAATAGAATTATCACTTGCTTAAAGTGATCTTAACCAACATCATATGAATTTTAGAGGATTAGATTAAATATGCAGATGAGAAAAACAAGTTTTTTCACCAGCACGCCACACTTTGGCATTAGTGGTAGATGATTTTGTCTACCTAGGTTCCACAATAACCAAAACCTCTCCATCAATGCTGAGCTGGACAAGCAATGGCTCGCCTCTCTAAAAGGGTATGGTAGAATGTGATGCTAACATCCAATACCAAGATGAAGGTCTACCAGGCTTGCGTGTTGAGCATGCTGCTTTATGGAAGTGAGTCGTGGGCAACTTACAACTGCCAGGAGCAATGCCTCAATGCCTTCCACATGTGCTGTGTCAAGAAGATTTTGGGCATCACATGGCAGGACAGGGTCTCAGACAAAGAAGTGCTCTCCCAAGCTCACATTCCCAGCATGTATCACCCTTACTGATGTAAATCACTTCGAATTGGTGTTTTTTTTTACAATTAACTGTTCTATAAATGTTATGCAATGAATAAATGTTAGTAGGCCATGGAGATTTCTGCAGTGGCAGTGAGGGTGCATCAGATGTTGCAGCTCCTGCTATGAGTTCAAACTTCTCTCTCAAGCTTCAAAAGTGAGATCTAATACTTTCTATGGCCCTTGGGATGTCCCCCACCCCAGGGACCACAGGACTGCAGTGTTAATCAATTTCTATGCTGCCTTTCAGTGCTAACAACAATAAAAATAAACCAGTACGTAATCAAACACAAACCAGTCTCAGCAGAGACTCTTCTATAGCTCCTTCCATCCTCTCTTGTAGGACCCATCTTTTTGGAATTATCTCCTAAGGGAAGCATAGTTGCTGCCAACCTAGCTATTCTTTTGTGCCAGGTAAGGATTATTTTAAACATCCAGGCATTTAATACATTTTAGTGTCATGAATGGTTTTTAGATTTGCATTCATGCAATGAATGCCACATTTAGCTTGGCACTGAGTGCTACCACACCATCAAGTCTGCCTTGCTCAATTTGAATGAAGTTTATAAATTTAGTAGGTAGAACTACAGGATTGAGAGTGAACTAAGGCAGATGTCTGTGCAGCACCCCTAATATATTAGCCTGTATCAACAGGTTTACAAAAAGCCACAAGCTGAAAGCAACAGAGCAAAACACACCATGACAGTAGAACCTTAAGTCAAAGAGATACCATGAATTACTACTTGTGTGAACAAATCATAACATGAAGGGAGGGGGGAACTTAAGTTTTTTATAACTATAAACTTCATTATAGTCAGCAAAAGTGCTTGTCACTGACGTTTAATTGTATTCAGTTTATCTATTAATATTATACACAGATCTGCCAGCCAGTATTCTAAATGCCTACTTTGCCTTCAGTTTTGCCGAATAAGCAATTTAGCTCCCTTCCATTGTGTTCAATGTCGCAGCGTTTGCAGTAGTATTTCAGAGCATTGATTAGTTTGTGCTATGCTAATTTTTAGCACAAAGGGAGAATTGATTTACTTCAAGCTTGGCCTGTCTTAGCACTGAACTGGAAATAAGTCCATCGGAAATATGGAAAATGAGCAGTCACGTTAACAGCTGGATAAATGACTTGACATTTGTGAGCTATAAAGTATTCGATGGATAAAAAGGATTTACCAATTAAAATAAAACATCAACCCTCCCATTATTTAGTAAAGGAAAAACAATACTGATTGTGGATTTCTATATAAACCTCTGAATGGATAGTTCACATAACAGCAGGTAGCATCAACTGTATAATTCAGCCACTACTTTGGGGGCATGCAACTCTGCTTTTCTTAATGGAATACATGTTTGATACATTAATGGCTCTGTTATTTGGTTGCTAGCTATCTGAAGTGACTGGTACCCTGATTCTATGGATAAGAATGGCTGAAAGTGGACACCAAAATGCATTGGCCATCATATCACTGTTACCTCTAGCAGCATCTTATTGCAAGAGAATTGGGACAAGTCTGTTATACCCCCCCCCCATTTATGTGTGGGTTACATTCCAGGTCATCATGCACATCTGAGAGGCGTAGCACCCTCTTCCAGTGCTGAACATGATGCACATATGCACAGTCGTGAATGCATTGAATGCAAGCAAATTGAGAATTGCCTGTACTTTGCTATGTTTTAACACAAATGCAAATTTCTACTATGTTATAGGAGATATATTTGTTGGTTTTCTAGCAGGAGAGTATATAACATACTACATACATAAGTTTCCCCACTCTTGTTGTCTCTCTTATGTACATCCCATTCCAGTTTCTGTTGTTCAACCCTTCTGGGTTTCTAGAATCTGAGCTTGAAAGAAAATCCCAGATGCATGGTCACCTGAAATGCTGCTGGACACCAAGAAAAATATAAACTATTTGTTCAGGTTTCTGTAAAGCTGGTATCTTCAAATCCCTCGAACAGCACAGCCATGCAGAACATGGACTTAATCTACTGTCTGGCAACAGGGAAGTAGGGACCAGACTTCCTAACTGTACAAGAAGGGATGGAAAGCTCTGTCCTGTTTGTTGATAATAGTGGGGTTTGTTCTGCTGGTTCTTGTTTTGTTTTGTATTATTTGCTAAGCAACAGACTGAAGGTCTAAGCAAAGTGAAAGCAGGGCATTAATATTGTTAAGCCTGTCATTCCTCTGTGCAGCGAGATGTTTCAGAACCATGTACAAATATACAAGTTGTGTATAAATGGAAACAGCCAACATGTTACCCTCCAAATGTTGAACTACATCTCCCATCAGCGCCAGCTAGCATGGCCAGTGGTGAGGCCTGATGGGAGTTGTAGGTAAACAACATCTGGAAGGCACCATATTAGCTGCCACTGCTTAAGCACTGCAACAGACTTGAAGGAGCTGGTATAATGCTTAGTTCTTGGGCACAGTAATCCAAGGAAAAGCATTCAGTACGGAGAAAATATGCACGAATAATAAGGGGGCATTTCCTCGGGTCTTCTGGAAAAATGAAACAGTGTAACATTTTTTGCAAGATATTATGAACAAAACTTGGATGTGTTCACACCTATTTTTCGGGGGGGGGGGGGAGTAGTTTAATTTCCCAGGACTTTATGATAGTCAACTGTGGATGCACAACAGTGAGCGATTTACTCCCCACTGTATCTTGAGAAGTACAGACACCGTTATTTGCCTCAGTTCCTCAGACTCCTTTCCTGGGAAAATTATTTTAGGCATAGGTATCTCTCCTACGTCACCCACAGTGAAGACTGATGCAAATAATTCATTTAGCTTCTCTGGATTCTCCTTGTCCTTCTTTAGCACACTTGTTACTCTCTTGCCATCTGAAGGTCCAACCACCTCCCTGTCTTGTATCCTGCTATTAATGGTATTTAAACAACTTTTTGTTGTTGGTCTTTATGGGCCTCCTCAATTTTATTTTTGTATCTGTTATTATCTACTTGTTTGCATGCTTTTTGTGATCTTCTTTGTTCTCATTTGAAAAAGACTTCAGTATTTTAAAGAAAGCCTTCTTGCCTCTAATAGCTTAACTGTTCTTAACCATGCTGATACCTCTTGATCCTGATCTGCATTATGTGAGTTTGTGTGTGTGTATTTAACAGAAGTCTTCCACAATCTTCTGCAAAACCTTAACATTGTTGTTGTTATTTTTAAAGACTGATGCATATTGCAATTATATTTCAGACTTGTCTTCAGAATGCAACAATCTGTGGAAAAAGACATTCTCATATGGCATGGGTTGAAAGAAACAAAATGGCTAAATAGTGCTCACTTGAAGAGCAAACAGCAGCAGGAGGTGTGACAACAGACAACACCCACTGAAATGTAACCACATTTGTGACAAACCACCCACCCAAACCTGGGATTTTGGTACTAACAAGTCTGCACATCAACAGTGTTGATGTATAACCAATTATTTTTATTGGATTAAATGTAACAAAAGCACAGGTTGGTATTCTGATGTGGAAACACTGCATAAAACTTGCATAAAGTTCTGAGATTCTATGATAAATTTTTATCTGAAACCACACTAAAAACATGTATTTAGTATTTCTCTCTGTGATAATCATCAACTGTGATCTGCTGATGGGCAATACTCTACACTGGGCTATACATGTTAGACATTTCATATGATATTGGGCTGAGCCCAGGCATTAAAAGAGGGGCTCGGGTATGTGTAACAACTCTGGCTCTAATTAAGCCATTGGTACCATACCTGCTCCTGCCAACCTAGCAGTTTGAAAGCACGTCAAAGTGCAAGTAGATAAATAGGTACCACTCCGGTGGGAAGGTAAACGGCCTTTCTGTGCGCTGCTCTGGTTCGCCAGAAGCGGCTTAGTCATGCTGGCGACATGACCCGGAAGCTGTACGCTGGCTCCCTCGGCCAATAAAGCAAGATGGGCGCCGCAACCCCAGAGTCGGCTACGACTGGACCTAATGGTCAGGGGTCCCTTTACCTTTTTTTTACCAAACCATATTTTCTTAATTACAGGCAGGCAACATAAGGCTTGCAGGCTGCATCCAGTTTTTCCCAACTGAGACAGCTGGATAAGTTTAGAAATCAAAGCTGAATGAAAAGCAAAAGGTACTTACAGCATATGTAATTTGTAGTGCCCGAAGGGACCCTCAGGCGTTATCTAGTCCAACCCCCTGCAATACAGGAATCACAGGTGAAGAATCCCTGGAAGGTAGACGAAGGAGGTCAACCACCTTCCAAAGGAACCCATTTCACTGTTGAACAAGTTGCCCTGTCATTTTACCAGGAAAAGCTTTTTACCAGAAAACAGGCTGGATGCAGCCACTAGGCAAATCAGTCTCCCTTGCTCTAAGGTTGCCCCAAAATCAACAAACGTTGTTTAGGATGTGAAGCTAGCCATACAATTATACTGCTTGTGGGAATCCACTTTATTGCAACAGTCCTGTAAAATCCACATTTCCAGGTACACAAGATACATCATGCAAAACGTCATTTAATAGTCTAAGGTGTTTTGTGCAATCTGTCATCCTATTGCGCAGATGTTTTTGAGCAAAGTGGCTGTGATAAAAAGAAAACCCACACAGAGAGAATAAAAGTATCCTTTTCACCCGGATGCCAACAGTGGACAAAAATAGTCATATGAATTTGCCTCTAATCTGTAATTTTAACACACAACCTTTTATTTGGTACTGATTAAGTTGATCTCTACTCTTCTTTTCTCCAAAATCCTCTTCTCTAATTGTATTTGTTGCTTGAGTAACAAATGTTCACCAGAACTTTCAATGCTAAATTCTCAGTGCTGTGGTTTTTGATGAGTGGAGAAAGGAAACTACACGGAGTTTTGTATACCAATGGGAGATATTGCATGTAAACCTGAGGAAATTATGCTGGCATTGTTTAAGGAGCTCAGATAGCTACATTTAGAATAGTGCACAGTTTCAGTCACCTTATTACAAAAGGATGTTCCAGGAATGGAGAATGTACAGCAGGCGGTAACAAGATGCATACAGGGATTTGAGGCTCTTAGTTATTCAGCAAGTTATCCTTCAGCAAACGAGAGATTAAGAGGGAACCTCATTAAAGTATAGAAAATTCCAAGGGGAATAGTGAGGATAATTGTTTCAAGGCAATTTGAGATAGTGTCAAATACAAGAACAAGGGGGCACCAACTTTTGATAAAGAAAGAACTTCAAGCAGACAGTTTTTACATAGAGAGTAAATTATGTACTGCAATGAATAAATGATCAAAAGCTTCTAAAATAAATAGCTACAGACCTTTTAGAAATCAGCCAATATGAGTTCTGTATTTCAAAATGTATGCTTCTAAGATCTAAGTTTTTATTATGTTTGTTTCATCCTTTACAGCTACCTAACCAGCCACCTTGCATATTTATATGGATATCCCCATTCTAATCTCAAAAACAAAGACTATCAGTGCAATGGGAAAGGTATTTTTTAAAAGTGGCAAAAATGAAGATCAGGAGGTTGGAGCACTTTCCATGTGAAAAAAGCCTATAGTGTTTTGTGCCTTTTAATTTTAGAAGGAGATGGTTAACAGTACAATCCTATGCATGCCTACACAGAAGTAGATGCAAGTGAACTCAGTGGGGTACCAGGCAAGTAAGTACGTACAGCTTACTGCTGTAATCCTTATCCTACACCAGGGGTCAGCAAACTTTTTCAGCAGGGGGCGGGTCCACTGTCCCTCAGACCTTGTGAGGGGCCGGACTATATTTTGAAGAAAAAAATGAACGAACTCCTAGACCCCACAAATAACCCAGAGATGCATTTTAAATAAAATGACACATTCTACTCTCATAAAAACACACTGATTCCCGGACTGTCTGTGGGCCGGATTTAGAAGGTGATTGGGCCGGATCAGGCCCCCAGGCCTTAGGTTGCCTACCCATGTCCTACACATATCATTTTATTTGTATACTACTTTTCCCTCAGAAGGAACTCAAAGCAGCAACAAACAAACAAAACAGTACAAAACATTATCTGACAATTCAGTAAATAAGCAATATCCATAAAATATATTAATAAGCAAAGGATAATAGAACACACAGATATTTTAGCCACAAAATATACATTTATACACATATTCCAGCAGCCAATATACAGTGTAATGTTCAAGATAAAAATTCCACCCTAGTCAGAAAAAGTCATGAAAAAGTAGTCACCACCAATTAATTTGGTAATTGCACAGAATAAAAATGGCCACCATACTCCAAACCCCAAATCATTCCTGCTCCACCCTCTCACTACACTTTGGTACAAAAAAAGGAGATGCTAGTCACATTGCTCTGCTGGTAGTTGTGGCTTCACAGCCCAGCCTGTAGAATTTACCACCATGGCTATGTTTTACCTTCACTGTCGGAGGCAACATGCATCTGAATGCCAGTTGCTGGGAATCACAAGTGGGGAGAGTGCTACTGCATTCAGGTCCTACTTCCCCACTTCCCAATGGCCACTGTGAGAACAGGCTGCAGGACTAGATGGACCACAGGCCTGATCAAGTAGGCTTTTCCTTAGTTTTTGTGTACCTGGAAGTAAGCCCCATACGACTCAGTGGCTCTTTCTTCTGAGCAGGCTTACAGAGAATTGTTTTAATAAACGAATGAATAATAGAAATCTCTAAAATAAAAAACAGTATGGAGAGAGTGCAAAGAGAATCTCTCTCTCTCTCTCTCTCTCTCACACACACACACACACATTGTGCTAAATTAAGAGTCATTCAATAAAGTTAATCAGAAGTAGCTTCAGAACAGAGGAAACATGATAGGATAAAGCACAAGCATAATTTCTTTAGAGCCTGATACAAATCTGTAGCATGGATCCCCTCTCACATTCATGCCAGAAACTCATCCCATACATACATAATACATTCTGTTGGTGCAAATATATATAGAATCATAGAATAATAGAATTGTACAGTTGAAAGGGATCAAAAGAGTCATTGTCCAACCACCTGCAATGCAGGAATATTCTGCCCAACGTGGGGCTCAAACCCTGACTGGGATTAAGAGTCTCATGCTCTTCCAAATGAGCTACCCACAGTGGCCAATCAGATGATTCTGCTCTAGGTTTCTCTGCCATGGGCAGTCTATGATGTGGAACAAGGGTGGGGAGCTGTATAGCATGACATCATGAGGACAAGAAGGGATAATCTGCAAAACATGATGGGCTCCTGCTTCACAAAACATATAGTTCCACCATTCCAGTATGGGTTTGGTTGTGAACGGTGAATGGCACTTTTTAAATTTAGGGAGGTACATTCTCTGCAAACATTATGCAACTTTTCCATAGTTTGCCAAAAATACTTTTGTCCTAAAACGTTCTTGCCTGTCCTCTGTATGACTTTGCTCCCAAGAAACATTATTACTTAAAATTATAGCTGTTTTTAAAATCACTATAACTATGTTTTGAAATTCCTCTTTTAAAATAATTTATTATAGCCCCTTAAATACATTAGAAAATCCATCCAACTGTTTAGTAGACTTAGACTTAGTAGCTTTCTATAAAAAGAAATTCATATATATATAAAGGAAAATTCCTGGTTGCAAAGATCCAAGTTTGGGGCAAGTACTCTTTGGTGAGAGAACCCCTGCCTGTAGAGATTTAAAATCACAAAATAGGAAGCAAAGCATAGAAATATAAGTCGTAAAACCTTTAAAATATGCCTTCCAAGGAAGTTCCAAAATTGCCCCCTTTAAAAGTAATTTACAAAGGTTCCCTCTCACCCCAGCATAATCTACATTTGGTAAATTAAAAAATTGCTCAATTACTAACTCTTCAAAAGTCTGGCTCATATGCTTTTCCATACATCAGTCAGAAAAGCTGCACAGGTATTAAAAACTTAGCTTAGTTACAAAGTGGTAAACATTATTCATATAGAACTCAAGGATGGCACGTGAGAACCACGTGATTGAGAAGGCGCAACCAGCTCAAACTTCTTCATGCACTGAGCTTCTCAGTTAGACTCCATACAACAATAGACATAATTACCTATTTCCTCCCAAGGTGAGGGCAAGTGACCCTGCTAAGCCTGGCCGGACAGCTACTTTATGGTATTAACCCATTCATGCATTGATTAGACTTAAACACGTTGGTGATATGTCTTACAGGACATGCTTGTTGTGTTTTTGTATATTCTGTTGGAAGCTGGCCAGAGTGGCTGCTGCAACCCAGGCAGATCGATGGGTACAAAAAATAAGTTATTGCTTGTTGCTGTTTCTATTTTAATAAGAAAATTACATTTTCTGCATTTCCTAAATTACACATTGGAACTATTGTACCATGCTGTCAAATACTCACACATACCTTTTCTTTCTTTGTGTTATTTTTAACATAACATCTAGACTCTTCGAAGAAGAAACTAGAAGTTTATCCATCTAGACTCTTTGAAGAAGAGACTAGAAGTTTATCCATCAAAAATTGTTATGTGAGCCTGAGTCTGTGGAAAAAAACATAAATCAGAAAGTGTAACAGTATTCTCTACTACTTGTAGTGGTGTCCATTATGATACTATGTGAATGCCTTTTGATACCATTAGATTGGAGTTGCATGACACATCTGGCATCTTTTTTTCCTTATCAATTACGACAGATACACTAGCTATATTGAAATCATTTTCATCTTGTTTTGTTAATCTAGCTTTTAGTTAGTGCACTGCCTGAACCAGATTGCAGAACGTTGTCTGTTTGAAGAACTGAAAGACTGATAGGTGTCCTTTAACTTCTTTTAAAATTCCTTTTGTTTGAATTTCTGGCATGAGATTTATGCTTTAGAGGCAGACACTGGAGAATGGGGTGTGTATGTAAACTAGGCAGATATTTTGAGACTGTAAATCCTACAAGTGGGCTTCAATGTCCCTTGGTATCAATGTCCCTGGTTATGACAGTGCTTTGTCTCTCCCTCATGCCTAGTTATATAGTAGAGCTGTTGCTTTCAGGTCCTGCTTCTAGGTTTACTGGAGACATCCATTTGAACACTGCAGGAAGCAGGATGCTGGACTTAGATGGAACCTTGGTAAGATCCAGCACACCTTTTTTTTTTTTTTTTTTTTTTGACAGCTTGCCTAAATTCATGGTGAGTTGTGCATACAGCACAACTGTGAGCATGGCATTATGCTTCAACACTGGAAGGAGAATTTACCTTCCATACAACAATAGATTAACGGTTTGCTGTCCTTGTCCTTATTTGAAGTGGCAATGTATTGACAAAAGTGCAAAGAAGATAAATACAATAACATCTGGTCAGCTTCGGGAGATTTATATATCATAGTTGCAGTCCAATGTATTTGTATTTCCAATTTAGATAGTCAAAATACATTAACCCATGTCCCTTTCCCTATTTTATCTCTTCCTTTTAAATTTTTGCTTGAATGTTACTTATTTGCATTGTTTAAAAACTTATAGAAGAAAGCTAAAGCTTTTTTTAAGAAACAGTGAGCATGGCCAGTATCCCACCAAATGGCAAACAACATTTTCCCTTAGACTGCTCCTCTCTACTCACTAAAAACCAGGCTACATAGACAACATCCATTTGCAAGTCAAGACTATGGAAATAGGAAGTGATGGGATAATGTGCCTAGTTCCAAAACTAAAGCTGCTGGGATGTGAGAGTCAGTGACTAGCCTTGTAAATGTAGGAATCCCAAGTTTAAATCTCTGTGGTGGGCTTATCACTGTCATCAGTCTACATTGGGCTGCCTCTTGCATCAAGTAGCTACTTAAATCTGAGCTGCTCATGAATTGGTCAATGTTATTGTTTATTAAGCCCAACTTATATTATGCATACAATACATATAAAAGATTCATGCCCGTGCAGTACTGGACTTTTGCAGCAGCATAATTTTACAGGTATTAATACAAGAGTATTTGTATACAGCTGTGTGAATTGCTGAATGAATCTGTTTGTGTGCTGGTTACTTTAGGAAACCTGTAGTGCATATGGTTATAATATAATAATGATGCATGTAAGTAAAAGAAAAAATGATGAACCAGTAAAAGAAAAGTGCTTTTTGTTGAGATCAAGGAGGGTGATGGGAATTAGAAGAAAAATATATCTGTGTGGATAAGCTCAAGATTTTCTGAAAATTCCATCCCTAGTTAGATAGTTTCCCCTGCTGCTGGCATAGCATTCCTATAAAGTAACAGGATTTGACCATAAAAGTGAAATATAAATGGTAACAAAAATTTAGATACTACAGATATGGATGGTGCTATTATTGTTGTTTTCAAGTGATAAAATTTTAATAATAGAAAATAATGACTACATGGCACATATGAAGTGCATAAGGTTGTTCATTTTTGCTCACACAGAAAACCTTCCCACAGTAACTTGGCAATTGAGGTTGTTGAATACAGCTTTCAAAAAACTCTTCCAGTTTTATGTGTGGAATTGTTACTTAAGATGTAAATTCTCAGTACTGACGGTCTTTTTATGAACAGCTTGGTTGGAAACAATATTTTAAAATAATCTCTTTTAAATATTAGAATAATCTTCTTTTGAAAATGAGGCATTTCCTTCCTTCCCTCCATCCCTCTTTCATACTTTTCCAGCTCATCAAAACTAAGAGAAGGTTTAATAGATGCAACATATTTTCTGATGATCTTTAAGATGCCAAAACCACTGAATAGATGTCAGATTGCCATCAATGTGACTACTGAACAACCATCACAGTTCTGAGACGGAACTTTTGATTATAAAGTAATGTGAACAGATTTCACTTGTCTATATATTTCCATAGCCATCACTTATACACAGCTTATCAGGAGTAGCATGGGGTGTGTGGAGAGATAGGGTAATGTTCCACTTTAAAAGAAAAATATGGGTGAAAACATATTGTGCAATTTCCCCCCACTTTCTGTAAGTGAGTTTTATTAAGAGTTTGAGCAAGCTCTAGTTTACAATATATTCAGAACCATATGTATGCATTAATTAAAGGAATGTAGAGGAGGAGAAGGAGACCTGAGAAAATAACAAAGCAGCAGTGAATGCGTGCAATGATTTTTCATTCTGTTTCGCTTCAGCTCTGCCCCTGCAACAGAGGATCTAATCAATCTGCCGGCTATTAAGTTTGTTAATTGATAATGCATACTAATTAGGCTGTGCGCAGTTACTTAAGAGACTTTGCTAAGGTGATTGTAGGCACAAGTCCAAATGGAGTTTAAAGTATTCTGTGTGAGGTTAAAACCCATCAACCAGAATAGATGGATTTTATATTATAACAGAAGGCACAACATACTCCTAAACGCTTAATGTATTTCACAGCTATCTATTGTTACATACCTTATGTCAATCAAACAATTACATATTAGGACAACCACTACAAGCTGGAACTAAATCATGTAAGTAAAGCGTATATATGAGAGATGTGGGGTATGTGCTGGGCGGATTCAAGCAAAGAGGGAATAATTGATTTTCCTCATTTATTTTGGGGAAAATAGTATCTTACTCTACTGCAGGGAGGAAACAGCCCCTTGTGAGAAAGCCGGCTACTTCTGTTTTATGAATACTTAAACAATGCCACATAAAACTGCCATGCTTTTCTGCCTTTGTTCAACAGGGCAATAAACTAGAAGCTGTAAACTACAGAAACTATACAAACTAATAAACCCAAATTCAAATAGTTTGTATATTAATGCACTTTAATCACATCTGCCAGCTCTTGTACTTTGCGTGGGAGGCACCAATTTTAAGGCTGTTCTCCCTTCCAGCTGGTACTTTAATCTTTGACGCATTCTAATCCTCAATTTAGTTTATCTGATATTTTCTGAACGACGCTACCAGCAATTAAGGCAAGATCTGTAAGCTGAGCTTGCTGAATTAAAGCAAAATACTATTGCTTCACTTTCATTAAGCTGCTAGCTTTTATACCATCTGTTTTTGTTTCATTGTGATTTCACATTTGTGTGTTTTATTCATTGTTGTAAATACCTTTAAAATTTGTAAGCTGCTTTGTGCATCCTTGATTTATTTTTAAAGTGGGATATAAATAATTATAATATAATAAATAAGTCCTCTCTCAAGTCGTACTGCAGAAATAACATCCACAAATGATGAAACCCACCAAGAAAAAAAGCTTCTTCAACATGAGACTTATTTGGAACAATCAGGATTCTTTACTACTGAACAATGCGCTCTGCAGCTAAATAGGGCATGCAGATTATGTACAGTTCCAAGAATCTACCAATTTCAGGTTGACTACTACCCTGGCATTAGCAAGAGTGATTTGGATTACTTTTTCCTTTATTGTGGGTTAGAAACAGCACTCTTTTTCTTTTTCCACATGCAACTCTACACAACTTGCAATCACACAATTTCTCTCCTCCTTTACATGCAACTGTAAGACCTATTTTTCAGCACATACTTTCTCCAACAATTTGAGCCTCACCTTACCACCACCTCCTCTGCCACCTGAATCCCCCTGCCCCATCCACAACACTCATTTGTCAATTTTGTCATGATTGTCAGGTTCATTAAACACAGACACCCATGAATGAGAAAGGAATAACAACTTCATTGCAAAGTATGTGTCCCATCATTATAATTGGGTTGACTGCTTCCAGTTTTAGGCCATCAGGTGAACAGGAAAAAGTGGTTTTCATTTCACCATCTGGTAACTACTTCTTCTCTGAGAGTTTCAGTAGCCAAAAACACAACCGACTTTGAACTAAACACTATCCACAAAATTCCATGCAGGTCCTCCCCCCCCCCAATGCATTTAAATGAACAGATTTAAATATAAATTTTGTACCCTTCTTTAAAGAACTTAAGAAATTGCAGTGTGGCTTAGTACTGAGTATATTACATTTGTTTCATCTGGTGAAGAGAAGCTGTGCCCAAAACGCATGCATGAAACATACAAAATACTCTTACATAGAGCTCTCACATCAAACAAACTGATTAGGTCCATTCTGCTTAAAATAAGGAATACTACAATAGCAGGTACTTCCAGACTACTCACTGGAGCCAATTTAAATAACTTATAATTTTTCTGCTCAAAGCTCAAACTAACCTGGCCAATTTCTGTGGGATATTTCCCGCCTCATATAACCAATACATTTAACTCTGATTAATGCATGAAGGGATTAAGACCATAGAGTAAACTGTCCTGCCAGACTTAGTTAGGTCACACACCCTCACCTTTTGATTTCAACTAGCTACGTAATTTAAATTGTACAAGTTAAATGCACATAAGATGTGATCAGACTGCATTAATATCATACCTGTTTTAAAAACAGAACTGAACTGAAGATAGCTTACAAAGCAAATTTAAAACCACTGAAATACAGCAAAAGCAGCATTTAGCTACTAAAAACATAACGAGGAAGAGAAACAGCTGAAGAAAATATTTAACAATAAACATATTCATCTGGCCATAACATACTATCAAAAAGGGGCTGGTTCAGATCTCCTAGGCTAGGGAGTTCCACAGAGCTGGCGTCACAGCTTTAAAAGCCCTCTCACATATTCCCACCAACTATAGGAACTATCATCCAGGTTTGGTATTTACATTTTCTTCTTAGTGTTAGTCATAGCCTATGAAGATAAGAAGACTCTTCCTGTAAACCAGAGAACGCTTCATTATAACAGCCTGGTATTTTGCTCTTATGTAATGCTGGTGTAGCACATTTATGGACTGGTGGCAAGATTGTCTTAGGAAATGAAAATGAAACCAAGGCCTGAATAGCTGGAAGCAGGTATGTTTGACATCTACTGATCAAGTTCTTCCATTTACCGTAGATACTTTTGTGATAGCCTTTGACAAGATGCTGCACAGTAAGTAACATCCTCCTTATGAAATAACTTTAATAGTCACTCGCATCTTAGACATTTTGATTGCCACTGAAATCTCTCACACAGTATTGTCATAAGAGTCTGTAAAGCTATGTAAAGAGAAATATCCATGCCTACAGATTACAGACCTTCACCCTTCTACATAGCATCTAAGGAGCATTTCTGAACTACTTGTTTATTCTCAAAATCAGAGAGAAACCTTTGATACTGAGTTGTGCTTTTCTGCTGATATTTAATGGGTTGAGAGCTTAGCACAGGGGTACAAAAACTGCAGCCCTCCATGTTTCTGTACCACAACTCCCAGCAGCCCCAGCCAGCATAGTCAGTGATCAGGGATGATGGGAGGTGTAGCCCAACAACATCTGGAGGGCCGCAGTTGTGCACCCCTGGCTTAGCAGCATTACTCCATATTCTTTATTATCTGTATCAAAGCCCCCAAAGGTCGACTTTATCGCAATCTTAGCCTCGTACCAAAAATTGTGCCTACCAGCTCAGTAAACACTGAAGGAATATCTTACAAATTAGTCAACACCACCAACATTATCATTTCCTCACTCTTCATCCAAGGAACTCAAGGAAGCATACTCACCCCCATTTTATCCTCACAGCAATCCTGTGAGGTAGTCTGAGTGATGGTGAATGTTCTAAGGCACCCAATGAGTAAGAATCATAAAAAACATATCATCAAAGATTTTTCATGAAGTTATCAGTTACGCTTAAAACATCCGGGCAACTTAAAGTGCAGTAGATTTGCCAGAATACCATGTGATACGACCAAGATGGTATGAAACAAAGGATAGGACAAGATTCTTCTCAAACAAGTTCTCATATATTAGCCTGCTACACTTTCTGGACACCTTGTAAAATGGTCTAAGTACTGAAACATTGCCTTTGGTTTTATCACTGGGAGTTTTCAGGTTACGGCTTTTTGTGGAACAGAACATTTTCTGAGTAGCTACTGCTCAATCCATGCAATTTCACCTTTCTATTCAGCAGATAGTAAGTCAATTCATAGAATCATAGAATCTTAGAGTTGGAAGGGACCCAACGGTAACCTAGTCCAACCCCCTGCAATGCAGGAATCTCAGCTAAAACATCCATGGCCTTCCAACATCTACTTTAAAACCTCCAAGGAAGGAGAGTCCACCACCTCTCAAGGTAGTCTGTTCCACTGCCAAACAGCTCTTGCGGTCAGAAAGTTTTTTCCGAATGTTTAGTCAGAATCTCCTTTCTTGTAACTTGAAGCCACTGGTTTGAGTCCTACCCTCTAGAGCAGGAGAAAACAAGTATGTTCCCTCTTCCATGTGACAGTCCTTAAGATACTTGAAGATGGCTATTGTATCTCCTCTGTCTCCTCTTTTCCAGGCTAAACATACCCAGCTCCTTCAAGCGTTCCTCATCAGGCTTAGTTTCCAGACACTTAATCACATTGGTTGCCCTCCTCTGCACACGTTCCAGCTTGTAACTGCATTTGTGAAAACACTTGAACTTAAACACAAACCCTTTTGGATAGATCAAGCTTTAAATAGTAGACAAATGCCTTCACATCTTTCTGAATTCTAGTATTGTCAAGATCTTTCAATTTGTGTACCTGTAACCTCCACATACTGTTTTGTGGTTATCCTTTGCTGTATCAAGGTCTACCAAAGGATTTTTGGTTTTTAATATTTGCTTCAAGCTTGTTTGGTAGCTTGACCACTCACTACTATGCCTACTTTTACTGTGAATTGTCTGATATCTTCAGATACCCAACTCTACCTCTCTTTTAAATTGGAATCAGTGAAGGCAGTGAATGTCCTGTGTGAGTGTCTGGAGATCGCTGGGGGATAGATTGAGGTTGAATCCTGACAAGACAGAAGTACTGTTGCGGGGGGACAGGGGGTGGGCAGGGGTGGGGGATTCCCTGGTCCTGAATGGGTTAACTGTGCCCCTGAAGGACCAGGTATGCAGCCTAGGAGTCACACAGCTGTCCATGGAGGCACAGGTCAGTTCTGTGTCCAAGGCAGCTGTCTACAAGCTCCATCTGGTACACCAGCTGAGATGCTACCTGCCCACGGACTGTCCCGCCAAAGTGGTACATGCTCTGGTTATCTCCCGCTTGGACTACTACAACACGCTCTATGTGAGGCTCCCTTTGAAGGTGACTCAGAAACTACAACTAATTTAGAATGCGGCAGCTGACTAGTGACTGGAAATGGCCACCAGGACCATATAACACTGGTCCTAAAGGATCTTCACTGGCTCCCAATATGTTTCCAATCACAATTCAAAGTGTTGGTGCTGACCTTTAAAGCCCTAAACGGCCTCAACCCAGTATACCTGAAGGAGCATCACCACCCCATCATTCAAGCTGGACACTGAGGTCCTCCTCTGAGGGTGGTTCTGCTGGTTCCCTCAGTGTGAGAAGCGAAGTTATAGGGAACCCTCCCTGAGGAATGCCCTTCCTTCAGATGTTATGGGGATATAACTACATAGGTTTTAGAAGACATCTGAAGGCAGCTCTGTATCGGGAAGTTTTTAATGTTTGATGCTTTATTCTACAGAGTATAAACAATAAAATTATTATTTATTATATTTTTATTATCATGAAGTGAAGAACTGAAAGATTCAAAACATAGTTGGACGCATATGAAGCTGTGACTAAATCATTTTGTTAAAAGAGAACTAAAAAGCAAGAGTTTATTCTCTTAACTGATTCTCTGAATTAGGTAAAGAGTAACAAGAGTGTGCTTGCTTAATTTTATTTTTTATCACCTCAGAATAACTGCATACTCTCATGTACACTCGCTCATGCTGTAGTTTTAAGGATTATAATAAAAAAAACCACTTCCCTTATATTCAGTGAGTAAACATTTGACTCATTATAGGTATCACAAAGTCCAACATCTCCAAAACTTCCTCCATGTTCACCTAACCATGACATGCTGGTGTAAATCATCTTGAGGGCTCAGGTGCCATGGGACTCATTTTTTTGTGTATGCTTTTGTTGCAGCAGATTAACATGGTCAGGTTACCACTATGTAATTATATTAAAATATGTACCAGTTCACTTCTCAGTGCTCATGCTATCTTGGAAAATGTATTTATCTTTTGATAGCTCTGAGACTTACAATTACATCACTGTGTATCTCTAAGTGTTAAATGTATTTGTCACCATACTTATAGACATTAATTCTTCTGTCCATTCATCTGCCTGTCCTTATTTTGTGGGAAATTAAAGCAAACTTCCTCTGAGACATTCAAAAATGATCTGTAAGCCCGTCGTGTGTGCTATTTTTTCACACAATAACTTTGTGTATGCTGTTTCTTCGCAATGTGCCAAATATGGTATCTTTCCATGAAAACACATGCAGTCACCATCATTATTATTTTTAAAACTTAATGTAAATATTCAGGTATTGATTCATTTACTTTGAATCAAGCATGTCTGCAAGGAACATGTTTGTGCTGTGTGTAGAAGTAATATTTTGCTCCAAAAATATCTTAATAGAATCACTTCTATTCAACAGCTTCATCATTAGGAACATGGGAAGCTGACATACCAATTCAAACAAGTATAGACAGGCAGTGGTTCTCCAGGGTTTCAGGAAGGAGTCTTTCCCAGACTTACCTAGGACCTTTTAAATGTTAAGCACATGCTCTCCCACTGAGCTACACCCCTTCATTGTTGTTGAAGTAAACACTTGTACAATTTTTATATATTTCCACTACATTTTGTTTTTGAGTTTGTTCAGCCATTATTTCCTTTTGATTAATGCACAGCACTTAATAGAATTCTAAGCAGGAACAGTCGTTGTACAAATAGCAGTAGATAGGGTTTATAAATAAGTATCAAAAGCAAAATCTGAAAACCAGAATTCCAAAAACACAATATACACACTTTATATCTATTCTGAATTTCTAACTGATGCATGTAGTTATTTTACTGCAGTTGTGACACTTTCCTAGTCACAGAGGCTTTTTCATTCCAAGTTAGACAAACAGTGAAAGTTATAGCTGTAAGGTCTAAAACATGCAGGATACCTTTAAATGCATCCTGACAAGAGAGCTGCAAAGAAATATTGCCAAGTATTTTTATTCAAAGGCCAATGGCTACATTTTTTTAAGAAAAGCAAATTCCCCAAAAGTGAAATAAATCAAAACAATAATGGGTCTCATTCAATGCATTTTCAGATTAGGGTCACTCTCATTGTGCCTAAATTTGTAGAGCCAACTAGGAGAAACTAGGATCTCAACAAATCCATGCCCCCTCTCTCTAGTGTCTACCCCAGTCTAGTCTGTATAGTTTCTCCACAGCTCTGTAAGATCCTGTGAACTTCAGAACTCAGCCAGGATTTGTACCTCGGTTTCTCACATTCAAATAGATCCTCGAGTCCAGTGTTCCTCAAACCATTTTTTTAATGGACCACTTGAAACTGTTAGTCTCAGCAGACCACTATCCTTTTTTTCCTTCTGCAATCCAAAGCACTACTGTATTTAACTCATAGCTCACAACCTTGCCTTTCTAATGCAATGAATATACCCCTTTTAAAGCAACATTATGTGAAGTCATTCTCCATTATGAGAGAGAAAAATTAATCAAGTACAGATATTCTTAGCAGTTGTACAACCTTTCCATAGATCACCTGAATACAGCTCACAGGTGACTAGTGATCCATGGAACACAGTTTGAGAATCTCAGTTCTAGACACTTTACTAGTTTGGGCTTTCAGTGGACATCTTAGCCTCAGGGAACACTTCTTCTCCATGAAATATTATTTATCTGCAAAGCAAGACTGGTATTACATCATATGCTGGAAAGGATTCTGTGTACCTGAATTGCCACAGTTTGGCTTAGAATTAAAAACAAGAGAATAATTGGGTGGGGGTGCATTCTGTCTATAATTTAATGCAGAAGACAAAGAAAAATTATTAACATTCAGCTTAGTGCTCCAGTGTGAACTAAATTATGTGGATTTTAAAATACAAAAATGAAGATAAATGAATTTCTCTCTTGCCAGCCATCACACATAAAATAAATGTTTTCCCCTAATATGATTCTTGCTGTTTAGCATGTTTCAGACAAAAATAAGTTATGGTGCTAAAGACCTCCTGAAAGAGCATATTCCGTGTTTTATTTTTCACATTTTTAAAATAATACAAAAATATGACATCAGATCCTTTAATATTCATTCTCAATTTCCATTTGTATATTAAACTGGTTAAAGCAAATACCAGATCTGTAGCACAAAGGCATTCTATACAATTACTGCAAAAGATAAACAAGTATTAATGTATAGTAAATTCCTACAGTTGTATCCAAAAGAACATCTATGCTGAAAAAGTGGCAAACAGGGTAGTGAGATTTTAGCACTGAGAAACACATGACTCATCCTTTGAGCTGCCTAGTTTGGTAATCACAGACTTTAGACTTACTGGGTTAATGAAACATTTTAGAATGTGTTGTGTGTTAGTTCACCAACTTCTAAATGTGGGAAGCCAGCCCTGCTGCACTTGCAGACCCTTCTGCTCTCTCTGCTGAGAGGTGCCCTGAATTTCCACCCCAAAATCCCACCCTGGCAGCATGACTTTTGCTTCCAACAACAAAAGTACATATCACTCCCCAGTCCATGGCTCAATACAGCTGAGGACACAATGGAGGCCCCTCATCACTGGAGTAGTCTCAAGATTATTGTACTGACACAATGCTGTTCTCTCTGTCAAGTACAGAGTAGAAGGGAGCTAGAGAGCTCCCTTCTACTTCCTGTGACACTGCTTTAACTGCAGCAGTGTAAAGCTAAACATGAACCTTAGAACTGTTTAATTTACAGTGCAGACATTTTAAACGGGTTAGAATTTCAGATTGACAGCCTGATATGAATGGCCTCATATAGGAACTATGGGTGTATTTCTTTATCCCCATCCATGCTGTCAAAACTGACTCCATGATGTGAACCCCAACTGCCTCTAGGGGTGTACTGTCCATCACTACAGCTGCAGTGAGCTGGCAGTGATTCCCACAAGTATACTGGTTTCAAAAGTGTTGCCACAATTGTAGATATATCTGCTTAATAACTGCAACTGAATTCATGAATGTGTCAATTCACATGTTCTCCAGTAACCAATGTCATCATGGGCACATGATCGTTAATTAGGTTCAGGCTGCATCACATGGAAGTCACTTTGAACATGTGAGCCAGCCATTAAATAGACTGCTCAAATTTTAGAAGATATCCCTCATCATCCCTAGGGAATGGTGAAGGAATGTGAAACAGCCACCTTCCTAAAGCTAAAGTGTGGTGGGTGGGTGGCTTGTCAATAGGAAAGATAATGGCTTAATCCCATATCTCTTCACCCCACTAAACAAACATTCTCCTTCACAGGCAGCAATCTCAAAAAGAAAAAACCTTTGTTTTTCACCTAACCACAAAGCCTAGCAAGGTAATGCACCATAGAACACACCTGTGGAACAGCTCTTAAACTTTGATCCATGAGAGTGAGCACTTTGAAAGCTCAAAAGCCTTAGACAAAGAAGACAGAGGTGTCATGGTATGAAGGCACAAAATAGCCATGTGCCTTGTGAGTTGACAATGAGATAGCTAGTCACATTAAGCAGCTCAGATGGGACTTGGCCTTAAACTGGTCAGCAGCACTCTCTGCTGCTCTAACACCACTTGAAAACAAATAATGCCAAAACATTGGAGACTTTCTAAGTAGGCAAACAGTTAGAGGGCCTTCTGTAAGGTGGTTTTTTGTTTTTCTTTGTGTCTCTTTTTTACATTTTAATGTGTTCTGCTGTTACTTCATTTTACTGATTGTGTTATCTAATCACAGCTCCAGGCCTACAATGAGGCAGAGTGTGGTAGCTGCCTTGGGCAGCAGATGCTGAGATGCAGGGAGTGGCCAGAGCTGTGTCAGGTGGCCCCTGCAACAGCCTGCTGCCCTCAACTATAGTGGAAGACAGTGTCCTTTCAGCAGTACTGGAGTAAGATTAAACTACCAGTCCAGTTGGCTTCTGTATGTGCCCAGGGGGTGGGTGCCATCTTGTCCATCTTGTCAGACAGCAAAATGTCTTAAGGTGGCCCTGCCTAATCATAACAAGCTCATACCCTAATTACACTGGGGGTGGAGATACATAAATGGAAGTTACCATATCCTATACCAGAACAGCCAGGGGGCAGGGAATGTAACTAGGAAAATTCCAAAATGGTAGGGAAATGGCAGGCATTCCTCAAGCATCCTTAAACACACTGCCAAAGCCTATGAGTCAGAGGTTGTACCAGTGACAACACTCACATGGCATCCACAAATGGAAGACACTTAGAGTTGTATTCAGCTACCTTTTACTCAGAGTAGACTCACTGAAACAAATGACCATGACTAACTTTGGTCTATTAATTTTAATGGAACTACTCTGAGTAAAGATTAGTCGACTACAACCCAATGAACTCATGATAATGGGGGCACACACAACCGTTCCCCACACAACATGCAATATGATTCCAAAGTGCACCCGAAGTTAGAAATCCCAAAAGGCAGTTATACTCTTCAATATAACTGCTATGGTAACAATACAAGGTCCAAGTACAATATTAAACATCAGATTGATACCAATGATCAATCATTGGATTTGTGTACTAGATTTGTGTACTAGAGATCCAAGGTGACATCTTAATAGTCCCTTCCTAAAACATGGGATTCTTCACACACACACCCCTCAGTTGAGGAAAATAATGTGTATTTCTTAATATAAGAGATGGTACTCATTTTACAATATTCAGAGAAACTGTCTGCAGAAATTGAGATCAAATAGGATTTCTGGTACCTATATTGAAATGCTTTTATAATGCCATTAAAAAGCCTGTCTATATTCAGAAGTTCAGACTTCCTGTAAGTTCCCCATATGCTCTGCACTGCACTACAATCTACCTGCCAAGTCAAGCTTTTGCATCTTCTTGCATCTTCCCTAACTTTCACCGCCTCACCAGTGGCGGAGCTTCATGCTCCGGCACCACAGGGCGGAGAGCAGGCGGGGGTGGGGCTGGCACGCCGCCTGCGGGGGCATGGCACCCAGCACGAGCGGGGGAGCAGCCGCGATGGCACCCCACCGGGATCGCGCTGCCAGGGGTGGTGCATTCCCCCCACACTCCTCTTCTTCCGCCAGTGCTCCTCACCCTTCCAAAGTGATAATATTATTCATATTCTGAGGCATAACTACAAAGAAAATACTTTGACACTGAACAAATCTCTCTCTCTCTCTGTTATGGATTAAGAGAATTAGTAGCTAACAATTCTATGTAAGAATTTTAATGTTATGCAGGCATACATTTTTATGGAGGGGAAAGCAGAAAACACCTGGAATTATAACATCCTTTATACTGCAAGTGTCATATTATGGTTTTTTGGTGATTACGTCAATTTAGTTTTTCACGTATTATTAATAATTCCTCATTACATAAAATTATTACTAAACTGGCAATTAAGTGGATGTGAAAGATCCATATGTTGAAGTGTTCATAACATTTCAATTATGAACTTCATATCAGATGTCTTCCAACATACATTAGTGACAGTAATGAACAAGTTCTTTGCCAAAGGTACCCAAATGAACTCATTCAGCTTTGTAGTGTATCTTATTATTATCAGTCTTGAATTGGTTGATCATCTCCCTTCTGTAGATTTAGAGATATTGGATTTTGTGAAAGAACTTTGAGTTATGTACTTTTATGGAAAAGTAAACACCCAAAGTTTTTTGCGTATTTGCATGTACTGAAATGAATTTTGTGAATGTTTCAAATTGCTAAATACTCTGTCATGTAAAACCTCAAAAAGAGGGTTGAATAAAGACAAATGAGCTGTCTGGAATAGGTTGAACTATTTATACAGCCATTCTGACATGCAAATCCACTGAAAATATGAACTTGTGCTGACTGCACCCAGGCAAACAGTCTTTGGAACTGATCCCCAAACACGGCCATTTCTCAAGTTTCCTGCCCTTTGAAAGCTTGTTTCTCCATTCTTTATACATTTCCTAACCGTTAATGTTTCCTGGTGTAAGGAAATCTACATGTTCTTTCCTTTAGTTTAACATCTTTATTCTTGCTCTGTCTTTGCTGACCACTTAGATTAACTGTCCCATTCTCTCGTGGATGTTCTATAAATCAAACACTTTATTGTACATTTCAAAGGCAAACAGAGGAGATGAGGGAAGAAAAAAGTAATCTGGTGAGCAACCAACCATTTTGTAGTTTATAAAACTCCTCCCTGTCTTTGCAGAACATCCTCTTTATGAAAGGAACCAGGGATGCTGCAGGCTAGTCGGCAGTTTTACAGATACAGGCTAATTAATGCCTGTAAAAGATTTCTCTTGGACATTAGGGTGGTAGCTTGACCTTTCTTGACTATTCTTAATTTTCCACACAGACCCTTTGGCAAGGCCTATTTTGGGACATAGATATTCAGCCCATCAACTTGGCATTGGTACTGCTATTATTTGGCGTCATTCTTTAATACATTATGTAGCATTTGTCTGTTAGAAAAATGCCTCAATCTCTGTTCATGGAAAATATTTGAAGAATCCTACTGTTCATATTTTTATAGATAGCTTCTGAGGCTGAAATACAAAAATCTGGGATTTAATCCAATATCTCCTAGGCCCACATCCAGCACCAAACTGATACTTACTGATGCCAAAATTGGGAAGTTCAAAGGAGGACTCTGGGCATGCAGAAAAAGACCTAACTCTGGCAGGCTTCTTTCTCTATGCCCTGGGTGACTGTGGATTCCACAATCTGCTCCAGAGTTCCAGTAGAGTGGATAGTCAGAACAGATTTCTTCTTAAAGGAAACATACAAACTAGCCATTAGACTGTTATCTGTTGCAGACAGGAGACCTTAGGCAGATTCATAAATAAGGAAGGGAAAACTGAATGAGAAATTTAGACTGAGAAAAGACTGAGGGAGGTAATTTTAAATAACTATGGGAATACATTACAATAGAGACGGAGAAGGTTCAGAAAAGGACAGCAAAAAAGATTAAGAGGTTAGAGCAACTCCCCTATGAAGAAAGGTTACAACTTTTGGGGCTTTTTAGTTTAGAAAAATGCTAAGGAGTATGATTGAGGTGCAGCATTTATAAACATGGCAGAAGAAAAACTCTAGGTTGGATCCATACTTCACCTTCCATGAACAGAAAGGCTTTTTCCATCCATGGAAAGCTTTTGATCAAGCAGAAGGGTCCTACTGTGGGAAGGGAGGCAACTCTTGCCTATTCTCCCTTCCTCCTCCAACATCCAGCTCATATACAATTCCCCAGAAAATTTAGTGTGGGGAATGAATAAAAGATGCCTTCCTCCCCTCTACTGGGAGGAGTGTTCCCCAAGCAGAACTCTACTTAGAGGGTACTCCTTCCTAAGGAAGCAAAGTCTGAATCTAAGGCATTATCATTGAGTAGAAAAATATTCTGACTCTAGAACTATTTCTATTTTTATGGAATTCCTCCTTCTGCTACCAAGAGCACCCAACATTTCTGTATTATATTTCTCTAATTGTATTAATCATAATGTGGACTGTTTGATTATCTCCCACAAGGTGACCAAATGTGCCTGTTGGCAGTTGTGAAGACAGATTTTGTTGCACAATACAACATTAATACAAATAGTTACATTCCCATATGAATGGAATGGAGGGTGTAGGTAAGAAATGAATTTCAGGAAGAGAAAGTGAGGCAAACTCCCACAGCTTGAATTCAAAGAGACACCTCCGCTTTCTGTTCCATAGTTATGTTTCTGCTATGTTCATTTGAAATATTTATATATTATGTATTATTTACATTTCAGTTCTTCACTGCATAATAATGCACTTTTAGCAAAAGTGCTATTTGTTTGCATTAACTCTTGGAACCATCACAATATGACATATTTATGTTTTTTGTTCGTTGCCTAAGGAAATTACTGGCGAAAAATACAAAAGCAAACTTTGCCTGTATTTGCCAGAATAAGCATATTTGTTTGAGAAATAAGGTTGGCAGAATGAATGGCCATGCATGTCTGATGCTGAAGTAAAGCACATTTGCGCCTAATTCATTGGAGAAATTGTTCAAGAACAGTTCATCTGTGTGGAAAATACAAGCCTTGTAATGCTGCCAATATCAGTGAGACCTTTGGTGATCAGCTAAGTAAATATTAGTCATGCAAGTTAGAACTGCCCTAGAGTGACTTTAACTCACACAATGAACCTCTCTAACATTGCAGGCTATTCTGGAGGGAATACGGTACATTAAATATCCTTGTTTGGTCTAATTCCTTTACTCCTCCACTATTTTGTCTTCTCCCATTGACCTATGCCACTTAGTTTGCATTTAGTGCATGCTGCATTTAGTGTGTGCTTTCCTAAGGCGCTTGCTATATTTTCGGAAAGAGGACGCTGAATTTTTTTTTTCCAGTCCCACTTATACAAGTAACATTTGAAATGTCAGTGTGACCTGTTCAGCATTCTAACAAAAGATTACTAAATTTTACATGGAAAAATAACTGTAATAGGCACTTTATTTTAAATTACTTGGGCACAAAATGAGAACGGTATATCTATGAAAAGCTCTCCAGCTGTAACATTCCAAAGTTGCTGCCACATGAACGGCCACAATCACATAGAGAATCTCCACACAGCTGTCACCAGGAATGTGTAGTGGTGGCCTGAAAACTCTTAGAGTGACAGAGGTAATCTGTGTGCTATGACTTGCCATATGTTACAACTGAAGTGTGAGTGATGAACTTGCCACAGGGATGCTGCTTCTGGTGGCATCCTCCTGGGCAGATTAATGCTAAACTATGCATTCAGGGAATGCTCTTTGAGGTTGATCAAAAAACTGTCAACACTGTTATTAATATTTAAATGGCAGTGAAGTTGAACTTGCACACCAACCAAAATCAACAGTTCATTAAAAATCTGGATGAAACTGATTCTGGGCTGCCCTATGATGAGATGGTCTGAACCTGAAGTTTGGGTTGCCCTGCGATGAGATGGTCTGGACCTGATTTCAACTCTTTATAGTGCCTTTTGTTTCTTTATGGATTTTGAATGAATTATTAACACTTTTACATTACTATCTTTGGCTGTTGTGTTCTTGACCCTTCATCCAAGAGCCTGCAAATGGTTTCAATAATACAGAAGTTAAATGACTTGGCCTCCCCGCCACAACCTCCCCCCCCCCAAAAAAAATTGCTAATTGTATGCTTATCTCTACAATTATAAAAACAGGTGATTTGGAGGTGAGGCATGTAAGGCAATGCAGTTATATAGGGCATTACATATGCACCTACTGTTCCAGGGGAAAATACCCTATTATTTTCATACGAATTTTAAACATGCAGTTTTAAAAATCCTCATTTATCAAATCAGCTTCCCCAGTAATATTCCAGTTCAGCTATGAGTACACATAGCAACTCAATTTCATATCTAAATTAAATTTCATAGTGAATTGCCTGGCAGGCTGAGAATGAATTAAATAAAAATATGTTGTCACATTCTTTTGCCCATCTTTGATTATAATTCCTTCCCAACCTAGTGCCCCCCAGATGTTGTTCGATTACAACAGGAATGTCAAAAGTCCGCTTTGGGGGCCTAATCCGGCCTACCAGTTGATTTAATCGGGCCCAACAACTCCAACCCTAAAAAAAGGTCAACAACTTTGGTTAGCCCTTCTGACCCTCTTTGAAAAAAGTTTGGACACCACTGGATGACAACTTCCATCAGCCCCAGTTACCATAGCCAATAATCTGGGATGGTGGGAGTTGTAGTCCAGAATTATCTAGAGGTCACCAGCTTGGGGAAGGCAGGATACATACTTGTTAGTCATTATATTTAGTTGTTATATGGCTCTGTGTTCTTTACATTGTATGTGCCATATCAGAGGCTTTCAAGGTGGCTCATAGTTAAGCATTTCGACTTTTCCGCAAATACTGTGCATTGTTCGTGTCATTATGTAAAAAGTATCAAGCTAGGATAAACAGGTGGTGTTGCTATTCCTCCAGGGGCCTCCGGCTCCTGAGTCTGGCACTGCTCCAGCAGCTTCTGGTAGCCGAGGGCGCCACTCGCCGCCGCCATCACCGCCACTGGCATCTTCACGCCCGCTCCAACCCAGGCCAGCAGGCAGTGGGGTGTTTCCTCCAAGGTGGGCAGGCAGGCGCTCTCACCAGTCTCCCTCAGCTTCCGCTTCCAGCCCAGAGAAGCATCTTGACTTTTAACACAACTACCACATAGCAGGAAAGCTGTCAGACCATCCTGGGCTCTTCTCTACAAATAATGAGTTTACTACAAACCAAATTGGACAGCAGTCTGATTTACATGGTCATCATGTGTTACGGTATTTCAAGTAAGCTTTGTCTGCTACCCAATCTAAAAATCAGCAAGCTGCTGTTTCAACTCTTTCTACTAGAGCATTCATCCACTTCAAAGTTAAAGCTAGTTCTTTAAATTAAAGTCTCTCCTTTCCAGATTTATTTCTCATTGACTCTATAATTATATAATTAAAGCTAATATAAGTAATTTAAACATTTAATTTATTTAATGGCATTGAGGAAAGTGTTTAAGGTCAAAGGAGACCTAAGGTCTTGGAGTCTAGCTGAAGTCATGATTCATGAGTGAATTTTCAAGCAGTGATTCTAGTTAGTTAGGTGTCATTGCAAGGCTAATGATCAAAGGTCTTAAAGAGACAGCAGCAGTCACTTTGCTCTGCTGTTCAGAATTGTGTGAGAGTTAATATATGTTTAAGAGCAGCAGAACTTGAAGTATTTCTACCATACAATAGGGCACATAGGAGGACATTTAAGCCTCACCCCTTCTCACTTACCCACATTCATTTAAACAGCTCTAGGTATTATATTAAAAAGCTTTTTGTAAAAAAGAAAAAAATACTGAATTGCGCTTTGGCAGGATATTTGCATAAATACTAGGGCTACAATATTTCGTTAATTACGCTGCGATCCAAAACATACTTAACTAAGAGTAAGTCCCAGGGACTAACTTCTGAGAATCATAGAACCATAGAATTTTAGAGTTGAAAGGTACCTTGAGAGTCATCTAGTCCAACCCCCTGCAGTGTTGAAATATTTTGCCCAACATGGGGCTCAGACACACATACACACAACTCTGAAATTAAGAGTCTCATGCTCTACCGGCTGAGGTATCCCAGCTGTCGAAGATACACATATTTTATTTCCAGTGCTCTGAAGTTTTGAATGTCTGCTGTGTGTCAATTTGGGCACAGCCAATTGTGGAAAAGCAGCATATAAATAAAATCAATCAGTTAGTCACAGGTATCAGCCAATCAGTGCTGGATTCAGACACATACTTCCAACTTCCAGAACTTCCCTCTCTGAACTCAGCCCTAAAAAGTACATGTATGAATGAAATATAATGAGTGCACTTTTAAAGCAATCTTACCACCAAAAATATGTAGGTCTGCAGTATCCTGAGATAGTCCTTGCTATAACATGTGCATTCATCATCTAAAAACACAGGATGCATGCTTTCCCCCCTGAAAGCTATTATTTTACTGATGCACAAGTGTATGTAGATCAGATTAACTGATTGACTAATCCTCATGCAATTGATTAACATTTCTTTAATCAGGTGACAGAGCCAATGAATATGCATAAATTTGTGCCACTTGATGCAGAAAGAAATTAGTCCTAAGTGCCTTCCTCTATCTCATGCAGAGATTGTGTTTCAAGTTGCTTCATTACAAGCTAAGAATAGTGATAAAGTTCAAAAATGTAGATACGATGCAGAAGACATTTTAGGAAGTTTTTAAATTAATTTAATAAATAATAATAATCACTCAAAAATGTAGTCTCTACCAAGATCCAGACCCTTGAATCAACTTAGATTATTGTACAAAAGGGTGCTGTCATGTTCTGAGGATTATGGGTGCCTACATATGAATACCATCGGGTCTGCTTAACCGTCCGACTGTATGAGCCATTTTAAGTAAAAGAAAAACCTACAGCTCCAAAAATGATTCTGAAATAGCATTTATTCCACGCTCCAAAATGTTTCCCCTTCCCAACAAGCATCTATTCCCTCATGTTTGATTGGAGCTACAGTCAATTTGTTCTCATCAAACTCATTAGTCAGATGCTGAATAAGTAATAATACTACGGGGCCAGTTTTTGATGAAAATAAGATCTAAGGCTAAATATTATCAGTGTTTCAATAATGGTGCTATCTTCTTAGTAGCTTGTTTAAACAGGACATTTAAAAAATGAACCTTCTGAGTAGTCTTGTGCGACAGGCGCAATGGCACTTTCCCCTCTCACACTGGTGGACCCGCTCTCACTCAGATAAATTATGCCCCCCCCCCCTTACTGAACAACCCTTTCCCCAAAGGTTTCTTTTGCTTTCCTCTTAAAATTCTAGCCCAGAGTATCCTGCAGAGGGGACCTCTATGAGGGGATAACTAGTAAGTTTATTTAAGGCAAGATAGTATATAACACACATGGATTATACTTAGCTTATTTCAAGAATACAGTGCGATTTTTACTTTATTCGTCCTCAGTGGTTTTTGAGTTATAGGCTTGGTTCCTTTATACAGTGATACTTTCTTTCAGTTATCCATCCCCTTTAACACTCTCGCTCCTGAGGTACTTTAAGTAATAGACCAAAGGGCTCTCCACCACCCCACCCCCCTTTACAGTACTCTGTTTGGGAGTTTCTTCTTTTCCTTAGAAGAATCTCTCCCCTCCAGACTAGATTTGAGTCCCAAGTAGGCTGCTCCTTTCCAGCTCCTGCTTCTAAGGCTCAACCTCTGCCTCCCAGTAAAATTCTGGTCTATTCCTCCTACAGGACACCACACTCTGTCCTTCACAATACGCTCAGAGTGAATGTTTCTACCCAGAACCAACTCTTTCTCCCATTCTCTCTTTATACCTCAACCTGTCTCCCTATCTCCTAACCTCTCCAACCTCAATTCCAACCCTCCAAAACCAACCCCCAATTCCTAACTCCCTGTCTCTCCTCAAATCATCTCCTATTGCTCCCTCCTGGAACCACGGCCAATCAGAGGCTGCCCCGTTCATTAACCATTTGCTGGCAGGGAAAGAAAAGAAGAACAAAAAGAAACACTTGTTAATTCAACCGGTCCAGCAAAATAAACTTTTCCATCACAGTCATGATGTCTGAGCCTCATGCAGAGGTCTTTCAAGTGACAATAGGATATTCTTTATTCAATGATACTTCAGTTATGGCTTGATGACAGAAGCATATTACTTTGGGCTTGAATTAGAATATATCATCTGTGTTGCTTCATTCATTAGTCTAACATTTCATAGTGAGGAAGGATGCAAATGAATTTGGGGAAACTATTAGAAGCTGGAATAATCACTGGACTAATTAATATGTCTTAGCTACTAATTTTTTTTTTTTTTAGGGGACGCGGGTGGCGCTGTGGGTTAAACCACAGACCCTAGGACTTCCCAATCAGAAGGTTGGCGGTTCGAATCCCCGCGATGGGGTGAGCTCCTGTTGCTCGGTCCCTACTTCTGCCAACCTAGCAGTTTGAAAGCACGTCAAAGTGCAAGTACATAAATAGGTACCGCTCTGGCGGGAAGGTAAACGGCGTTTCCGTGTGCTGCTCTGGTTTGTCAGAAGCGGCTTAGTCATGCTGGCCACATGACCGGGGAGCTGTACGCCGGCTCCCTCGGCCAATAAAGCGAGATGAGCGCCGCAACCCCAGAGTCGGCCACGACTGGACCTAATGGTCAGGGGTCCCTTTACCTTTACTAATTTTTAGAGCTGCACAAGGAATGAGTCAGAAGAACCATCAAGGAATACACACACACACACACACACACACACACACACACATACATATACTAAACCATGTTTAATCCTTTTGTCTGGTTAGTTCAACATACCACACCACTTCCACTGAACTATCCATGTTTGGAGCCTCAGTAATCAATAAATGATCCCCAAACTACCTTTCCTGGGCTCTTGGGTAAATGAAGCCTTGAAGCCAACAATCTTGATCAACTATTTCAGTTCACTTGAGGTCCCCCCCATGTCACAGGATTTGTAACTTGGTTCAGGATCAGGGCAGATTTCATGGCTACCATGGGGCTGGCCCAACATGTCGTCCCCCCAATGCATGTGACAGTCTACACTCTGGACTTTGTTTTCTCAACTGGGCATAAAGAGAGTGATCTGAAAGTTGGGGATGTTTACATCCATCTCTTGTCATGGTCAGATCACTTCCTGTTAAGATTTAGGCTTTCAGCACCTTTACCCTCTGCAGAGGTAGGGGACTTACTAGGATGGTCTGCCCTCAGAGGCTGATAGATCCAATGGGTTTCCAGAATGCCCTCGGGGATTTGTCTGGATGCTATGACTGGCACACCTGTCAAAACCCATGCCAAACTATGGAACGTCCAAATGACCTGGGCCATTGACACTATTGCTCCTGAGCACCCTTCTCCTGCTTCATGGAGCCCACTTAACTCAACAGTATACTCCAGAACTTAGGGCAATGAGACAAGCTGGAAGACAGCTTGAATGCAACTGGAGGAAACCCCAGTCAAATACAACTGAGCTCTGGTGAGGGTTCATCATCAAGCCTACTTGGTGGCAGTGAAGGCAGCAGAGAAGGTATACTTTGCTGCTTTCATTGCATCCTCACTACGCTGTCCAGCAGAGCTTTTACAGGTAGTACAGGGCCTTTAACAGTCTTGATCTCTGGATGTGGTAGAACCAACACTAACTCTGTTTGTTGCTGTTGTTAATTGTTATCGTTGTTATTGGTTTCTATTGATTTATTGATTTGTTGCTTGTATGTGACATTTTGTTTTTAATGTTTGATTTTTGTTTTTTAATATGTTGTAAGCTGCCTAGAGTGGCTGGGGAAACCCAGCCAGATGGGCAAGATATAAATATTATTATTATTATTATTATTATTATTATTATTATTCGATATGACTTGTATGCAAAGCATTTTGAAGATAAAACTGCTTGCATCCACTGAGATCTTGATTCTACTGTTACATCATATGAATCTCAAGGTGTCCAGAACACTGTCTAGTCCTGTTATGTTGGATGAGTTTGTTAGTAAGGCTCAAGGACATGGGCAAGGTGCCTGGATTGGTCAGGGCGATCATTTGTGCTCTAGACCCTTATCCCTCTTGGCTGATAAAAACTAGCAGGGAGGGGACAGCTGGCTGGACCAGGAAAGTGATTAATGCTTCCCTGTGAGAGGGAGTAGTCCACAGCTTTCCAAACTGTGTTGCAATACATTACGTAGTCTGTCAGCTGCAGTATATAGGTGTGTCACGCAAACACTCCCCACGCTCCTCCGGGGCTGGAAAGGGGTTAGTTTAACCTCAGAAAAACTGAATTACTGTGTCATGAAATGATGCATGTCTAAAAAGTGTGTCACCCACATGAAAAGTTTGGAAAGCTCTGGGGTTGGCCCTGCCTGCTTGAAGGAGGCAGTGGTAAAACCACTCCTTAAAAAACCCTCCCTGCATTTGGCCAGTTGCCAATTTGCCCTTCTTGAGAAAGATTCTTAAGCAAGCAATCTTGGAGGAAACTGATGTTCTAGATCCATTCCATTTCAATTGGAGTTTAGGCCCAGTTTTGGCACAGAAACTGCTTTAGGCACGCTGTATGGTTTAAATGCCCCAGAAAATATGATCCCAGTACAGAAGACATTGCTCACTATACCTAGGGATGGCCAAATAAAAGAAGGGCTTCCTAATGTGCATAAGAGAGATAGTCAGCAGGTGTAACTTGTATGACAAATTCATCTACTGAAATTCCTCTTCTGTGCAAAAATTAAAGATGCAAGAGCCTTGTGCTGTTCTTCACCTGACCACTCTAGCTACTCCAGTGTGATGACACAAAGCACAATATTACTAGCAGCACGTTGAGAAACTGGTGGAAATGTTTAGGACATAACTATCCACAGACAGTAGTCCTAGTGAGTAAATATAGTTTGCACCAAGATCTATAGATGATGGTGCTGCTGTCTGCCAGGAGCTGACTGCTGTCTCAAGCTAGCAGGAAGAGAGGAAAAGTATTTTTTGTCCTGTTTGCATTAGACACAAAACCCACAATACATAAAGATGCTACTTTTCTGGCCAATCTTGTTCATTGCCTGATATGCTGCTTATGTAATTCTAAGTATTTAGTGTTGATTTTTAATGTGCTTATCCAAAGCATTAATTCCTATCTAATTAATTTGCAGCTAAATAGTTGACATGTTTGATTTGAGAGGATACTGGAGGAGGATGGCAACACCTCTGGCCATGCAGCAAACTAGCAAAAATGAACCTTTTCATACACACACACCAAATCTAAACTGACAACTAAAAACCTCTTAGTTGCTCCCAATGCCTAATCCAATTTTGGGTTCAGGGGCAAATAGTGTAAAAAATAAAAAGGATGCATACAGCTAAGGAGAATGTCCTTCTTTCCTTTCCTTTAAAGGATAAATTAGGGCATGTCCCCCACCCTTTTGCTAGAACTATTTATCTTCATGCCCTTTAGGCAAGAATCGCTTCTTAGTTTGGACTGCATGACTGCGATTATGCATAACTACAGAGTTAAACATTATGATGAGACACATAATTTATTTCTTCAGTAATTTGTGTGTGTGAGAGAGAGTGAGTGAGTGAGAGAGAACGAGAACTATTGCAAGCTCCTGGAGTTTGCAGCCTGCAAATTTTCTCTCTCTCTCTCTTTCCTATTGACCACTTGTTAAATCTTTTTGTTTGTTTCCCGCCATTCCCCAGGGACCGGCAGACAGACAGCCTTGCCAGATTCATTTTCTGATCAAAGCTGTTTGATTTGGTCAATTTTGCCACATTGGAGACGTTCTCTATTACAGAGATAAATAGCCTTGGGCTAACTGTCAACGAAAACTTGTAAGCTAATAAATTATTCCAATTTCTTCCTGCGGATTTCTCTGGAGACAGCCCTAGGAAATACACTTTTTGATTAGTAAATTTCTCTGTGTGTGTGTCTGGACATTCAAATGTGTCGACTTTGATTAGCACCATTGCTTTTCAAGTAGACGCTGGCTGAGGGGCTGTCAGTTGCAGGCAGCCCTGATGCATAATGCATCAACTGGGCCCGGAAACAAGGAGCCTCATCCAAGGCTAGAAAGGCGGGAAAATTGCCCCAACAACCCTTTGCCACCTAGGGAGCTCTCCAAGTTGCAAAGATTTTTTGGCATTGGACAACACAAAACCATTGTGATCAGCTGGAACTGCACCAAGGGCTTGGATGCTCGTCATGGGGCAAACACTTGTATAAGGTGCCCTGAGGAAATTAACAGACCTCATCCAAGCCACTCCTTCCTTTTAAACCAAACTCTGATGCTTCTTGCCTCCCACCTCCATCCCAAGGAGGATCAAATTTTGCTTCACCTCCTACTTAGATTTCCTTTTGTCTGTTGTTTGCCTACTGCAGGTTGTTATAAAAACAATATTTTGGCTATAACAAATCAATCGGTGCGTGTGAACACAAACACACAGATCATTTATCAACGGCAAAATACCCTAAATTATGACCTTTCTAAAACCTATCAGAAGGGCAAGGGAATGCATAACGTAAATTAAACTTTGAAGGGTCAGCGGTTTTTACTTTCACTATTCATCTTTCTTTCACCTTATAGGTTTAAGAACAAGAGTGCTGTGTAATTACATTTCAATGGGGTGCAGCGGTTCATTATTCTCTGCTATACCAATCTACTGCAACATTTCCAATGCAGTCAGGTACGTTTGAGCAGATATTAGTTAGTGTAAGAGCACACTTGCTCTTTTGGACTGATAACATCTTTTAATGCGGAGCAGGGCAATCATCTTCAAAGAACTAGTAGGAAAGGGGGAGGGAGGGGAAAGATGGGGAAATATGAAACAAAATCAATGTACCTGTTTATATTTTCTTTCAAAAAGCCAAAGTGTTCTAAGACTTTCTTTTTTCCTTCCCTTGCTATTATTTGGCTTTTCCAGTTCTTTTCCCTCCTTCCATTTTGTTCTTGTGCTGGAGCCTACCCCACTGGTGGAGACAGGCGACTTCCAAGCACAAAGTCAAAAAATGCCAGATTTTGTTTATGTATCTGATGGCATGAATCCAAAAGTGACCCAGGCAATAGCCTTGCAATTTGGCCACCCGGAATTTGCACTGAGCATAGCAGCAAATGAATGACTTGCATGACAAGGCCATAAAGTAGCAATTCCTAGAATTAAACTAGCTTTGTCCTGTTGAATTCAACAAAACTGATACCTAGGAGCTAAAGAGCTGTGCTATCAAACTCTGTTGGAAACACCAGATTAGTTTCTTACCCTTCGTTGGTAAAGCAGTCAGTATACTTTTATTTACTGGGCTTGCAAGTCTTAGGGTCAAGATATGTCAACATATCAAAGCATTTCACTTTAAGTGGCCTGAGGATCCCTGCCTAAATCTGCAACCCTAGACATAGGTTTCATTCATTTTGATGGGAAGGAACATGTTTATAGGTTCACAATCTTAAATTAACTGAATAATAGAGATTCAATGGAGCCTTCATTTCCCACCTACTTTTAATCAAAGTCATAATATTTTCACTATGGTGACCCATTTCACTATGACCTCTGTAATAAGCTACTGTATTTAGTTTATCCAAATTCCTGATTTTTGGGGATGTAAACACATAACTGCAGGACCACAGTGTTTGAAAGGACTTAGGAGTCACCAAGCTTCCTGTCCAAAAGCAGCATCTCTTATTAAAAAGGCAAATGGCACTCTCATATAATCTTAGTGCTATATTTTGGGGCTTCAGACAAGGCTGCAGGCAAGAAATAATTGTAAAAATCAATCCAGATGGTTAAATGTAAAGAGCTAAGCCAAAAGATACAGAGGAAGGCAATTGTCCTACATATAAAGCTAGTTAGTTTATACTGAGCCAGTCTGTTGATCTGTCTGACTGGCAGTCTCAAATAGAGGGCCTCAAGTTCCTTTAAATACAGTTGACTCCCCACTTATGTGGGGTTACGTTCTGGGGCCCTGCATGCATAAATGAAATCACGTGAAGTGGGGAGCGCCCTCTAAACACTCTTCAAACG